>NC_088688.1:133416782-134034862 GCF_028017835.1 Emys orbicularis | reverse complement strand
CCATGCTTCATGATGACCTGGTGAGTGTGATGGAGCCCTGATGGCCCCTGAATCCAACATAGGGACTGATTTCAGCCAGCAGCAGGCTCGCAGCCAGGATCATGAAGTGACTTTGAATGGAACCAGTCCCAGAGCAGGCTGTGGACCAGGATCAACAGCCGATTCTTGGTCCCTAATCAGAAGACAGATTTGAGCCCCTCACCCCTGAGGAACAGCCTGTTGCCAACCCTACAGAGAACCTGGTGGAGATAAAAGCTGCCCCAGAGTCTGGTAAGTGATTGATTCTAAATGAAAGTTTATTACAGTAATGGGAGGGATTTCTGCTTTAAGAAAGCAATCAAAAAATGGTAAGGCCTGGCTATATCACAGCATGTAGGTGTCCCACCTCCTACCACATGTAGTTAAAACGGCAACTTGAATTTTCAAACTTTCATACACAGCTGTAAAGGTTATTTTAGTGGTTAAGTCACCAATTTGCTATGGTCTTTTTCCTTTCAGTAATCAGAAATTTGCCACTCTGCAATCACGCCTCCTGGGCCTCTGCCTGTAAACAGTAATCTGAGGGTGTGTTTGGGAAATAGTATTCTATATTTTCAAATCTAGTCCATTTCAGCTAGAGATAATCCATGTAGGGGTGGAGTAAAGCAGCGGATCTCCAAGTTTTGCTTGCAGTAATAACAAGGAAAGCCATGTGTGAGCTAACGCAGCATCATGTTAATTCCAACATGGATTCTGATCCAATCCTGGCTGCTGCTAGCTGCAAACTTTTCCTGAAGCAGGAACTCCAGATTGTTTGTCACATTGCAGGGAAGATCATATTTTCCAGCCCTCCCCATCTCACTGCCTAGTCCACTCCACTCACACATGTGCTATTTGGTCACTCTTTGTTTGAATACGCCTTGTGCATCCACTGCAGCTTTCCTTTTAGCTGTTGGGAATGACATTTTGTGCCAGTAAGGCACTACAAGAATGATTATTTCTTCCAAAATATGAAAGGCCTGAAATGACAGAAAAAGCCTTTTGCAGTGAAGGTACAATACATCCCCCACCCCATATGGCAATTGGTTATGATTTTTTAATGAAGCGGGGTAGAGGTTTTCATTTTAAACTTAGCATTGCCTCTGCATTTCTGTAACTATGATCAACAAGGCTGTGTGAGGACTGAAGCCTCCTTTCACAGCATGTGTAGGTTCACTTCAGAGCTGTAACTCTTTGTCCTTGATATTCCACAGTTATTAATTCCGTGTTCCTCCACAGAGCTAATTTAAACAATGAATGGTCTGTTCTTGGCCTGTTTTGGGACCCCTATACTGCCTACTGTTCTTCGGGGACTTGAGCATACCCTCACAGACCATTCCAAAAGGAAGCCTTCCCCTGATGAAGTTATGGGTGATGCTCTCGAGAGGGCAGATCGGCAGGTTCAGTATCAGAAGAAGAGGGATGACCGACGTGGACAATGGCATGCTGACAGACAGGCCGAGAGGCTGAGGCTCACTGCCCAGGTGGAGGACAGGGTTTCAGTGAGGGAGATGGCACTTGCAAAGCAGCTCCTGGAACAGTGGGTAAGGGAGGAGGGCAGAGCTCCCCAGAGAACTGTTCCAGCAACCCCTCTCTATCATGGCTGCAAAAGCACCAGCCTCTCCTGCCTCTCCCACACCATGGTATGGTGCCCCAACGATATACCCTCAGCCCAGCAGTAGCTTGGACAACTCCATGTCAGGGAGGCCCATGCATTCCCAACTCATGAGGGGATGGACAGGGCAAGTAAAGTCTGTGCAGCCTGCCTTCTTCCACCCCTCTCTGCTGGAAACCTTTCCCCTCCCATCACTAAGTAAGGGCCAAAGAAGGGAAGGGAGAACGTGGGGACATGCAGTGACAGGAGGATTGTGTTGGGTATTAGAGCAGGAAATCGTTTTCTTTGGGGGGGGGGGGGGTTGTAAAGGCAGCCAGCTTACCCAAGGCTGAGAGTGGCTTACTGTTTTAAGACCTGCTTACCAATAAAGCATGCTGTCTTTTCAAGAAAGCTTAGTGCTATCAGTGCATTGCATCATACCATCCTGATTCGAGGTAATAAAGCTAAAACATGTTAAGGAGTAATTAAGCATTACAAAGCAAACAGCGTTCCTCTATTTACCTAGGGACAGCAATTCTACTGCCCCCCAACCACAACAAAACTCACTTTTCCTCATGTCCTCGCTTACTGTGCATGGCGATCAAGACCACCCCCTCCCAAAATGTTTCCCCCAGCACATTCATACAGCTACTATTCCTCCTCTTCCATTGGGCCATGCAAGTCCATAATGTGAGCGAACAAAGCATCCCTTATTTCTGCTGTAACCATGGTGGGAGCTGCACTTTCTGGCTTAGGGTACCGATCCAGCCTCCCCTCACTGTCATAGGGCCAGTCAGGGGATAATGGCTCACCTCTGTCTTCACAAAGGGTGTGAAGAGCACAGCAAGCCCCAGTAACGCGGAGAGCATTGACCTTTGCATCCAAACGGGTTTGTAGACAACAATGTGATTTCAATCTGCCAAAAGCACACTCAACAACCATTCTACACCAGCTGGGAGTGTAATTAAACCTTTTTGTTTTTTGCCAGGGCTCTTGAAATCAGAATACAGTTTCATAAGCCAAGGCTCTATGTACCATAGGGTTCCCCAGAATAACTGGGGACAGTGTCATTTGGTGGGACTAGTGTCCCAACCTGTACATGAACGTAGAATGCTGAGTGGTGAAAAACTTACATAAGAACATAAGAACGGCCGTACTGGGTCATACCAAAGGTCCATCCAACCCAGTATCCTGTCTGCCGACAGTGGCCAATGCCAGGTGCCCCAGAGGCACCTGGCTTTGGCCACTGTCTCTCTCACCACCAGAAGTTGGTCCAATAAAAGATATTACCTCACCCATCTTGTCTCTGATATCCTGGGACTGACACGACTACACCACCACTGCATAAAAGGCTGCCTGTTTCCTTAGGAGTTTTAAGATCCTGTTTAAAGAAAGCTGGCACACCATTCAAGGAGGAAAAGACACAATCAAAATCCAAATTACATCAATACAGTTTAGCATTGGAGTTGCCGACGCATGATACTAATCGAGATGGTGAATGTTGAAAGATCATTGGCAATTGTTCATGTTCATGGTGTGTGAGTCAAAGGATAAGGATTGAACCTCCACATAATTAATATACAAAGGTCCCAGTTTCCTTCTGTCATTTCTTACCAGTGAAATGTTGCCTTTGTAGGATAAGAATGTAAGAATTGCCTTGTTGGGTCTGACCAATGATATATCTAGGCCAGTATCTGCCTGCTGACAGGGGCTAGTGCCAGGTGCTTCAGAGGGAATGAACAGAACAGGGCAATTTATCAAGTGATCCATCCCCTGTAAACCAGTCCCAGCTTCTGGCAGTCAGAAGTTTAGGGGCACCCAGAGCATGGGGTTGTGTCCCTGACCATCTTGGCTAATAGCCATGGATGGACCTATCCTCCATGAACTTATCTCATTCTTTTTTTAACCCAGTTGTACTTTTGGCCTTTTCAACATCACCTGGCAATGAGTTCCACAGGTTAACTGAGCATTCATGTGTGTTTTTAAGCCTGCTGCTTATTAATGTCATTGGGTGACCTCTGGTTCTTGTGTTATATGAAGGGGTAAAAAACACTTTTTCTTCACACCATTCATGATTTTATAGACCTCCCCATCATATCCCCCCTTAGTCATTTCTTTTCCAAGATGAACAGACCCAGTCTTTTAATCTTTCCACATATGGAAGCTGTTCCATACTCTTAATCATTCTTGCTGCCCTTCTCTGTACCTTTTCCAATTCTAATATATCTTTTTGGAGAAGTGGTGACCAGAACTGCACACAGTATTCAAGGTGTGGTGTACCATGGATTTATATGGTGGCATTCTGATATTTTCTGCCTTCACTCTCCCTTTCCTAACGGGTCCTAATGTTGTTAGCTTTTTTGACTGCCACTGCACACTGAGCAGATGTTTTCAGACAACTATCTATGCTGACTCCAAGATCTTGAGTGGTAACAGCTAGTTTTGTAGGTATAGTTGGTATTTTGGTTTCCAATGTGCCTTACTTTGCACTTCTGAACATTGAATTTCATCTGCCATTTTGTTGCGCAGGCACCCAGTTTTGTGAGATCCCTTTGTAGCTCTTCGCAGTCTGCTTTGGGCTTAACTATCTTGAGTAATTTTGTATCTTCTGCAAATTTTGCCACCTCACTGTTTACCCCTTTTTCCAGATCATTTATGAATATGTTGAACAGCACTGGTCCCAGTGCAGATCCTTGAGAAACCCCACTATTTACCTCTCTGCTGTGAAAACTGACCATTTATTCTTACCCTTTATTTCCTATCTTTTAACCAGTTACTGATCCATGAGAAGGACCTTCCCTCTTATCCATGACAGCTTACTTTGCTTAAGAGCCTTTGGGGAGGGACCTTGTCAAAGGCTTTCAGAAAAGTCCCAATACACTATATGGACATGATTAATCTTGTCCATAAGTTTGCTTGATCCCATCAAAGAATTAGATTGGTGATGCCTGATTTCCCTTTACAGTGTTGACTCTTCCCCAACAAATCGTGTTCATATATGTGTCTGATAACTCAGTTCTTTACTATAGTTTCAACCAATTTGCCTGGTACCAAAGTTAGGCTTAGAATCAGCCCATTGGATTGCTCCCAGTAAAATAAATCCAATACTAATATAGCAATACACTTATATCACATCTTGCCTTCCATATAATGAGGCAAATATTGGATTTTTATTTGGAAAACAATGAGCCACAGTCTTCAATTAAAATATAGGCCCTGATCCTAACATCATTATTTTGCAAGGTGTTGTTTTAGTGTATCTATATTAACATAGTTGGGAGTAGTTCTGTTAAGGCAAGTCTTAAAACAAGATGCAGAAATACTGTGTATCATATGCACTGTGAATATCTTAGAAATGACAGCACAGCTCATGTTTGAGGGAGACCCAGATGGGTGCAGGATCATTGGAACTATGGCACAGATTCTCAAACATATGTAGGTGCCTAATTCCCATTGAAATCAATAGGAGTTAGGTGCCTAAATACCTTTTGAAGATCTGGGCCTGTGTGCTACTGTTTTCATTCTTCAGGTGGATTTTTACAACGGCTGAGTGGCCTGTGCCTTCCCAGCAGAGCCCAAGGCTGAATCTACTCTAATGTTGTGTAAAGATTAGTGTAGACAGCTTCTCCATCAATAGGTGGTCTTTATCTTAGACTTCAGTTGTTTCTTGTTTTTGATATTTCGTTGCTGTATCTGATTGGGGAGTGGGGTGGGGAATTGGAAGTTTTAGCCCTGCATGATATGCTGGAGTTGTTGGCTGCAGTGTCCCAATAAATCCTTTGATTTCGATAAGCACATATTACAGTTTCCCAGGAAGCAAACATCTACGCTTCTTTAAATCGACCTGCTGATTCAAAAATAGCATCAGAAAAAAATGGTGTAACTTGGGTGAACACTGACACATCCCCAGAACACTGGACATTCCAGTACTTCTGGGAATGACCTGGGCCCACCCCTGACTGTGTGACCTCCATCCGCTGGTGTGACCTTCCATGCACAGTTCGTGCAAGATCATGCTCCTCAAACTGGCATCCTCCATGCATGATACCAGACAAAGCCATGTCTGGTTTTGTCTCAGTACTGGACAGGGGACAAACCATAGACAAAACAGGATGGTCTGGATTAAAATCAAATGAATGCCCTGCGTAGGTGTAACCCGTGCTCCTCTGCAACTTTCCAGCTGAAAGGATTGAAAAACTATGCA
This sequence comes from Emys orbicularis, assembly GCF_028017835.1. Classification (NCBI taxonomy): domain Eukaryota; kingdom Metazoa; phylum Chordata; order Testudines; family Emydidae; genus Emys; species Emys orbicularis. Next base: position 134,029,046 of record NC_088688.1, on the reverse strand, counting down.
GTTAATCCTACACCCACTGAAATCAATCCCCAAATGTCCATTATTGTCAGTGGGAAGCAGGGATGAGGCCATATGCTTGTGCAATCTGCACCATAGAGAAATGGCTTCTCAATGGCCTATTTGATTTCACACACTCTGGATGGTTGCACATTAAAGGTTCTTAGAAAACAGGTATTAATGCTAGGGCTGCTTGAACCCCAGTGGAAATGCCAGAAATTGTTCACTGGTTCTGCTGGGCCAACTTTTACTATTGTAAAAATCTAGATAATTAAACACATAAACTAGGCCAGTAGGTCTCTTGGGTGACTACTTCCTTTAGAGCTGGCCAAGAATTTTCCAACTTTTTCTTTTGATTTAAAAAAACTCTTGTCAGAAGGAATTTCTGGTCAAAACCAGCAGTAGCAATTCCCCTGAATAGCCAGCAGAGTGGTGGTTAGAGGACTCACATGGGAGATCCAGGTTCAAGTCCCTGCTTTTTTCCTGATGGAGAACTGAGACTTGAACCTGATTTTCCCACATTCCAGGCGAGTGACCTTACCACAGAATTAGTCACATACCCTGAGCTACTAGAAGCCCCAATAACATATTTTTCCCGTTCCATCCCTGACATGTCTACTCATTTCACGTGGATCATTTCCTCTCATTATTATGAAGAATTTATTCTTCTTGCCTAAGCTTTTTTATAACATTTGGAAACGTTGTAATAGCCATGTGCTTGTCTGCCTGAGTACAACAGCTCTGTAACTCTGAAGGCCATTTCTTAGTTTCTTGAGATCAGCCGTTGAGATTTCAAGCCCATGATCCCCATCCTGTAGTCCGACTGGCAGTGATGGAGCACTGGATGGATGCTGGGGGTGCAGAAATCCTGCGTGGAGTCTTGTTAAAGCTGACAGAACTTCAAGCCAGTAAAGGACTCCGCTTGGGCAGCTCAGATGATAAAACTGAGGCTTCGGCTTTTATCTTTCCAATTGGTAGTGGCCAATGTACTGGGGCAGAAATCAGTACCCTCCGCCATAGCTGTGAGTCTGAGTGGGTTTCACAAACAGTGCTGTGGATGATTGTGGTTTCAAACTTACATTACTCATCCCATTTCCCACCTACATACCCCCAAACTCCCACTGAAATCAAATAGGCATTTTGCTTGCTAGGGAAGGCAGGGTTAAGTCCCAGTTGCTAACATCTATGACTGTTATATCATGTGAGACTTATATGGATGTTACTTCCTACGTACATTTTCATTAAGTGAGAGAATTTATTAAGTTCACTGGTTTCCTGGCAAATAGTATGTAAAGTGTTTTAAAAGACTTGTTAATTTTTTTAATCAGGGGGAAAACCGAATTATTATTTTAAGAACATCGTTGCCGAGAGGCCCCAACTAAATATGCGGTCCCATTTGTGTTAGGTGCTGTACAAACACATAGTGAAAGAGTACCCCCCAGTCACTGCCCCTGAAGAGCTTACAATCTAAATAGACAAGCAGGCACAGAGAGGTGAAGTGACTTAGCCCAGCTCGCATAGCAGGTCAGTGGCAGAGTGAGACGAGAATGCAGGTCTCCTGACTCCCTGTCCCATGTCAACACTGCCGCTGGGAACCAGCCTCCCAGCCCAGGCAGACAGACGTGCGCTGGCTCTGCCTGAGCTAGCGCACTAAAAATAGCAGCACTGGTCGTGGCTCATCGAGGCAGCCACCCAAATCCAAGCCCACCTGACTCTGAGCTCAGGTGCGTAGTCCCAGCCACCGGCTGCGCTGCAAAGGCCACGCGGCCATGGTTAGCAGGCTAGCTGAAGCAGAGCTAGCGTGACTCTGCTGCCCAGGCTGGGCAGCTCACGCCCAGCTGCAGTGTAGACATACCCAAAGACGCTAAGTGACATGCCCTAGGAAGGCTTTGATCCAAGTCCTAGGGTAGTGCTCTAACCAATGGTTTATTCTTCCTCTTTGCTGGTAGCACACCATGGGTGGGGTCTTTGCATCCCCTGTACAGATAGAGTACAGCGTGCTGAGTTCTTAGTGAAGCAGACACATTCTCAGAAGCCTTTGCATTTCCATTAAGGCTCTTGGGGCCTGATGCAAAGTCCACCAAAGCCAATGGGAATCTTTCCACTGACTTCAATGTGCTGAGATCAGGCCCTTGAAGGGCGCATGGATGCAAACTTGGAGAAACTTTCTCCTGGAGTTTCCAAGCTAAGAAGAACTTGGAAAAGATTTACAGTCTGTAAGTGAATAAGATAATGTTTTAAAAGCTGAACTGGAGTGCTCCCAAAATGCACGTTAAAATGATTACAGAAAACATTATTTTTTTCAAGTAACCCTAGAAGTTATGGTGAACCATCTCCCAATGAAGAGGCTTCTACTGCAAAGAGAACCACACAAGATGTCCCTTGCACCTGCGTTGACTTCAGTGGGGCTCCACCCAGGCACAGGATAAAATCTGCTCGTGTTGTTTCCATGAGCATCAGGGATAAGACAACATATTTTGTAAAGAGGGGGGTGAGACTTTCAGAACTGACTGGGTTTAGCCACACAAATCCCATTAAAGTGGCTAAATCCACAAGCCAGCTTTGAAAATTTCAATCAGACCATTGAGGGTCTTTCAGAGGAGGTGGGATACAGGCATTAGAGGAACTTTGGCTGGACTTTAAATCTGACTCACTCTCCCAGGCACAGCAACTTTGTCATTTTCCTGGTTTGAGTTTTTAAACACTCTGAGATTTTCTGCAGAAGGCAAATGAAGCTAACCAAAGCCATTAATTATCATGTAATGTTTTGGGCCAGTCCCACAATCCTTGCTTGTGTGAGTAGGTCCATAAGGGCAAGAGGCCATTTGCATGAGTAAGGATTACTCGTGGGAGGAAGAGTTGCAAGCTCAGCGCCTTTATGTCTCCTAGCAGAGTCTCATAACCGTGGGGGTAGCAGCACTGGGAACCAAGTCAGTGTCTGTGTTTTGTCGTTTTACAAAATGTTTTTGAATCAATATTTTAAAAATATACTCATTTCAAATGAAGATCATATGAAGGATCTCTTTTTAACCTTCTGTGTGTGATTTTAAGTGAATAAACATTGCTGCACTTACTGCAGTTACTGTGGAAGAAAAGAGAAATAAAAACAATATAAGTTAAAAAAACAAAGTAAATAACAGTAAACAATTAAGTTCTAGATCACTTGGGCTCTGTGGTTTTGTGTAGACCAAGTTGTTGATGAGCATAGTCTGATGGCTGCCATCTTGGTTGACCCTGGGATTGAACTACTGATCTCCAGAACTACAATCAAGAGTCTCAACCGTTTGAGCTAAAGAATCAGCCTCTCATGTTGAGAATTGTAATAAACTCCAATCCTCTGTGACTCAGGCACTGAAGAGGACATAATGGCCCTGACAAGTGGGTTACACATAGCTCACATAACTTGGCCACAGGAAAATGCCTTTATGAATAGTGGGAATCTTGTTAATGAGAATGAGTCGGACCGAGATCCTAAACTCATTGAAATAATTGATTTCAATGTGCCTCAGATCAAGCCTTTGGTTCTCTTAGAGGGTGTAAAAATAACTTGACACTACTGCTATGATACAGATTAACCAGCGTGCAATTTAAGTGTCATGCAGCAGCAGCAGCAGCAGCAACGTGTCTGCCAGCTGCGGCTTTCAGAGTGGATGGGTAAAGACCTGATTTAAATCCCAGTGAAATTAACGGAGTTGGACCAGGACCTAATAACTTAAGCTCAGATCCTGCAAAGACCTATTCACTTGCTTATCTTTGGGTACTGTGAGGAGTTTAAATGACTTAAAGGGGACTATTCAGTGAGCAAAATTAAGCACATGATTAAGTCTCCCCAGGACTGGTTCTTGCAAGTGTTAATATATACCTATAGGGCTTGTGGGACAGGAAAGGGTGCACAGGAAGCTAAACGTAAGCAAATCTTGTGCTATCTATGATTATTATTTATTACCACAGCAGGATTAAACACAGATGCCTACTCATGTTCATCATTCTTAGCCAGTAAGCTTTATTAATATTTCTTTAGTGGCATACAATAATCCCTCCCATCCAGCATGTCAGCAATTAGTTTTTACTAAGTTTTACTCAAACAACAATACCACATAGTTGAAATTCATTATCCCTAAAATATCCTGAGGGTTTTCAGTTTCATCTAAAAAGATAACACAGTGAGGGAATGATGATAGCACTTCTATAGCTATATTGTGTGATCTAGCGAGTTATCCAAATAGCCTCACTCTGTGCAAAAGCTGAGAATGCCTCCCTATCTGTATTAAAGATACATGGACTTGTTTGTGTCATTAGAACATCTTGGCTTTGAGCTTTTCTTGAACTAAAACATTATTGGGTTTGAGTTCCACTTAGGCAAGACTTTCACAAAAGCGGGGCTGAGAAGGTGAGAGAGACAAATTGGCCCTAATCCAGCAAAGCACTTAAGTTTGTGTTTAAGCACATGGACAATCCCTCATGAGTTAATGGGGCTTCTCAGGTGCTTAAAGTTAGGCATGTGCTTAAATGCTTTGCTGAATTGGGGTCATAAACTTACTTTATCTAAATATCTCAAAACATCTGAATAACCTGAATATTGGAGAACTGAACATTTGTTTCTATGTGATTTTTGGATGAGAGGAAATGTATCTGAATTTCAGGTCATCTGAAATTTAGTTCATAGGTCTGAAAGTGTGTGTGTGTCTGTCTAGCCATTACATACACTATATGTCTATTACACACTGGTGGCAAAGATTTTTGCTTTTCTTTTGATGTGGAAGACCATCTATCTCTAATGCATAGCACAGGCTTTCTTTCTGCACGGAAAAAAACTCCCTTCTTTTTTGATTGAATGAACATTGACAGGGTTATTGGCCTAGTGGATGGGGGAAGCAGTAGATGTGATAGATCTTGATTTTAGAAAGGCTCTTGACATAGTCCCAACACATTCTCATAAGCAAATTAGGGAAATGGGGTCGAAATGAAATTATTACAAGTGAGTTCACAACTGGTTGCAAGTCCATACTCAAAGAGTAGTTATCAATGGTTCGCTGTTAGACTGGGAGGGCGTATCTAGTGGGGTCCAGCAGGGGACAGTTCTGGATTTGATACTAGTCAACATTTTCATTAATGGCTTGAATAATGGAGTGGAGAGTATGTTTATAAAATTTTTGGATGACACCAGGCTGGGAGGGGTTGCAAGCACTTTAGAAGACAGGATCATAATTTGAAACAACCTTGACAAATTGGAGACGTGGTTTGAATTCAACAAGATGACACTCAATAACAAGTAGTGCAAAGTACCTCACTTAGGAAGGAAAAACCAAGTGCACAGCTACTAAATGGGAAATAAATAGTTGGGTGATGGTACTGCTGAACAGGATCTGGGGGTTATAGTGGATCACAAATTGAATATGAGTCACCAATGTGATGCAGCTATGAAGAATGTTAATATTATTCCAGGGTGTATTAACAGGAGTGTCATATGTAAGACATGAGAGTAATTGTCTCAGCTGGGGGTACTGTGTCCAATTCTGTGCATCACACTCTAGGAAAGATGTGGATGAATCAGAGAGAGTCCAAAGGAGACCACCAAAAATGATAAAAGGTTTAGCAAACCTAACCTATGAGGAAAAAATTTAGAAACCTGGATTGTTTAGTCTTTAAAAAAAAAGACTGGAAGGATGTGGGACCTGATAATAGTCTTCAGATTTGTTAATGGCTATTATAAAGAGGATAGTGATCAATTGTTCTCCATTTACACTGAAGGTAGGTCAAAAAGTAATAGGCTTAATCTGCAGCAAGGGAGATTTAGGTTAAATATTAGGAAAACTTTTCTAACTATAAAGGTAGTTAAGCTCTGAAATAGGCTCCCAAAGGAGGTTGTGGAATCACCATTGTTGGTGGCTTTTAAGAAGAAGATGGACAAACACCTGTCAGAGAGGGTTTAAGTTTACTAAAGCCATGGCTACATTAGCACTTATGCCAGGAAAACTTGTCGCTCACAGGTGTGAAAAAACACCCTGTGCGACATAAGTGTTGCCGGCATCAGCACTGGTGGGCACAGCATTATGTCGGCAGCAGACGGTCTCCCCTGACATAGCCACCACCACTCGTTAAGCTGGTTTTATTATCTCGATGGGCGATCTCTTTCCCGTCGGCATAACACAGCTACACAAGCGCTCGTACGGCGGCACAGCTGTATCGGTACAGCTGGGCAGCTGCAGGCTTGTACGGATAGACATGGCCTTAGTCTTGGCACAGCATAGGAGGCTGAGCTTGATGACTTCTTGAGGTTCCTTCTAGCCTGACATTTCTGAGGCTAGGTCTACACTACAGCGGGGGGTCGACTTAAGATACGCAACTTCAGCTACGTGAATAGCGTAGTTGAAGTTGCATATTTTAGGTCGACTTACCTGGCTGTGAGGACGGCGGCAAGTCGACCGCTGCCGTGCTGCCGTCGACTCCACTTCCGCCTCTTGCCGCGGTGGATTTCCGGAGTCGACGGCAGAGCGATCAGGGATCGATTTTATCGCGTCTTCACTAGACGCGATAAGTCGATCCCCAATAGATTGATTGCTACCCGCCGATCCAGCGGGTAGTGAAGACGTGCCCTGAGTCTATGAAAGAATCATGGGTTTAAGTCACAGGAGGGGTAAAAAAAACAACAACCTAGCACACTTGAACTCCAGTCCAAAAGTGATACCGTAACAAACTGTTAATCTCAAATTGTTTAAATCCCAGTTCATGTGACATAAAAACATTAATGAAACTAACGCCTCATGTATACCTAAAAGTGAAGTTGACCTACCTACATTGCTTAGAGCTAGGAAAAATGTCACGCCATATCCAATGTCATTAGATCCCCGTTGCAAAGGCAGCTAGGCTGACAGAAGAATTCCCTTCCATTGCATAGTGTCTATAATACAGCATAGCTGCAGCACTGCCTCTGTGCCACTATAGCACCTGTAGTGTAGATATGCCCTATGCTGAGTATGTTCATGGGGGGAGGGATTTTATTTAGAGCTGTGTGTAATCTGCTGCTTTTAGTTTTCTTTGTTTTTCATAGAATCATAGAAGATCAGGGTTGGAAGAGACCTGAGGAGGTATTTAGTCCAACCCCCTGCTCACAGCAGGACCAATCCCCAACTAAATCATCCCAGCCAGGGCTTTTGCAAAAGTGTTTCAAAATTGATTCCTTGAGGACCTGCTCCATGATTTTTCCAGGGACTGAGGTGAGGCTGACTGGCCTGTAGTTCCCCGGATCCTCCGTCTTCCCTTTTTTAAAGATGGGCACTACATTAGCCTTTTTCCAGTCATCCGGGACCTCCGCCGATCGCCAGGAGTTTTCAAAGATAATGGCCAATGGCTCTGCAATCACATCCGCCAACTCCTTTAGCACCCTCGGATGCAGTGCATCCGGCCCCATGGACTTGTGCTCGTCCAGTTTTTCTAAATAGTCCCGAACCACTTCTTTCTCCACAGAGGGCTGGTCACCTTCTCCCCATACTGTGCTGCCCAGTGCAGCAGTCCGGGAGCTGACCTTGTTCGTGAAGACAGAGGCAAAATAAACATGGTGTACATTAGCTTTTTCCACATCCTCTGTCACTAGGTTGCCTCCCTCATTCAGTAAGGGGCCCACACTTTCCTTGACTTTCTTCTTGTTGCTAACATACCTGAAGAAACCCTTCTTGTTACTCTTAACATCCCTTGCTAGCTGCAACTCCAAGTGTGATTTGGCCTTCCTGATTTCACTCCTGCATGCCTGAGCAATATTTTTATACTCCTCCCTGGTCATTTGTCCAATCTTCCACTTCTTGTAAGCTTCTTTTTTGTGTTTAAGATCAGCAAGGATTTCACTGTTTAGCCAAGCTGGTCGCCTGCCATATTTACTATTCTTTCTACACATCGGGATGGTTTGTTCCTGCAACCTCAATAAGGATTCTTTAAAATACAGCCAGCTCCCCTGGGCTCCTTTCTCCCTCATGTTATTCTCCCAGGGGATCCTGCCCATCAGTTCCCTGAGGGAGTCAAAGTCTGCTTTTCTGAAGTCCAGGGTCCGTATTCTGCTGCTCTCCTTTCTTCCTTCAGTTTTCCACAAAACTGACTGAGAAGTTTCAGTTCACTTGACTTGGGGGATCTTTGAGCTTTGGCTTATTCCACCTCTGACAGCTGTAGCTCCAAACACAAAACTGTGGGTAGCCGGGGCCTAAATTCCAGATTTTTGCATTTGCAGCCCTGATTTAGCTGAAAAATATATAAACCTTGTCTGATGGGACAGCTGCTCTCTGTTGGTCACACATCCAATAAATGATGTTTCCAAGGTCATTGGTAATGATTTATAATTCCTTAACTGGCTGAGTGTTTCACATGGCAACATAGGCCTGACTTATGGGGCTTGGTTGTTTTGTTCTGAGTGGCATTCAGATGCCAAGGTTTGCAGTGGGGAAGGGACAGGGAGTTAAGTGAGCCAAGCGTGCTAATCCCATTCCTCTTCTGCAAAATAAGGATAATGATGCTCACCCACCTAATGCCGAGGTGCCTGTGAGGATTCATGAGTTACTGTGTATACAGTGCTTTGAAAATAGGTAGCCAGATTGTCAAAAGGGCCAAGCTCCGCCATCAAAGGGGGCTGAGTGGGAACTGAGTAATTTTGAAAACCTATCCCACAAAGCACTATAAAAATGCTCATTTTAATTATTATTGTTTGCACTTTTTGGACAAAGGCAAGATGTCATCCTGCTGTTACATAAGTCAGGGGGTTGCTGGAAGTCCCTCAAAAATGTAATGCACGTCTACTGGGAGAGGTGGTAGTGGGACCTAACAGGCAGGAGGAGCCTGTAGGTACCATAGGCAAATTACAAAACAAAACAAACAAATCCCCAGCTGTGTTCTCCCCCCTTCTCCGTGTGACAAAGAGGGGAATATAATGAATAATACAATAATGAATTTTACATGTACACAGCACTTTTGATTCCAAAGCGTGTTGCTAATTTTAACTATAGGAGTGCTACCGAAAAGCAGTAACTGCTGGGGAGGAGAGTGGCAGCTACTGAACATATTACTTGCTGCACAAAAATTGGACTGGGGGGAGAAACTTTGACCAAGCACCCTGGGACAACCTTGTTTCTTTATTTAAATAACATGGGCTTAACTCTCCCCATGTATGAGTTCTGCTCAGCAGAGGGATGGGTGTGTGGAAAGGATGGGGGGAGAGGGGCATCTGTTAGAACAGCGTCGAGATAGGTGCCGTATGTCAATGGATTACTCTAAGGGAGGAGACACAAAGGGAATTCATGCTGTTGGAGAATTGGTAGAGCAGAGCAGTGTTCCGCCATGCTGCTAGCCCCCATGCTTCCCCTCCCCGGCATAGCCTTTGTGATGGGGAAAAAGGAGTGGCTGACTCAGGAGCTGCTTCTGCTGTGTTTACATCAGGGGGGAGTTGCCTAGTGGATTTCTCTGCTGGCTGAGTGGCACCAGCTAAGTGACACAAAGGGGCTGGAGCAGAAATGAGAATCTGGCTCCCAGGATTCCTCAGTTTCCCTTTGGAGCAGACAAGAACTCAGTTCTTCAGTTCTCATACACGTCTCGGTGATGATGTTCTCCACAAGGCTCTCAATCCCAGGAACTAACTCGGACCTCAGTTATGCACTGTTGTAAATCCAGAGTTACTCTGCTGACGTCAGTAGAGCGTAACCATGCATTTGCAGGGTGTAACTGAGAGCAGAATTCTTCCCCCTTCTCCCCGGCTGCCCCGCCCCCTCCTTCTCCCTCACCCTTCCCCTGACCTCCAGTTTCTTCAGTCAGAGCCACACTTAGGCTGCAAAGTGAGAATCTCATACAAAAGCTAGTAAATAAGTTGATAGTGAGGCTCTTTCATTCTGTTTGGTCTTTTCAGCAGCTGCAATGTAGGGACCACTAGCAATTATTTACATGGCTTGCTTGTTTAAATAACAAAAGAATCCAGTCCCTCTATCCAATTACAAGGAGGGGGAAAAAACCCCACCCAACAAATCATAATAGAGTGTAAGGATGTTTTAAAACCTGTTTGGAAAGAGTGCTAATAGAGACACATTTAAAAATGTATTGACATCACTCACAGCATTGGACAGTGGCCCGGAGATTACCAAAGGGACAGCAGCTTGTTCCAATCAAGATTATAACAGCAGTGCAAAAGACAGCCTCCTGCTGTGTGCGCGCACATGAGTGTAAAATACACATACGCACACTGGCTCAAGAGCAATAATCACAGTGTTAGGAGCATGTTAAATGCAAGACCAACTTTAGTGCAGTGACCAGCCTGAATGCAGACAACAATTCAGAGCAGTATGCTACTTTGAACAACCCTAAATATGCCTTTCTGTTGTCCCGTGGGACTGACTCTTGTAGCCATGGTTGTCTCTTGATTTATACTTATGTTGTAAGCTCTTAGAGGCAGGGACCATATTTTTGTTGTGTTTGTACAGCGCCTAGCACAACGGGATCCTGGTCCATGAATAGGCTTCTAGGCACTATGTATTTTTTAAATGCACATTAATAATTTGTGATCAAATTGCACTTTTCAGTAGGAATAAAAACCAGCTGCAATATTTAAAATTTTTAGATTCCAATCAGCTACAGGACTGCTTGCATTTTATTGAAAAATAAAAAATACAAAAGTTGTATTCTGAAAAAAAATTAAAACCAATCAAATCTGATTTTGTTACTTAAAAAAAAAGAAAAAGAAGATGCTCCATTGAGAATGTGCTTATGAACTCTGCTTAGCCAGGGCTTAAAAAGCATGAAAATTTTTTTAGTGCCAAAGCAGTCAGGGAATGAAATTAAGGAGTAATATTCTTCTGCAGAAGTATTCCTTTCCTATTTGATAGATCTTTGCCATTCTGGTTAGGATGCAATTCCACAGCAGCTGCTTTCCTCTTGACCTTAACTTAAAAAGAAACCTACCCCAAATGGAGCTTTCAACAACCTAGATGAGAAGAACAAGACATTCCAAACAGTCCCTAGAGATGTCACTACTGTCCACCCCCATCATGTGGAAGTTACTCAGATAGTGGTGGAAGACAGAACAAAACCTTAAGACAGAATACTGAGGTCTCCCCACATAGAATCATAGAAGCTTAGGGTTGGAAGAGACCTCAGAAGGTCATCTAGTCCAACCCCCTGCTCCAAGCAGGACCAACCCCCAACTAAATCATCCCAGCCAGGGCTTTGTCAAGCCGGGCCTCAAAAACCTCTAAGGATGGAGATTCCACCACCTCCCTAGGTAACCCATTCCAGTGCTTCACCACCCTCCTATTGAAATAGTGTTTCCTGATATCCAACCTAGACCTCCCCCACTGCAACTTGAGACCATTGCTTCTTGTTCTGTCATCTGCCACCACTGAGAACAGCCAAGTTCCATCCTCTTTGGAACCCCCCTTCAGGTAGTTGAAGGCTGCTATCAAATCCCCCCTTAGTCTTCTCTTCTGCAGACTAAACAAGCCCAGTTCCCTCAGCCTCTCTTCGTAAGTCATGTGCCCCAGCCCCCTGATCATTTTCGTTGCCCTCCGCTGGACTCTCTCCAATTTGTCCACATCCCTTCTGTAGTGGGGGGCCCAAAACTGGATGAAATACTCCAGATATGGCCTCACCAGTGCCGAATAGAGGCGGAAAATCACTTCCCTCGATCTGCTGGCAATGCTCCTACAAATGCAGCCCAAAATGCCGTTAGCCTTCTTGGCAACGAGGGCACACTGCTGACTCATATCCAGCTTCTCATCCACTGTAATCCCTGGGTCCTTTTCTGCAGAACTGTTGCTTATCCAGTCGGTCCCCAGCCTGTAGCGGTGCATGGGATTCTTCCGTCCTAAGTGCAGGACTTTGCACTTGTCCTTGTTGAGCCTCATCAGATTTCTTTTGGCCCAATCCTCCAATTTGTCTAGGTCACTCTGGACCCTATCCCTACCCTCCAGCGTATCTACCTCTCCCCTCAGCTTAGTGTCATCTGTGAACTTTCTGAGGGTGCAATCCATCCCATCATCCAGATCATTAATAAAGATGTTGAACAAAACTGGCCCCAGGACCCACACCTGGGGCACTCCGCTTGATACCGGCTGACAACTAGACATAGAGCCGTTGAGCACTACCCATTGAGCCCAACAATCTAGCCAGCTTCTATACGCCTTATAGTCCATTCATCCAATCCATACTTTTTTAACTTGCTGGCAAGAAACCTGTGGGAGACCATATCAAAAGCTTTGCTAAAGTCAAGATATATCACATCCTCCGCTTTCTGCATATCCACAGAGCCAGTTATCTGATCATAGAAGGCAATCAGGTTGGTTAGGCATGACTTGCCCTTGTTGAATCCATGTTGACTGTTCCTGATTACCTTCCTCTCCTCCAATTGCTTCAGAATGGTTTCCTTGAGGATCTGCTCCATGATTTTTCCAGGGACTTAAGTGAGGCTGACTGGTCTGTAGTTCTCCTGGTTATCCTTCTTCCCTTTTTTAAGATGGGCACTATACTCGCCTTTTTCCAATCGTCCCTTGCTAGCTGCAACTCCAGTTGTGTTTTGGCCTCTCTGATGACACCCCTGCATGCTCCAGCAATATTTCACATCCAAGGGGGACCCACCCAGGGCTTTAGGACCCGACTCTCATTTACACTAAGGCTCATTTTTGCCCTTTACATTATATTTTACATTCTCTGCAAGTCCCCTTTACACTGTAGGGTGGTGCCCAGAAGCCTTAGTGTAATTGAGACTCAGGCCCCTTAATCTTTCACAGAGTCTTTAAATTGTAGCAGTCCAGGGGACTGGGTTAGTCCCAAGAGACCTTAGTTGCAGTCCTGGCTGTGTTACTGACCCGCTCTGATTGACTCAGGTAAATCACTTTGCCTGTCTGGACCTCTGGTGCCCCATCTATAAAACTGAGATGATAATTACCGACCTTTGTTTGGTGTGTTAAGTTATGTGCTAGCACATGTACGAGCTAGTTATTCTTATTATGTGCTATTGTCTTTATAGGGTTCTGCATTCTGGTTAGAAACCTGAAACCCTCATTCAGACTTTGAACTCTGGGAACCTGTGCTGGGGTGTGCACTCTACACAAGCCCCGGGAGGGTTAAAGTGGCTAGGCAGGCCAATTAACTGCCCAGGCTGGCTGCACCTGAAGAAGGATACAGGGAGCAGGCCACTAAATGGAAATGGTTTTCAGGTGGGCAGGACCAGGAGGGGCCTGTATAAAGCCCAGGAGTGGTGAGCAGCAAGAGGCTATAAGGAAGTAGTTTACAGTAACTCCCTGGGAGGAGGAGCTTGGGCTGGCAAACCCAGAATGAGGGGGAAGCCAGATAGGTAGAAAGAAGCCCGAGGAAACAGCAGGAAGGGGTAGGACCGTACAGACCTTGACTGCTTGTTATACATTCCTTGGACTGGAACAGTGTAGAGGGTGGGCCTGGGTCCCCCTACTAGCCGCTGAGAAGTGGCACAGGGCATTGGAGACTCCAGCTGGATAGCTGGTCCAGAAGGACTTTGACTTCCCAGGAACAGGAGGACTTTTATGACCTGGCCAGAGGGCCAAGCCATGATCAGGAAGCTGCAGCTTCAGAAGTGAGAGGGGCCGAAGTGTGAAAGATGACGGATAGAGACACTGCCAGAGGAGGGCAGTGCCTGGCAAGAGCTAATCCCAGAGCTGCCAGGAGGAAGTGCCACATGCGGTGAGTGGAGCCAGTGACAGAACCCTTCTCCCCTTCAAATGAGACCCACCGCTGAACCATCTGCCTGATCTGGAAAATCAACCCCCCCCCCCCCCCCGATGGGCTTGTCAGTCATTTTAGACACTGCTTATTGTTTAACTCATTCTCATTATAATCTTTGGAGGATTATATCATCTGCAGAAAAGGTGACTGTGGAACTGAGTTAAAAGGCAGGGATAGTGAAGAGAGAAGGGTCAAGGTAGATGGAGGATGAGAGGACAATGGTGAATGAGAGAAGACAATTGAGGAAGGATCGAAGGAACATGCATAGAGAATAGCGTGAAGAAACAGAATTGCAAAGGCCAAAGGACAACAGAAGAGAGAAATAGTGTAAAGAATTGAATGAATGTGTGAAAGAACAGCGAGAAAAGAAAGAGAGAATGGGATGCTGAAGTGTAAAAGAGATAGGAAATTGCCTAGCCTGCCTAGTACTCCATAAGCAAATAGCTATATAAATAAGAAAATCAATAGAAATGAATTATTTACTGTTGTCAGATATTGGAAGCTGTTCTCTTGTGCGGGATGGACTCAGTCGGGTCATCACAGAGCAGCAATGGGCCTGGCTGATTTCAGAGGCGGAAGTGAAATTGAGAGGAACCCACGAGTTTGTGATCGATTGCAGCCACATTCCGTCTGGACTGGACGTTCTTGGTCCTGCACTGACTGGCTGTTTCCTCCAATCTATCCCTGCTTCCCTCAGTCTCTTCACCTTAGCTTCAATCCACAACTGCCCCCCCTTCTCCCTTCCCCCTTCTCACCTGCCCTGTCCTGCTCACCCCCATGTTCCCTTTTGTTTAGCTTCTCCCCTCCTAACTACTCCCCTCAAAAAACTCTGGCACTATCGTGTGTTCTATCCCTCTCCCCATCCTAGTTAGATTGTATCCTGGGTCTGTGAGCTGTTTGTGGCAGGGACAGTCTACAACTCTGTGTTGTACAGCACCTACCACAATGGGACTGAGCCATTCAGTTGGTATCTAAGCACTACCATTATATGTCTGGACAGAACAAAACAAACACACAAAAAGCTGTGGCCTGTTCAAACCACACTAAGGTGATTCCCTATCGAAAACACAAAACCAAACCCAATTGAATCTCACTGAACAAGCAGGGGTTGCTGGGCCCAAAGAGGGCCTGTGCCAAGTCCACTGGTGCTCCCCCAAGGAAAGAAGCTTTACTCTGAGCCACTACTGACCATATAGATATAGATATATATAAATAGTATCACAGATCATTTCAAAGTTATTTTCATTTCACAGGGTTCAAAAAAAGGACTTTTTGGGGGGGAGGGGGATTCAAAAATATTTGTGAGATTACTAGGAAAAAATTCGAATTTTCAAAACTACTAAATTTAATTTGTTTTCTCCCATTTGTTTCCTAATTTTTTTTATGCTATGGGGTGCAATAAAATGAATAATATTCAGGGTTTTCTAGGGATTTTTTCCCCCTCCAGTTCCCCCTCCCACACACTCTGACTTTTCAAATCACCCTCACCTTTGGAAAAATTACAGAGTTGGAAACATGAAAGAAAAAAATAAGCCAGAACATCATTTATTCTATTTCAGTGGTGAAAAAGGAAGGGGGGGGGGAACGACGACAAAAACTTGAAATTTTGTAAATATTTCCAAAATCAAAACAATTTCATCTTGAAACAAAAACTTTCAGAATTTCCCATAGAAACCTTTAACGCACAATGAAATTTTCGCATGGAAAAATCGCATTTGCTATGAAACTCCAATTTCTGGCAGGGAAATTTTTCAGTTGAAAAATGTTGACAAGCTCTGCTGAGGGGTCCAGTGGAGAAGCTACCAGGGGATGTGTGGAATAACAACATTGCCTGCTGTCCCGGCTGTATTCCCTCTTGCTGGCCAGCACTGCTCACTTTTATAGCAGTAAAAAGTGACAAAGAGTCCTGTGGCACCTTAAAGGCCTGGTCTACACTATGAGTTTAGTTCAAATTTAGCAGCGTTAAATCGAATTAACCCTGCACCCGTCCACACAATGAAGCCATTTACTTTGACATAAAGGGCTCTTAAAATCGATTTCTGTACTCCTCCCCGATGAGGGGAGTAGCGCCGAAATCGACATTGCCATTTCGAATTAGGGTTAGTGTGGGTGCAATTCGACGGTATTGGCCTCCGGGAGCTATCCCACAATGCACCATTGTGACCGCTCTGGACAGCAATCTGAACTCGGATGCACTGGCCAGGTAGACAGGAAAAGCCCCACAAACTTTTGAATTTCATTTCCTGTTTGCCCAGCGTGGAGAGCACAGGTGACCACGCAGAGCTCATCAGAACAGGTAACTATGCAGTCCGAGAATTGAAAAAGAGCTCCAGCATGGACCGTACGGGAGGTACTGGATCTGATCGCTGTATTGGGAGAGGATTCCATGCTAGCAGAACTACGTTCCAAAAGACGAAATGCCAAAACATTTGAAAAAATCTCCAAGGGCATGATGGAGAGAGGCCACAATAGGGACTCACTACAGTGCTGAGTGAAAGTTAAGGAGCTCAGACAAGCCTACCAGAAAACCAAAGAAGCAAACGGAAGGTCTGGGTCAGAGCCGCAGACATGCCGCTTCTACGCTGAGCTGCATGCAATTCTAGGGGGGGCTGCCACCACTACCCCACTTCTGACCGTGGATTCCGAGGAGGGGGTAATCTCAGCCATGCCTGAGGATTCTGTGGACGGGGAAGATGAGGAGGAGGAGGACGACGACGAGCTTGTGGAGAGCACACAGCACTCCGTTCTCCCCAACAGCCAGGATCGTTTTCTCAGCCTGACTGAAGTACCCTCCCAACCCTCCCAAGGCATTATCCCAGACCATGAAGCCATGGAAGGGACCTCTGGTGAGTGTACCTTTGTAAATATAAAACATGGTTTAAAAGCAAGCTTTTTTTAATGCTTAATGATTAAGCATTTTTTAATGATTAATTTGCCCTGAGGACTTGGGATGCATTCGCAGCCAGTACAGCTACTGGAAAAGTCTGTTAACGTGTCTGGGGATGGAGTGGAAATCCTCCAGGGACATCTCCATGAAGCTCTCCTGGAGGTACTCCAAAAGCCTTTGCAGAAGGTTTCTGGGCAGTGCAGCCTTATTCCGTCCTACATGGTAGGACACTTGACCACGCCATGCTAGTAGCAAGTAATCTGGTATCATTGCATGACAAAGCCTGGTAGCGTATGGTCCCAGTGTTTGCTGGCATTCAAGCAACATCCGTTCTTTATCTCGCTGTGTTATCCTCAGGAGAGTGATATTGTTCATGGTAACCTGGTTGAAATACGGGAATTTAATTAAGAGGACAGAGGTGGCCGTTCCTACTGGGCTGTTTGCCTGTGGCTGAAAAGAAATCCTTCCCTGCAGTTAGCCAAGCGGGGGATGGGGGGGATCATTGGTGCTGAACTTTTCGCATTTGGCTAGCAGGGATCTTCCCTGATACCAGCCACGCGGTGCGGGGAGGGGTAAAGCGATCATCCCAGAGAATTGGATGTGTGTGGGGGGGTTAGTTTGGTTTCTGCTGCTGCACATTAACAGGAAAACTGCAGCACTCAATGGGCTTTGCTTGGTATGTGGGAAAGGAGGGCACTGCTTTTATGAAGGCTGCAGAAGGCGAAAAACAATGGCTTACCATGGCTGCATGCAAGCCGAATTCTGTTGCCCGGACCTGCGTCTGTGATCTCTAACACCAAAGCCTCAGGCACTCAATATTAAGATGCAAAATGCGACCTTGTACCGAAATCGCATGTGCTGTGTAATGTGAATAGTGTTGTTCACCGTGAAAGAGTATAAGCATTGTTCTGTAAAATGTATCTTTTTAAATACTTCTCTCCCTTTTTTCCCTCCCTCCCGCAGTTGCAAATTTTTCAAGCCTCCCTCCTCCGTCCCGAAGGCTATCTCAGATAAGGCGGCAAAAAAAGTGGATGCGAGATGACATGTTCTTGGAAATCATGCAATCGACCCGCAATGAAAGAGCTCATCTGAATGAGTGGAAGGACACGGTATCAAAGTACAGGAAATATGCCAGTGAACTTGAGGACAGGAGGGACCAACGAGAGGACATGAGGGACCAGCGTGAGAACAGAAGGGACCAACGTGAGGAGAGGAGAGACGCTCGAGATGAGAGGTGGCGGGATGCAATGCTGCTGCTGCTGCGTGAGCAAACGGACATGCTCCGGCGTCTGGTGGTGCTTCAGGAATGGCAGCAGGATCACAGAGTGCCGCTGCAGCCCCTGTATAACCGCCCTCCCCCCTCACCATTTTCCATAGCCTCCTCACCCAGACATGTAAGAACGCGGGGGAGGGGGAAGGCTCCGTGCACCCTCCCACTCCACACCAATGGACAGCCCAAGCAAAAGGCTGTCATTATTTTGAACTTTTTTAGTGGCCTTTTCCTTTCCTCCTATCCTCCTCCCAAACCCCACCTGGGCTACCTTGTCAGTTCTCTCCCTCTTTTTATAATCAATTAATAAAGAATACATGATTTTTAAATGATAGTGACTTTATTTCCTTTGAAAGCAAGCTGTGATCGAAGGGGGAGGGTGGGTTGCTTACAGGGAATGAGTCAATCAAAGGGGGCAGGTTTTCATCAAGGAGAAACAAACAGAATTTTCACACCGTAGCCTGGCCAGTCATGAAACTGGTTTTCAAAGCTTCTCTGATGCGCAGTGCTTCCTGGTGTGCTCTTCTAATTGCCCTGGTGTCTGGCTGCGCGAAAGCAGTGACCAGGAGATTTGCCTCAGCCTCCCACCCAGCCATAAAGGTCTCCCCCTTCCTCTCACAGAGGTTGTGGAGCACACAGCAAGCAGCAATAACAATGGGAATATTGGTTTGGCTGAGGTCTGAGCGAGTCAGTAACGTGCGCCAGCGACCCTTTACACGTCCAAATGCACATTCTACCACCATTCTGCACTTGCTCAGCCTGTAGTTGAACAGCTCCTGACTCCTGTCCAGGCTGCCTGTGTATGGCTTCATGAGCCATGGCATTAAGGGGTAGGCTGGGTCCCCAAGAATAACTATAGGCATTTCAACATCCCCAATGGTTATTTTCTGGTCTGGGAAGTAAGTCCCTTGCTGCAGCCATTTAAACAGATTAGTGTTCCTGAAGACGCGAGCGTCATGAACCCTTCCCGGCCATCCCACGTTGATGTTGGTGAAACATCCCTTGTGATCCACCAGTGCTTGCAGCACCATTGAAAAGTACCCCTTGCGGTTTATGTACTGGCTGCCCTGGTGCTCCGGTGACAAGATAGGGATATGGGTTCCATCTATCGCCCCACCACGGTTAGGGAATCCCATTGCAGAAAACCCATCCACTATGACCTGCACATTTCCCAGAGTCACTACCTTTGGTAGCAGCAGCTCAGCGATTGCTTTGGCTACTTGCATCACAGCAGCCCCCACAGTAGATTTGCCCACTCCAAATTGATTCCTGACGGACCGGTAGCTGTCTGGCATTGCAAGCTTCCACAGGGCTATTGCCACTCGCGTCTCAACTGTGAGGGCTGCTCTCATCTTGGTATTCTGGCGCATCAGGGCAGAGGAAAGCAAGTCACAAAGTTCCATGAAAGTGCCCTTATGCATGTGAAATTTTCGCAGCCACTGGGACTCGTCCCACACCTGCAACACTATGCGGGCCGACCAGTCTGTGCTTGTTTCCCAGGCCCAGAATCGGCGTTCCACGGCACGAACCTGCCCCATTAACACCATGATCTCCAAAGCGCTTGGGCCTGCGGTTTGAGAGAATTCTGTGTCCATGTCTTCATCACTCTCGTCGCCGCGCTGCCGTAGCCGCCTCCTCCTCGCCTGGTTTTTCAGGTCCTGGTTCAGCATAAACTGCACGATAATGCGCGAGGTGTTTATAATGTTCATGACTGCTGTCTTGAGCTGAGCGGGCTCCATGCTTGGTATGGCGTCTGCACAGTTCACCCAGGAAAAAAGGCGGGAAACGGTTGTCTGCCATTGCTTTCACGGAGGGAGGGCGAGGATGTACCCAGAACCACCTGCAACAATGTTTTTTGCCCCATCAGGCATTGGGATCTCAACCCAGAATTCCAATGGGTGGGGGAGACTCCAGGAACTATGGGATAGCTATGGGATAGCTACCCACAGTGCAATGCTCCGGAAGTCAATGCTAGCCTCGGTACATGGATGCACACCGCCGAATTAATGTGCTTAGTGTGGCCGCATGCACTCGATTTTATACAGTCGGTTGCCCAAAATCGAATTCTGTAAATTTGGAGTAATCCCGTAGTGTAGACATACCCAAAGACTAACAAATGTATTGGAGCATAAGGGGGGAGGAGAGATAGTTCAGTGGTTTGAGCATTGGTTTGCTAAGCCCAGGGTTACGAGTTCAATCCTTGAGGGGGCCACTTAGGGATCTGGGGCAAAGTCAGTACTTGGTCCTGCTAGTGAAAGCAGGGGGCTGGACTTGATGACTTTTCAAAGCCCCAGTTCTAGGAGATAGGATATCTCCATTAATTTTTTTTTATAAGCTTTCGTGGGTGAATACTCACTTCGTCAGATGAATGTAGTGGAAATTTCCAGAGGCAGGTATAAATATGCAGGCAAAAAGCAGTTTACAGATAACGAGGTTAGTTCAATCAGGGAGGATGAGGCCCTCTTCTAGCAGTTGAGGTGTGAACACCAAGGGAGGAGAAACTGCTTTTGTAGTTGGCTAGCCATTCACAGTCTTTGTTTAATCCTGAGCTGATGGTGTCAAATTTGCAAATGAACTGAAGCTCAGCAGTTTCTCTTTGAAGTCTGGTCCTGAAGTTTTTTTTGCTGCAAGATGGCTACCTTTAAATCTGCTATTGTGTGTCCAGGGAGGTTGAAGTGTTCTCCTACAGGTTTTTGTATATTGCCATTCCGAATATCTGACTTGTGTCCATTTATCCTTTTACGTAGGGACTGTTCAGTTTGGCCGATGTATAGCAGTGTCCCTTAAGTCAGCGTAGACCAGCATAGATCTGAGGTGAGGCCTTCATCTATTCTTCCTCCTCTTTGGTTACACAGGACCTGATGTCCTTGAGCAATGTTGCAATGATTTAAACCTATAATCCAACTAGTTTTTTAATCCAGGTGATTAAAAACCTGAGCCTGATCTTTACCTCAAGCCCAGAAGACACACAGTTAAATGCAGCAGGTAGGTCATTGCTCATCCCTTTGAAAAGTGAAGCTGATGCTATTGATTATTTCACAGGCACTGAGTTTGTTAGCCATGCAGCGCTTCCCACTCTTTGTAGTGCTGCTTGTAGGAGTCATAGTGATTGACTTTAAGGAAACAACCCATGTAGGAAGGTATGAAACAAATGAGGAGAAATGTGCCCTCATTTCTGAAATCATATATTACAATTCACTGGGTGAAGGTATGACTGATAAAGAGGGTTGTTGACCGCAGATGTGTGCACTTACTCAACTGGCTGGAAGGGGATTTCTCCACCTTCTAGAAATAGCTAAATCGCTTCTTTTATTGCTAAATAATAATTTAAAAAACCTAGTAAAGTGTGTGTATGTGTATGTGTGTACATACACACACACACACACATAGCATAGGTTGAGTCATTCAGCTAGCTAGCCAGGAAGACTCACCCCAAAATGAAATGTAGTTACTACTTAGAACACCAGTATTTGAAGACTTCATTGTTCTCAACTAAATCTAAATAGGAGGTAAGTTCTGAGAAGTTGGGGTGAAAGCATAAATTATCTGAGTTTTAATGTAGGAGCATGTTAGCCTTTGCTGAAACTTGATTGTGTAGGGATGTTTCCTACACATACCATCTGACTATCTAGTGAGGAGCAAATATCAGAAGTTTGGTAGTTCAATATGGATATGCCTCCAAGGACTGTTAAGTTTGCTTTTTGAGCTGAAGTTTATCCAGACTCATAGGGTTAGCTGGCTGAAAAATAGGAGAAGTATTTTTTTGAAAATTTTCCTTCTGTTGTCAAAACTTCAGTCGGCTCTAGATCTAGTCAACAAACAGTGGAAATCTTCACAAATATTTGGTGTACATTTATTTTCCCCCTCCCTTTTTTTGCAATTTCAAAATTTTGAATGTTAAATCGACATCAAAAATTTGAAATTAAAAAAAAATTGACCAGTTCTACTCAGAGCAAACCTATTGCTTCAGAACGGGAGGTTGAAAATCTCATGATGTGTTCTTGCTAGATTTTACTACTTCTGCTTCTCATTCAATCTGAAATTAAGATGTCGAGATGCTGAAATAACGGGTGAGGGAGAAGAAAAGTTAACTACAGTGGCTCAAGAAACCAGAATTTTTCCCAGAGAATATTCTGTGAGGAAAAATTCCCCTTCAAAAGTTTTTCATTGGAAAATTTTAGTTTCTGTGGGATATTTCAAAATAAAATGAAAAAAATCATTTGTCTGAAATGTCAACATGAAATTAATTGAATTTTTTTTTTATTTTCCCCATTTTCTCTCACTTTTTAAACTTTGTCCAACTTATTCCAGCTAGAAAAAGTATGAAAACAAACACAAAACGCCCTCCATTTTCTCACACTTTTTGATTCCTCTCACTTTTTCAACGTGGGGGGGAGGGAAAGAGGGTGGTGAGTAATAGAGCGAATTAAAAAAAATAATAAAAGGGGGAAAACAACGTGTAAACAACCAAACTGAAATGGAAAAGAAAATGTTACTGTTTCTAAAAACCAAAAAGGAATGACATTTTAAGTAAAAACCAAAACAAAAAAAACCAAAACATTTTCATTTTGAAATGACAGTTCAAAATGAAACATTTCATTTTAAAATGTTGATTCAAAACAAAATAGTGCATTTTGATTTTTCCTGATAAAATAAAATTAAAAAATAACCTCAAAATCAATATTTTTGCCACGGTGATTAGATAAAAATCACACTTTCTGATGGGGAAAATTTTTCAGTTGAAGATAATTGGCCTGCTCCGGAATTAGCTTTTTGAAAGGAAAAGTGTGGAAAGTCAAAGACTGGCTGTTATGGCGTTTGAACTAGTTTGCCCATGTATACTGATAACTCCCATCCCATTATTTCTTACAATAGTCCATTGTTTCTTGTTCTCCTTACAAAATGATCTAGTTCACAGCACCTTCCACCTGTTGACGTGCTGATTTGTAAATGTGTAGTGCCACAGGGGCACCAGAATGTGAAGGGGTAAGATGGTAATGTGGGAAACTCAGACCTAGGTGGAGATAGAGAGAAAACAGGGGACAAAACCCAGCTACATACAGGTGCATGAAAAATGCTCTGAGTTGTTCTGTCATTCTCTCAATAGAATGAACAAATACAGGTCTCAATTTTGTTCCCATTGAAGTCCATCGATTTCAGGGGGAATTGTATTTTATACTTGAGAGACTGCGGCTCCTAGGCATTACAGCTATAATAATAATTAATAAACTTTGCAGATGCATAAAGCACCTAAGCATGGCAGATATTGGCTGTTGGCATATCTATTTTACCAAGTCATGCAGGGAACAGTAAACATCCTACTGAGATAGATGCATACATTGGGCATGGTGTGAGTCACAGTACAAAGGTCAAGTTAGATTTTTCTTATTTGACTGATATGATAAAATAATCTAGTGCAATGCAGCTCATGCTTTGTTAATGCGGGGTTAATTTTTTGTGCTGTGTCCTTTTGTTGATGCTGTACACGAACAAGCCCTCCCCCCCACACACACAAGTGCAGAAATAAATTGATCATAAAATTAATACTTGCAGTGTTGTTGTAGCTGTGTTGGTCCCAGGATATGAGAGAGACAAGATGGGTGCAGTAATATCTTTTATTGGACCAACTTCTGTTAGTGAAAGAGATGAGCTTTTGACCTCCACTGATTTAAAGAAGAATTTTGTGAAGCTTGAAAGCTGGTCTCTTTCACCAACAGAAGGCAGTCCAATAAAAGATATTACTGCACCCATCTTGTCTCTCTCATAAAAATAATAGACGGAAGTGTGTTGAGCATACAGAAATGAACTGTGATGTCTTTGTTTTCTGTGTAGGGCATTTTTCAAGTTGTAAGATCTCTGCCAGTCTGCAGAGACAGCAGCCTGTTGTCTTCAAAGTGATTTTGAATTTACACAATTTTTTGTAAGAGTAGAGTAGTTTTGTTTTACTCTGTGATGGTTCACTGGAGGTATTTGATATCTGATTATCAAAATTTGAGGTGATGAGGATTTTTAATTGACCATGTAAGTCACATGGTTTTGGACACTGTCCCTATCCCCTGAGTGGACACAAACAATCCTAACTGCTCTCTACTGAGGTCAATGAATGGACTCCCGTTGGTTTCATTGGGGTCTGAATGAGGCTCATAAGGAGGAGGGCTTGAAGAAACCACTGAGGTGTTGAATCTTCAGGGAGGGGGTTGGTAAAGGATGAGCAGGACGGGGAAACTTTAAAAAATGTAAAACCTGTTCCTTTCTGGGCCACACAGGCCTTTGCCTGAACCATCATTCCTAGAAAAATGATTCGGCTTGAAAATTTATGAGCTGGGTGCAGACTTGAAATTTAATTTTCTCTCATCAAATCCACATAAATTAATTGTGTGTGCGTGTGTGGTCCTGGTGGAGAAAGGTGTGGTCATATCCTCATCTGACTCATCTAATTGCCTCTGCACCAGGGCTTTGATGAGTGGTTGTGGGAAGCCCGCTGTGTCAAGCAGGGTCCCATCCCAGGTAAATCAAACTACAACCAGTGTGAATACTTGAGGGGGTAAGTGTGACGTTTACTTTCTGCACACACTGATTCGAGTGAGACTGGCTTGCTCAAATGATCACAGAGAATGAATGCTATCGAGGGCCAAATTCATTTAACATCTGGGCAAATATGCATATGTGTGTACTCATGTACTGATCACGCAGTCCAGGTCATGTCAGAACACTATTTGCGTTATCGCAGATTAATCTATGATTGTGCTTGCGTTTCAAAGAGAAAATATGCTGGAGGTCCTGATTCAGCAAAGCACTTAAGCACGTGATTAACTTTAAGATTCTGGCTTTGCTGAATGGAAGCCCAAGACTCTATAAGTATTTTCTATTGAAATCAAAGAGTTCCATATGCATCCACTAGAATAAATAGTAAAAGGGAATGGCTTACTGATCTAATAAACTGGTATAATACAGGGAATTAGTGGATTATTCCCAAAATTTGGGAAATACACTACACCTCATACAATGGATGCTTCCAGGGAACTTTGAAGCTCAGATTCTCAGCTAGTGTTAAAATAGGCACAGCTCCATTCTCATATCAATTATTTGAATGGAGCAATGTCATTTTACACCAGCTTGGAATCTGGCCCAAAGTTCAGTAGTGCAATTTATTGCATTGGCATCTCTTGTAATGAGATGTTGAAAAACATGGTACTGTCTCCTCTGTGTGCAGATTAAAGATCCCATGGAAATTTCAGAAGCATGCTGTCCTTATTCAGATGATGTCTATATTGTGTGCTAGAGGACCATATGTCTGATAACTTTCATTCCAGAAACAGCTGCATTTTAGTGGTGTGTGAAGTGATTCCTGTACACATATAAAGCATTCTGAGATTCTTTGCAATGAAAGGTGCTATATAAAAGCAAATGATTATTATTTGGAAGTAGGGTACTGAGTCTCTGACACGATTCCAAACAACTTGACCTTCATTGACACAGCACCCCTTTGACACCATGACTTTGATCACTGGTTATTATCTGGGTATTATTAGTTGTGACTAATTTGTCCACTTTCCTTCAGTGGAATTTTTACATGAGCTGTTCTCATACAGATTGGCAGATTGCATGACACTGCATGTCTTGCTCAATGAGGTTAAATAAAGCTTTATGTTATGACTCAAGTGCTTGCAAACCATCTCTAGCACTTAATATTTTAATTACTCCTTTTGATTAGAACTGCTTTTCATAAGCAAATAAGCATGGCGGTGTGACAAGCTGCAGGAATTGTTTTTAGAGCCTACCTTACATGTTAGACTTCAGATTGGGTTGGGAACTGCAATCATCATAATTACGAATGAAGTGAAATTCCAGATCTTGATGTACCAGTAGGTAAATGAATAATAGCCATAAACTGCACCCTGTACAGTCTTGCTGTGGGCTGTGGTGGTGAGAAAACAAAGACAAAGTGGAAGTAAACAAAAGCAGGAGTGTAATTAAAGTCATTACTGAATTTAAATAAGAAATATTTCACGGGGCTTCGGGCCTCATCCAAATTCCAGTGACGTTAATGGAAGTCTTTCTACTGATTTCCTGATCCTAAATCAGTGGATCTCAGAGATTCTGAGCATTTCAGTTATTTTAAAATGAAACAATTTAGGTTAGAGTTCTTTTAAAAGGGGGATGAGAGGAAATAAGAAATTATAAAAGTCCTTTTTTTTTTTCAAAAAAAGAGAAAGGCGAGAACTTGAAAACCTAGTGACACGTAATGTTGAATGCTAAATTTTCAAAGGAAATTTTTAGGCCAGATCCTCAGTGGGTGTAATCAGTGTAACTAACTTCAATAGAACTCTGCTGATTTTCTCCACTGAGGATCTGGCTGCTGATCACTGAGATCGTGTGTTTGTTAGAGCTGTTCACTTTCCTAGCACAAAATGATGCACACGATCCTTTAATTGTTTCCATGGTGATGGATACCCTGTGACAACTTGGAGCCTGGCTTGACTTCACCAGAAATCTGCCCACATGGAATGAATTGCAGGATCCAGGCCATAGTTACGTTCTAGGGACCTTGATATGTATGGTTATTAATAACCCCTCTCTGTCATCCTTGTGTATCAACATGAAAATAATTTTAAAAAATTACATTTAAAAAGTACATCTACTGAATGAGAGCAGATGCTTCTGGGAACTCAGGTGCCTCGTCCAAAGCCCACTGAAATCAATGAGATGCTTTTCATTGACTTACTTCCCTGGGAGCTGGATCAAGGCCAAGGACGAGACCTGCAGTCTGGAGAAAGGATAAATTCCCAGACGAGATGAATTTAGTGACTGAGGGCTGGCTCCTATTCCCATTGAAGTCTATGGGAGAGCCCCACTCATGCAGGATCAAGTCCAAAAGGGAGAAAGACTAGAACCAAGGTGTGTGTGTGTGGGGGGGGGAGTGTTATTTTGTCTCCCTCCCTCAGGGAGTCTTTTGCAGCCTGTTAAGGAAGCTGAAACTTCATAGTAGGGCTCAATATCCTGGTGTTATAAAAGCAGCACATGATTAGGTAACAGATAATTACAGCCCACTATTTGCATACACTGTAATAAATAGGGTAGCTGAGTGTAGCAAAATCAGACTTTGAAGTCATCTACCCCAGGGCCAGGGACTCCAGGGCTCCCATGATCTGGCTCCAGAGCTGCCCCGGCCCATGGGGACTGCCCTGCAGTCGGGACCCTGAGTTTCCAGGGTCTATCTAATCAGGTCTCTGGGGGCTTGCAGGCTCCGGGCTGCAGAGCCATCTGGGAAACCCTGGGGGCTCTTGTGGCTTCCAGACTCCCTGCTGCGTAGCGGGGAGCCTGGAGGTCTTGGGCCGGGTTTCCAGGGTCTACAGTTTCAGGATAGTGTGCGTGTGGACTCCACCAGGGAGGGTACCCCACAGCAGTTGGCTCAGGCCTGTCCCTGAGCAGCCCCTGGAAGTCCTGACAGTGGCTGCATGAAATTGACATGATTCTTGTCAGTTTCAGAATCTTCAGTGTGTGTGGAACTTCAAATAAATTGGTTTAATTACAAATCTGGAAACAAAATGTACAAATTTCCCTCAAAGCATAAATTCTGAGTTTTAGACCATTCTACCTTTGGGCAGCACTTCCAGTTAAAGTGGGTGGACTGGGTCTATCTGTAATCCCAAGGTGTCCAGTGAGAAAGATGTTACAAATGGAGAGAGATAAAGGTGACTAGAAATTACCACTATTGGGCTATTCCTGTTCAGTTACAGGGACTGTCTAAGGAAATACTAGCAAAAGGAAACTTTTTTAGCATCCTGGCAAGAATTAACAGTCAGAAATTGGACTTTACTCCTGTAAAACAGGTTATGTGTAGTCATCTGACTGCTGTGTAGCTTTTCACCCAGTGTGTACAGTAAATCCCCGAGAACACTAAAAGTCAAGCCATAAAGAATAAAACACGTTCATCACTGTTATTTACTCATTGCTGAATGCTGGTGTGCTCTTCCAACACTGCGCCTGTATACTGGAAGCCCGAGGGGAGTCAGTCTAAGCTGTCCTGGGAGAGTCTCTGGGTCAAAGGAGAACTTCCAAATGTGTGGAAAGCAGAGGAAAGGCTGTCACCTCATTTGACATTGTCTTGAGGTTTGTTTTTAAAGGCCCCTTTTTAAAAAAAACAACCCCTGTTTTCCTCACACTAACAGATCTTTTCTGTTTGTCTTACTTTTGTTGCTCTTGGGAGGCTTCTTAGGTCTTAAATTCTGTTATTTTATGGGAAAGCTTGAAGCGGAGAATCCTGGCTGTCTGCAGTGGCAAAGCAGTGCTAGATCATCTAGCTCACTCTCCATCTTCCTTCTCTCCAATAGAAAAGGGTCATTTTTGGATTCTCTTTTCACCACAACACAAACTTTGGGTCTGATTGTATCCTCCTCTGAAATCTCCTACTAAAAAAACCCCATTATTGTAATCCCCAGTCATTCCCCACACAATGCAGTATAACCACTGCAAGCACCACTGCCTGATTCTCATTGACACTCTCACTTCCATGCCCACTTTTAAGGTAGAATCGGGCCAATAGTAATCCATGATATCAAAGGATAAGAGCAGCCATCCTGCACTAAACCAATGGTCCATCCAGCCCAGTTTCAAAAGGAATTATGAGAGCAGGGCAATTATTGAGTGATCTGTACCCTGTTGTCCAATCCCAGCTTCTGGCAGTCAGAGGTTTAGGGACACCCAGACAGTTGACAGGAGGGGACAGAGAGCTGATCTGTTTACTCTATTTTTGTTCATACATTCCCTTTTGAAAATATGAGCTGATTCTGCTCCCTTGGAATCGTCGTGAAATGCCCAGACTCAGTGGTCCTGATTTTCAAAGGTGACTTCTACCCTCATTTCCCATAGGCTTCCATTAGAGGGTGGGATGCCCAGCACCTGCGAAAACCAAGTTTAGCAGGGGCAGGACACAAGACCTAGGGGGAATCATTTCTAGAAGCACTTACTAAACTCACAGATTGGGGAACCAATCTCCATGAAGTGCTAAAAAGGCAAGGAGCTATGCAGTGTAAATCAGAACACCCGCAGTCCTCATCTAGCCATGAGCGCTGCCCAGGAAGGGCCTTGTACCCAGGCAGAGCCCTGTTGATGTCAATGGGGTCTATAGAACACTCCCAGAGAAGGCTTTGGGAGCCTTGCCCAAGTAAGGACTGCAGGATGTCTCATTTCTGTTTTCCTAAAATGTTCACAACTTTTCTTTCCTCATTGAAGCCAAAAGAGCAAGGACCCAATCCTGATCACCTCAGTCACAAGTTGTCCTGATGAACCCGACTCTGCATTACTCCAGTGTCGCCCGGCACTGTGTAAAGGGTCTGTGTTTAACTGAGGTGAAGGACCCTTAAATGTAAATGTAATTCAGGCCCCTTTTAAAGGCCTCTTTGAACTGCCAGAGTATGGGTCGGGTTAGCAGCTCCAGGTAAAGTCTGTCGAGCAGCCTGGGGTTGAACTCAAGCTGCTCACCTGAGTTAAGCCAAGATGCCATGTCTTCACTACTGTTTTATCTGAGTTAGATAACCTGGGTTAAGAACACACCTGCCCTCCACTGGCCAGTGGAGACAAATCCTCAGGGTAAAAGAGAAGTGGGAGCTACCATTCCAGTTTGGAATTGTCTTACACCCCCTTTGCATTGGTGTGGTGCCCGTCCAAGGGACAGGGTAAAGTCCATTGACTTTACTAGGACTGCTCTCATGGCTAATGGTGGAGGATTTGGCTCAGGGAGTTAAACTAGCTGCAGAAACTCCTAAGCCTGCTTTTTTCTCTAGCATTAGCTGTGCATTTAAATACAATTTGCTGACATTGTACTGAACCGTACGTCAATGCACCTGCTGACTGTTGTGAAACTAATGCTGTGCAACCTTTGTGTGATGCAAATAACCAAAACAGCATGGAGCCCCGAGGCAGCTTCAGATGAGAAACCCATCACAGCAAATGTAGGAACATGTGACAAAATTACTGCCTGGTTTTATTTTCTTGTTTATGAAAATCCTTCTCGGAGGATAAAGCTGACCCTTGAAGCATGTATTTCCACCAATTTTGGGGCTGTTATCTTGAGGTTGAAGGGGGTAAAGTCCCTTTATGTTCAACCCAAAAGCCAATGGTCTGCTTTGGCCCCAGGGTAACTCCTGTGGTAAGAAGAATGATTCTTACAAAATCCCCCATGCATTCAGATGGGGGTGGCAAGAGAATGAGCTTTAACCCACGCTAATGAGCAACCTGTCATCAGTTTAATACTTTTTTAGTGCTGCTATAGCGACTGACCACAGATCATCACTCAGTAAGGAGAGTGCACTAAGTGCCTACCGCCTTCTCTTAAAGTGATGCTGGAAAACCACTCATAATGCTCCCCCGCCAGCCCCAATGAGTGCCCCCTGCTGATGAGCTCAGCAGTGAGTCAGAGGCCTGAACAGGCTGAGGAAGATGACTGCTCCACTTGCCCTGGAGTCATGTCTGAAAATTCTAAGGCAATCTCTCTCCTGCGTCTTGACACTGCTTATACGAATGTCTTGCGTCTTTTGGAGCTGATCTAGCATCTGATGAGGTCACTTGAAAACCAGTCATGTTACAAGTTTGAAATCCAAATGATAGCCTTATGGAGAAGGTGCATCTGGGGAGAATATAGGAACGTGGTTGTATATAGGAAAATATACCTGAGAGTATTTTTCTCTCTGATTTCTATGGGTTTGGTTTTGTACTGGGGCAGGAGGGTGCTATCCCTTGTGGAGAATAACAGTGCCACAGTGCTGAGGCCATCAACAAGGAAATAAAGTGAACTGAATGGATCTGCAGCAGGAATTTGCCTGCTGTTGCCCTGCCGGTGACCTTATTCCTGACCTGGATTAGATCTCGGTTTACTGGAATGAGATCTGACTCAATATGTGCAGTCGTCTGCTAACTTCATTTACATCCTCTTCCATGAAGAGAACGACCTTGGTACTGATTTGGGCCATCAGCCGGATCGCCTAAGGCACAGGATGGAGAGGCAGGAGAGTTATGTTCTGTTTTCAGTTCTGGCACAAGCTTCAGGTGTAACCTTGGGCAAAACTGGCCGCTTAACTGGAATAAATGAGTCTATGAACATCTCTGTGCCTCAGTTTCCACATCTGCCACTCAGTGCTTGTACTCAGATCCTGGGGTAAAGGGCTATAGGGAAAGGCACAGTGAACTTATATGGTAACTACTATGCTTAAACTAATAATAACATTTACCTCTAGCAGAAGAGCTTCATTCTAGAGCAATAAGTTTTGGTGGATGAGGACATTTGCTGCACAAAATTACTGCCCATGATCCTGCACACTCTTCCCCACCCAAACAGTCCTTGCTTGTGTAAGTAGTCTAAGTGATTTCACTGGGAAATGCTTGTACAAGGACTTGCAGTGCTGGGCTTCTGACTTTGAAATGAAAATAAGAAATTACACTGCGCAATCCCTTTTTCCTAATCAATATGCCAGAAGTGAGGGATGGTTATTTAATAGCTGATACAGATCACACGCAATGTTAGAACCTGACCCTGCAAACCATTCTGCTGAGTTGTATTTACTCACCTGAGTTGTCCTATTGAGATAAATGGTAATACCTGCATGAGTAAAGACTCCTTGTATGCATAAGGGTTTGCAACACCATCTGGGCCCTAGTGAGTAGCACTTCAAGATAACCGTGACGTGATCTCTGCTTTGCTAAATAAAAGTGACATTTATTTTTGCTTACCCGATTTGGAAGGCTAGCTGGATAAACATTAAACTTTATCAAATCTCAAACAGCAATGACTGCCAAACCAAAGAGGATTGTGTGACTTCATTATTGCTTTTCCCCCCACCATGGAGGATAGGAGGAACAATATATTGTTGGGAATTCTAATAGTAGATAGCTACATTCTACAGCTATTAAATAAAGGCCGGTCCTAACCCTGTAGCATTTGCAGGCATCACATACCCACACTCGCTCGGTGGAAAAGGGGCACAGTGTTCAACAAAAATAATGATCTGGGCCTTGTGCCAAAGCAATGGGAGTTGGCATTTCTTAAAGGGCTCTGCAATTTACTTGAGGAAATCTTGGGAATGAATTGCATTGTAAATGGCTTAAGAGAAAGGCACATCCAAGAAAATATATATATGGCATTATTTTTCCATTGAATAACTCCTTTTATTGGCTTTAAAAAAAAAAGCACTGTAAAAAGTAACATGATGCACAGTAAGGGAAAAGTTGCTGCTAAAGCTAGCAGTATAAAGTCTAAGAATCCTGGACAGGATCTAAGGAAAAGATGGAGAGGAATATTAAATTGCATTTACTACGGCTCAGACACTCTGCTTCCTTCCCCAGACCCAAAGAAGTGCTCTGTGTCACCTACAATCTTGTACCTTCCACCAACAGAAGTGGTCCAATAAAAGTTATTACCTCACCCACCTTGCCCCTCTCATATCCTGGGAGCAACACAGCTGTACAACAACACTGTAAGCAATTTACTAAGGGCTTGTCTATACTACCCTCTGGATCGACGGGCTGTATAGACAAGCCCTTAGTAAATTGGATCGACGGGCTGCGATCGATCCAGCGGGGGTGGATTTATCACATCTATAAATCGACCCCCGAGCGCTCTCCCATCGACTCCTGTACTCCACTGCTGTGAGACGTGCAGGCAGAGTCGACGGGGGAGTGGCAGCAGTAGACTCACCGCAGTGAAGACACCGTAGCTGAAGTTGCATAACTTAGATCGATCCCCCCCCCCCCCCCCCAGTGTAGACCAGGCCTTAGTCCGCTGCTTTGATAACTTAGGGCCATATCATCCCCAGCATGGGCTATTCCCATGTAGGGGGAAAGAAACTCATATGTTTCCACTAGGGGCTTTTGGAGCATTGCATTTGCCTCCTGCATCCTCTGTGGAAGCAGAAGGATGTTTGGCCCCACAAACAAGTAAAGTCTCTAAGCTATATACACGGAGTCAGGCAACCCGGGTTCAGTTCCCAACTCTACCCAGCACCATACTGTGTGCAAGTCACTTCATGCCCCTTTTCCCCCTCCCACTAGAGCTGGTCAAAATATTCTTTTGGAACAGTTTTCTGCCAGAAAGGGCTGATTTGATAAAATAGAAATGTTTCACAGGACTGTATCCATTTGCTGAAATTTTCAACAGGAAAACATTTAACTTCAGCTTTATCGCTTTGACCTTCTAGAAACTAAATGCTTTGATAAAGTCATCTTGAAGTTTCTGAAATGAAATATTCCTGATTTTGCTGGTCTGGCAGTAAATTTTGATTGTTCATTTCAATTCAGGACAAAAGAAAATTGCAAAATGTCAGAATTACCTCTGGAACAGAAATTCTGCGTCCCACCTGGCTTTTGCCTTCCATCCTTGTCTTGTGCATTGAGCCCTGAGGGACTGCCTCTCATGATGTGCTTGCACCAATCTTTTCATCACAATATACGTATTTAAAGAAAAAAATGGCTTTTCATCTGAAATGAACGTTTTCAGGGGAAATTTTCATTTGTTACGATTTCCCATTTTTTTCAGTGAAAAACTGGAAACTGAAAACTGATTTTTTTTCAGTAAGAGTCGGATTTTCAGTCAAAATTGTGATTTGGGTAATTACATACTGCCCTTCTTAAGCTACCTACAGTCCTTTTAAATAGGATTCAGTAATGGTGTCCAGCCTTTCCAGCCCAAGAGCCAAATGTACTATTTCAGAAAAATTACATGTGGCCCCTTGACCTTTTAATTGTTTCCCTTTGTTCAGGCAGAGCCAGTTGGAGTTCCGTCCTGCTGTCTTTCGCCCATACAGGAAAACAGCAATGGAGTAGTCAGATCTACTCTCCCCTCCCTTTCTTTTCCTTTCCCCTGCAAGGAAGCTGACTGCTGGTGGGGGGACTGCTGAGCAGTGGCAGGCTCAGGGAAGGCAAGGGACATTAGCTGCATAAAGTACTCCCAGCTGCTCCTGGGACTTCAGTTGGAGACGCTGCCCCTTGTAATAATGGGTATGTCTACACTGCAATTAGGCACCCATGGCTGGCCCATGCTAGCTGACTTGCACTTGTGGGGCTCGAGCTAAGGGCTGTTTAATTGCAGTGTAGATATTTGGGCTTGGGCTGCAGCCCGGGCTCTAGGATCCTGCAAGGTGAGTCATTTAAACAGCCCACGAACCCAAGGCAGCTGTCACAGGCCAGCAGTGGGTGTCTAACTGCTGGGTAGCCATAGCTAAAAAGTCTGTTTCTAACAGTTCCATCACAGGGCTTAGCTCAGAAAACACATTTTCTATTTGTTACCAAATACCAGTTTTCTTCTTAAGAGTCATTCCCCTGTCCTTGGGCTACAATTGAGTGCCTTGAAGATGACAAGTGACCTCTGAGCCACTGGTTGTATATCACTGGGATATAGTATTCTTCACTTCCTGTCCTAAACAGGTATGCAGCACTCTTTAACATTGGTGTTTCATCCCAGAAGTGCCAGCATTTAAGCAATGTCTAGCTATCTGTACAGAGAGTTAATGTGGATTAGCTCTAGATGGATATTATCAGCAAAATCACTTGATAAAATGATTTGGGATCCAAGAGCTCTATTAATGCAAGCTATCATATGTGCTATCAGGAACATTCACCAGGCCCTAGGAAATGACAGTGTGGTTTTACCGCTAATGAAGAAGTGATTAGCAAATGTCTCATCCTGGTTTATTAATCCACAGAATATATTTTTCTTAAAAGAAAATGCCGTCATCATCTCGAACTCAGATCATGTTTCAAAACAGTTCCCTAGTGGGACTGAAAAGCCCATGTGTCATCAGTGCAATGCCTGAGTCCTGCCTGACAACCTGCCCCCTCCCCACGCCACCACCCAGAACAGACTTTCAGTCTATGTTTAGCTTTATGGGGCTTCAGCTTACATGTAATCAGGAAAACTTCAGAGGCTATTTAAAGACCACTGTAATTTTAATCTCACTCCCCCCTGTTTTCGAACAGTGCTATCCCATTAACTTCAGTGGAGTTAGTCCTGATTTACACTGATGTAAGTGATATCAGAATCACGCTCCCTGAATTGGTCCTGGCCCTGGAGTGATACTAAAATTAAGAAGCCAGTCATGCTCCTGCATATTCAGAAATCAGAATGCAATTAATCATCCCACACAACTGTCAGTGGGATTTCAGCATTTGCATGCCCTGGGTGCCTGACTTCAGTTTCCCACCCAGCTCGGTCTCTGAGGCAGACTGACTGACATCTGAAATGGAAGGGGTATGGGTGATCCAAAGTCGTACCTCCTCAAGCCCACAGGGACTGGGATCTTTGGAAAACATGATGAGCCACATCTTGCTTTTATCACACCAGAGTTTCCTGTCTAGTCGTCTACATGTCAGCATGACCCGTGTGCACACGCCCAGCCATTTCACACATGCCCTACTACAGCACAGCAGCTGCCAGCCCCTAAACCCCCATCACTGGGAGTCGGGGTAGGGAGGAGCAAAAAAGGATGAATGAAGATAATGGGTTGCCCTTAAAGGGAACTACTTTAAAAACAAAGTGAAATCCACTATGAATCCGTCAAGAGAAACAGCAGTTCTGCAATATCTTAGTTATTTAACACTAAGTGATGTGCTACTGTCATTCTCTATAACGTTTTGCAGTTTAACACCTCCAGCTACAGTGAAGCTGGCTCTGATTTTATGGTTACCATGGTTCTCTGCCAGATTTAGACTTTTCACCCAACAAAAGAAGCAAAAGCTGCCAACCTTTACCAATACGCTAAGTGAAAACATAGTTCATCTAAAAAAATAAGGGGAAGATTTTCAAAGGCAGAAATGGGAGTTAGATGCCCAGCTGCCCATTGTGCCTTTTTCAATCTCCCTCTAAAACAGTATCATTAAAACGATTTTTGTAATCTGTGTGACATTGGCAAGTGAAGTCTAGAGGGTCTGGTCCCCAGGACACTTCAGTGTTCCATTCTAAGGAACAGATCTAGGGCTGGCTGGAAAATAAGAATTTTGGTTTCCCCAAAATATTGAGGGTTTGGAAATTGTTTTTGTTTCACATTGGGACAAAACTGAAACCTTTTGAAATGTATTTGCAAAAGTGGTAAGGGGGAGAAAGAGAGATACTGCCGCCTTAAAATAGCTAATACCCCAGGCATATGAGCTCTCACATGGAATGTGGGAAACACAGATTCATATCCATGTTTGCTTGTTCTCTCTACCTGGACCTAAGAAACCTTCATGATGACAGTTGTGTCCAAACCAGTACCTTTATGGAACAAGTTACGGCTTCAAGGAGTTAGCATTTTCTAACGGAAAAGTGTTTCATCAAAACTTCCCGACCTGCTCTAGCCACAGCTGCTGCAAATTGGTGTAGCTCCACTGAATACAATGGAGCTATGCTGTGGTACAAAACAGCCTGCAAAATTTTCACGTAATAGCTTTTTGGTGTGTTTGAGGTACAGATGTAGGAGGCATGAAAAGATGACACAATAAGGTAGAGAGCAAGAGAAGCGAATTTAGCAGCAGATTTGCTATCTGCTGCAATCTTTGCAACTATACTGTAAGCAGGCCAGATCCTCAGCTGGTATAAATCACCATAGCTCCATAAGCTTCAATACATCTACACTAGTTTACACCAGAGGAGGATCTGGTCCCTAAAAAAAAAAGTCAGGGCAGATGAAAAGTGCTAGATTAGCAACCATATTCACCAGCAGGACAAGCACAGTAGAGAGTACCAGTGTCAATTTTCTCACACAGCAACTCCTGCACACTTTGGCTTTGGCCTGTCTCCTCTCTGGGTCTCCATGGTCAATCGGGCCCTGATGTAGTTTTGAAGTCAATGGGACTATTCATATGCTAACCAAGTGCTTAAGTACTTCTCTAGGGGTGGACTTTGGTGTGTCTCCTTTTTGCTGGCGCAAGGCTGCTAATCAGTTGTAGTTGTGGTGGTAGTTTTGTGATGTGGAATCTTTTCCACTAGGAACTACTAAAGTAAGCTGACAAACTATTTTGCACTAGGCAATCAAGCAACCCTCAGATGGTAACAACTGTCAGTCCTTACTGTACCAGTAAGCCCATAATGTAGAACCAACCTCCTGAGCTATCAGAGTCCCTTTGCAAGACAAAATGCTATTCTATACAAATCAGCAGCATAGTCTAAGATATTGAGTACCAAGCTCCATTTTTCATGGCCATTTGTTGACCTGGTTTCTTCCAGCTATGGGTGCTGTTTGAAGTCGTAGAACTCATCATTTCCCACTTATGTCTAATCAAGTTTAACTGGTTATTTCACTATTACCCCACACATAACACACACACTAAATTCATTGTTATTATGGTGCAAATGTTATACTTGCAGTTTCTTGGAGAATTGAAGCTACTACTACTACTAGAGTAAGTCTAAAGGGATATAAACTTTAAAGATATTCCATCCAATGTGTCCTTGGCAAGACTGGTAATAGACAGCACAATTGCCTTTGGAATCATAGAATATCAGGGATGGATGGGACCTTTGGAGATCATCTAGTCTAACCCCCTGCTCAAAGCAGGATAAATCCCCAGACAATTGTTTTTTGTTTTGTTTTGTTTTTAACCCCAGTTCCCTAAATGGCCCCCTCAAGGATTGAGCTTACAACCCTTGGTTTAGCAGGCCAATGTTCAAACCACTGAGCTATCCCTCCCCTTTAATACACCTTTAAATACACCTCTAACAGAAACACTATCGTGCTAAAGTAACTGTCAAATGTTGTCAAAATTCACTGAAATACTGGCCACTTTTATTTCCCTGTTTGTGTGTAGGGCAGGGAGGTTATAAAGTTTTTCTGAATTTTGAAATTTCATTACAATTTAAAAGTAACATTCAACATGACTTCAGTACACACTGAAAACATGTTCCTTTAGCCGAAGGTAACAGGTAACGTTCCTCTCATGGTGGTGAGCTGCTGTTGAGCTGCTACAGCCCCTTCTGCCCAGAGTGAGCTTTGTCTCTGACCCCCAATAAACTGGTCGGGGGCTAGAGCCAGCACACAGTCCCAATCTGGTTCCTAATCTACTCCTGGAAGAGCAAAGATATGTGCTGCCCCTGACTTGCTGCCCAGTATGACCATGTATTTGCATGAACCAGATGAGTGCACAATTTGTGGGCATAATAAACCAACTGGATGCAGTGATCTTGCAAAAATGGCATTGTGGAGTAATTATATCGAAGCATTAGGTGAATACATATTAGATTTAGATAGAATAACATGAGGAAAATGTCTTTTACGATATGGCCTATTTTAAGCTAGGAGTTATGAGTAGTGTGAGAGAGGCTTGTGGAAGCTGTTGTAATGCTTAGTTAAATGAAAACAGAATCTCGTTAATGACACTGACCTTTTAATAGACTGACTCATGATGACTGTAATGCTCAGTCCCTGAGATATCCTTTCCAAGTAATTCTATTGGAACTGTGCTATTCATCAGAGGTGTCAGATGGAGAAACAGAGATGGGTCAAATGTAATTGGAAAAATTCAGCTGTTGTTGTATAACTAGAGCCTTTAGGTGAAATAGGTGTTTAGCAATCTGAAGAGCTCTGTACATTGACTGAGAGCTGATGCAACTTTCTTATTCTTGTAAAGAATACTTGATGGTCAGTATCCATGGAGAACACGATATCACAACTACTGATCAGCCTACTGTTGTCATATATTCTGTTGGGATTTTCAAAGGGCACCAGAAGTTCTAGGGGCCAGATTTTCTAATGTGCCCAAGGCCAGATGTTCATGTGCTCAGTACAACTGGGGCCAGATTTTGCGAAGTGCTTAGCACCCAGCAGCACCCATTATGATGCTATGTGGCCAGATATCCCTGCCTCACTCAGTGCATAGGACAGCCAATGCTCAGGGTTGTGTAGTTAAAGACGCTATTTTCTGTAGGACCCCTCATTCATTGCAGAAGATGGAAAGTGTGCAGCGAATAAGGCAGGGGATTGCAGGAAGAGAAAGGATGGTCTCATAGTTAAAGCATTGAATGCCACTCTGCATAGTGGGATTCTATCCCTGCCTCTGCCACAGAGTTTCTGTGTGATTCTGGGCAAATCACATCAAACAAAACATTCACTATTATCCACTGATTGTGTGTTCCTCATTTTCTGGGGACCATGAAACACCTGGAGCCTGATTTGCATAAGTGCTGAAAATTAACAATCGCAACTGAAGTCAATGGGAGCTGTGCTTTGAACAAATAAAAGCCAGAGGCACCTCATATTGTGCATCCAAAATTAGTGGACACTTTTGATATGAAAGTGTCTGTCCTCCCCAACTGTAAAGTGGGAATAATAACCACCTCGCAGGGGACCAGGACGAGAAATTAATTCATGTTTGTGAAGTACTCATGCAACAGTGATGTGTGCCATAGAAACCACCCGGGGGGAATACAGAATTCTGCATTCAGTGCAGGGTTTGACTAGCGTGCAGTAAATCTGACACAGAGCCAGACATTGAGGAATGATGATAACAGACAATATTGCAGAGCTGCTCATTCAGTGAGAACCACGCATTTTGTGCA
The DNA here is from genome assembly GCF_028017835.1 of Emys orbicularis. Lineage (NCBI taxonomy): Eukaryota > Metazoa > Chordata > Testudines > Emydidae > Emys > Emys orbicularis. The sequence goes on along the minus strand of NC_088688.1, from coordinate 133,989,653 downwards.
CTGAATGAGCCAGGGATCTAGTGGAAAAACTAGTATGTGATGATATGATTAAAGACTGTCTCATATCATATATGCACAAGGGAGCTAGAGTAAGGTTGCACCGGCAATCTTTTAGTGTTATTTTAATGTAGTTTAGTGTGTAATTTCCTAGGTTTTTAAAACAAGAGGACTAAATAATAGAAATTCCATCCTTTGGCACCATATTGACACCCATATGAGTCATGAGCAGAGTTAGAACCTTTAGCTCCACCACACAAACCTCTGGCACCATAGATAATGGAGTAACTGCTAGCAGCAGTAGGTTGTAATCCACTCTGTGGGCTAGCACTAGAGGAGGGATGAGACACACACTTTGCCAATGGGTTTCACAGATATGTGATGACAGCAGAGGAAGTGGGTTCGGTTCCAGATTCTGGAAGGGAATGTACTCTAGTGAGCACAGATCCTTCTGGACCTGTCTCATCCAAGCTTGATACCTTCTGCCTCTCATCCCTCCAGCCAGTCTTTGGGCTAGTCCCAGTCCTCCTTCAGCCATGTCTCAAGTCTTCCTCCGCAGTCCCAGTCACCACCTGCCATGTCCCCTCTTGGCCCCATTTCCCAGTCCCCCACCTTCCCCTGGCTCCTCATCTGTAATCAAATGCCCGTTGGCACCTTCCCAGCTCTTCATCCCAGTCTCCCTCCTGTCCCCCGACTCCTTGTTCCAGTCTCCCTCTTGCCAGCCCACCAAGCCCTGCTCCTCACCCCTCTGCATTCCAGTTAGGCTGTTCCTCATTCTCTTCCACGCTGCCTGGGCGCCAGCAGAAGGAACCTTGAGAGCACAGGAAAGACACATTCCCTGCTCTCAGTTCTGGTGCTAAGTAAGGCATCAGTCCTCGCTAGCTGGGAGGAACAATTGCCAGGAAAGTCCTTCTCAGCCCTTGCAACACTCTGATGAAGCATGCTCAGGGCAGACATAATCCTTGGAAACGTTAGCCTCCAAACTCTAACAAGTCTGAATTGAGCATGTGCAAACTTGGATTGTCAGAGGCTTGGGTCAAATGTGTGTAACGTTTTACAAGGATGGCAAATAACATATCCCTGGCAGCAGGGCAAGCCTCCTGACAAACTTTCAGTCCCCATTCCAAAGCATGGAGATACTAGAGCTTCAAGCTGAACTGTTTTTACTAAAATTAAACACACACACACACACACCGGCCTGAGGCAGACACCTGGCATAGAAATTTTCAGTCTAAAAGGGCTAGTTTGGAAAAGTTATAACAACTGAAAACATGTGCCACCTGTTATTTCCCAACCCTACATTGAACTCCATGTGACTCAAGCCCCTGGGGCTGACCCTGGGTCCATGTACAAGGCTCTCGGTGCAGGCCTGGAGCTCTGCTAAGCAAAACACTCAGCATAACACCAAATAACCATGGAAGTGTCATTGCAAACGTTTCATGCATGTGGTGGGCAGTCCTGGCGTTCCAGCTACAGCTCCTGCTAATCCTTCCCCACATCTAAATCCAGAAATGGCTTTATTTATCCTTGTGGAGGTAATTTTTTGGAGGGTGGCTGTAGAGAACACACACAGCTATGCACTTACCTCTTACAGCAAATTGTTCTATCATTTGCATTTCATGGGTGTGATTCTCAGTTACACTATATCTTGTTGTGACGGGTTGGATCACAGAAACCCCCTTGGGAGCTGCCACCTGATGTGCAAAGACTACCCCTGCTTCTGTTTTCCCTGCCAGCTCAGGACTCCAGCACCCTGTCTTGCTGAGTCAGACACTCCCGTCTGGCTCCAGACACAGACCCAGGGTCTGAATCACTTGTCCCAAAGCTGCAGGTTTACCTGAAAACAGCTCACAGGAGTGTGCTTGTCTTTAGCACTCAGATGGCCAACTCCCAATGGGGTCTAAACCCAAATAAATCCGTTTTACCCTGCATAAAGCTTATGCAGGGCAAACTCATAAATTGTTCGCCCTCTATAACACTGATAGAGAGATATGCACAGTTGTTTGCTCCCCCAGGTATTAATACATACTCTGAGTAAATTACTAAATAAAAAGTGATTTTATTAAATACAGACAGTAGGATTTAAGTGGTTCCAAGTAGTAACAGACAGAACAAAGTAAGTCACCAAGCAAAATAAAATAAAATGCGCAAATCTATGTCTAATCAAACTAAATACAGATAATCTCACCCTCAGAGATGTTTCAGTAAGTTTTTCCTCAGGCTGGACACCTTCCAGGCCTGGGCACAATTCTTTCCCCTGGTACAGCTCTTGTTGCAGCTCAGGTGATAGCTAGGGGATTCTTCATGATGGCTCCTCTCCCTCTCTGTTCTCTTCCACCCCTTTATATATCTTTTGCATAAGGCGGGAACCCTTTGTCCCTCTGGGTTTCCACCCCCCCTCACTGGAAAAGCACCAGGTTAAAGATGGATTCCAGTTCAGGTGACATGATCACATGTCACTGCAAGACTTCATTACTCACTTGCCAGCACACACATATACAGGAAGACTCACAGGTAAATACAGCCATCTGCAGACAATGGGAGTCATCAAGATTCCAAACCATCCTTAATGGCCCTCACTTTACATAATTACAATAGGCCCTCAGAGTTATATTTTATATTTCTAGTTTTAGATACAAGAGTGGTACATTTATACAAATAGGATGATCACACTCAGTAGATTACAAACTTTGTAATGATACCTTACAAGAGACCTTTTGCATGAAGCATATCCCAGTTACGTTATATTCACTTATTACCATATTTTTCTAAAACTATCCCAGTTACATTATATTCACTTATTATCATGTTTTTATAAAACCATATAGACTGCACAACATCACACTTGTGTTGTCACATTCATCAATGTGGACATTATTCTGATCTGACACCTACTGGGGTAAATGACTACATGAGATACAGAAGAATCTGTGTTTATCAGTTCATGTTTGACACACTACAGAGAAAATCCATTCAAACAAGAAAACTACAGAGACGAAATCTGATCTCTTCATGCCAGGTTGCTATCATTGGGTACATCTACATAGCAAAATAAAATAAAAAACCCTGCAGCATTGAGTCTCTGAGTCTGGGTCAACAGAGTTGGGCTCATGCTACATGGCTAAAAACAGCAGTGTAGATTGTCTGGCTCAGGCCCCAGCCCTAGTCTAAGTCGACACTGCTATTTGTAGCCATGTAGTGTGAGCCCTGCGAGCCTAAGTCAATTGACCAGGGCTCTGAGACAGTCCCCACACTTTGTAGTGTAGATGTACCCATTGAAACAGCACTCAGGACATGATCCAATGCCCATTAAAGTCAATGGCAAAACTCCCTCTGATTTCAGTGGTCTGTAGATGAGTTCCTTACAGACTAATGAAATCCCAAGAGACACCCTGTACAGATGGCCTGGATAGCATGCGCTGATTAGCAATTTGGTTTCCATTTCCCTGTTAGGCAATGGTTTAATAAAGACCGTTTTTGAAAAGGGTATTTCATAATAACTGGAGGATGTTACGCTAGTGGGTACGCTTTCAGAGGCAAAAACAGCTCCAGAGGCATCAGCTGATCAAACTATTTGGCTCACTGGACAGTGCTGCAAACCAAAACAAATAGACTCAGCCTGCAAGCAGCAGTAACAGCCTTGTCATTAGTTCATACTTTTTCATAATAAAATAACACAGGCAATCCCAGCAAAATACTCCCCACCACCCTATGTGAAGACACATGCCAGCTTTCACAGCAAATTACCTTCCAGGATATGATTGCAGGGCAGGGCTTTCCCTGCAGGACAAAATGGTGTAAGTGTACGTAACACGGAGACTTCCCACTCACCTGTATTAGGTTGGATCACAATGTGGCCTGCCCCTGTGCAAGGTGTGGGACAAGGCACGGAACTTTTTCTTCTTTATCTTGGGCCCCAGAGCCAGGCACAATGTGGATGGAGAATACAGGGAAGGTCCCTTGTCTCCTAATGCTCCTGTGGTACCAGATTAAATGCGGGAAGAGATTACTTCAATGGAGCTCTGTTGATTTACACCAGCTGGGGATCTGGCCCTTTGACTGTAACCTTTCTTTGTTCTCTCTCTGTAGAGAAGCTAGCACAATGGAGGGCTGATTCTGGATTGGTCTTCCTAGGCACTAAAATAAATAATAGGATCAGGGCTTAAGAAAGGTTTGTCAGGGTTGCAGGACCTACCTATTAGCTTTACATTCTGAGAAACAGAGACATTGCACAGAGCTCTTCAGCTATTCTATCCAAAACCATAAATGAAAAACTCTTTATCTTTACAGGCTAACGGGTGTGTTTGTTTGCTGGAGAACAGGTCTCATGCAGTGCTCAGATAGATTTGATATACTGCGTCCTGTGCTGTAGATGTTAGAGACGTTCTTTTCTCTTTTACATTTTATTGAGTATTTATGTTCCTTTCTGTGCTTTTGGGGAAAATTGATGCTTTTGGATGCTCCAGACACCCACCCTGATTTTGAAAAATGCCACATCTGTGAGTGGGAGAGAATAACGTATTTACAGGGCTAAGAATGTTAAACTGGGAAATAAGTCTTTTTTAAAAATAAACTGGAATGGATTAACACAAGGCTGCAGACATTTTTTTGATTAGATTTTGGGTCTTTCCAGAAATAGGCAGCAGGTTTAAAATAAACATAAGTAAACTACTTCACACAATGCACAGTCAACCTCTGGAACTCATTGCCAGAGGATGTTGTGAAGGCCAAAAGTGTAACGGCATTCAAAAAAAAAAAATAGGTAAGTTCATAGAGGATGGGTACATCAATGGCTATAAGTAAGGTTAATATTTTGTCATGGTTATTTTAAATAAAAATCACAGACAGGTCATGGGAAATAAACAAAAATTCACAGAAGGCCACGACCTGTCTGTGACTTTTACTAAAAATTAAATGGGGAGCTGACTGATGGATGGGGAGGACTAGCAGCTCCAGCCCCCCACTGCCTGTGGTGGCAGCTGACAGCTCTGGGGCCCCTGCCATTCACAGTGGCAACTTGAAGCTCCGGGGCCAGCGGCTCAAACCTGTGGGACCACCATCACCCCCAGTGGCTGGGAGCAATGGAGCCCCTACCATCCTAGGGTATGGGGCTGAAGCGGAAAATGTCATGAAGGTCTCTGAAAGTCACAGGTCCGTGACCTCAGTGACAAAATCTTATCTTTAGCTATAAGATGGGTCAGGGATGCAAACCCATACTCTGGTTGCCTCTAAACCTCCAACTCCCAGCAGCTGGGACTGGATGACAGGGGATGGATCACTCGATAATTGTTCTGTTCATTCCCTCTGAAGCTCCTGGCATTGGCCACTGTCGGAAGACAGGATACTGGGATAGATGGACCATTGGTTTGATCCAGCATGGCTGTTCTTACACACTTAATTATGGCTCAGATCCAACTCCTATTGAAATCAATGATATTATCCCCATTGACCTTAATTGGATTTGGATAAATCCCTATATGAACAAAACCTCCCTCCGATCCACTAAAAATGCCTTATGGAACTACTAGAGTTCCAAACAGAATTATCTGCTTTCACAGAAAGGACTTCAGTCCATAGAGCAAGGTAGTAGGTTAACGCTGGTAAGCATTCTGAAGCACTTAGAGGGGAGGAAAGTGATCAGGAACAGTCAGCATGGATTCACCAAGGGCAAGTCATGCCTGACTAACCTAATTGCCTTCTATGAGGAGATAACTGGCTTTGTGGATGAGGGAAAAGCAGTGGATGTGTTATTCCTTGACTTTAGCAAAGCTTTTGATACGGTCTCCCACAGTATTCTTGCTGGCAAGTTAAAGAAGCATGGGCTGGATGAATGGACTATAAGGTGGATAGAAACTTGGCTAGATCATCGGGCTCAACAGGCAGTGATCAGTGGCTCCATGTGTAGGTGGCAGCCAGTATCAAGTGGAGTGCCCCAAGGGTCGGTTCTGGGGCCGGTTTTGTTCAATATCTTCATTAATGATCTGGAGGATGGCGTGGACTGCACTCTCAGCAAGTTTGCAGATGACACTAAACTGGGAGGAGTGGTAGATATGCTGGAGGGTAGGGATAGGCTACAGAGGGACCTAGACAAATTAGAGGATTGGGCCAAAAGAAACCTGATGAGGTTCAACAAGGACAAGTGCATAGTCCTGCACTTAGGATGGAAGAATCCCATGCACTGCTACAGACTAGGGACTGAATGGCTAGGCAGCAGTTCTGCAGAAAAGGACCTAGGGGTTACAGTGGACAAAAAGCTGGATATGAGTCAACAGTATGCCCTTGTTGCCAAGAAGGCTAACGGCATTTTGGGCTGTATAAGTAGGGGCATTGCCAGCAGATTGAGGAATGTGATCATTCCCCTATATTCAACATTTGTGAGGCCTCATCTGGAGTACTGTGTCCAGTTTTGGGCCCCACACTACAAGAAGGATGTGGAAAAATTGGAAACAGTCCAGTGGAGGGCAACAAAAATGATTAGGGGGCCGGAGCACATGACTTATGAGGAGAGGCTGAAGGAACTGGGATTGTTTAGTCTGCAGAAGAGAAGAATGAGGGGGGATTTGATAGCTGCTTTCAACTACCTGAAAGGGGGTTCCAAAGAGGATGGATCTAGGCTGTTCTCAGTGGTACCAGATGACAGAACAAGGATGGCCTCAAGTTGCAGTGGGGGAGGTTTAGGTTGGATATTAGGAAAAACTTTTTCACTAGGAGGGTGGTGAAGCACTGGAATGGGTTACCTAGGGAGGTGGTGGAATCTCCTTCCTTAGAGGTTTTTAAGGTCAGGTTTGACAAAGCCCTGGCTGGGATGATTTAGTTGGGGATTGGTCCTGCTCTGAGCAGGGGGTTGGACTAGATGACCTCCTGAGGTCCCTTCCAAACCTGATATTCTATGATTCTATGTGTGTTTGGGCATCCATTTTGGTTGATGAAGACTAAGCTAAGAACCTCCTATGTGACCAAGGATAAATTAATATCATGGCTATCGTTTTTATGCCTTAAAAAGGCATTTTAAAAAATTGGCTTCCTATTGTCAGTGAAGCCACATGGATTTTACCAGTTTCGTTCAGGCAAAAAAATGATGGCCCACCGGTTAGGACATGAACCTAGGGGAGATCTGGGTCCAGTTCCCAGCTCTGCCACAGACTTGACATTGGGTAGGTCACTTAATCTCTCTGTGCCTCAGTTCCTCATCAATATATAGGAAATACAAGCACTTCCCTACCTCACAGGGTTGCTCTCGGGATAAACAGGTTAATAATTGTGTGGTGTTCAGATACTATGGTGATGAAGGCATAACCTGAGATAACAAGCTTTTTTATATTATTTTTTCACTGAAGTATTATAAGGCCATCATGGACATGTTGCACTCTTGTGTTATTTGCTGTACATTGTCTGTTTTCATAATGCAGAGCTCAAACACAGATTTTACTGGTAAAGGATGGGCATTGATGTCTTGACCAATTATCATCACCACAGCTGGTGGGATTAAAAAAAGAAACATTTCCCCATCATTTAATTGAAATGTTTTCTCAGGTTTTTTCCAATACCCCCCCCCCCCCCGCTCCCAAATTATAAATGTTTGTGAATTCCATAAAATGTTGACCTTTTATGGAACAGCTGATTGAAAATGTTGTCAAAATTCACTGAAATACTGGCCACTTTTATTTCCCTGTTTGTGTGTAGGGCAGGGAGGTTATAGAGTTTTTCTGAATTTTGAAATTTCATTACAATTTAAAAATAGGCAAGTCCTAATCCTATTTGGGCTGATAAGTATCTTAATGGGGATGGGTATATTTTGCCGGACACAATATGAACTGTCCCACAATGAAAAGGAAGACCCAATATTTATCAATGACCAGATCAAACTTTTGTTCAGCAGCCTCAGCGTAGGATGGAGGCTAGCTGCTCTGCACCAAAGCCCCGGGCAGGAATTGGGGCTCACAAAGCAGTCAGGGAGTTGGGGCCGCTCTGCAGAAAAAGATGGTGGAAAGCATTAACTTCCCTGGGCAAATTTCCTGCTGCTGACAGACTTGGGGCTCCCCTCTGAGGATTCACAGGTGATTTGTCATGTGGGGCAGGGAGGGCCACACTAGTGCTTCTCCCCTGACAGCTTCTCCTGCTCCCCTGGTCTATTTCTAAATGTCCCCTCCTTACCCACACCCCTCTGCTTCTGGCAGTTCCTCTAGCCAAATCCAACCCACATCAAGTCCTCATGTTCTCTGTATCCCATCTCCATAATGACCCCACCCACAGACCCACTCCCCCGATGTCCTCATGCCCCTTCACAGACTCTTCCTCTGCAATGTGCCCACCCACAGACCCACTCCTCCTGGTCTCCTCATTCCCCCAGAGTCCTGTATCCATACTGACCGCCCCAGCCACAAACCCATTCACCCTCAGGTCCTCTTACCCCCTCCCCCATATCCCCTCTCACAACATAATTCCTCACAAGTATTCACAAAGCCTTGGAAAAGCATTAAACGGGCATGTTCTACTCTGTGTGTTATCAATACAGATCTGTTCCCACCTGTCCCCTTTTCCTCCCCATCCCTTCCCCCAGCACGTCTACACAAGCCAAAAAAATAGGTCCAACTTCTGCTCTGATCCTTTTATAAGGTGCTATTTTACACATAGTATTTACTTTGCTTACAATAAAAATAGTTATATGCAGCTACCAACTCATTACAGGCCAGTTCCTGCTTCTAATGAGGTCAGGGTGAGTTCTGCCATAGACTTCACTGTGAGATGGATTGGATCCTGTGTGTGTTGGGGGGCGAGGGAGGAATTCACAGTTGCTGTGTGAAGGAGTCCCTTCTGACTTGTTTGAACATATGGACCCCCCACAAATCAATATGTAAATGGAGCTAAGGCATTCCAAATAAGCATTGTATCACTTACTCTCAAACGAACTGGAACAAAGTGTAAGGTGTAAATTAAGCTAGCAGGTGGCCCATTTTCTTACACCCTCTGGCTAGTTGCTTTGCTTGCTCCCTTCCTCTTTTCTAACCCTTTGTTGTGTTCATTATTCCAACTCAGACATCTTTAGAGTCTAACTCTGATCGCAGGGACAATACAGTATATCCAGAATTATTCAGTAACTAAAGTCACTAAATCTGGTCCTCACTCTCATTTAAATTCAGTGAGCCCATTTCAAAAGTGACCCATAGAGTGCACGTGTCGGGTTCATCTGTGTCTGGAACCCAAATTTATTTACAAATAAAATATCAAATTTTAAGCTCAGACGTTGGTCCTTCATCTTCTTAACTGTCTCTGGATGGCCTTAGAGTTGAGGGGTTATAACTTCTTACATGATATGTGCATTCAGGTACTGTGCTAAGCACCGTACAAATATACCATTCATTGAAGGTATTAGTTCCTGAATTCAGTCAAACTCTCATTATTATATGTACACTTTCCAGAGTGGTTTTTTAATTATGAAAGTGAATTTGCTGCTGATGAAAGGGAGGGACCAGTGCATTGGCTTGCCGTAGAGGTTGTGCAGTTAGGGTCTGTGCAAGTTATTCTCTCTACTGTGTATATATCAATACTCACTTTGCAAGGTGAATTCTAAACAACTTGAATTCATACCATCATGTGCTGTTATCACACTGACAGGACCCAACGGGCCTGATTTTCATAGGTTTAGAACATTTAGTCCCATTGACTTCAATTGCAGTTGTGCATGCTCAGCATGTCTGAAAAATCAGGTCTAAGTTACTGAGGCATTCAACTTCAGTGACGGCTTATGACATTTTTGATCTTTATTGTCTCATAATGTTGGCTATGTTACTTGTATACGAGTAGAAAGATGGGATTGTGATTAAGACCCTGGTCTCATAGGTGCAGGAACTATGGGTGCGGGGGGTGCTGCTGCACCCCCTGACTTGAAGTGGTTTCTATTATATATAACATTTACAGTTTGGTTCAATGGCTCTCAGTAGCCCCACTATACAAATTGTTCCAGCATCCCTGCCTGGTCTAGGACTAATGTAATCTGCATTCAATTTCCAGCTAAACCACAGACTTCTTGTGTGACCTTTAAGTCACTTAGGGTAACATTTCTAAAGTATCTAAGGGTATATCTACAGTGCAATAAAACACCCAAGTTAGTCCGTGTTAGCTGTCTTGGGCTGCATGGTATAAAATTGCAGTGTAGACGTTCAGGCTTGGGCTGGAGCCCAAGCACAGAGGCACACTCCCAGAGGTGGGAATACATCTCTTCTACCAGATATGTTCTCATCTAGTTGAAACAGGAATTATTTTGGGCAAGTCCTATGGTCTGTGTTATACAGGAGGTCAGACTAAATGATCACAGAAGTCCCTACTGGATTTAGAATCTATGAATCTGGGTATAACAGGATGTCCTGTACTTTTAAGAGCCAGGAGCCTGGGGCCACTCCCGCTCCATCTGTACAGAGCCCTATGGGGGAATAGGGGCAGGAGTCACTAGCACACTACTTTCAGCATAGCTGGGAGCACTTTGCAGAAGAGCACCAGGAGACTCTGGAGAATAGAAGCTGCCTACTCTCACTGGTCAGTGAGCTTGAAGGAGAGCGACAACATTGACAAACACAGATCCCCTCTGCCTAGCTCCAAGGCAGAAAACAGGTAAACTGGGTACAAAGTATACAGGCTGGGTACATCAGACTGTAGAACTTGCCCTTGGACCAAGCAAGGTTCTAGGCAGGGGAGGTATGTAGTCAGGTGGCTTGCCCCATTAAGGGCTGGGGCCAGCCAGACCTGTCCAATTAGCCTTGCCCTGATACCCCTGTTTGGAGTGTTGCACTTCAGAGGGAGAAAGCTCAGCAGGTGGGGGCTGGCGGGGAGGAGAGAAGACAAGCTGCTCCTATGTGAACAAGAAGTCTGGCTTGAGCTAGGGACTGTCTGAAGGCCACGGCTTGCCGGAGGTCCTTGGAAGGAGGGTAGATCTGGCTGGACGATCAGGTTGATTGCCAGTGGGGCCTGCTTCCAGGGAAGGGGCTGAAGGCTGAGCCCAGCAGCGGCTGAAGTTTCTTGTTTTGATGCTGTTTTTGGACTTGGACTAAGGTACTCCTTTACCCCAGAAGGAATGAGAATACCGATTTGCTGGAGAGCCAAGTCACCACCCCAGCCCGCAGAGGCCCTCAGGAAGAGAATGTGGTAGAGAGACTGCAACACCAGAGGCACTCGGGACAGTGAGTCTTGTACACCTGATCTGCTCCCATTTCAGTCCCCTAGGCACTGAACCACACTGCCTGATGGATAATGTCCTTGTAAATCCCATTAGCCATTAGCATATCACGTATGTTTTGTTATGATTACATGTGCCACAGTCAGAAATATGCAGAGCTAGGTCCCACATTTGTGGTACCATGTGGGGGTGCACATGTACAATCCAGTGTCTACTAGCAAATGGGGGTTCCTTTTTTGGCTGTTTCCCATGCTAAGCCCTGGTATCATATGTTTAATGTTATGTGAATAATAAGGCAATGAATGTCCTATGATTTCATCTAGTGTTCCAGCAGATCTTCAGACATGTGCTGTCCCCTTTGTGGGACAAACTTATGAGCATTTCTGAACGCGATGGTGGTTTTTATTTTCTCATCCCAAAGCTTCTTTACAGACATGAGGAGCACAGTGTTGCTATTCAATCCTGTCCATTAAGCCCAGCCTGGTCATGTCCCTGCATCTGATGTCCACCATCTAGTCAGTGGTTGGCCTCTAGGTCTGATTGACTTTGGTTGCATTTACATTATTTTCTTTGGCATCCTATCATCTGCTTGTCTTTTACAGTGTCCCCACCATCATAATAACAAGGACAAGTGCAGAGTCCTGCACTTAGGACGGAAGAATCCCATGCACTGCTACAGACTAGGGACTGAGTGGCTAGGCAGCAGTTCTGCAGAAAAGAACCTAGGGGTTACAGTGGACGAAAAGCTGGATATGAGTTAACAGTGTGCCCTTGTTGCCAAGAAGGCTAACGGCAATTTGGGCTGTATAAGTAGGAGCATTGCCAGCAGATCGAGGGATGTGATCGTTCTCCTTTATTCAGCATTGGTGAGGCCTCATCTGGAGTACTGTGTCCAATTTTAGGCCGCAGACTACAAGAAGGATGTGGGAAAATTGGAAAGCGTCCAGCAGAGGGCAACAAAAATGATAAGGGGGCTGGAGCACATGACTTATGAGGAGAGGCTGAGGGAACTGGGATTGTTTAGTCTGCAGAAGAGAAGAATGAGGGGGGATTTGATAGCTGCTTTCAACTACCTGAAAGGGGGTTCCAAAGAGGATGGATCTAGACTGTTCTCAGAAGTACCAGATGACAGAACAAGGAGTAATGGTCTCAAGTTGCAGTGGGAGAGGTTTAGGTTGCATACAAGGAAAAACTTTTTCACAAGGAGGGTGGTGAAGCTCTGGAATGGATTACCTAGGGAGGTTGTGGAATCTCCTTTCTTAGAGGTTTTTAAGGTCAGGTTTGACAAAGCCCTGGCTGGGATGATTTAGTTGGGGGTTGGTCCTGCTTTGAGCAGGGGGTTGGACTAGATGACCTCCTGAGGTCCCTTCCAACCCTGATATTCTATGATTCTAATGTTTTTGATTGTAGTCAATCCTGTACTCTGACCTCACATCCTACTCTCCTAACTTCCTCGTATGACTTAAAATCATTCCACTTCATCTGCCAAAGAACTCTCATCTCTACTGCCTCCAGCCTTCTGATGTCTATGTCATTTAATACAGCTGCTTCCAGACCACAGAGCAATACTGTTAGTACACTGGTTTGATACATTTTCACTCTGGTATCCAAATCTAATGTTTTCATCAGTTCACAATTTTGTCAACTTCTGCTCAGCACTTACGGCTAAGGCACATCTCCTTTTAACCTCATCCTCCTTTAAAGGGTCAATGGAGAGAGTGTTGAAATGTAGTAGTTGTGAAGTTGTAGAACAAGTAGACTATTAGGTGTACCTAGGAAGTTTGATTAGTACTGATGGTTCCACCAAGGATGACTGTGTGGGAGAGATGAATTCCAGTATTGACTGATTGATTGTAACACGTTGTTGCAGCTGCATTTGATTTATTATTATGTTTACATCATACACACAGAGAGCAGTTAGTATTTTCATGTGTTTTATTTCTTTGTGGAAGGTTGCAATATAACACTACTTTTAGTCTTAGAATCCAGAATGGTAACAGAGAGTAACCAAAAACACAGAGAGAGAAAAAGCAGGCTGCACTCTAAAACAGATAGGTACAACTCATTCCCTCCTTGTCCTAGACTGGCTCTTTCCAAACTAACTCTCATTGCATGCTTCCTTAAAGAGTCACCTAGCCTGCAAACAGGACCAGGAAGCCCCTCCCCCTTTAAAGTAATATTTTGTCATTCCAACAGAGTCCTCAATACACCTCAGCAAATTTGTAGGTATAAGGTATACTGCAAAGAACATGATATACATAGTTTGGAGGATTTTTATTTAGATGGAGAGTTGGGTGGAAATGAATCTTCTGTTTTGTGAGAAATTCCATGAGTTCAAAAAAATTGTTCTGAAACAGAATGAAACCAAAAAAATTCAAAACTTCCCATGAAACAAAATTCTGGAAAAAAAAAAAGATATTTTGGGTCAGTCAAAACATTTTGTTTCAATAAAACTGAAATCTCATTCCAATTCTGACATTTTCAGTTGTTTTCTAAAAATGTTACTGTAACAGGGTCAGCCACCTCCATGGGCAGAGGTCACTCTATGGCACCCAAACTCTGTCCCCTCTTCAAAACTGCATACAGGCTTCTCTTTGGGTTAATGTGAGCCCTGTCTGGGGCTGGTTTAATAACAGAATAAAAACAATCCTCAAGGTCTGAACACCATCACCACAACACAAAAGTTCATACTTAGCTCTGGTGACTTCTATCACAACTAGAGCTTTTCTTATGCCCCCATCTGTTCTCTCAGTCTGTCCTCCCAGCTCTTCTTAGCTGGAGCCCAGCTGTCTGGTTAGGATTAGGGTTTCCCACAACAGCTTCCTGCTCACTGAGCTCTGGCCCTCAAACTCCCCTGATGGCAAGAACTTTTCTCACTCCCTGACCCTCTCTCTGCAGCTTCCTGCTGTTCTGTATAGTGGAATCACCTGATCTAACTCAGGTGAGCCTCTTTAGTAATCAGGGTTGGCTAGCCCCAGGCCCTCCAGCCTCTAAGGGGCAAGCCACCTTGTTACAGTCACAATAGAAAACAAAAGCAATTTCAAATTTAAAAGTCATTTTGAAATGACAGATTGAAACATTCTATTCCAAAAAAGTCAAAATGGGACATTTTGACCTTATCAAAATGTGTTTTTCTCTTTTTTCCCCTGAAAGAAAATTTCTTCAAAATTGACACATTTCCACAAAACCTTTTGCTTTTGACAAATCAGCATTTTCCAATGGTAAAACATACCATTGGAAAATTCCTGACCAAATCTATTTAAATCGCAGAAGGGTCAGCTCACCATTTCATCCTTCAGAGTGGTGCGGGGGACTTCCAAAAGACATCTTATAAAAATTAATATCCTGTCCGGAATTTACCAACGTTAAAGAATCCCACATCACAGCAATAGTTTGACCTGATAATATGGTCATTACAGATTCAGCTTTACTATACCTACATAATTTTTACGGAGATAAGAAAACTTCCCTTTGCCCAATACCAAAAAGGATCAGCACGACAGGTAATACACCTCTGTGTAGTGGATATACCTGATGAGTTCATTGAGGAGCATATACGTTTCAGATTTTTACTGGCATCATTCCACCTCCGTTATCCTCCTCCTTGTCTGCTCCATGGCAGCTATTATCATAGAATCATAGATATCAGGGTTGGAAGGGACTTCAGGAGGTCATCTAGTCCAACCCCCTGCTCAAAGCTCAACTAAATTATCCCAGCCAGGCCTTTGTCAAGCCTGATCTTAAAAACCTCTAAGGATGGAGATTCCACCACCTCCCTAGGTAACCCATTCCAGTGCTTCACCACCCTCCTAGTGAAAACGTTTTTCCTAATATTCAACCTAAACCTCCCCCACTGCAACTTGAGACCATTACTCCTTGTTCTGTCATCTGCTACCACTGAGAACAGCCTAGATCCATCCTCTTTGGAACCCCCCCTTCAGGTAGTTGAAGGCTGCTATCAAATCCCCCCCGCATTCTTCTCTTCTGCAGACTAAACAATCCCAGTTCCCTCAGCCTCTCCTCATAAGTCATGTGCTCCAGCCCCCTAATCATTTTTGTTGCCCTCCGCTGGACTCTTTCCAATTTTTCCACATCCTTCTTGTAGTGTGGGGCCCAAAACTGGACACAGTACTCCAGATGAGACCTCACCAATGCTGAATAGAGGGGAATGATCACGTCCCTTGATCTGCTGGCAATGGTCCTACTTATACAGCCCAAAATGCTGTTAGTCTTCTTGGCAACAAGGGCACGCTGTTAACTCATATCCAGCTTCTCGTCCACTGTAACCCCTACGTCCTTTTCTGCAGAACTGCTGCCTAGCCATTCGGTCCCTAGTTAGTAGCAGTGCAGGGGATTCTTCCATCCTAAGTGCAGGACTCTGCACTTGTCCTTGTTGAACCTCATCAGATTTCTTTTGGCCCAATTCTCTAATTTGTCTATGTCATTCTGGACCCTATCCCTACCCTCCAGCGTATCTACCACTCCTCCCAGTTTAGTGTCATCTGCAAACTTGCTGAAGGTGCAGTCCACTCCATCATCCAGATCTTTAATGAAGATATTGAACAAAACCAGCCCCAGGACCGACCCTTGGGGCACTCCGCTTGATACCAGCTGCCAACTAGACATGGAGCCATTGATCACTACCTGTTGAGCCCAATGATCTAGCCAGCTTTCTATTCACCTTATCTCTTCAGAGTACTGCATTAAAGAGGAAAGACTCTCCAGAACTGGTTCCTTCTGGCCTATATAGATGTAGAAATGAAATAGACTGCTGGCCAGATTCTGCTCTTATTTACACCAGTTTAAATTTGGAGTAACTCTGTTAAAGTTATTTTGGCTTAATTGTTCTACTATTGTGTACCACCATTTACTCTTTTTTACGCTAGTGTAACCGAGATCCAAATCTGGCCCTATGAGTGTGTGTGTGCATTTGTGCTGCTTTGGGAACAGAGTATTTACACAGAGATAAGGCCAGATTCCAATTTTAGTATCTTCAAAGTGTACCAGAAATAATGCTATTGACTTCAGTGGGGTCACACCGTGTTTACACCAGTCTAACTGAGATCAGAATCAGGCCCACAGAGAGAAAATCCAAGGGATGTTTGAGGAGGGCTCTGTCTCTTATGAGTCCCCCCAGTGACTTTTCAAGAAAGTGGAGATCAGACACAGAGGATAAGTCTATGCTGCAGCTGGGAATGAGCCTCCCAGCAAGGGTAGATGGACTCATGGTGGTTCAACTTGAGCTGTCACGCTAAAATAGCAGCGTGGACATTACGGCACCGGCAGTGCCTCAGCCCAGCCATCCAAGCTCAGATCCTGAGGGTCGGATCAGCTACAGAGCCTTAGCTGCCCCAAGCCACAGCATTCACACTCCTATTTTTAGCATGCTAGCTCAAGCTCAGCTAGTGCAAATCTGACTGGGAGGCGGACTCCCCGCTGCAGTGTATCCCCAGAGTGGAGAAGTAAACATACACACATGCACATAGACACACCCATACCTCCCCAACTGAGAGACTATCCATGGAATTCCAAACATCTGGTGTAGATTATGGCATTGGCCTTATTGAAATAATTATCTAATTAATCTCTTCACTTTGTCTTTCCCTCCTCTTTTCTGTTCGCTGCATCACCCTGTTCCCAGCTGCAAGACTGACTTTAAAATGCTTCTGGAACTCCTCCCCTCCATGGGCGTTTGGTACATAGGAAAACATCTTCATTCTATCTTAAAGAAACACTCTCAACGTCTATAGGGTAACTCTTGAGCCTATCATAAAAACTGAAACATGTTCATTTTTGTGCCTTCTCTTAGTTGCTCTCAGTTTTGGAACAAGCAAACAAACCAAATAGCATATTACTTTTGGACTTTCCAATCTACCTTCCAACAGAACAGCAGGTAGGTCAACATGCAAGTGTGATGGGGATTGAACCAGGCACCTCCAAAGCTAAAAGGCATGAGTCTTTACAGATTGAGCTAAAGAGCTTTCTTAAAGGCGTCACATATAACAGACTTGTATCCTCTGACTGGCAATGGCGGGTCACACAAGCGCACATATGTATTATGTAGAGCACCTACATCAAGCACCTTCCAACAGCTCATGACACCCCTGAAGTCTTGGGTAGGAGTGCTAGCCATCAATGGCATCCTTGGAGCTTCTGTGGGGGTTGGGATAAACTATGTTGTTCTGAAAAGGCTAGTGACAGAGTTGGAAAGTGACTAACCAACCCTGAAAATGTCCAGAGGTGAATTTGGGCCACAATGAGAAATGCCCTCAAAGCCATCATTGGAATAAGGTTAGACATCTGGTGAGAGCTAATGTCTCATTATGTTGTCAGGAAAGTGTGCTCTCACATACTGAACATATGACATGTACTCCTGAGTTCTAATTCTGGCTCCGATTCTGAGTTTCTCTGTTTTCTTGGGTATGTCATTCAACCAACTCTACCTCAGCTTTCCTACATGTAAAACAAAGATGATAATGTTTATTAGTTATCTCAAAGTGGTGTTGTGAGGATGAACTAGTTAATATTTGTAAAGGACTGTGAAGATGAGAAGGGGCTCAAGGGGTGGGGTGGAAGGAATCAGACCAAATACTTTGTGTTTGTGGCAAGGAAGTTTATCTGAATGTTTTATGCTGCACTTCTACATTTTCCATCAGAGGATCTCAAAGCGCTTTTCACACATTACTAAATTAGGCTTCATAACCATCCTATCAGGTCAGTAAGTGTTATCTTCTACTTACAGAGACAGAAATTGTGTCAAATATATAGCGCAAACCCAGAAGATCCTAGAATAAACCCCAGATCACTTTACTCTCTTGACCCTAATCACTGGACAGTATTTCTTGAAGCGCTACTGACTTGTGGACCTGATGAGGAAGACAATCCTTTCTGTTGATTATCACAGGACAATATGGGTTCTGAGGTGGCTGGATGGCTAGACATTTGAGACATGAAAACATCTTGTTTATGCACATTATGTTGCAATATAATGATGCATCACAACTATCATGATATGATATAGCATAATATCATGGATGGAAGACCCAGAGCTGTGCAAAACCTTTGTAATGAAACCAGAAACATGGTGAAACATAACTGGTTTCAGTTTCTGTATAAACCAAAATCAGACTCCTGCTGACTTTCGTGTAGGAAAAATTAGGCCTCCATTTTTCTCCAAAAGTTTTCCAAAGTTCATGATCTTGAGCTTAGTTTTCAGCCACTCTGGGTCAAATTATGATTTCAAGTGAAACTGAACCAAACTGTGGTTGTGCATGGATTGCACATCAAAACAGGCAAACTAGGTTTTGCTTTGAATTTTTACTCAAGTGAATTGAAACCATGAAAATGGTTCACATGGACTCATAAAGACTAGAAAGAAAAGAGCTTTTAAGTGATTTGTTCCATCCCCTGCCATTGCAGGATTGTTCTTCTGAACCCCTAGGTCTGAAGTCACTGGGTCAGATGCTAATGTAAATCAGCACAGTTTAAATACAACTACATGTACAAGGACCCTGTGAAATTGGAATTGTGAAGAACATATTGGGAATTCTTCATTCAAATTGCATTTCCCCATTTCTTATACTGTATTCTGCATGTGTCTGTCATTTTTTTTAAAGAAATAACTAAAATAGGAGAATATATTTTTGTTGTGATTCTTTTTTTAATACTCATGTTACACCTAGTTTGATTTTGTGCAGCCTAACATTTAGTGCACAGCTTAAAATGCAGCTGGTTTATGTTGCTGATAATGACAACAATGATTTAGACTGTGACAGAGCACACACTTTTCTGAGTGCTTCCAAACATAGAGGAAAATTAATTAGGGCTGGATCCCTAATTAAAAAGCAGTGGGTCTCAAACTTTTGTACTGGTGACCCCTTTCACATAGCAAGCCTCTGAGTGCAACCCCTTCTTATAAATTAAAAACACTTTTAATATATTTAACACCATTATAAATGCTGGCGGCAAAGTGGGGTTTGGGGTGGAGGCTGACAGTTCGCGACCCCCCCATGTAAGAACCTTGTGACCCCCTGAGGGGTCCCGACCCCCAGTTTGAGAACCCCTGCCTTAAAGTCAATGGCAATATTCCTATGGACTCCCATGGGATCAGGTTTGGGCCTGTCTGTTGTAAATTCTTTGGGGGAAGGACCATCTTTTTCTTAAATACGTATCCCAGTGCCTAGAACAGTAATTGCCCAATCCCTGGATGGAACTTCTAGACAGCAAAACCGTACAAATAATTATTTACAAGTATCAGGGGGTAGCCGTGTTAGTCTGTATCTACAAAAACAACAAGGAGTCTGGTGGCACCTTAAAGACTAACAGATTTATTTGGGCATAAGCTTTCGTCGGTAAAAAACAGGTTTTTACCCACGAAAGCTTATGCCCAAATAAATCTGTTAGTCTTTAAGGTGCCACCAAATTATTTACATTGTGTAATATTTGAGGCAGGGACTGACTTTCTTCTTGTTCGTATAATACATGGTCCAGGTGCTGGTCCTGGACTAGGGCACCCAGATACTATTGCAATCCAAATAATTAATAAACACATAGTCCTTGGTCTGAATATGTTACAATCTAAGCACAGAGCACAATATAGTTGTTCTATAGTTAGAAAAATGTATATGTAATAGAAAGAGCTGGGCTTAGAAACCAGCGTTGGGTGGAAAAGGGTAAGCATAGAAAAGGAATAAAATCAATCAATAAATGTAATATATTTGTTTTCCTCAAATTTTATTTAAATTTGCTACGGGGAAAATACACTCTCATATTTTTAAAACTTTTTTTCCAATGGAAAAATGCAGGGAAAATAACAAAGTGAAAGAAAGAGGGCTTTTATTTCACATTCAAGATTTTTCATCTCAACATTTTTCATCAAAATTTAAGATTATAAGGAAATCAATTATGAAACATTTAAAATTGCTTTCAAACTACAATTGCAATCAGCTTTATAAGAAGTTTTCTTTGGGTATGTTTTGAGAGTGAGCAAAATCTCCCCCGCATCAGTCATAAATTGGGGGGTAATCCATGCAGTTCTATGCCAGTGCCAGTTCTAACATAGAATCATAGAATCAGGAGGTCATCTAGTCCAACCCCCCTGCTCAAAACAGGACCAACCCAAACTAAATCATCCCAGCCAGGGCTTTGTCGAGCCAGGCCTTAAAAACCTCTAAGGAAGGAGATTCCACCACCTCCCTAGGTAACCCATTCCAGTGCTTCACCACCCTCCTAGTGAAATAGTGTTTCCTAATATCCAACCAAGACCTCCCCCCCTGCAACTTGAGACCATTACTCCTTGTTCTGTCACCTGCCACCACTGAGAACAGCCTAGTTCCATCCTCTTTGGAACCCCCCTTCAGGTAGTTTAGGGCTGCTATCAAATCTCCCCTCATTCTTCTCTTCTGCAGACTAAATAATCCCAGTTCCCTCAACCTCTCCTCATAAGTCGTGTGCCCCAGCCCCCTAATAATTTTCGTAGCCCTCCGCTGGACGCTCTCCAATTTGTCCACATCCTTTCTGTAATGGAGGGCCCAAAACTGGAAGCAATACTCCAGATGTGGCCTCCCAAGTGCCGAATAGAGTGGAATAATCACTTCCCTCAATCTGCTGGCAATGTTCCTTCTAATGCAGCCCAATATGCCATTAGCCTTCTTGGCAACGAGGGCACACTGCTGACTCATATCCAGCTTCTCGTCCACTGTAATCCCTGGGTCCTTTTCTGCAGAACTGCCACTTAGCTAGTCAGTCCCCAGCCTATAGCAGTGCATGGGATTCCTCCGTCCTAAGTGCAAGAATCTGCACTTGTCCTTGTTGAACCCCATCAGATTTCTTTTGGCCCAATCCTCGAATTTGTCTAGGTCACTCTGGACCCTATCCCTACCCTCCAGCGTATCTACCTCTCCCTCCAGCTTAGTGTCATCCACGAACTTGCTGAGGGTGGAATCCATCCCATCATCCATATCATTAATGAAGACATTGAACAAAACCGGTCCCAGGACCAACCCCTGGGACACTCCGCTTGATACTGGCTGACAACTAGACATGGAGCCGTTGATCACTACCTGTTGAGCCCGATGATCTAGCCAGCTTTCTATCCACCTTATAGTCCATTCATCCAGCCCATACTTTTTTAACTTGCTGGCAAGAATACTGTGGGAGACCATATCAAAAGCCTTTTCCCAATCTTCCGGGATCTTCCTAGATCGCCATGAGTTTTCAAAGATAATGGCCAATGGCTCTGCAATCACATCAGCCAATTCCCTCAGCACCCTCGGATGCATTAGATCTGGACCCATGGACTTGTGCATGTCCAGCTTTTCTAAATAGCCTCTTAACCTGTTCTTTCACCACCGAGGGCTGCTCACCTCCTCCTCATACTGTGCTGCCCAGTGCAGCAGTCTGGGAGCTGACCTTGTCTGTGAAGACAGATGCAAAATAAGCACTGAGTACTTCAGCTTTTTCCACATCATCTGTCACTAAGTTTCCTCCCCCATTCAGTAACGGTCCCACACTTTCCCTGACCTTCTTCTTGTTGCTAACATACCTGTAGAAACCTTTCTTGTTACCCTTCACATCCCTTGCTAGCTGCAACTCCAGTTGTGCTTTGGCCTTCCTGATTACACCCCTGCATGCTCCAGCAATATTTTTATACTCCTCCCTAGTCATCTGTCCAAGTTTCACTTCTTGTAAGCTTCCTGTTTGTGTTTAAGCTCACCGAAGATTTCACTGTTAAGCCAAGCTGGTCGCCTGCCATATTTGCTGCCATACAGCATTAGAGGAGGGGAAACAATTACCATAACCTGCAAGGATTGCTGAAACCAATAGCTGGGTCAGAGGTTAGATCTTCTTTTGTTCCTAAAAAATAATAATAATTAAAAAGTTCTCTTTATTATATTGCTGTAATAAAACGAGTGAGTAAGCCCAGATGGACTGAGCTGATGACCTACAGCTCAGCCCCAAAGGAGCAGTTTCAATGTAAACAAGCACACAACCCAGTTGAGCTGATGTGTGTTCAGTTTAAGAGAAGACAGATACAAAGGTGTCAGGAAACTGAGAATAGTTTCTCTTGTACTGTCTTATTCCTCATAGATCACTAGGATGAAGACATTATTTTTCTTCTGATGCTGCTACAGTAATTGCTAATTATCATCAGTATTATTATTAATCATAACATCATCAGCATCCAAAAAGGTTGCACAGAACGAGCACATGGACGGTGTGAAAATGCTTAGTACACAATTGACATATGTCCCTCAGGAGGTGCGGGTAGAATTTTCTTTACCCGAAATCAAGATGAAAAATGGCCAGTTATTTGATTACCAGATGGTACCTCAAGGTGCAAATGGAATGAGATGTTTAAGCACGAGGATTCTTTTGTAAACTGTGACATTTTGTTCACGTAGATTTTTTTTAAAATCGGTATAACCCGGATATATTTCTTGACTTCTCTACCTATCTTAGCTACTTATGTGGCCCACATTACAATAGTAGCTGAGCACCCACCGGTCTTGAATGTATCTATCCTCCTAGGCATGCCTGTGAGGATGGGACGTTAGGCCTATTTTATGAATTGGGACTTCAGATGGCCCAAGAGTACGTCTGCACTGTAATGTCAGCCCAGGTTTGGGGGACTCGAGCTCAGTATTTGTAAGCCCGCTCTTGAGCACCCACACTGAATAGTGATCCTAGGTTTAGAATTTCTGGCCCTGGGTCTCACACTGGCCCTCATGCCTCCAAACTGCACTACACAGGCCCGAGTCACACCAGCCTCCTCCAGGCTTCCTAGGTGCTCTCCCCAGCTGTAGCTGTTCCACCCCTTTCTTTGTGGTGCACTGTGAGAATGTGTGCATGACTGCCCTTCCTGCAGCACTTTACGGGAAGTGACTGCAGCTTGCCAGCACATCCTACAAGCCATCTTTCGGATCTGCATGCTCCCGGCAACCAGTCACCATTTGAAAAGCTTGTCCTACTTCAGCTTTCACTCTTGTGGCAGGAAATGAGCAGAGCACCCAGGAGATGCTGCTGGACGTTTCAGCAGCACTTTCTGACCTATTGAAGGCTCCTGTTGGAGGAAGAAGGGGAGGAGGACACAGACATGGCAGACTGGAACTGGCTGCTCATAACTCTCAGTATGCTGCTGATGCCCCCTACGTAGACGGGCACTTCTGGAGCAGGGCCACAAGCACAGACTGGTGGGATCACATCGTTATGAGGACCTGGGATGACCAGGAGTGGGTCCAGAACTTTCACATGAAGAAAGCAACATTTCTGGAGATTGGAGAGAAGCTTGCCCCCAGTCAAGACACATGCATAGGGGCAGCCATGCCAGTCCAGGAGTGGGTTGCTATAACCATCTGGAAGCTGCCTACCCCAGACTAGGGTGACCAGATGTCCCGATTTTATAGGGACAGTCACGATATTTGGGGCTTAGTGTTATATAGGCACCTATTACCCCCCGCCCCCATCCCGATTTTTCATACTTGCTGTCTGGTCACCCTACCCCAGACTGGTACAGGTCTCTTACTAACCAGTTTAGTGTTGGCAAGCTGACTGTGGGGATCGTGGGCGAGAAGGTGTCTGAGGAAATCAGGCATGTGATTTATCCAAAAGTGCTGGGCATAAGCAATAACTCCGAAGTAATTGCTGGTTTTGAGGGAATGGGTTTGCCTAACTCCGCTGGGACCACTGATGGGACTCATGTGCCCTCCGCAAGGAACAATAGTACATAAACTGCAAAGGGTACTACTCCATTGCTATGCAGGCCCTTGTTGACCACAGAGGCCGATTTATGGATGGGCTGCACTGGGAAAGTTCATGTTGCCAGGGCTTTCTGTGGAGAGGGAGACTACCTTCATGGCCAGGCTGGGACACGATTCCCACCACATGACATTGTCATAAATGGAGTACTTGTCCATTCTCTAGGGAGTCCCTTTTGCCTTGTCTTATGAAACCGTACCCTGATCTCCAATTCCCTGGGCAAAGAGGGTTTAATTACACTCTCAGCAGTGATAGAATGGGGGTTGAATGTGGATTTGGCAGATTGGAATCTCACCGGCGCTGTTTACAGAACTGTTTGGATTCCAGTGTCATCAGTGCTGTCTGCATTATTGTGGCTTGCTGTGCTCTTCATAATCTTTTTTAATCCAAAGGTGAGCCATTTGCTCCAGGTGACCTATGACAGTAAGAGATTGCGGAACTGGTACCCAGCTAGTAAGCACAGCTGGAGCAGGATGTGCACTGGCAACAGAAATCAGAGATGCCTTGTACGCCCGTGTGACAGAGTGCGTACAACTCCTAACCCAACAGCAGCTGTGCCAGCACCGATCCCTGGATCACCACTTAAATTGTCCTGAGGGACAAAACTGTGCCTGATTAATAGATTGGGGATGGGCTGCAGAGTGCTACCAGGCTAATTAATCCATTGCCCAGAAAGTGGAAAAGGCACAGGAAGAAAGTGCTCAGGGGGAAAGAGAGAGAGACTGGCAGGCTTTTGAGAGTCAGAGCCGGGAGAGAGAGCTCTCAGGTGGAAAACACCTTCAATCTCGCCTCTGCTTAGCTGAGTGAGCTAAGTGGGTGCTATTGTAAATATAGAGCTACACCTGTTTGAAAGGGTGGTGGGGAGAACACTGTCAATAAATCGCACAAGGTGTTTGACCACAAAAGAGAGAGGAGTGGGACAACACCCTGTCACAGCCCACGTTATGGACTGCCATGGACCAATGGAAGAGGGAGAATGGTACATTGAAGGATTATTAGTACAGCAACGTTAACTGTAAATGAAGTACTATTGCTCTATGCTACAGATGGGAGGTGAGTGTCATTAAGTTTTAATTATGGATGAGATAACCACTTATGCAGTGGGGCGGGGAACGATCGTTGGTGTGACAGGAACTGTGGACGTTCAGAATGGACTGATCAGAAAAGATACACCTAGAATTTGTGTGTTGATACAGCTTCCCCATTGTGCCTTATCATGTCTTTATCTTTAGTCTTTCAAATACACATATTGTATGATGTGATGCAGAGATGGTAATAAACTTTCTTAATTAAATAAAAGCCTTTATTTGTTAACATGGCTGCATTACAAAAAAAACAACATTAAAGCATTGTCAGGCAGGCCAGCTGCCATTAAAACACCCAAACCAGTAATAAAATAAAGTGTGCAACACAATGAACAGTGAAACCAGTGCAAACAAATAAGTCCCCTATTTCTGATTATCCCTGGCCTTTATTCTCCTTTTCCTCTCCATCATGTTTAACATGCACTTGGCATTGCTATGGAGGATGGCAAGGGGTACATTTGCCCTGTATAACTAGCATTCAGTCCTGGTTGCATAGGCCACCCAGTCATGGTATTGTCCAGTGTGTTCCTGGTCTGCAGAACATGGTACCATGGCGGGGGGGACTCAGGGCCATTAGCACAAGCAGTCTCTCAAGCTGGTCTTTCTGCTGCACTCTATCTTCCGCCCTTAAGCAAAGTTCCTGCTCCAGAAACTGCACTACATGTCTCTCCTCACGTTCTGCAAGTCTCTCCTTGTGCTCTGCAGCCTAGCTGTGCCTTTCCACTTGCCATGAATCCTTTTCTCTTTGGTATTGTACCTGTTTGTGGTCCCTATCCAGGATGTCCACCATCAGTTGGTCATGGCTATGCTTCCACTTTGACTGCTCTGTGATAGTTTAAAATCCCAGACTAGACTGGGATTGGACTGCCAAGGTGGAAGGCCCTGAAAACAGACATCAAACAACACATTATTGTCCAAGTTCTTCAAAAAAGCTTCAGTACATCTTCCAAGAGAAGTGCCAAAAAACGATACTTTGTAAAACTCAGCTTCAGTATATTCTCAGAGCAACGCTTACATTCCCGTAAGCTCCATGGACATAATGGATAGTTAACCAGCATGAAAAGCCTGCTCACAGAATAGCATGGTGAAATTTAATAATGCTATTTGTTTAAAAATTGCAGAACATTTTAGCCTTAGTGGGGGTAGGCGGGTGCAGTTGCTGGGGTTTACTACCTAAGGGTTCTCAGTCCTTTCAGGCATTCCACATTCTGGAGGTTGTAACAATCCTGGAGGTTCCTAAATAGCAAAGGGACTTTCTAGTCTAAGCTACCAATGGCAAGCCAGCAGTGTAAGCCAGACAGGTTTTCAAGCTTATGATGACTGAACAACACATCTATGAGTGGAGTGGGTGGGTGTCCTATAGAGGAGGGTCCCGAAAATACACCCTTACCCGAAATGAGATTACCCATCCTGGAGTTCCTACTATGGGAAAAGTTTTGAGCTATCAGCTCTTGTGATTAGGTCAAAATGTATGGGGGAATCAACAGGATGCTGCGCAGGCATCCACATGGATTACTGCTTCCTGTAAGCTGCAGAAAACTCTCTGCATTCCTGAAGTTACCTCGATGCAGCTACGGGTGATGATACAATCTGCTCTGACTACATCCGCCTATAGATGACATGGAAACACACATGACAATGTGGACTCTCAAAGCACTGCACAGCCATCCCTTCCCCGGCATATTTCTGGACTGCATACAACTCCCCACATCATACACTTCTACCTCGATCCACCGGAGTGCGCAGCGCCCCCCCCCCCCGAGCACTACTTTACCGCGTTTTATCCGAATTCGTGTTCTATCGGGTCGCGTTATATTGGGGTAGAGGTGTATTTCGAACAGTGATTTCATCACCCATGCACTACATGCAGTTTAGAGGTGGCCCATTATATTGTGGGTGACAGATTTCTCCAGTGCGGCGTACTGAAGGCAATATACAGTTATTACTTTTAGCACCACAGCACACTTTTGTAAGAATGTCTATCTAGTAAAAATGTAATGTTGAATCTTGTTTAACTGTTGTTTGCACTTCCCAACCTCCATTTTGAATTCTACCTGGTGCTGGGGTGGGGAGGATGATGCCAAAGCTCTGGCATGCGATCCTCCATTAGCAGATAAACACTGCATGTAATACAAACTGCAAATCCCTGCCATTCCTATATTAATAACAAACAAGAAGCCAGAAACTTACCAGGCTCTGCAGCTACTTCTGCCTCTTCTGCTTCTGCTGCCTGTTCCATGGAAGGCTGCTGTTCTGGGGGAGTCATCAAACCGCTCTTGCAAGTATGGACGGAGGAAGTGCTGCAGCTGCTTTGGCCACAAAGGCTCATCAGTGGCTGGGGTGAGCACCGGAGTCACCTTGCTAGCCTAATCCGCGGGCTCCCCTCCAGTGCTGTACTAGATTCAGGGGTCCGAATGTCGCCATCCTGGCTGACCAGGCTGTCATGAACCGCTGGTGCAGTACCAAGCACCCAGTCAAAGTCCTCGTAAACGAGGCAGGATGACGGGGAGTTCCCAGAAGTGCAGTTCTTGTCCCTGGCTCTCCAGTAGTCACTTTTGAGTTGCTTAACCCACTCTTTGCACTGGTCACTGGTCGCTTAATCCTTGCACTGGTCACTGGTCCGTTGAATGCCCAATGCTGCTAGCTTGTACACTATTTCTTGATACACACGGTCATTTCTGGTTCTCTGAGTCTGAGCCCAGGCTTACATTGCAGTGTAGAGATACCCAAAGTGACTTGCCCAGCACTCACACGGGAGTTTGTGGCAGAGCAAAGAAATGAACCCATCTCCCCCAACTTGTAGGCTAGCACCTTAGCCACCGGGCCAAGTCCTTTCACCTACTTGAAAAAGAAATCAGAATGAGGCTGTCATAGCAATAATTTCTGAGGCATATAATCTTTTTTTTAAGCTTTAGATAAAAAAGGCTGAAGACCATTTGTCCCTTTGTTTTTGTTTCAGTTATTTGAATACACTTACAACAACTAGATGTGTCTAGTTCTGGTTAGCTGGCATGGTACTGCCAGTAAAATATAGTGCCTGAACCAATGCCTGTTGAAATCAGCCTTCAGTCACCTTTGGATCACCCATCCCCAACACCCGTATGCCAGCCCTGAAAGGTGACTGGCCAGCCACCAGTGCTCCGGGCAGCGCGGTAAGGGGGGCAGGGAGTAGGGGGGGTTGGATAGAGGGCAGGGGAGTTTGGGGTGGTGGTCAGGGCGGTCGGGGGGGGGGGAACAGGGAGTTGAATGGGGGCAGGGGTCCCGGGGGGGACATCAGGAATGAGAGGAGGGGTTGGATGGGATGGCAGGGTCCGGGGGTGGTCAGGGGACAGGGAGTGGGGGTGTGTGGATGGGGCAGGGGTCCCGGTGGGGGGGCAGGTAGGAGGTGGGGGCCAGGCCACAACCCCCTCCCCTAACCAACCCTCCATACAATTTACGAAACTCAATGCGGCCCTGTAGCGGGGTGGACACCCACTCCTGCCCTGAAGGGCTTGAAACTAGCCCTGAAAGAGGGCTGCAGGGGTTAAAAGCAGCCCTGCAGAGAGCTGCTGCTCTAAAAGCTGGGCTGATTGGGAAAGTGGCTGCAGCTGGGCTGCGCCCCAGTCAGGCCCCAGCTGGCCTGTATAAAAAGGCTGTGAGCCAGAGGCCCAGAATAGTCTCTGTCTGTGTTCAGAGAGAGAAGGGCCTGGCTGCAGGGAGCTAGAGACAGGGTACCTGAGTGGAGCAGGGCTGGGGAAAGGCAGAGGAGCTGGGGAGCTCCAGCCTGGAAAGCCCCAGGCGGCTGCCTAGCATAAGGCCAACAGGTACTGGGGGTTGCAGAGGGTAACCCAGGGGTAGGCCAAGGCAGCAGGTCCAAACCCTCCTTACCAGTGATGAGTAGGCTGATACTGCAGTCTGTCCCAGGGCATGGGGCTAGATGATGACTGGCCTTATACTGAGGCGGGGTGGGGGTTCCCTGGGGAGGGGAGACCCTAAGACTGAGGGGTTACTGCCAGGGGGCAGCACCCCAGGTAAAAGGGCACCAGGATCCAGGGAGGGACACGGGGGCTAGAGGACAGGTGGATCACCGGCCTGCAGAGGGCGCTCTGGAGCTGGAATGAGCTAATTCCTGAGATGACCAGCAGGAGGCGCCGCAGGGGTGAGTCCCACTCCTCTCCAGGCCCTCAAGCCAAAAAGTTTGCCCAACTCTGATATAGATGTTTGGGAATAGTTACTCTACAAATTAAGCACATAGTATAGCAATTTGATTTGGGCCCTCTCAAAGGATGGAATTGTTCACAGGTAGTCTCAAAGATGTGATGTGGTTCTTTGTTATTTTACTCCTCTGTCTACTATCTCCATTTTTGGAATTAGTTTCCTATTTAAATCAAAAGAATCACTGAGAGCCTAGTCAGATGTTCACAGAGATCTCAAAGCCCATCCAGAGATACTTACTTGTTCATTGAAATTAAAGCTTTGTGAAAATATTAGGAAACAAATGAATGGTGCTCTATGGTTTACAAAAAAACCCACAACAGTGGTGTGTGTGTGTGTGTGTGTTTTCTATTTGGTAGCAGTACATTTATAAGAACAACTGAAACATTGAACCAAAAGCATTACTTTTAATTTCCTGAGAGACTTCTGCCACACCACGATGCTGGTCCCAAACCTAGCTGTGCAGAGGAAGGTTCAGGAAATTAAAAATACAATTTGAAATTTCTGGAATCACAGGGAATTTGGGGAATTTCCTTCCCATCCTCTTCAAATCTGAAAAAAAAGAGAGAAATCAGCTAAAACCACTTTTTTTTTTTTTTTTTTTTTTTAAAGCAAATGAAATAAACACAGGGATAATGTGCAGATCTCAAATTAAACAAATAAAATAAATTAAACTAAATAGGATCTTATCTCCACTTATCTCCACATAACCCTGTAGGACTTTAGCCAAGATAGTTGCTCTGAGTGAGCTCATCAGAGCTGCACAGCTGTTGTTAAAGACATAAACTATAATTCCTTTAGGAGGGTCCCCTTCTGTACAAAGCAACAACCTCTCCCTACTCCCTTTCTTGCTCCATAAGTCTCCCATCTACACCAATGAACACCCACACTCACTCCATGAGTCTCCCCTACATATACCAACCAATTCCCTGTTCTCCCACCATAGGTTTATCTACACTGATACACTAACACTACTGAATTTAACACTGACAGGCCCCAGTCGTGGTGGGCAAGATTGAACTTGGGACCTCTGGAGCTTGGTGCATGAGCCTCTACTGCATGAGCTAAAAGCCATATGCTTCTTAGCTAAGCCTGTAGAGCAGACTCATTTAACTCTAAGTGGTCTCAATGCTACTAGATGGGACAGAACCCCACACCCAGGAGGGGTGTGGGTAACATTAGCATGGTTTGTGGCTACTGGTCATGTTACATCTGACTTGTGTCCATGTCAGTCTCCAATGCTTTCCCCCCTCCCCTGAGTACTAATAATTCACATGAAACATTTAAAAAGTAAAGTTTAAATATACCGGTCATCTTTTTTTTAGGTGCTCATGGCGTGATTCCTCTCTGCAGATGCCCCACCGTCTGGCTGGTGCCACATACCCCAGCTGAGGAAGGCTGGTCCAATGATTAGGGCAGTACCGTAAGACTGAGCAGACCCAAGCTCAATTCTTGCTCTGCTTCTGGGGTGATTGTGGCAAGTCACTTAGTCTCTCTGGCCCAGATTCACAAAGGGGTTTAAGCTCTAACTGCCATTGAAACCCGTGGAGGTTAGGAACCTAAATGCCTTTGTGGATCTGGCTGCTGGGCCTTAGTTCCCCATCTGTAAACCTACCTGAGAGTGGTGGTGGAGGGTGAATACATTGAAGATCGTTACGTGTTGCAATACATGGAAGATTGTGAGGCACTCAGATACTTGGTAATGGGGTATCTCATTAAATTCCTCATTAAATTCATCCTGCAAAACACAGTGGGTGACACAGAAACACATGGTTACTGCAAAAGGCCCAAGCTAAAGCCAATTGGAAGACTCCCATTTTCTTCAATGGGGTTTGAATCAGGCCTGTAGACTGCTGAGCCTGAACCAATCTCTGAAAGGAAAGTGCTCTGCCGGGCAGCTGTTGCAACATCTCAGCTATGTAACGCCAAAATGAATGCTTCCCATGGTTTCCTGCCTTTGCCCTGTTATTGCTATAACTCTTCACTGCTAGGTTAATCCCCTCTCTTTGGTTGCCATTCCCAGGCCTTCATCTTCTCCCAGAAAAGGCCGAATCTGCCTCATGTCAATCAGGAAAGTTGCCAGCATTGTTTGCCCTGCTTTGCTCTTCTCTGGCACCACTGGAACTGCAGTCTCAGCCTGTGGAATGAAGTGAATTGTGGTAGGAGCTCTACTGCCTGCTAATGAATAGAAAAGACACAATGGGCCTGATTCTCATTGATACTAAGGCCAGCTCTGCACTTAAAAATTAGACCAACCTGGCTATGTTGCTCAGGGCTGTGAAAAATGTCATGCCCTGAGCATTATAGCTAGGTTGGCCTGACCCCTGATGTAGATGGAGCTAGGTCAACTTAGCTACTGCCTCTCAGAGATGGATTGAACTACATTGACAGAAAAACCACTTCTGTCAATGCAGGAAGTGTCTGTGCTACAGCGGAGTAGCTGCAACGCTGCAACTGTGCCGCTGTAACACTTGTAGTGTTGACATAGGCCCGGTCTATGCCTAAAACGTAGGTCAACCTAGCTACATCACTCAGGACTGAAAAATGTCACACCCTGTATGGCATAGTTAGGTGGAGCTAACCCCCACTGGAGATGCCCTGGGAGTATAAAGAAGCCTTAAAGTGGGTGTACATTTTACATGCCCTGGGGCCTGAGTGTAAATGAGAATCGGGCCCCAGGCCAGCACAAGAGAAGGTCCATGATGAGGAGCAGAGATTGTGGTCCATGCTTGGACAGCAATGATGCTTGTAAGCTCTTTGGTGCAGGAGCTATCTTTTTGTTCTGTGTTTGTACAGCTCCTAGCACATTGGGTCCCTGGTCCATGACTGGGGCTCCTAGATGCTAAATAATACATAATCATAATGGCTGTTGCATTTGATACCTAGTTACTATGACAATGGGAAAGCCATAAACAGACAGATAAGATTAAATGCCTTCATCTTGATCAGAAGGATCGATACTTCCACAAACATTTTCCTCTTTGTGTCACCAGAACGTAACTTTCAAAACTTGGCACTGTATAGCAATATTCTGTGCTAAGGGTACATGAATAACAGTCCATTTTAAAATCAGCCCCATTTTAAAGAGAACAAAACTAGAGGGATATGAATGAGATTAGCACCCAAACCACAACTTTAATTCAACACAGGAGGTTGTCACTACCCACAACAGTGAAATGATTAAACATGAAGAACTGTGCTCTGTGCTATAGAGACAAACTTCCATTTTCTACAGACACCCCCGCCCCCCCTCACACATACACACTACTTGCATTACAGTAACACATAGGGTATGTCTTCACAGTCCATAGCAGCACGTCTCCTACCCTGAGCTGACAGATTCGGGTTCACAGGGCTTTTGTTACCACACTAAAAAGAGCTGTACAGATGTTGTGGCTTGGGCTCTGAAGCCTGGGGGGGGGGGGAGCTTCAGAGCCCAAACTTCAGCCTGACCCACAATGTCAAAGCGTTGTCTACACAGCTATTTTTAGCGCAGTAGCGTGAGCCCGAGTCTGTCGACCCAGGCTGGGATACTCGTGGCCTTGGGCTGTATAGAAGGACCTTTAAAGGCCCCAAACAAAGTGAGGGCCCCATTGTGCTAGGCACTGTACAAACACATATGAAGAGAAATCCTCTGCCCTGGAAAGCTTGCCATCCAAGTAGATAAAGACTGAGATGGGGAGAAAGAGGCACAGAGAAGTGAAATGACTTGCTCAGAGTTGCTCAGTAGATGAGAATAGAATCCAAGTTCCCTGACTCCTGGTCTAGTGGCCTAGCTACGGGACCCCACTGCTGCTTTAATGCCTAGAAAAAAGGATTAGGAATTTTCACTGTCACCCATCCCTTCAAGCTTCTGTTATGCAGAAATAATATAAAATGACCAACAAAAATACCCTCCATCGATCTATTTTTGAGACACTCTGTGGAGAACCAGCCCCTGGCCGGGGCGCTCAGCTCACCAACAGCCTGGCCAGCAGGCTCCTTCCTTCCCTCACTGTCTGTGGCTGGGCCGGCGCCCAGGAAAGCCCAAGACACTCTGGCATATGCTAAAGCCCCGCCCAGCGCTGGCATGGGGCAACCTCTTTGCCCCTCAGCTAAGCTCGGGAAGCAATTTTCAGTCTGTTCAGGCCCCAACCCTGCCGGTTCCAGAGCAGCCCCCCAGGCAGGGGCTTAGCACATTCTTCAGCCCCCCACTCCCTGCCGCCCGGGGTCCTGCTCTCAGGGTGTGTGGGGCTGCTCCATCCTGTCCCCTAGGGCCTAGGGGCTCAGTCATCGTGATGTTAATTAGAACGTTTGCATAGATTGCTGTTGAACTCACTCGAATACAAGTAATTTTGCCAGGTGTCCTGTATTCAGCATAGGGAAATACGGTCACCCTCACAAAGAGAGACAGCAAGGAAATATTGAAGCAGTAGACTGAAATGTTGAAGCATTGCAAAGCCTGGGCTGTTGGGCAAGCAAATGATGCAGACAAAGTACACAAACTCCTTGTAACTTTGGATTGGCTTTCAGTATCATGACTAGTTAACAGAAACCCTGGAAGTTGTTCAGATTTGTCCTTGGTATAAACCCACTGAAGGCACTGTGTTGGAGGGGGGCGGGGGTGTATATATATGTGTGTGTAAATTACATTTATGCTCACATTAAGGCTCCTTTATACGGCCAGAGAGGTGAAAAGTGGCCTTAATGGAAATGAGAATAAGGGAGCTAGATAGATGTATGTATGTACATATGTATTCTCTGCAGCTTTAAATATATATTACATACAGCTGGGGAAAAAACTGTTATAAATCAGAACCTGTCCCTAAGCTATCTAGCTATGTTTGAACCGTCAGCCAGATTTTGTTTAGGTTCAGTTCCAGCTCTGAGTGAAGGTGCATGCTGGTTGTTATGTCAATAGGAACTGGTTACCCCGTCTCCCCTTTAAATTCCTTGCATTATTCTATTGTGGCTGATCTTTCAATGACCAGTTTAAGAGCTCAAGATGTGAATCGCTGAGTTTGTTCAGGTTTCAGAGGGAGGGGTAGCCGTGCTAGTCTGTATCAGCAAAAACAACGAGGAGTCCTTGTGGCACCTTAGAGACTAACACATTTATTTGGGCATAAGCTTTCGTGGGCTAAAACCCACTGTATTTTCCACTGCATGCAACCGATGAAGTGGGTTTTAGCCCACGAAAGCTTATGCTCAAATAAATTTGTTAGTCTCTAAGGTGCCACAAGTTCTCCTCATTGTTTTTGCTGAGTTTGTTCAGTGCCTCCTAAGTCAGGAACCAGCTTTTCTGTCCAGTTAGCTCAGGCTTGTAATCCATGAGGATCCAGCTGGGAGGCTCATGTGGCCAGCTCTGCAGAACACTGCACACATCCTGGTCTGAGGTGGGGAGGTTGGGTAACTTTTTCTTTAATTGTTTTGTTTTGACACGCCTCTGCACTTCCTGGTTTGGAGCAGAGATGGAAACAGAAACACTGAGATGCCAGAAGCCAGGCCATTCTTTGATGATTTCTAGGCTGAATAAAACAAGGGAACGCTCAGGAAAGAGCTGATCTCTTAAGCTTTCCAACCCGAAGGATTTCATGTACAGCATCCAAATGACATGTCCCCATTGGTACTACATTGTGCACTCTTTGGACTGTGGGCTCTCATTTCTTTATGCCTTATTATTACTGTAGTATCTAGGGACCAGCCAAGGTTGGGGCCCATTGTGGAAGGCACTGTGCAAACGTGGAGCGTCAGAGAGTTTCAAAGTAATAGAGATCTATGTTTGTACCGTGCTTAGCACAATGGGGCCTGTCCTGGTTGGCCTCTAGATGCTACCCCAATATAAATGTGAAATAGTAATAACAATCACTGGATTTGTTCCTGTAATGCCAGTGTGGTAAGGGCTGGACTAAATGCATTGGGACAAAGTTAGTGTTTGAATCTCCTCCTGGATTGCCCTCTGCTCCACTCCTCTGACTAGCCCATCCAGTCCCTGGCCAGCAATGGTGTTATTTCCCCCTCTTCCTGAGAGATGCCCTGTCCCTTCTCACTCATCTTTAGTGGATGCTTTCCATTCCCAAGTACCTCTCAGAAGCTATTGTGCCACCCACAGCAGTAATGCTTCCAAAAAGGGACTTCAGCAACAGGAGCAAAGGATGCTGGGATGCATCAGAGATGACACCACTGAGCTGGAACAGGGATAACATTGTGGATGAATGAGGGGGAGACTGGCTGAGCAGAAACTGCTGCTGGAAAACAGCAATTTGTGCCTGGCCTCCTATGAAAGGCCCCAGTTGCCCCAGTACTGTTCTGCATTCTGCTAATACAGCATAGGTCTCTGTCTATGCCTGTGACTGGTGTTTTGAATTCAGGAATGGGGCCATAAGCATGTCTGATTTTATTAGTTTTATTAGCTCTCCCCACTCCCCGGTATATCCCAATGTAACGGGCCGCACGCCATGCCCCTCCGGTTCGGCCCTTCTCCCCCTCTTCTCAGAGACTCTTCAGGCTGGTGCAACACCCAGGCTCTTTATTTGTGATCAAGTCCCCACCCCCCAGTTTCCAACTATATACAGGCTTTTTACAATAGCTTGGCCTACCACAGGCCTGGCCAGCAACAGACTAGGCAACTCCGTCAGAGTCTGACCTTCACATCCTGGGGTCCAGCCTTCCCTTTTGCTCTCACTTCCTCCCAGCCTTATAGCTCCTGCTAACAAGGCTGGCAGGTGTGGTCAGTTACCAGGCAAGCATCAGGCTATCACCCAGCCCCAGTCCAATCCCCCTGATTGGGGCTGGAGTGGCAGGCATAGGCACTGACTTCCCCGCTTTCCCCTGGGTGCTCGACTCCCCCCATGCCCCCACTCTGCCCCCACTCCACCCCTTCCATGTGGCTCTGCTCCTGCCCTGCCTCTTCCCACCCCTGCCCCGCCCACATTCCAACCTCTTCCCCAAATCCCCGCCCCAACTCTGCCCCTGCCCTGCCCCCATTCCAACCCCTTCCCCAAATCCCCGCCCGTGTCCCGCCTCTTCCCCGCCTCCTCCCGAGCCCGCCACATTCCCGCTCCTCCCCCTCCCTCCCAGCACGCCGCCAAACAGCTGTTTGGCGGCGGTCGGGGGGAAGCGCTGGGAGGTAGGCAGAGGAGCGGGGACACGGTGCGCTTGGGGTGGGGGGAGGAGGAGGTGGGGCAGGGGATGAGGGAAGCTTGGCTGCCAATGGGTGCAGATCACCCACTAATTTTTCCCCATGGGTGCTCCAGCCCTGGAGCACCCACGGAGTCAGCGCCTATGGTGGCGGGAGCTGATTAAGGCCTCTCTAGCAGCACTTTGCCACACCCAGCTTTCTAGATGGGGTGCCCGGTTTTATGACTAGATGGGCACCCGACAGTCTTCCTGGATTGAATCTCAGACAGTCACAGTTCAGTCCCTGCTCTGTAGGAAAAATAAGCTGCACCAGCCCTTTTCCTGGTGCAGTGGTGCTGACCAGCGTGTTGGAGGGGCAGAGCCTAGGCTCCACCTATTCTCCTGCATCTGCCCACCCACCCACATGAGAGCCCTATGGCAGAGCTCCCCACACCACGTTGTGACAGCTGGGCAGGTTGCCTGAGCAGGGGAGTGAGGGGTTGCTCACCCTTATTCCAAGGATGGTGCCATTGAAATCAATGGGAGTACTCATGAATCAGGTGCTAACCCCTATGAGGAAGAAGCCCTAAATGAGACAGGAATCCTGCCCAGGGGTGTGTGTTGGATGGGGAGGGGGGGAGTTTGTTATCATATTAATAAGGCCAAGAGTTGATCAAAAAACAGACTTTTTTGTGAATTTTTTAATAGAAATTTTGGAATGTTCAAAATTTTTTGACCACTCTATATTGGTTGAGACTTTTTTGCAGAAATATTTTTGTTGAAATCTAGAAAATTCAAATATTGTAGACCTGCAATAGAATTGACATGGTAGAATTCACATGCACAAGAGGGCAGAGATAAGGTTGTACTTAACCTTAATTTTTCCATTTCCTGACTTTTTTGTGCTCTTATATAATGTTTTTTGGTTTTGTTTTTGTTTTTTATGGGGTCTCTATATAATAAAATCTAGCCAGTTGTCTTTATATATATGTAATGGTGTGATCGCAGAATAAATAATGTGATCTCAGAATATATATATATGGGGGGGAGGGTTGTAAATATATCACTCCTTTGTATGTTTGCCTTTCTGCTCAATGTTACTCTGTTCCTTGCTCCATACATTGGCATCAGGCATATCCTATTGTGCACATGCTTAAAATAAGATTATAGTGTTACTGAAGGTAATCTACCATGGAGAAACCTTTAGCTCTAGTAATTAGCTTCCCTGTTTTTTATTTGGCAAGGACAGCAGTAGCAAAATGCCTGGAGACCTGATCCCTCCACCTCCTATGGGAAACCGTCAGGAGGAGGCTAAGGAGGAGGAAATCTCTTTGAGCTTCTCCTTTGTAGAGATTTCTCTCCAATCATTCTAATTGGGAGGGAGATTACCCTACACACACACTCTCTCTCTCTCTCTCTCTCATCCCAAACCTCACATGTCTGTCCTGTGTCTTTGAAAAAACATTCTTTGTCCCCTCCCTGGTAACATGGTTCTGAGGATGGGGCATCTGCAGCTTATAGATATAATTTGTATATGATGGTATATGATACATAACTCCTAAATGTGAAAAACAGGACTGAGGCCTTAATACTGATCCTGGACCACCGGCACCTATTGAATTCTAGATGTGTTTTCAGAAAACAAACAATGGTTATATGCTAAGGATGAGCGTTCATTTTCCCACAGGAAAAATACAATATCTCAGGTCCTGCGTTACTTAAGCAAGCAAAACTCCCATTGAAATCAATGGAACTAAGTCAACACCAATTGTAAGCAATGGGAATTTTGCTTTAAAGACTACTGGCTCAGAGAGCCATTGGGTCAATAAGTTACAAGAGCAGAAAATTTGGCCTATAGTATTTTTCCTTCCTCACCAGAGGATGCTTATTGTTGAATTCTGCCTCTAGATGTATGTTTTTGTTTTGTGAAGATTTTTTTTTTAAACAGAAGTAGCAATCTGGGGTGTGTTCCCCTTGCTTAGCATAAATAGCTCTAATAATAATAATATCTTAAATGTATATGGAGCCTGACGTGCGCAAAGGTCCCACCCATGCATTTCTTTTGCACCTTTGCCTGCACTCTGCCCACTGAGCTCTCTGAGGACTACTTTTCATGCTATGAACCTTTCAGCAGCTTTCAGACAGCTGCCATTTAAAAAAGGAAACAATCTATCATGAATAGATGCTCTGGTTTATACCAGTAATGTGGCAGAAACTCGGATCAAGGCACTGCAGAGATTAAAGTACAGGGATTAGTGCTTTGGGGTTTAAACCAATATGTAACTAATATGTACCTCTACACAGCAAACAATAGAAAACAAACCCACAGCTGCAAGTCAGAGCCCGGGTCAATGACTCAGGCTCGTGGGGCTAGAAATAGCCGTGTAGATGTACAGGCACAGGCTGGAGCTTGGGCTCTGAAAACTGCCCAGGTCCATCCCAAGCCTGAACATCTAAACTGCTATTTTAGATCCCAGTCACGAGCCCCAGGAGCCTGAGCCACATGACCCAGGGTCTGAGACTCACTGCTGAGGGTCTTTTTTTACTGTGTAGATGTAAGCTTAGGGTATGTCTAGACTGCAGTTAGACCCCCGCGGATGGCCCAGGATTGTGGGGCTTGGGCTAAGGGGCTGTTTAATTGTACATTCTACAGCCCATGCTCTGGGAGCATCCCACCTTGCAGGGTTCTAGAGTACAGGCAGTATCCCAAACCCAAACGTCTACACCATAATTAAACAGCCATGCAGCCTGAGCCCTTTAGCCCGAGTCATAGAATCATACATGATATGGGTCATTTAGTCCAATCCCCTGCTCAAAGCAGGACCAATCCCAAACTAAATCATCCCAGCCAGGGCTTTGTCAAGCCGGGCCTTAAAAACCTCTAAGGAAGGAGATTCCACCACCTCCCTAGGGAACCCATTCCAGTGCTTCACCACCCTCCTAGTGAAATAGCTTTTCCTAATATCCAACCTAAACCTCCCCCACTACAACTTGAGACCATTGCTCCTTGTTCTGTCATCTGCCACCACTGACAACAGTCTAGATCCATCCTCTTTGGAACCCCCCTTCAGGTAGTTGAAAGCTGCTATCAAATCCCCCCTCATTCTTCTCTTCTGCAGACTAAACAATCCCAGTTCCCTCAGCCTCTCCTTGTAAGTCATGTACCCCAGCCCCCTGATCATTTTCATTGCCCTCTGCTGGACTCTCTCCAATTTGTCCACATCCTTTATGTAGTGGGGGGCCCAAAACTGGAAGCAAAACTGGATGTGGACTCACTAATGCTGAATAGAGGGGAATAATTACTTCCCTCGATCTGCTGGCAATGCTCCTACTAATGCAGCCTTCTTGGCAACAAGGGCACACTGTTGACTCATATCCAGTTTCTCGTCCACTGTAATCCCCAGGTCCTTTTCTGCAGAACTGCTGCTTAGCCAGTCAGTTCTCAGCCTGTAGCAGTGCATG
Organism: Emys orbicularis; assembly: GCF_028017835.1. Classification (NCBI taxonomy): domain Eukaryota; kingdom Metazoa; phylum Chordata; order Testudines; family Emydidae; genus Emys; species Emys orbicularis. The sequence continues at coordinate 133,949,894 of NC_088688.1, read as the reverse complement.
TGATTCTTCCTTCCTAAGTGCAGGACGCTGCACTTGTCCTTGTTGAACCTCATCAGATTTCTTTTGGCCCAATCCTCCAATTTGTCTAAGTCACTCTGGACCCTATCCCTACCCTCCAGCATATCTACATCTCCCCCCAGCTTAGTGTCATCTGCAAACTTGCTGAGGGTGCGATCCACCGCATCATCCAGATCATTAATAAAGATGTTGAACAAAACCGGCCCCAGGACCGACCCCTGGGGCACTCTGCTTGATACCAGCTGCCAACTAGACATTGAGCCCGATGATCTAGCCAGCATTCTATGCACCTTATAGTCTATTCATCCAACCCATACTTCTTTAACTTGCTGGCAAGAATACTGTGAGAGACTGTATCAAAAGCTTTGCTAAAGTCAATGTATATCACGTCCACCACTTTCCCCATATCCACAGAGCCAGTTATCTCATCATAGAAGGCAATCAGGTTGGTCAGGCATGACTTGCTTTTGGTGAGTCCATGTTGACTGTTCCTGATCACCTTCCTCTCCTCCAAGTGCTTCAAAATGGATTCCTTGATGACCTGCTCCAAGTTTTCTGGGGATTGAAGTGAGGTTGCCTGGTCTGTAGTTCCCCGGATTCTCCTTTTCCCTTTTTTAAAGATAGGCACTATATTTACCTTTTTCCAATTGTCTGGGAAATACCCTGATCACCACGAGTTTTCAAAGATAATGGCCAATGGCTCTGCAATCACATCAGCCAACTCATAGATTCATAGATTCTAGGACTGGAAGGGACCTCGAGAGGTCATCGAGTCCAGTCCCCTGCCCGCATGGCAGGACCAAATACTGTCTAGACCATCCCTGACAGACATTTATCTAACCTACTCTTAAATATCTCCAGAGATGGAGATTCCACAACCTCCCTAGGCAATTTATTCCAGTGTTTAACCACCCTGACAGTTAGGAACTTTTTCCTAATGTCCAACCTAGACCTCCCTTGCTGCAGTTTAAGCCCATTGCTTCTTGTTCTATCCTCAGAGGCTAAGGTGAACAAGTTTTCTCCCTCCTCCTTATGACACCCTTTTAGATACCTGAAAACTGCTATCATGTCCCCTCTCAGTCTTCTCTTTTCCAAACTAAACAAACCCAATTCTTTCAGCCTTCCTTCATAGGTCATGTTTTCAAGACCTTTAATCATTCTTGTTGCTCTTCTCTGGACCCTTTCCAATTTCTCCACATCTTTCTTGAAATGCGGTGCCCAGAACTGGACACAATACTCCAGCTGAGGCCTAACCAGAGCAGAGTAGAGCGGAAGAATGACTTCTCGTGTCTTGCTCACAACACACCTGTTAATACATCCCAGAATCATGTTTGCTTTTTTTGCCACAGCATCACACTGTTGACTCATATTTAGCTTGTGGTCCACTATAACCCCTAGATCCCTTTCTGCCGTACTCCTTCCTAGACAGTCTCTTCCCATTCTGTATGTGTGAAACTGATTTTTTCTTCCTAAGTGGAGCACTTTGCATTTGTCTTTGTTAAACTTCATCCTGTTTAACTCAGACCATTTCTCCAATTTGTCCAGATCATTTTGAATTATGACCCTGTCCTCCAAAGCAGTTGCAATCCCTCCCAGTTTGGTATCATCCGCAAACTTAATAAGCGTACTTTCTATGCCAATATCTAAGTCGTTAATGAAGATATTGAACAGAGCCGGTCCCAAAACAGACCCCTGCGGAATCCCACTCGTTATGCCTTTCCAGCAGGATTGGGAACCATTAATAACAACTCTCTGAGTACGGTTATCCAGCCAGTTATGCACCCACCTTATAGTAGCCCCATCTAAATTGTATTTGCCTTGTTTGTCGATAAGAATATCATGCGAGACCATATCAAATGCCTTACTAAAGTCTAGGTATACCACATCCACAGCTTCTCCCTTATCCACAAGACTCGTTATCCTATCAAAGAAAGCTATCAGATTGGTTTGACATGATTTGTTCTTTACAAATCCATGCTGGCTGTTCCCTATCACCTTACCACCTTCCAAGTGTTTGCAGATGATTTCCTTAATTACTTGCTCCATTATCTTCCCTGGCACAGAAGTTAAACTAACTGGTCTGTAGTTTCCTGGGTTATTTTTATTTCCCTTTTTATAGATGGGCACTATATTTGCCCTTTTCCAGTCTTCTGGAATCTCTCCCGTCTTCCATGATTTTCCAAAGATAATAGCTAGAGGCTCAGATACCTCCTCTATTAGCTCCTTGAGTATTCTAGGATGCATTTCATCAGGCCCTGGTGACTTGCAGGCATCTAACTTTTCTAAGTGATTTTTAACTTGTTCTTTTTTTATTTTATCTGCTAAACCTACCCCCTTCCCATTAGCATTCACTATGTTAGGCATTCCTTCAGACTTCTCGGTGAAGACCGAAACAAAGAAGTCATTAAGCATCTCTGCCATTTCCAAGTTTCCTGTTACTGTTTCTCCCTCTTCACTAAGCAGTGGGCCTACCCTGTCTTTGGTCTTCCTCTTGCTTCTAATGTATTGATAAAAAGTCTTCTTGTTCCCCTTTATTCCCGTAGCTAGTTTGAGCTCATTTTGTGCCTTTGCCTTTTCTAATCTTGCCCCTGCATTCCTGTGTTGTTTGCCTATATTCATCCTTTGTAATCTGTCCTAGTTTCCATTTTTTGTATGACTCCTTTTTATTTTTTAGATCATGCAAGATCTCGTGGTTAAGCCAAGGTGGTCTTTTGCCACATTTTCTATCTTTCCTAACCAGCGGAATAGCTTGCTTTTGGGCCCTTAATAGTGTCCCTTTGAAAAACTGCCAACTCTCCTCAGTTGTTTTTCCCCTCAGTCTTGATTCCCATGGGACCTTACCTATCAGCTCTCTGAGCTTACCAAAATCCGCCTTCCTGAAATCCATTGTCTCTATTTTGCTGTTCTCCCTTCTACCCTTCCTTAGAATTGCAAACTCTATGATTTCATGATCACTTTCACCCAAGCTGCCTTCTACTTTCAAATTCTCAACGAGTTCCTCCCTATTTGTTAAAATCAAGTCTAGAACAGCTTCCCCCCTAGTAGCTTTTTCAACCTTCTGAAATAAAAAGTTGTCTGCAATGCAGTCCAAGAATTTGTTGGATAGTCTGTGCCCCGCTGTGTTATTTTCCCAACATATATTTGGATAGTTGAAGTCCCCCATCACCACCAAATCTTGGTCTTTGGATGATTTTGTTAGTTGTTTAAAAAAAGCCTCATCCACCTCTTCCACCTGGTTAGGTGGCCTGTAGTAGACTCCTAGCATGACATCACCCTTGTTTTTTACCCCTTTTAGCCTAACCCAGAGACTCTCAACACTCAACACTCTCCCTCAGCACCTTCGGATGCATTGGATCTGGCCCCATGGACTTGTGCTCGTCCAGCTTTTCTAAATAGCCCTTAACCTGTTCTTTCACCCCTGAGGGCTGCTCACCTCCTCCCCATACTGTGCTGTCCAGTGCAGCAGTCTGGGAGCTGATCTTGTCTGTGAAGACCGAGGCAGAAAAAGCATTGAGTACTTCAGCTTTTTCCACATCATCTCCCACTAGGTTGCCTCCCCCATTCAGTAACAGACCCACACTTTCCCTGACCACCTTCTTGTTGCTAACATACCTGTAGAAACCCTTCTTGTTACCCTTCACATCCCTTGCTAGCTGCAACTCCAATTGTGCTTTGGCCTTCCTGATTACACCCCTGCATACTTGAGCAATATTTTTATACTCCTCCCTATTCATCTGTCCAAGTTTCCACTTCTTGTAGGCTTCCTTTTTGAATTTAAGAACATAAGAACGGCCATACTGGGTCAGACCAAAGGTCCATCAAGCCCAGTATCCTGTTCTCTGACAGTGGCCAATGGCAGGTGCCCCAAACGGAATGAACAGACAGGTTATCATCATGTGATCCATACCCTGTCACCCAATCCCATCTTCTAGCAAATAGAGTCTAGGGACATCATTCCTGCCCATCCTAGCTAATAGCCATTGATGGACCCATCTTCCATGAATCTATCTAGCTCCCTTTTGAACCCTGTTATAGTATTGGCCTTCACAACACCCTCTGGCAAGGAGTTCCAGAGGTTGACAGTGCATTGCGTAAGCTCACCGAAGATTTCTCTGTTAAGCCAAGCTGGTCGCCTGCCATATTTGCTATTCGTTCTGCACATCAGGATGGTTTGTTCCTGTGTCCTCAATAAGGCTTCTTTAAAATATAGCCAGCTCTCCTGGACTCCTTTCCCCCACATATTAGCCTCCCAGGGGACCCTTCCCATCAGTTCCCTGAGGGAGTCAAAGTCTGCTTTTCTGAAGTCCAGGGTCTGTATTCTGCTGCTCTCCTTTCTTCCTTTTCTCAGGATCCTGAACTCAACCATCTCATGGTCACTGCTGCCCAGGTTGCCACTCACTTCTACTTCCCCTACCAACTCTTCCCTGTTTGTGAGCAGCAGGTCAAGAGGAGCACGGCCCCTAGTTGGTTTCTCCAGCACTTGCGCCAGGAAGTTGTCCCCAACACTCTCCAAAAACTTCCTGGATTGTCTGTGCACTGCTGTATTACTCTCCCAGCAGATGTCAGGGTGATTGAAGTCCCCCATGACAACCAGAGCCTGTGATCTGGAAACTCTGTTAGTTGTCCGAAGAAAGCCTCGTCTACCTCACCCACCACGACATCACCCTTGTTGCTCTCAACTCTAAACTTAATCCAAAGACTCTCAACAGACTTTTCTCCAGTTTCTTACTGGAGCTCTGAGCAATCATACTGCTCTCTTACATACAGTGCAACTCCTCCACCTTTTCTCCCCAGCCTGTCCTTCCTGAACAGTTTATATACCCATCCATGACAGTGCTCCAGTCATGTGAGTTACCCCACCAAGTCTCTGTTATTCCAATCACATCATAGTTTCTTGACTGTGCCAGGTCTTCCAATTCTTCCTGCTTGTTTCCCAGGCTTCTTGCGTTCGTGTACAGGCACCTAAGATAACTAGCCGATTGCCCTGCTTTCTCAGTATGAATCAGGAAACCTCCCCTGTTGCACCCTCCTCCTTGTGTTTCCTCCCAGTATCCCACTTCCCCACTTACCTCAGGGCTTAAGTCTCCATCCCCCGGCGAACCTAGTTGAAAGCCCTCCTCACTAGGTTAGCAAGCCTGCCTGCAAAGATGCTTTTCCCTCTCATCTTTAGGTGGATCCCATCTCTTCCTAGCAATCCGCACTTAGGCAAATAGTCCCATAGAAATCAATGTATGACTAAGGACTATTGACTTGAGTGAAGCTTGGCATGACTGAGCCCTGATGTATGGTTAAAATATATTTGGTTCATTGGTTTGATTTAATTAATGCAGAGAAGATATTTTCATTAATTTAGGCAAGAGAGCTGGGTTTGTTGTTCAGGCACTGAGCTCGGACTAAGAGCTCTGATTTCAATTCCCAGCTTGGTCACAAACTTCCTGTGGCCTGTAGGTAGGTCTCTTTGTTCCTCAGAACCCCTGGGTAAAATGGGTGTAACCATTTTGTCTTGTCTATTTTGACGGTAGGCTTTTTAGGGTAGGGATCGTCTCTTAGCATGTATCTGTACAGTGTCTAGCCCAATGGGGGGCCTGATCTTGGCTGGGACCTGCAGGTGTTACTGGAATATAAATGACCATTTAAAATCTTTTAAATTCACACGATATTTGAGCTGATAAAACTATGGTGCAACCATTTGAGAGTATGTCTATTGCAAATCAGTTGAATAGAGCTGAGCAATGTAATCATTTTGATATGGGTCCAGCACACAGATTTCCCCTGCAAATATAAATAAGCATGTGAAAACACAAATTTCTAACCACAAAGGGGCTTGTGTATGGGGCTGGATTTATGCAAGGACTGATTCACAGAAGGATGAAAGTTACAAAATACCTCCAAATCAAAAGCGAGGCAAAAGAACATAATGTTCATACAAATTTGGTGCCCATTAAAAGCTTACTTCTGTTGGAATCTCAGTGTAGGCTGGAAAGCTGGGCTGTGTTGTTGTGGCAAGAACTTGCTGCTGCTATGAATGAAATCTATGTGTAAATAATGGGGCGAGTGAACATTGCCAAAGTAGCTCATGTTGCTTGGCAGTCTCGCCAGCTGTCTTCATCTAGCAAATGAGAATACTCTTGGAGACGGAAATAATTTTGCCAAGGGATCCTGATCAGTGAGACACGCATGCACACACAGATACCATTACACATGAGCACACACACACGCATACCAAGCACATTTAGCCATGCCTACCCATACAAACTCACTTATACAACCACATGCACTCACACATTTGCACACACCTTTTCACATTTTTGCAAGTGTACACATGCACACACATACACACCCACGCAAACACATTTATACATGCACACACTTCACATTTGTGCACCCAGAAACTTGCATACTGATTCAAGCCTGATGCTTTTCAAAGCACAGGAAAAGAACTGTGGAAAATGTGAATCAAGTGCAGTCAGTTGAAGTACAATACATTTAAATCAATCCCAGTAGCAATACAATTTAGAAGAGCAAAAGATAGCATGGAATAAGGATCAAGGCTCCATGAAAGATGGTATTAGCATGTTTCAAACTGAGTGAATGGAATCCAAACAGATTTCTTTAATTCTCTCCAGGCCAGATTTGCTAACTCAGGGTAAAAACCTCCTCCACAGAATAACCGGGGCCATTCTTCTCCATACAAGAGCAAGGAGAGAATTTCTGGGATTTGGGCAGAAGGGGCAATTTCTACTTAGGCCCATAGATCCAGACTCTTGAAGACATTTATCTCTTATGCATTGCTATTTGGAGGCACAGGGTGACTAGATGACTGGCTTTCAACCAGAACACCCAGTCGAAAAGGGATCCTGGCGGCTCAGGTCAGCATCACTGATCGGGCCATTGACTGTCCGGCAGGGGGGCGGCCAGGGCTACAGCGGGGCGCTACCATGCGGCCCCTCCCGCCGTGCCGTGCCGCCTGCCGGGAGGGCTCTGCTCCGGTCGGCTGGGAGGGAAGGACGCGGGCTGCCCTGCCGGGCTTGCTGCAGGGCGCTCCCGTCCTCCGTGCCGCCGCCCCCTACAGGGCGGCCGGAGCGGAACAACAACAACAACAACAAAAAAGCGGCCGTGCCGCCCTAGGATTGGGCAGAATGCCGCCTCGTTCAATCTGCCGCCCCAAGCACCAGCTTGCTCGGCTGGTGCCTGGAGCCGGCCCTGCTGTCCGGTTTGCGAAGCCGTGCAGAGGGGCTGGCAGGCTCCCTGCTAACCTCCACGCCGCGCAGCTCCTGGGAAACAGCCGGCATGTCCCCCCTCTGACTCCTATGCATAGGGGCAGCCAGGGGGCTCCGCACACTGCCCCTGCCCCAAGCACCCACGCAGCTCCCATTGGCTGGGAACTACGGCCAATGGGAGCTGCGGGGGCGGTGCCTGTGGATGGTACAGTGTGCAGATCCATCTGGCTGCGTCTCTGCATAGAAGCCGGAACGGGGACATGCCGCTGCTTCCGGGAGCTGCTTGAGGTAAGCGCCGCCTGGAGCCTGCACCCCTGACTCCCTCCCGGGCCCTAACCCCCAGCCCTGATGCCCCTCCCGCCCTCCGAATCCCTCAGTCCCAGCCCGAAGCACCCTCCTGCACCCCAAATCCCTCATCCCCAGCCCCACATCAGAGCTCGCACCCCCAGTTGGAGCCCTCACTCCCCATACCCTACCCCCTGCCCCAGCCTGGAGCCCCCTCCCACACCCTGAACCCCTCATTTCTGGCCCCACCCCAGAACCCGCATCCCCAGCCCAGAGCCCATTCCTCCTCCCACACCCCAACCCCCTGCCTCAGCCCCCTCCCATACTCCGAACCCCTCAGCTCCACCCCCCAGCCCAGAGCTCCCTCCTGCACCCCAAACCCCTCATTTCTGGTCCCACCCCAGAGCCTGCACCCCCAGCTGGAGCCTTCACCCCCTTCTGCACCCAGTCCAGTGAAAATGAGCGAGTGAGTGAGGGTGGGGAGAGCAAGCGACAGACAGAAGTGGGGATGGAGTGAAGCTTGGCAGGACTGAGCCCTGATGTATGGTTAAAGTATATTTGGTTCATTGGTTTGATTTAATTAATGCAGAGAAGATATTTTCATTAATTTAGGCAGGAGAGCTGGGTTTGTTGTTCAGGCACTGAGCTCGGACTAGAAGCTCTGATTTCAATTCCCAGCTCGGTCACAAATTTCCTGTGAGGTAGGTCTCTTTGTTCCTCAGAACCCCTGGGTAAAATGTGTGTAACAATTTTGTCTTGCCTATTTTGACTGTAGGCTTATTAGGGCAGGGATCGTCTCTTAAGCCTGGTCCACACTACCCCCCCACTTCGGACTAAGGTACGCAAATTCAGCTACGTTAATAACGTAGCTGAATTCGAAGTACCTCAGTCCGAACTTACCGCGGGTCCAGATGCTGCAGGCAGGCTCCCCCGTCGATGCCGCGTACTCCTCTCGCTGAGCTGGAGTACCGGCGTTGACGGCGAGCACTTCCGGGATCGATCCCAGAACATTGATTGCCTGCCGTCGGATCCGGAGGTAAGTGTAGACGTACCCTTAGCATGTATCTGTACAGTGTCTAGCCCAATGGGGGGCCTGATCTTGGCGGGGGGGAGGGGGCAGGGCCTTGGAGGCGGGGCAAGGGTGTACGGTTTTGTGTGAGTAGAAAGTTGGCCAAGATGCAGGTTGGGGGTGTGTGGTTGATCTACTGCTGTCCTCCACAGAGCCACATTGGGGGCTAGTACAACCATGGACTGACTGCTGCCTCCTTCCCAAACTCACAGATATCCCACGATGCCCAGACCAGATACTGAGAGAGGACTGGCAGCGGGGCAGAGGATTTGTCTCCCAGAGGGGATACTCAGTCTCCACAGAAGTTGGGAAGGTCCAGACTACACTGACAGTGACAAAAAGAAAAGATAAAACCCTGTCAAGCCATTTTCCCCTCTTTGCAAACCCACAGGCTCCACTAGCTTCTGGGGTAGGCTATCAGCCCGGGTTCTTGCTCTGACCTTCATCTACAGGGGACGATGATCACTCAGTAATTTGTGTTTGGGCAGGAGGGTGAGGATATGCAGTCCCCAGTCCTGTCCCAGCACTAGCTCTATAGAGGCAGCATTCGCGAGAGCAGCATTTCACAGCCTTTTCAGGCTGGTGACCCCTTATTTGAAGTCAACAATTTTTGACTTTGACTTACATTTACTATAAAAGTAAGAGTAAGAAGTGTATCGATGCTGACAATGCGGAGCCTAGTTAATGTGTATGCGTGTTGAGAGGTTGACAAAGAAAACTTGAAGGGTGAGAGTGTGCAGGGAATGGGGGAGGGAGATTTTATTTGCTTTGGCCTGTAATCAAATTTTCATCACCTTGCAGCCCCTCCTGGTTGCCTTTCCTAACTCCTGGAGGCCCCAATGAATTAGCTCACTAGACTGGGACTCAAAAGACATGGACTCTATTCCCAGCTCTGCTACTGAGTTTGTATGCGGCTGTAGGCAAATTGTTTTGCTTCTTTGTGCCTCTGTTTCCCTTCTCCTTTATTTGTCTCTTTTGGAAAGCTCTTCAGGGTGGGGACTGTCTCTTACTGTATGTAACTTCATAACTTAGCATAATGGGGCCTCTTGGCACTATTATAATACTAAAAAGAGTAATTCTGGAGGCTAGCCAGCCATGTGAATTTGGAAGGTTTATTGTTGGTTGGTAGGATGACGTAAATCTGGGCTGGCTATTCTGTAGGGACTTTGCAGCAAGTGGAGCTATTCTGGGTTTACAGTTGGATAACTGAGAATTTATTCAATAGGATCTTCTTTGTTAGAAGAAAGGTATGTAAACCAGGTTATGTTTTGTTCCTTTGGTATCATAGCCACAAGTCATGATTGTGTTGCCATATGAAAGGCTTTGCCTAATAGCATGGGAATTTTGCTATAGCCATTTACATAACATGTACGGAATCACACACGATCATTGAGTGTGTGGGTTTGTCTAGGATGCATATATTGATAGGGACAAAAACACTTTTTGTGTACTAATATTTGTTTTGTATGTAAATATACACATTTAAAATATCTGACCATATTCAATATGGACTCATTCTGACAAGGGGAGAAGTTGCTGTGATTCGGTTTCTTGGCATTTGTCCCTTTACATGACTTGCAGTTGTTTTGGACTTTTAGCTCCTAAGCATCTCAGCTGAGATGTTTTAAAAAGAGAAAGTAAAAGAATAAAAGCTGTGAGGCAGCATCTGAAAAGAGCCTCAGAGTCACATTGTCCAGACATGTTTATTATTATTTTTTTCCGGTGCAGCTATTTACAGGAAAGCAGCTTTCAGCGTATCACACTTTGTAATTACAAATGTACATGGTGGTGAGGACTCAAGACTCTAGAGGACATTGTCTGTATGCTGTACCCTGCAGAAGGGTTTTTACATACTTACGTTGGCTATTTTTACCAACCTGCATTATTTCTTATGAACATGTACTAGTATCTCTATCTATGTAGGGCTAGACTGAAGGTGATATCAATGGAAAAATTCCCTCTGACTTCAAAGGGGCCAGGATTTCCCCCTGTGCCTTTGGACTCAGCCTTGAGCGTGTGGGAGAATATTCTATCCACATAGGTACTCATATTGGCTTCATTACAATAAGATCTGAGTGACTCATTAAGGGAATTTATCCTCACAACAAGTCTGCAATGTAGCAGCCAATTTTACAGATGGGCAACTGAGGCACAGATTATGTGATTTGTCTGATCATGCAGGACATCTATGGTTTAGATAGGATCTGAATTTACATCTCTTGAGTGCCAGACTAATGCCCTATCCGCTAGATCATCCTTCACCCTTTGTTCCCCGCTTACTCTGTGGATGGGGAGCCGTACGTTACTTTACTCCTTGTCAGGGTGCAACTTGCTTCCCCATCACATCTGGCCAGCTGTGATGCTTTCTCAAGGCATCCAGGCACCTTGTATCCCTTCTGCCGTCGCGAGAGAGAGATTTGTTGCTGCTAAACTGTGCGTCAGCTCCCAGACACTCCAGTCTCTCAGCCAGCCCAACAAACTCCCCAGGACTCTGCCTTTCCTTCCCGAACCCTCTGGAAGAGCATCTGATCCAGCCCTGTCACTGGGTGCCCACAGAAATACCAACTCCACTGTCTACAAAGAGAGAGCACCCTCCAGCCTGTTTGTTCAGGTGAGGATGCACGCCTCCCTTTAGTATAACAGCACTGAGAGGAATTTATAATAAAATAGGAATGCGTTTATTAATAAAGAACTGAGATTTAAATGATACCAGAGAGAATAAAAACAGAAAATGGTTAGGAATAAAACAAAAGAATAACACGCGTCTAACAGTCTACATGTAACCTTAGTAGGCTCCAAGCTTTGTCTGATGCACTTTTCTCACCTACAGTTACTTTTCAGCATCAGCAACCCACATAGCTGGGGATCCACTGTTCATGGATGCAAAGAGCAGCCCTGACCTCTTTGCTCCCTCATTGATGGACAAGAAGACACCCTTTTGCATCTCCTTATATTCCCCAGAGTTCATTGTCTTTGCCCTGGTTTACACTACGAGTTTAGGTCGAATTTAGCAGTGTTAGATCAATTTAACCCTGCACCCGTCTACACAACGAAGCCATTTTTGTCGACTTAAAGGGCTCTTAAAATCGATTTCTGTACTCCTCCCCGATGAGGGGATTAGCGCTGAAATCGACATCGCTGGGTGAAATTTGGGGTAGTGTGGACACAATTCGACAGTATTAGCCTCCAGGAGCTACCCCAGAGTGCTCCATTGTGACCTGTCTGGACAGGACTTTGAACTCAGATGCACTAGCCAAGTACACAGGAAAAGCCCCGGGAACTTTTGAATTTCATTTACTGTTTGGCCAGCGTGGCGAACTCAGCAGCACTCAGCAGCACAGGTGACCATGCAGTCCCCCCAGAATGTTTCTACGCTCCCCCTATCATCTCTGTCCCTGAGGTTATAGCAGATTAGAAGGCGAAAAAAACGCACTCGCGATGACATGTTTTCCAAGCTCATGCAGTCCTCCCGCACTGATAGGGCACAGCGTAATGCATGGAGGCATTAAGTGGCAGAGGCCAGGAAAGAATTGCTGTGTTTGCTTAACGGCAAAAGTATCATGCCTCGCTAGCGATCCTGCCCGAGCCAGATCGCTGTGTCACATGCACTCCGTGCTGTGTCAGCCTTGGGCGGGGGCATGACCACTTTGTGAGCAGGAAGGTCATAGATATAGACATTGCATTAGGTAGCTTCTGTAGCTAGAGAAAACATTCCTGTGCATTCGGCAAAGTCTGTGGCAAAAAAAGAGAAGCCCCGTAGTGTTGTGGTTATCACGTTCACCTAACACATGAAAGCCCTGTAGTGTAGTGGTTATCACGTTCACCTAACATGTGAAAGCCCCGTAGTGTAGTGGTGATCATGTTTACCTAACACATGAAACATCCCTGGTTTGAAACCGGGTGGAAACAGGACACTGTTGCTTTTTCTGACTCCCCTCCTGCATTTTTAGTCTTAGAACAGACCGCGCTGTGAAATTTTACTTTTAATTATATCAATTATGAGTTAAATAATATAGAAGCTCTCTCTAAGTTATAGTCCCGGGTTCCTTACCCTTTCACCTGCTCTGATAAATTAACATTTTTGTTAGGGGCGGGGGAAATTTTCCTGAAGCCTTTTATAGGGACTAAATGCTATCTAGGACTCTGAAATAATCTTAACGTGGCCCATAGAGTGCAATCCTTCGTTCTGGATTTGTCAGTCCACAAGTTGAACTGCTCCTTACTACTGTCCAGGCTTCATGAGCCATGGGAGCAAGGGGCAGGCTGGGGTAGGTGCGACCGCGCGGTGCTGCCGGCTGGGAGGTCAGCCTGAGGCAGAAGCCTCCAGCTTGCATGATATTCCAGGCAGGACTGAATCTCCATGAGACGAAACTTAAAGAAGAGAATGACCTGGAGTCACTCCCAATTGGTGCTCTAAGAGGAGGATAGCCATGTTTGTCCAGGCACCCCTGATCGACCTCACCGAGGTCTGCCAGCTGAGTGGGGCTGAGCGGGAACCCGGCTGGCAGGAGCTGGTGGACGGAGCTCCAGACCGGCAGCGGGCTGAGCCGCTCAGCCCGCTGCTGGTCTGGGGCTCCGTCCGTCGGCCCCGCTCAGCCCACTGCCTGCCTGGGGTTCCGATCATCCAGGCAGGCAGCGGGCTGAGCGGGTCTGGCGGATGGGACCCTGGAAAAAAGGGATAAAAAGGAAGCAACTTTCACGGAAGTGTGGGGCCTGACGACATGTACCCAAAACCACCCGCGACAAAGTTTTTGCCCCATTTGGGAGCGTAACCCAGAATTCCAATGGGCAGCGGAGACTGCGGGAACTGTGGGATAGCTACCCACAGTGCACCGCTCTGTGAGTCGATGCTAGCCGTGGTAGTGAGGACTCACTCCGCCGACATAATGCGCTTAGTGTGGACATACGCAATAGACTGTATAAAATCGAATTCTAAAAAATCGACTTCTATAAAATCGACCTAATTTCGTAGTGTAGACATACCCTTAGTCTCAAGAGTCAGGATGACCCCCTGATGTTCGGACCATGCTGTGTCCTCCAATGTGCTGGTGCCATGTTGTTTCCACAACCTCCTGGTAAGTGGTGTTTACCTCAGATGCAAATGAACTGCCCATTGTCTCTGGCATCACCATGCTCAATTTATATTATAGACACAGGCAAACAGACAAAACAGCATTCCTTTGTCAAGGACAAATTTGTTTATTAAGTTTGCCCCCAAAACGTATGTTAGGAACAGATTTCCAGCACACACGTAACTCTTTACACGCCATCTGTACATCCAACACGCAATGTGTCACCAGCTTTCATTTGATATTACACACAGTACTCTTTACAGGTAAATACTATCACAATAACATGTTAGGTGTAGTGAGTTTGTCAAGCCTGATAGGAATTTACAGAACAGGGGCCTCTGCCAGTTGGCATTGAGGGGCGCCCAGGGTCACATCAGCTCGGCAGGCAGATGTCTAGAGGAGGGTCTGAGTCATGGCTCCTCCCAGTCCCCAGCCCTTCCTGTCCCTTCACTCCCCAGGGGTGGGAACATCAGTCATGAAGCTCAGAGAAGTGGTGGTGGTGGAGGAGTGTCTTTGTAATTGATTTGCCTTTAAGGGACCAGGTTGTGACACACATCAGGAAGTGCAACTGGCTGGATCCTAGTGTGGCACAGTTAAAGTGATCTCTGAGCAAGCTGCAATACAGGACTGTTTGTTGGAACACCCCAGGGTTGTGTCTGCATTAGCTCTTTTGGGTCGGAGATCCAAAGAGGGGCACTAGTCATACTCCCCCACAGCCGAGACTTGATGCAAGCATCCAGGGGACGATGGGATCTTCAGTCTCTGTATGTGCGTGTGGGTCAGAATCTACCCCGGCCTTCATACAGATCTAAAAAGTAACCAGAATGATAGGCTTTGATTGGGGAACATTGTTTTGATTCTGGCTGTTTTATCATCATTATTCAGCATGGCTGTTTATTATTTGCACCAGCATTTACATTTGTAGCAACACTATTTAGATCACAGCAAAATATTTGTTAGCAGGAATGATGCCGCGGCCTTGTTTAGCACAGTCTTCTGGGCAGTGTTTATATTAGTATTGATAATATTTTTTTCTAGAGACATAGCAGCAGTGTTTATCACAACAGCAATGGTGTTTATCTGACCAGGACTGTGCTGAAATAAGTTTAATTGTATTAGTATAAAACATATCAATGCTGGGGCTGATGTAATGTGTTTAGCATCAATATGAAGGTTGCTAAGTATTGTGCTTTCCGATGGAATGAAAGAAGCACAAGGACAATGGAACATATGGAACACATTACGGTTTTTATGTTAAGGAGGATTAGTACATTTGCTAAGATTCTTTATGTGCTGTAGCCTGTGCAGCAATACTATGTATTAACAGCATTTTTTTCCTACTTAAACCTGAACCCAAATGTTTAGGGATTCTTTAGAAGCTTGACAGCTGGTTGTAGACTGCAAATATTATTCCAAATGTGCTTCTTAATGGGTTATAAAAGTAGCACACTGTGTATAGTAGGGTCTTACGAGTGATAGACTGTATATAAGGTGGTGCCAAATCCCCTATGTACTGCATCCATCAGTCTATATTAGAGCTAGCAGAGTAATAACTGTGGTGAGGATCTGGATTTTATCTCTGCTTGATAGGGATGCCCTGATTAGCTAGACATCTGAGCTGGAGCGTGGTGAGGTCATGAAGGCAAATTCCATAGTCTCAATATATGGCATGTAACTGTACATAAGAGATGTTGTTTTCCACAGTGCTTGAACCCTTCAAGTTGACTCACTTTAAAACAAAATCCCGCAGTGAAACAAGCAGAGCTATTTCCCCACTCCAACTATGTTAACGCTTTCAGGCTGGAGTTTTCAAAGGCGCATAAGGGAATGAGGTGCCCAACTCCAAATTATTTTCAGTAGGATTTGGGCACCTGACTCCTTTTGAGCCCATTTGTAAAATCTCACACTCATTTCCTAGCAAGTTTTGCCCCACCCAAGTCTGATCTTCTCCAGTTTTTAGTGAGATTTTTCCTACTGCAATTAAATCACAATACACCATTGTCAAGCCATAGCAGTTGTTATATGTCAAACCCATGCAGCAGAGTTTGCCTACACTGCTGATAATCTCCCTAACAGAGTCAATTCAATTCCATCCTTAAGGCCTTTCCAGTGTAACCACTGCATGACCACAGAATCACATTTGGCAAAGGGGAAGGAACAGGGCCGGCTCTGGCTTTTTTGCCGCCCCAGGCAAAAAAGCCTCCGCCGCCCCCCCCCCCCCCGCAGGGGGGGGCGGAGCCCGGGGGGGGGGCGGCGAGCCCCGGCGGGGGCTCCGCTCTCCCGCCGGGGGGAGGGCGGCCGGAGCCCCGGGGCGAGGGTGGCGACCCCCGCCGGCCGGGGGGAGGGCGCCGGAGGGGAGGGCGGCCGGAGCCCTGGGAGGAGGGCGGCGAGCCCCGGCGGGGGCTCGGCTCTCCCCCTGGCGGCCAGAGTGCCGGGGGCAGGGCGGCGAGCCCCGGCGGGGGCAGGGCTTTCCCCCCGGCGGCCAGAGCGCTGGGGGCAGGGCGGCGAGAGGGCGGCGAGCCCCGGCTGGGGCTCAGCTCTCCCCCCGGCGGCCAGAGCGCAGGGGGGAGGGCGCAGGGGGGAGGGCGGCCAGAGCGCCCGGGGGGAGGGCGGCGAGCCCGGCTGTGGCCCCGCTCTCCCCGGAGGCCCGAGCGCCGCGCCGCCCCCCTCCAGGTGCCGCCCCAAGCACCAGCTTGGTTGCCTGGTGCCTGGAGCCGGCCCTGGGAAGGAACCAGGAAAAAAAGAATAGCCATATTTCCTTGTGCTTCCTTGGGCCAGGTTCTGATCCACTTACTTACTGAGTAGAGCCTTACTCCACAAATAGTCCCAATGGGTCCCAGTGGAGTACGGTTCTCCTGAACATGAGTAAGGGTAGCAGAACCTTGCCCGTAGTGCACAGAGGTTGATAGGCCCTGTTGCTAATGAGCTCCCCTGTGCTAGGTGTCTTGCGTTTTGGGGACTAAGAATGGAGTGGAAGAATATATGGTTATGGGAGAAGGTTTTCAATGATGCAATTAGTAGTAAGGCCCAGATCCTTCCATTGAAGTCAATGGAAATTAGGAGCCTATCTGTATGGATCTGGGCTTAAAAACCTAACTCTCATTGACTTTTCATAGATTCATAGATTCTAGGACTGGAAGGGACCTCGAGAGGTCATCGAGTCCAGTCCCCTGCCCGCATGGCAGGACCAAATACTGTCTAGACCATCCCTGATAGACATTTATCTAACCTACTCTTAAATATCTCCAGAGATGGAGATTCCACAACCTCCCTAGGCAATTTATTCCAGTGTTTAATGGAATAACTTTCAATGAGATTTGGGCATCTCACTAGTATTTGTGCCTCATAAAGCATTTTCAGAAATGGGACCGGATCCACCACTGCCTCACTTTTTGCCATTGTTTACACCTGTGCATGTCTGACGTATTGCATAGGTGTAAGGGGCTGATCCTGCACCACTACAGACTGAGTATTTTGCCATTAACTTCAGTGGGAGCCAGACTGGCCCCTAAAATAAGTCCAGAAAGGGCAGGGATACAATGTAAGAGAAGAGTCATGCTACCTCACTGAAAATCCAGCTGAGAACTCCTACACTGACGATCATCTGAATGGAAATGATGGTTGGAGTGCTGAGTCTAGTCTAAGCTGGATCAAGCTACCAAAGGAAGCAATGGATTTCGCCTCCTTTTGAAGTCTTCAGATCAAATGTGGACGCCTTTCGAGAAGATATGCTTTATCCACACACCAATTATGCTTTAGTCAAGCACGACTACATTACTGGGCTCACTGGGGGTGGACTGGAATTCTCTGGCCTGTGCTATGCAGGAAGTCAGGCTAGATGGTCTAATGGTTCATTCTGGCCTTAATCTCTACGAATCTGGAAGTGCCCCAGCAGGACACTTCGCAGGACTCTCCCTGCTGGAATCAGTGGCTTAAACTTTCAGCTACGTGAGTTCTTGTAAAGTCTGCCTGCGGGCCCAAGAGTGGGAATCAGTTGACGTCAGTATCTTTGGAGAACTACCTAGAGATGATCACATAGACCAGGTAAAGCAGTAAATATTAGTATTTTCCTCAAAATAACTAAATCCCCACTTCTCAACAGTTCTTTTTCTAGAGACAATGGCTATAATAGGGAAAGAGTGATTTAGAGAGAAGCTTGTTTACTTTTCACCCATGGAAAACTTTGCAGCCTGTTCTAGTTATCACCCACATTGGAATTTCCCCAGGGCACTGGGTTAATAGAAAGTGCCATGGAAGCTTCAACCATGAAAAGCTGAACAGGGCCCCAGTCGCAGGTCTTGGTTCATAACTGATGCAGAGGAATGAATATCACTTAATGAACAAGCACCACCACTTCCTTTATTTTCGCCAGGTTCTCCCATCCCAACGTTGACCCAAGCTCGGAGAGACCACAGCGCAAAGTAAGATGAAAACTAGGAACTTGTTTATTGTTAAACGTTTGGCAATGAATTGTGTATTTAAGCCAAAGATGTAGGAAGCTCCTATGTGGCTCGGAAAAGCATCTGTGTTCGAAATTACACGTGCTTTGGCTCTGCTGCTTATTCTTCCCTCTTATCAGCAATGTAATCAAGGAGACATTCTTGGAAGACTCTTTGCCTGATCCATCCATTTAATACAGAACTCAACAGCCATACTTATACTTATACTTAATCAAGGGTTAGCAGGGATTTGGCAACCTCCAAAACTTGGCAATATCTCAGCGCACATTTACCTGGAGTCAAGATTCTTAAACAATTCAGTCTCTAAATTGTATTCAACTCTTTGTGAGATTACAATTTGTTAAATATTGCAGCTTAAATATATTCAGGATTTCAAGAACAGACTTATAGTAAGTGTGAAGGTTTCAGAGGCCCTAGTGTCTTATGGTACGGGAAGGCAAATGGGAATCAAGTTTTAAGTGTTCTGTTCCCAGGCCTGTCACTGACTTGCTGTGTGACCTTGCACAAGTTACTTAGGCCAAAATTTTCAAATTATAGTACCTAAAATTTGACTTCTAAATTCATAAATCCATATTTCCGCATCTAACTATGCTGAAGCATGCATCTGATTTCAGAGTTTCTGAGTGTATCAAAATCTCAGGAGATAGTTTTGCAAGATTTTAGCCAGAAATAGCAAAAATCTTGCAAGTTTGAATGTGCTCAGGAGATATCCACCATCTGGAGCCAAAATCTTATAGGACCATGGCCCTTCTTGCAAAATGTCATCCCCATAGAAATCCAAATTGGAAAATGCTTCCGGTCCAGTCTGTCTATTTTAGAGTTTTATACTGCTGTACATCACCATAGTAACTGAGTGCCTTCAACATAAAATCAATAGCAATAGTGAAGTCCTTAGTGGCCTTGCTGGAGTCTCTAACACATCTCCCTTTAGGGGGAGAGAACTCTGCTTGTGGTAGGGTTTTTTTCGGGGGGGGGGGGGGGGGGCAGGGTTGGGGAATGCTGTGAAGGGTTTGAGAATAAAAGGGGTGTTCATATTGTGAGTGTCACGATGGAAAGGCTTTCTCAAAGGGGAAGGGATTGCAATGTTTTCTAACGTTATTCATACTCTGGATTTGCCTGATCTCCTTTGGAAGATTATTCCATAGCTCGATCTCCTGGACAGAGAATGCTTTGTCCCCAGCTTTGTCACATGCTGCTTCTTCTGGTGTGTGATCTGCATTATCCCAGAAGAGCACAGCTGTTGGTTCATAGACTGAAAGTCAGTCTTTGACGTAGCTGGAGCTTGATCTATTAACTGTTTTTAAATTGGGATTGAGGCCTTAAACTGGTATTGGAAGATGACTGGGAGCCAGTGGAGGACTTGGAGATTCAAATCCAAATCACCCCAAAATTCAAATGAGTTCAGATTTGAAGTTCTGCTTTGGCCTGTCTCTGTTATTTGTATCATTTTCAAATACAATTGGAGAAACCTCCAAAAAGGCAGCAAATCTGAAGAATATTGATAGTTATTACTTCTGCTCTGATAAAAGATCATTTACTTGGAAACCTAACCCCAGTGGGGAGTACATCTTACATTGTCCTACAGTCTTGTGTGGAAGTCTCAGCACCAGCGGTGTGTCCCTGTCCTTCTCTTTCCCTTCCAATCCCCTGTTGACCATAGAATGGAGAGTTATATAAAAGCCACAAAATTCCAAGCTATATGTAGCATAGAGCGGCTGTTTGTCCCAAAATACCACCGAGCTGACTACAGCAAACACAAATTACAAGCTTTACCTAATCACAGATATGCTACCAAGTCATTTCTGGTTTCCAAAAATGACAGTGAGTGGGGAGCGCTCCTGCAGTTGCCTGCATTTGGTTCGGTTTCTGCCCTGACCTGCATCATTCTTTGAGAGCCTTTGGTTTCAGAATTATCCCAGATAAAAGGGGTGGAGGGAAGAAAGGGGTAGAGGGAAAAAAACTGGTTTACAAAACTCAATAGATCATCCTTGATTTTGCCTTTACTATTTCGCAACATCCAATGTCCTGTCAAGCTAAACAGTTATCACTAACCTAGCTGTCTATTCTATAACCCTACATAAAAATTACTCCTGAGATCTAAGTGGGGGAAAGAATACTCAGCAGCTGTTATTTTCTCTCATGTCTTTTCTGTTCTCCTTTGCTCTATTCTTTTTTACACATAATATGTTTCCTCCCATTAACTAGAAATAAGATTGAGAGCAGGATGAGATATTTGTTCACTTCGTGTCACTTGCAACTTTCTGGATAATAGCTTTTGGCTGGAGAGCCCATGTATTAAGTTGCAGTCCCCAGAAATATACTAGTGCTCCAAAGAAATACCAGAAAAGGGATAGTACTAACAACACAAGTGCATTGTTTTGCCAGTTTTGAATGCCCTAAAGATGCCATCAAAACAATCTCTGTAGCTTAGCAGGCTTAAAAGCCTTTGAAGAGATATAGAAATATAATATTCCAACGATTCCCCACCCCCCAATTGACTAATGCAACACTCACAGTACATCTTAGATTTGCACATACAGACCTTTCTCCAGCCAAAAATCTGTACATTTCTGCAGTATGGAAACAGGCTTTCCATGGCGAAGGAGAGAGACTTTGAAACTTGATAGCCCTTGTGATGAAGAATCAGACTGGGGGAGCAAAGGGACTTTTATCCTAGAGATGAGTCATCTAGCTTGGATAGGCGGCTGGCATGACATTTTCATCCTAAATGAAATCAGGAAGCACAACAGTTCTTGTGGGTTTGATCTCCTGGCTGATTCCAGATGGAAGAGGCTCAAACTAGCATCCAAACATATGGATTATTATCAAGGGCCAATTCTTGATGTCCATGCCTCCCTCTCATCTCGCACCACAGGCAAAACTCCCAAAGAAGTTAACAAGAGTGTTGCCTAGGTGAGGGTTAAGTAAAAACTTACTAAAGCATTCAGGATTTGGTGTCTGAATTTTTGGGTTGATCATGGGGCTAAATCTCAAGATCTGGGGTAAAATTTTCAAAAGCACTTAACTGACTTAGAAGCCTAGACTCCATTTTCAAAAGTGACTTAGGTACTTGGGCTCCTAAGGCAAACCAATGGGACATAGACTCTTAAGTGTATAAGTCAATTTTGAAAATGGGACTTTACTGTCTAAATCACTTAAGCTTAATTTCAATAGAAGTCAGATGCCTAAATCCCATTGAGGATCTAGGCCTTGGGCCTTGCAGTGTTGAGCAGAGGAACAACTAAATGCCTCTGTAAACCTGGACCTTGGGAGTCTACATCACATTGACTTTCAATGAGATTAGGCTCCTAAGTGACTTTCACCTTTGAAAATGAGACTTAGACACCCGAAGCTTCTGAAAATGCCTGTCGCTAGTGAGTCCAAAACTGTTACTGTGCTGCCATCCTGTAAACCTCTAGGGGCATCGAAGTCCAAGTCAGCACCTCCACTGGGAATGTTTCAGAAAAGGATGAAGCCTCCCTCTCAGGGCTGAAGTGGATGAACAATATCCCAGCCTGACACCGCTCGGTCCCCAGAGCAGGCTGTTTGTTTGTGCACCCTGGATTGCATAATGCTAAAAAGCCAACAGACAGTGAAGGAAAACATTTCTGTGGCTGGGCTGTGGCTCCTGCTCTGAAAATACACTGAGCTACTCTGTGCCACAGGCATGGGAAAGAGCCAAGATCCAGCTTGTTTCAGGTTCAGAACTCTACTGGATGCGTTTTCACTTGTCACACCATTTGGCCACTCCCCTCCTGGGAAACTCGGTACAATGATGATATGTCAAGAACAATAAACTCCAAAACTGCCCTGATTAGCGCATCTGTTCTGCACTGAGCCAGGCAAAATTGATCTGACAGGAGCTGGAAATGAGTCTGCTCTTCCCGGGCTGCTGCTGGTTTCACTCCTTAATGTACTGCAGGTATTGGCTAAGAAGCTGCACTTCCCCTACCTTTTGCTAGTGGACCTTCTGGGAGGCAGCATGAGCCAGTGGATGGGAATGGAAGTCAGGCCTCTAATCCCTTGCTGTGCGACGTGGGGCAAATTGCTTCACTACTTTGTGCCTCTGTTTCTACAACAGCAAAACGAGGTGACTGTTCTTACACACCTCTGTAAAGCACTTGTGACATGTGCTGCAGCAGTGCTGCCTTTTAGTATTATTTTTATGAGAGTCTCTGTTACGATCATATTAAACCAGCAAAGGACTTTCAAAGTTAAGCCATGTACTCGGCTCCTAGCCACAGCTGTGTCTGTGTACTGGGGGGCTAGGAGAACCTTCCGAATTTCTTACTTCCTGTTTGTAACGCGCTTAGCCCAGCTGGGCACTGGGATCAGTGGGGGTTGCTAGGTACTGGTTGAGATTTTGAACATTTTCAAGGGGATTTAGACATGTCTTGTATGATGTGCCTGAATCCCCTAGATAGCTTGGAAAATATGCCTAAAGGCCCCGACTGATGTTAGTGTCCCATTGCACTAAGCACTCTACAAGCAGACAGTAAGAAAGAGTGCCTGACCCAAGTGCTTACAATGTAGACAAAGGGATGCATGATACAAGCAGAAGATGGGAAACTGAGGCACGGAGCGATTAAGTGACTTGCCCAATGTCACACATGGAGGCTGTGGCAGAGCCAGGAACTGAACATTGGTCTCATGGGTTCCACTCCAGGATATTAACTACAAGACCATCCTTCCCACAGCAAGTGGTTTTCACCTACCACCTATCTTACAAACCACACGTTCCTATACCCTGTGGGCATGAATAAAGGGGAAGATACGATTCCAATCTTCTTTGCCTTTGCAGGTATAAGTGAGACCATCCACAATGCACTTTCATTACACCTTGATGGCAAAGCCTCTGCTCTCACCAAATTTGATCTGCGAAACTGGCTCTCAATAGAGGGACTGGAGGTCTATTTATTAAGCATTCTATATAAGTTCTGAGCACCCAGAAGTGTGTAGGGCACTCCATAGAGAGTTTGGGATGTTTATACTAAACCTAAGGGCATGTTGATGTTCACCTATCACTAGAGGGGACTAAAAGTCATTGCCTTTTGAGGGCTGCTAAGAGCAGGATGGCCACAACACAAGAGGCACTTATTGGCAGTCTTAGCCCAGAGGCTAAGGATTGAATAATCCTTATTAATCCTGTCCCTGTGGGTCAGAGTTGAGGCACATTGAGAGCTAGGCCAGTGCAAAGAAGCTTGCACTGCCATTGCTCATGCTGCTGAATATCAGAGATTGAAGACTCCTGAGTTTGGTTTTCAGCACCTTCAGCTGGTGACGTGGCTGCAGCAACTCTGGAAATCAGGTCATCGGTCTCAGTGTCTCAGGCCAATTTCATGAGCATTGATGCTGAAATGAAATGAATAATTAAGGACAGCTCTGGGGCCCAATCCTTAGCTGGTGTAAATCAGTGAAGTCACAGGTGCTATTCTACTTTGTACCAGCTGAAGATGTGGTTCATAATTCTCAAGAATTATTTCCAAGAAGAGAAAGTAGAGAAAGAGGAAGCAACTCACAAAAATGGTATGATATAACACATTGGCAAGATTGCCTCTGAATGGAAGGATTGGTAAACTTTTCCATAAGGCATTAGCTAGTCACACAGTGAACAATTGAGTGAGCGGAACCAAAAGATAAATCATGCCATGGGCAACAAACAGGTTTTTTAATTGTTCTTGTAACTCCCATCTCTCTAATTTCCTTCTGTATTAGATAACGTGTTATCTAATTTAAAGTACTATTATGAATTGGTTTCCCCACACTGCATAGGCTGAAAGCTGAGGCCAACAGTTCCAAGAGATTTCTCATTTTAGTCACCTGCAGGTTTTGGCTGCTCAAATTGAAATCCACTGGGTCCTGCTTTTCAGAAAGTGCTGGGTACCCAAAATTGCGGTTGAAGTTAACAGGAGCTGTGGATGGTCAGCTCCTCTAAAAATAACAGGAACTAATACATCTCTTGTTGGGCACCCAGAAATGGAAGCACCCAGAATTAGAGACCATTTTGGAAAATTTAGCCAAAAAGATATTGGGTACGAATTGTAAAAGTGAGTAAGAGTCTAAGTCCCATTGATAGTCCATCACCCACGTGCTTCTGAAAATGTTACCTATTAGCTCGTTTGGATACATCAATACTTTCCCCTCTCATACACCAAAGATGTGTCTTCTGCTGGTTTTTGTCCACACCTTGATAGCAAAGAAGTTGTTGATAGAGAGTGAACTATTAGGTTATGTAAATTGAATTCCCTTAATACTTGCAATCCTTTAGAATTACTTCTACCTATGTAACAACATGACAGAGAGCCTAAGTAGGTGTAACTTACAGGGGACCTGATCCCACTCCCATGAAGTTTATTCATCAACTTTTAGTGGAGTTGGATTGGTGAGAAGCTTCAAGGAGTTTCATCTCCGTCCCTCTCACACACACTGAGCCTTATTCTGCCATCCTTACGTACATTGAATAATACCATACTCTGCAAATCATCCTATTCAAATCAGGGGAGCTGCTCACAGAGTAAGGTACTACTCAAACTGTGCCAGGATTTCAGAATCTGGCATTATGTGTAAAATGTTGTGCAGAGCCCTAATGAAACCCTTCCTTGTGCTTCCCTCTTTGACAGAAATAGAAGAGCAATGTTAATGCTGTTTAGTTTATTTAGGCGTATATTTATAGAGTGTGACAGAACTGAGATAATGATGATAATCAGACCTGACACAGCATGAGCAGAAAATGTGCAGGGGAAGGAGTGGCCTCAGCCGAGCCTTGACTCAAGTTTATCCACAGCCAGGGAAATCGTAACATAAGGCTCCCTTCTGTCTTACAAACAAGAGGGCTCATTTACAAATGAGTAAGAAGCTCCTTAGTAAAGCAAAACCACCAAATCTAAGGCAGGAAATCTTTGTTCATGTGGATATTTCAGAACTGTGTTGCAATCCTTTCCAAAAAAGGGGGGGGAGGGGGGAAATCATGTTATTTAATAAAAATAAGTGCAATTTTTTTCACAATAGAATTTTTAAAAAAACACGGCTTTTACAATAGCCCAGGATCCTGTGTGGCTGCTTAGTTGCTGAACTTGCTGTCAATCAGCCTCAGGGATCATTCCCTCTTTCCAGTGACTACTAGGAGAGTGCTCGTGGCGGTAGTAAGCAATGTACTCAGTAGTTATTGTTTGCAGGATTAGACTGCAAGAGGTCTAGTCCAACTCTCATTAAAATCACTAGCCAAGATTTTCAAAAAGAGGAGCTGAAAAGTTAGGCTCCTAGATACACTTGTTAGGCACTTGCCTGATTTTCAGAAACATTCAGCACCCAACAGCTCCCATTGACCTCATGGAAATAGATTTTTTTGAAAACAAAGAAGCATTTTTTTCCAGGGTTTGCAGTATTATCTAGCCCACATATGATCCAGGCCCCCAAAATCACGAGATTGGCCTAAAATAATGAGATTTTTTTTAAAATGAAATTGTTGACTTTTTTATTTGCTTTCTGACTTTCAAGACATTAGGGTACACACCACATTTGCAAGCTTTGCTCTACAACCAGGAGGGCTGAACCCCCCACCCCTCGCTTTTTTCATTTTCTTTTTCTTTTTTTGAATGAAAGCTGGGATTCTCATTCAGTTGGTTAATTCCAGAAGCAGGGGCTTTCAGAAAAACACCAAATATCAAAAGACTTGTGATGAAATCAGGAAAGTTGGCTACATTGTGTTTGCACAGCCAGTGTCTTGCTGCTAGAATCTGTGTGTGAAACTGACTAGAAAAGGAATATATGCAAAAATAAATATCACTAGTCTTTTTCATTGCATTTCTTTCATATTACACAAACAGTAATTACGGTCCTGACCTTAATGGAAAAGACTCTAGACCGAAACTAGAATAAAATTAGGTCAACAGTAGAACAAAACTTCCCCCAGATTTGTGAACAGTTTTGATGTATGTTGGGTCCATAAGGTGTATTTTATACTGTAATACAAGGCATGACTGCAGCATGGGCAGATGTACCTGCATTGGGTTCTGTTTGGAGGATGCATTATGACAGCTAAAGCTCAGATTCTGCCCTTCAACTCTACTGATTTCAATGGGGTGGGGGGGTTTCACATGGCTATAACGGAGGGCAGCATTTAGCCCTAATTATGATGTAAACAGAAATTGCACACATAAGCAGTTGACCAGGCCCCAGGCTCTACTAGTGAATTTGCCCCTAAATCAGAAGACTGTGTGCTTGTGAACACTAAATAAACAGATCAAATGTTTCAAAAATACCTTTTTAAGTTAATGGCAAAAAAATACTATGGGTCAGATCCTAAGGTAGTATAAATCAGTGAAATTCCATTGATTTCATTGAATCAATGGCATTTTACATCAGCTGGAAATCTGGTCATATATATAATATTCTATGTAATAATTGCTCAATTGCACCTTGATTAATCTCATGGTTAAAAGCATCTACATTTATATTCCTGACATTTTACAATGTTCACAATGATACCTGGTGGCTCTAGGAGCTCAGGACAGATTGTTGATATGCTAGTGAAATAATTATAACAAATGCGTCCAACAGTCAAACGAAATGTGCAACAATCTTTAAACGGTTTGTGGGGGGGAAGCAAAATATGAGTCTATATTTGAATCTGGAATGCTCCCAAATGGCAGCCAAATGCTTTTGCACTAGGCTACAGGTGTATCTTGCAAGAGTAGGGATATGCTCAGATATTTGTTCTGCAGTTTATTCCTTATACGCTGAAGGTTGGATTTTCATAAGTGCTCAATGTTGGCTGAACTCTTGAAGTCAGTGGACATCTTGCCATTGACATCAGTGGAAGTGGAGGTGGGCCAATGTTGAGCGCTTTTGAAAATCCCACCCTTAGTTATTTTTAATTAAATAGTTTTAGAAATATTGCTTAGCTTAATTTCAAATAAAAGACCGTGGCCCGAATCATGTCCCTTTCTGCCTCTTTAGCTGCAAAGGGCTGAGCAAAGGACCTGGTGACGAGCTCTTGTAGAGGAGTCAGTCGTGCCCTGTCTACAATGGAGCTATGTGCCAAATCTCATGGGTTTATTTCATGCCTTGCAATATCCAGTTCCTGAGTCATGTGATTAGGAGAGACTCTCCTTTTTTGCTTTTTTTTAAAGGAAGTTTCTGGCCCTTGTGGTTGTGAAGAAAAGCTTGCAAATGCTAAGGAAACTCAGAAAGCAGAAGAGAAATAAAAAGATGCCACCTTTATTTATTTATTCATTTATTTATTTATTTTCATCTCATTGCTGTTGGGGAGGGGGGTCCTAACTCACCATTTTGGAACATTTGGTGCTGCCAGCACTGTCAATAGCTTCCTGGATAAAGGGAGAGTGTTTGATAGGAAGGTGAATAATTAGAGATGACCAGAAAATGAAACTTCTGCCCTGCAGGAAGTCCTGACATTTTGAAATTTGTTTTAGTTGTAAAGTGGAACAAAAAGCCAAAATTTCAAAATGTACCACAGAATGGAAATTTTAAAAAATTTTAGTTCATTTAGACAATGTCAAATCAGTCCATTTTCATAAGGTTTAATAATTCTTTTCAATGAGGTAAAAATGTTCCATTTGGGGGTCTAAACATAATAAAATATTACATATATAATATTAAATATAATTAATTTAAAAGTCAACATGAAATGAAATGATAGTCAACAAAATGTTATAACAAAATGTTTCAAAAGAAACAAAAGAAGACAGAACGATGAATTTCAATATTTTTCTGTCAAAAATTTCATTGAAATCAACGCATTCCTCTGAAACATTTCCATTTTGATGAATCTGCATTTTCCAAGAGAAAAACATCAAAAAAATTTCAGCCACTTCTCTGAATAATCCTAGAAACGGTTGAGACATAATTGATTATTTTTAGGTGCATGTACTAGACCAGTGTGCCTGGGCTCTAGCTGCATAGACAACTCTTTTTCTGTTTTAAACCCATATAAATGCAAATGGACCCGAATTACATGTAAGCAATCCTCACGCACCAAAACTGAAACCCTAAGCCCTCAATCCAAAACAGCCAGGGAAAATAGACAGGCCTGGCAACAACTAGTCTGAGTTGTGTGGGAGTGAGCATCTTTTGCTGAGAATACCCTACATACACTCCTTCTCATTTAAACTGCAGGCTGTTCGCTTGAGTGTTTCGCTTTATCTCAACTGCTTCAGTTACGCATAAGGGACTCGATCCTGAGCCCTTCATAGTGCAGCGCAAAGCGGACAGAAAACTGCCCTAAAGAGGAACCCCTCCCACCCTGTCACAGAGGACTTTCCAGGTGGTACAAGGCCAGCATAGCAGGTTCCACACAAGCCCCATCGTGGTTTAGTTAGTGGCAGGGGGATTCCAGGGTTCTGGGGGAGGGGGCAGAACCCATGATGCTGTTCCAGATCCTGTGTGCAGTCTGGATGCCTTCCCAGGACTCTCGGCATCGTGCAGGACTGAGCCCCTAAGAGCAATAACACATCTGAGCTGGCTGCTAAGCTCTTCTCCCCATTGGCCTGCTCTGTGTCCAGAGGAAGATGGAGCCATGGGAGAGTGCTGAGCAAAGCTGACACCATAAAGGAGCCATTTTGCAGCATCAGTTAGTGACTTGATCTTCTGCCTGCACACATGGATGCCTGAGAATCACAAATAAAACCCAGAGAAGCTTCAAAAGGATGTGTGTGGTGTGGGGGGGGGGGTCATTATTTTTGTGGCAAAATTGAAGGATTTTGCAGGGCAACATTTCAGTCCATGTCACTGACTTCTGCGAATTAGCCATACGTTTTTTATCCCAGATTTTGAAGTTCATCAAAGTTTCCAAACAGTAAAGATCCATTTTGAACCAGACTAAGTCAGTTTGTGTGTATCACAAATTTATCACAAAGTAACATCTTCAAAGACATCCCCCCACCCTCCACCCACCTTTGCTTTGCTGTGGACCGGGCCCAATGCCAATAATCATTGGCTCCGCTTTAACGGAGAAACCTTTGCACACAGCTCTAGTTACACACAGGCAGTTCCCTGGGGCTGTGAGCAGAACTGGAGCTCTGTCGGAGCCCGCCAGGTCTGAGCCCATGCCATTCAGAAATTAAGCTTGTTACCTCCCATAATGGGAAATCAGATTAAAATGAAAGTGTCTCCCACTAGCAGGTTTCCAGCACTAGATGACTCGTCCCCTTCCCAGGAGAAGTTTTTAACACTTTATTGAAAAACAGGCCTCGTGATTTTTCTCCCCCAGCTGGTGGTTCAATAGATACTAAATTCCTGGCATTTATTAATTTCAGGAATTCTCTGCTAGCTTTTCCTGCTTTTCCCACCTCTGCCAGCCAGCCCTTCCTGGAAAGCCCCTTGGCATGATGACCTTTCCTCTGAGAAGGATGGGTGCTAGGGTGACCTTTGCTGTCATGAAGGGGGCTAGAAGCACTCTCCCCACACTCAAACCCATCACACAAAATCTCTTAGGTCCTGATCCACCAGAAACTTAAATACGGGCTTAACTGTATTCATTCAGTGTGTCTCATTGACTTCAGTGGGGCTACTCATGCTTAAAATTAAGTCGCTAGAGAGCAACACAAGTGAGGTTCTCCTCCTGTCCGTCTCCTTGGCAGCCTACTATCTTGCCTCCCCAGGGTATTCGCACTTCCTACCCAGGGTATGTGAGCAAAGCCTGGGGCAGAGACTCAGATTCCCCTCTGAGCAGTGCATTGTGCTGCCACCAACTGGCTCTCTCCCTGGGGAGCAGCTCCAACCGCCAGATTCACACCACTGCATTGCCAGCTACTTTCCCTGGACCTGCTGTGTTACTGCTTTAATTAGCAATTGGGAATGATTCTTGCTTTAATTCAGATTTGTTCAGTGCATCTGAGGAAGCTCCAGAGCCTGTGAATCTCAGTCCAAGAGGAGCTGCTATGTGATAGCGTCTTTGTGATTTTCTCTTTGCTGTGATTAGGAGACCGAGGTTAAGGTTTAATATAGACTAATCAGGCCTAATCGAAAGCTCCCTACACTCAATGGGAAACCTCAGGATGGAAATGTCCTATGTAGGTATTTACTCTCATGCTGTTGGGAGTGGCTCACGACTGTGTGTGCCAACCTCAGGGCAGACCCCCCCAAACTGGGGGAGTGGTCTATAATTAGATTTCACCAAGCCAGTGACAAATGTGAATGCCTGGATCACTAGAACAGTTTTGCCATGGAGTCACAGACAGTCCCCTCAGCCTCTCCTGTCGATGGTGCTACCCAGGCAAGCTCAACTTTGTGGTAAATGGTCATTTACACCAAAAATCACAACATTTTCAGATTGCTTCCAGTCCCAAGAGATCAGTCATTTACCCCAGATCAATTGGAACCCTGGATTTTATACACCTCTACCCCCATATAACGCTGTCCTCGGGAGCCAAAAAATCTTACCGCGTTATAGGTGAAACCGCGTTATATCGAACTTGCTTTGATCCGCCGGAGTGTGCAGCCCCGCCCCCCAGGAGCACTGCTTTACCGCGTTATATCCGAATTCGTGTTATATCGGGTCGCATTATATTGGGGTAGAGGTGTACCAAATACAATGCCGGTAGCCAGCCCTGCAATAAACTATCTAAAGGTTTATTAACTGGGAAAAAGAAATGACAGAGTTGTTTACAGGTTAAAGCAACAATCTAAATCCTAAGAGTGACAAAGTTGTAGTGATCTGTCAGATCTTTCAGGGCAGACCTAGGGGTAACCCCTAGGGATCTCTCACTTCACTTTAGTGTCTCTGGCCCTGTGAGCGTTCAAACGTTCCTTAATTCAGCCTCCAAGTCCATTGCACAAGCTTCATTGTGTATAGCATTTTCAAGGTGTATTTGTGATGTTCCTTGATGGGCCCTCTGATTTTAATAGTTCTTCTGAACAGGCAGGGGAAACATGATTCCCCTCAGAGTTCACAAGTTTAGAGCCAACATTTTCAAAGTTACAAAGCAAAACTTACATATTTCCTTATAGCCTGGAATAAAGACATTAGAAATAAGATCAATGTCTGCAGCAACTTACAAACATTCTATAGAGTATATACACTAAATACATTCTTATCAAAGTAATACCTGTTTTGAGCAACACTAATACATTAAAAAAATGAGGAGTACTTGTGGCACCTTAGAGACTAACAAATTTATTTGGGCATAAGCTTTTGTGGGCTACAGCCCACTTCATCAGATGCATGTAGTGGAAAATACAGTAGGAAGATATATATATACAGAGAACATGAAAAAATGGGGATTGCCATACCAACTCTAATGAGACTAATCAATTACGGTGGGCTATTATCAGCAGGAGAAAAAAAACTTTTGTAGTGATAATCACGATGGCCCATTTCAAACAGTTGACAAGAAGGTGTGACAGTTGGGGAAAAATTAGCATGGGGAAATAGTTTTTAGTTTGTGTAACGACCCATCCACTCCCAGTCTTTATTCAAGCCTAATTTTATGGTGTCCAGTTTGCAAATTAATTCCAGTTCTGCAGTTTCTCATTGGAGTCTGTTTGAAGTTTTTGAAGTTTTGAAGTATTTTCCACTGCATGCATCTGTTGAAGGTGGTTTTAGCCCACGAAAGCTTATGCCCAAATAAATGTGTTAGTCTCTAAGGTGCCACAAGGACTCTTCGTTCTTTTTCTGATACAGACTAACACGGCTACCACTCTGAAACTAATACATAAGTGAGCTGGTCTGGCCTCCAGCTATGAGTCTGTCAGTGCTTAGCTAATGCCTGCAACCTTGGTAAGAACTAGCACCTGGCCTTCCAGCGTCACACTTACATAGCCCCCATCACCTTAGCATATCCAAAACGTTAATAAATCTATGCTTACCCCTCCCCTGTCAGGCAAGGAAACATTGTCATCCCTATTTTACAGGTGAGGAATGGAGGTGCAGACAGACTGATTAATTCACTTGACCAATGTCACGCATGAAACCTAGTAGAACTGGGAATTGAGCCCACAATGACTGAGAGCCAGTCCAGCATCTTAACAATACCACCCGTCCATTAGAACATGTTACTCTTCTGTCCAAGACTTGAAGTGGTTCACACTAGGAAGGCATATGACCCCCACTATGTTTCCTATTGCATGTTAATGACTATCTAGATGAAACAACTCATTCTTTAATCTGCCTTCGTGCTCCTGGGGTTTACCTTTGTGGTATGATTCCTGTCCAGCCCCTTGTGGGATTCCTTCACATATTTATAAACCAGAGTTAGGTCACCGCACAGAAACTTTTTCTAAGTAAAATATGTTTAGTTTTTGAAATCTTCCCAGATGGCCTTCATATGCCAAAGAGGCCTCTGCACACTTTAAAAACCTCCAGTGAGATCAGTGAGTCCAGTATTCTAATGAGATCTGACCACAAACTGCAGCGTTTATTCTTTGCACGTATTAAAATTGTCTCCAGTAACATTTGTGTCAATGGAGCTTTTGATGTTCCACTAAAATGAAATATTTGGCCAGTGTGCCAAGAACTCCATTCGTAAAAGGGGACAGAAAATACATTTCCTCCTCCTCTTTCAGTGGTAGTGATCTGTGATTAAAGGATCACCACGCTCCGTGGGTGGAATTCATCCCTGTGCATAAGGCCTCTTCACCACTAAAGCCCTAATGCCAGTTACTTAAATTGTGTGGACTTACGCTGGCCCTCAGCACAGGGCTGAGTTGCTCAGTGTGTCTGCTTGATAAGAAGGGTGATTTTCAGGCACCCTTATTCAGGCCTTGTCTACACTAGAAAGTTGTCCTGTTTTAACAACACTGATATAGTAACAGCAGTACAACCCCCAAGTGCTGACACAGTTCTATCAGTATAAAGGGGTTTCATACAGGTATTGCTATTCTTGTGTGGGAAGGGGAACAAGCTCCACCAGTATAAGTCATCTTTATACTGGTGTAAGTGTATCCACACTAGGGCTTATACTGGTAAAAAATCACACGCCTTCTAACCAAAATAGTTATACCAGAACAAAAACCTGTGTAGACCAGGCATGAAACCTAGCTGCTGGTGTCTTTGGGAAGTGCTTCCTCTCTCTCTTTCTCTTACATATGCATGTGTGCGCACATGCACACTCTGGTTATGGCTACACAGCAAATAAAAACCTGTGGTTGGCCTGTGCCAGCCGACTCAGACTCACGGGTCTCAGGCTGCGGGGCTGTTTCATTGCTATGTAGATGTCTGGGCTCGGGCTGGAGCCTGGGCTCCGGGGCTCTCCCACCCTGCAGAGTCCTAGAGCCCGGGCTCCAGTCTGAGCCCGGAAGTTCACACAGCAGCAAAACAGCCCCTCAGCCTGAGCCCTGCGAGCCCGTGGGTTTTGCTTTGCTGTGTAGACATAACCATCCTCTCGTGACAGAAACTGTTCAGTAAACTCAGTTTTGTCTGAGTTTTCTGAGGTGTTCTTCCCCCTACTCAGCACCACAGATGCTACAGTTGCTTGTTTTAAGAGACAAGGGGAAATCCTATGAAGATGCCAGGGACATTCATACAGCAGACAGGTCAAAGGAGAAATGAAGTCACTTTTTGAGACAAAGGGGATGTTATTTTTACTATGGCATAAAGTAGTCCCTCCCCTGCCCACCCTGGCACTAAATTTCTCCAGGACTAATAGGGATGCTTGGAAAGCATGTTGGGAGGGGAGGGGGGGAGTGGAACCACCACAGATAGGCAGATGCTCTTAGGTGTGCGGTAAGCACACTTTTATTACCATGGTAACACCTATAATATGGCAGACGCTGTGCAAACATATTGCACATCCTACTACAAAGAGCTTACAGTCTTGTATCTTAAGACAAGTAACTGCAGCATCTGTAGTACTGAATAGGGGAGGGGAAAAGTACCCTAGAAAGTCAGACAGAAGTAGAAAAGACAGACAATAGGTGAGAAGGGAAAGAAAGGTATCAGGTTGGGGAGTGACTCACCAAAAGGTCATGGAGCAGATCCGTGGTAGATCCAGGGATAGAACCAGCTGTTCTGTTTCCCCTACCCCTATCCATTGAATTACACTATCTTTCTGTTGGAGAAATGAGATCAGCATTTCTAGTCCCAAATTTCTCTTGATTTTTTTCCCCATTAAGGTTTTAAAGAACCTTTGTAAATGTAAACCTTATGGGCTTGCTGGAATGCCAAATATTTGTTTGCCTATACTTGCGCTAGCAGACAGTTGTCCTGTCACCTACATGTAAGACAAGACTATTTTAGAAAATGTGGCAGATGATTATAGTTCAGGTTCCTCTGACCATGAGAGTGCCTACTAAGGGTATGTTAGGCCACCCACCCGTCTTCAGAAGTGGTAAGTAGTTTAGATCAAAGAGACGTGCAAGGTATCCAAAATGTTTCAGCCTAGAAAAAAAACTGTTGAAATAAGATACTACAGCTCACTCCTTGCATTTTTATTTCAGTACCCTGCATCTTTTCCAGTAGTGCCTGTCTTACTCTTTTTTTACCCCTGAGTGCATGGATGACGTGTCACACTCAGTTACATTACTATATCCCTTTATGAAAACCAGCATGAAATGCATGCAGCAATGGAGCGGTCAAGCTTTAAAACTCTGTAATGGTAAGGAAAATGAAAGGAAAGCAGCTGAAGAAAGACTTTCAGTTAAAGCAAACTGGAGAGCTGGTCTTGTGGCTAAGGCACAAGGATCTGTGTTCAATTCCTGCCTCTGTCACAGACTCTCTGTATGAGTTTGGGCAAGTCATTAAGAGCCCAGTTTAGCAAAGCCCTTACGTATGTATGTCCCGTTGACTTTAATGGGGCTTAAGCTAGTTCTTTGCTGAATAGGGACCACAGTCTGCCTGTGCCTCACTTCCTCATCTCCAAAATAGGGATTGTAATGGGGTCTCCAGGCCTGACCAGGTAAAATAGGTCAATTAACTTACAGGCTGCCCCTGGAGGGAAGCCAAGGTCTGATAGGGCTTAATGGCTGATGAAGCCCACTGGGAGAGGAGCTGGGCTAGGTATAAAGTGAAGAAGTTGGTGGCAAGAGGGGGCTGCAGGGAGGAGCTCTGCAGACACTCCCTAGAGAGAAAGGGAGTTGGCTGGGGCTGCATGCATGGAGCCTGCAGCCTCTCTCTGATAGACGGCTAGGTGCTGGGGGGAGAGTAAGCCCTGAGATCCTGCCTTGGGGCTACAGACTCTGGCAAGAACGTGAGAGGAGGTGAAGTAGCCACGGGGAGCAGAGGATGCTCCAGTGGTAACTTGGGGGGGCGGGAGGCAGAAGATAGGGAAGAAAGGTGTGAAAGAGCCCTGGGAAACAGCAAAATGGTTGGTGCTTGAGCACACCATGGTTGCTGGGCATAGGGTCCCTGGGCTGGAGCCCGGAGTAGTGGGCTGGCAGGCCCAGGTCCCCCTACCGGCCGCTGGGAGAGTGGCACACACTGGGCAGTGGCTCAGAAGACTGACTGAGACAGTTTGTCCAGGGGGACTTTATTACCCCAGAAGGGAAAGACTATAGTGACCTGAGTGGAGGGCCAAGTCATGAAGAGAGAGTAATCCGAGTCCAGAGAGAGACCCCAGGGCGAGCAACCAAAGGAGGGGGCATCAGACCAGTCGAGCGCTAACCCCCAAATGAGCTACAAGGAGGTACCCCCGAAGTGAGTAATAAACCATATGACAGGGATATTATAGAGCTGATCAAAAATTGGTTGATGGAACAGTTTTCCTGGAAAAAATGCTATTTCATCAAAATTGAAATGTTTTGCAGGGATATATCAATTGTGATGACATTTTCAATGTAAATGTTATGAAACTATTTGAAATTGTAATAGAGTATCTCATTTCCGCTTTCTCATTTTGTTTCATTTTGACTTTCTCAATGATATCGAAACAAAATGTTTCAATAAGGTTGTTTTGCTGTTTCCAAATTGAAATTTTTCAGAATTTCTGTTCCGCAAAATACTTTGAAATGTCAAAATTTCCCATGGGATGGAAAAATCAACTTTCCAGTTAGCTCTAGGATAGCTCTTTCTCCCACCCTTTGTACGTCTGTGCTGTTTAGACTGTAAGCTCTCTTGGGCAAGAATTGTCTCTTATTATGCATATGTCAGGGATGCAACACCATGCTCTCAGTGTCCCTAGCCTCTATTTGCCAGAAGGTGGAAGTGGACAACAGGGGACGGATCACTCAGTGATTGCCTGTTCTGTTCATTCCCTTTGAAGCACCTTGCACTGGCCACTGTCGGAAGACAGGATACTGGGCTAGATGGACCACTGGTCTGATCTAGTATGACCGTTCTTATGTTTATGTACATGTAGAGCATAAGAACATAAGAATGGCCCTACTGGGTCAGACCAAAGGTCCATCTAGCCCAATATCCTGTCTTCCGACAGTGGCCAGTCCCGGGTGCCCCAGAGGGAATGAACAGAACAGGTAATTATCAAGTGATCCATCATCAAGTGATCCATTCCTGTGATGGGAATTCCATGACCTCCCTTGGAAGTCTATTTCAGAGTTTAACTACCCTTAGGGTTTAAAAAAAATTCTAATATCTAGCCTAAATCTCCCTTGCTGAAGATTAATCCCATTACTTCTTGTCCTACTTTCAGTGGACATGGAGAACAGTCAATCACCATCCTCTACTAGTACTTTACATAGAGATAGCTGTCTACAGTTAGGTATTTTGATGTAAAAACACACACCTTTTTTGCAATGAAGATATAACCTTAGAGGAGAAATTGAAACAAGAATAGATTTATGGAAGGTGAAAACAGGAACTGGCTACATCAGTCAAATTTCACAATTCTCTTCTATGCAAAGAAAGTATCAGGCATCTGCAACACTCAGTTTAAGATTAACAATATGAACATTTTTCTGAAAATAGATCTTTTAAGAAACAGCTCTCCTGGACACTTTGCCATAGACAAGATGTCTTACAAGACTAGCCACAGTATCCAGTAACTGCAGTAGAGTATGAGACTGAAGCATTCTGTGTTCCTCTGAGTAATATTTGGACCATAATTTTCTAGAGGGCATAAGCCCAGGACTTCATGCAAAAATGGACATACAATCATGCACCTAGGGCTTGATTCTGCAAGGGACTGAGTCTTCTGGCCCTGATTCAGCAGAGCACTTAAGCAAGTGCTTAATTTTAAACATCTGAGGCCTGTTCTATGTTCAAATTAGATCAACCCAGCTGTGTCACTCAGAGCTGTGAAAAATTTTGCACCCTAAGCAATGTAGTTAGGTTGACCTAACCCCCAGTGTAGATGCAGCTACATCGATGGAAGAATTCCATCGACCTACCTATGGCATCTCATAAAACCCCCTCTTGTTGATATAGGAAACATCTACGCTATGGCACTACAGCTGTGCCACTGTACTGCCATAGATGAGTAGTATACATGTCCTATGAGTAATCCCCTCGAAGTGGTACTTATTACATATTTGACATTAAGCATAAGTGCTTTGCTAGGTCAGGGCCAGAAGACTAGTTAGGATCAACTCTCTAATCTCTGCATTCATTTACTGCAAGTGGAAGCACAGGTCAAGTATCTGTATGCCCTAATAAGCAGTTAAGATAGTACAGCATCTGTGTTCAGCTGAAGAAGACAGTCATAGTTCTGTGTGCAAAGACCATTTGTTCTCACCCACCATATTTGTGAGCACAGTCATGGTACTTCCATGCAAAATTAGTACAGTCATAGCCTCATTTTTGTGCACAGTGGTGGTCTTCTACTTTTTAGAAAATAAGGTCATTGGTGTCAGAGGATGTGCTGAGCTCTCTGAAATGAGACCATGAGAATGACCATATTGGGTCAGATTGATGGTCCATCTGCCCAGTATCCATTGCTAGATGCTTCAGTGGGAGTGGACAGAACAGGGCAATTTATGTAGTGACCCATCACCTGGCATCCAGGCCCAGCTTCTAGCAGTCAGAAGTTTAGGGATATCGAGAGCATGGGGTTGTGTCTCTGATCATCTTGGACCTATTGATAAATATAAGAACATAAAAATAATTAGGCTTACTATCCAAACTTGGGATCAAGTAGTTTCCAAACTTAATCAGCATGGAACTGTTTTCCGTGCCATGGAAACGTTCTGATCAGTTACTAAGGCATTATAGAGAGGCCATTCAGTCTCGCCCAGATATAGCATTTCATTGTTTTGAGATCATATCACATCAGAATGGTAATATGAGTCTATGGAATAGTATGCAGTATGTTAAGCCATAAATGATTCCATACAACCACCTAAACCCCCTGTTTTCAGCCACTGATGCAATAACTGTGTATGCAAAAATGGGAAACCTTTTATTTGCACATACAAATAGGCATTTTGCATGTAAATCAAGCACATGCAGCCAAATAAAAAGTGTTCTCATTTTTGTATAAAAGAGCAGGGTTTTGCATGTCCAACACATGTGAGCATTTTTGTAGGCACAACCCTTTTCCCTGTGGCTGAAAATGTGGTGCTAAAGATGACATACTTTCCTTACTGCCAGATTAAATGATTTTTAGTATTGTAGCTACAGACAGGTAGGGCTTTGAATTGCAGGGAAGTGAAATGATTATTAGTTTATGAACATTTTTTCACCTAGGAATCTTACAAAGTAACAACAATATAGCAGCATTTTCACAGAAGAAAATGACTTACGTTTGTCTATCCAGATGAAAATGTAAATAACTGTGTGCAGTGGTGATTTTTGGTTTTGTGCATCCACAGCTGCTTATGGAGAGAAGATTAAACAGTTTTTGCAACAATGGAGCCAGAACCTGAGATGGTATAAATTGGCATAGCTCCGATGTAATGACTCTTTACACCAGCTGAGGTTCTAGCACTATAAACCTCATCCAAGCAGATGATGAATATAACTAGGATGATGAGAAATAAAGGACTGTATGAAAAACACAGACATTCCAATCACAGCTTGTGAACCTTTGCAAGATTTTGGCTGAAGTAAGAGAGACAGCATATCCTGCATACTGACGTAACGTGGGACTTTACTCACCAAATAAGAGATGTCCCTTAAAA
The DNA here is from genome assembly GCF_028017835.1 of Emys orbicularis. Taxonomy (NCBI): domain Eukaryota; kingdom Metazoa; phylum Chordata; order Testudines; family Emydidae; genus Emys; species Emys orbicularis. The sequence continues at coordinate 133,910,803 of NC_088688.1, read as the reverse complement.
TAAAGGCTGACTGTCAATCTACACCAAGGTCCTGACTCCCTGTGGTCCCAAAAGCTCCAGTGGTGTGATTGTCCTGGCCAAATCCCAGTTTAGGTAGTTGCATTCTACCTAGATACATTACTCACTGTAGTTTAACTAGATATAAGTATATTATTTGCTTTCCCTTTTCAGCTGTTCTGTAGTGTTGGTGTGCACTGTTAATTTCTCTCCAGATGTGGCTTAATTTCATCCCAGACTCAATGGGTATAAAATTATTCCTACGCAGGGCTGGATCTTGCTCCTGTTTAAGTCAATGGCAAGTTCACCACTTGGCATGGCTACTTCCACCTTTTCATGATCTCTGTATGTATAAATATCTTCTTGCTGTATGTTCCAGTCTATGCATCCGATGAAGTGGGCTGTAGCCCACGAAAGCTTATGCTCAAATACATTTGTTAGTCTCTAAAGTGCCACAAGTACTCCTCATTCTTTTGTACAGATACAGACTAACATGGCTGCTACTCTGAAAAAAGTTCACCACTGACTTCACTGGGGAAAGAATCAGAACTACTATATTTAAAATTTGAGAACCTTTGGAAAGGAAAAATTTACACACACATACTCACATCTATTCTGGTCAGGTTCTTATATCACCATCATCACTATGGTATCTGAGCACCTTCCAACAGTGCTTTAAGTGACATGCAAAAACAACGAGGAGTCCTTGTGGCACCTTAGAGACTAACATTTATTTGGGCATAAGCTTTTGTGGGCTAAAACCCACTTCATCAGATGCATGGAGTGGAACATACAGTAGGGTGGTATAAATATACAGCACATGAAAAGACGGGAGTTGTCTTATCAAGTGCGGGGGTCAGTGCTAACGAGGCCAATTCAATTAGGGTGGATGTGGCCCATTCCCAGCAGTTGACAAGTAATTACAAAAAGTAATTTTCCCTGTTGATATTCACCCCTTCTTGTCAACTGTTGGGAATGGGCCACATCCACCCTGATTGAATTGGCCTCATTAGCACTGACCCCCCCACTTGGTAAGACAACTCCCGTCTTTTCATGTGCTGTATATTTATACCTCCCTACTGTATTTTCCACTCCATGCATCTGATGAAGTGGGTTTTAGCCCACGAAAGCTTATGCCCAAATAAACTTGTTAGTCTCTAAGGCTAGGTCTACACTGCAGCGGGGGTCCGACCTAAGATACGCAACTTCAGCTACGTGAATACCGTAGCTGAAGTTGCGTATTTTAGGTCGGCTTACCTAGCGGTGAGGACGCGGGAAAGTCGACCGCTGCCGCGCTGCCGCCGACTCCGCTGCCGCCTCCTGCCGAGGTGAATTTCCGGAGTCGACGGCAGAGCGATCAGGGATCGATTTTACCGCGTCTTCACTAGACGCGGTAAGTCAATCCCCGATAAACCGATTGCTACCCGCCGGATCGGCGGGTAGTGAAGACAAAGCCTAAGGTGCCACAAGGACTTCTTGTTGTTTTTAAGTGACATGACTGACCTCTATCATGGATAGCTCTTTCCTCCTTTCTTTCTTCCTTTCCTTTCCTTGAGTTTTCATGGTTAAAAAAATGTCTGGCTTTTGGGTGCTATGATTTTATAAGTAAAAGCAAGTCTTAAGACATGTGCCTAGCTAATGGAGCAGAAGGTAGTGAGCTTTGCAATGGTTCTTAGACTCTGAAGGAATGCATTCCACTGGTCGAGCATTCAGTTCATCCTCCATTATCAGTTCAACTAATGCATTTATATACAACCCCCTTAGGGTATGTTTACAGTGCAGCTGGGAACTGTCTCCCAGATCAGGCAGACAGACTCGCACTAGCTCTGCTTGAGCTAGCATACTAAAGAAAATCAGTGTGGACATTGTGGCATAGGTGATGGCACAGGCTGGCCTCCTTTGAGTAAAAGCCTGGGTCATACTCAAGTGGTTAGCCCATGCCACGGTCCATGCTGCCATGTCCATACTATTTTTAGCATGCTAGCTTGAGCAGATGTAGTGCATCTGTCTACCAGAGCTGGGAGGCAAACTCCCAACTGCAGTGTAGAAATATCCTTAGAGATTGGCCCGTACAAATATAATAGTGCAGCATACATCATTGACATACAATGATATGACAGTGTGGCACTCACATATTATGGTATAAAGCCAACAGTGGCAGACATGACAACCACTGAAGTTTGGATCAAAGCCTGAATCAGACATTTATAGCTGACCCCCAGCTCTGAAAAACGGAGGCCAAACCCAAAGTCTAGCTTTGCTGCTACTCGGGCTCATCTTGAGTAAGACATGGCTTTTTTCTCATGGCGGAAAGTGAACGCATCTGAAAGGTTTCAAAGAGGGGATGGTTTGGAGAACAGCTGCTGTGAAGCTTTGGAGACCTAAGGGAATTATCTGTGATTGAACAGCAGTGGCCCATCCAAATATTAATTAGCCATGTTTGCACCCCTTTGGGTTTGAATACGCCTGCTTTCCTTTGTGGTTGTTTCTCCGTTCACACTTGTCTTCTAAGATTATCTTTCCCCTTGCGATTCCAAATGATATTTCCCCATGTTTGCAGCAGACGGTGGGAGCATAATTCGTTTCTCCCTTATTCAGGATGCTTGTGGAGCATGGTCAGACTGCCAAGACTTCTGGTTGGAAAATTTCAACCAAATATAGAAGGTCTGGACAAGAGCTGAATACTTTTTTTCCCCCTGCTGCTGTCTGTGTTTAAGTTTGTCTGCAGCTGCTGGAGTTACACAGAGCCTGAAAGAAAGAGTGACCACTTTTATTTTTTGACTGGGTTGTGAGCCAGTCTTACCACAAAGCTATTTTTTTATGGTTTTATAAAGACCATAAGGGGAACCTTTGAAAAGCTACTTAGTCATCCAGTTAGTGACCACTGACTTCCTGGACTTTTTCACTCCTCTCTATGTCTCTCTCTCCCTCTCTCTCACACACACACCCATGTTTAATAGAGATTTATACACCACTTCCTACAACTGAGACTGTAAATCCTTGTCAATTATGGAGTGCATTTGATAGGCATTTCCCAGTTGCTTCCAATTACTCACTTGCACAAAACTAATTTTCCTATCTTTTATACTGAAAACAATCACAAGGGTAGGTAACTTGCAAATTGATTGCAAAACAGACAGATGTCTGTTAAAGCTATTACAGCAGATTTATTTATTTATATATATATATATATAAATACACCCTACAAAATAGAGCATTTGGTGGGCTCAGCACAGCCATCTAAGTTTAAAAAAACAGTGCATTTTATGGGCAATTAAAAAGAAAAAAGATCTTGGCCATGTTTTGGTTTTGGACTGCATTTAGGCGCTAGCCTAAGATTCAGGAGATCTGGGCATAATTCCAAGCCACAGACTTTCTGTGTGACAGTGGGTAAGTCTTGCAGTCCCTATTAAGTATAGCACTTTCACACTGCTTTAACTTTAAGCATGTGCTCTCAAGTCCCATTGATTTGAGCATTGCTAAATCAGGGCTTTAAGCTCTCTGTGCCTCAGTTTCCCAACTGCAAATTGGGGATAATATTCCCTTTCTCTCACCATTTGTCTGTCTTGTTAAGACTGCAGGTTCTTTGAGGCAGTGACTGTCTCTTACTATTCGCCAGTTCCAAACCCCACTGAATTTTACTCTGTTCTATATAGACTCCTATCTGTTCTCATCACCACAGTAGGATTGCATTAAATTATCTAATTAATATCTGTCTGTCGCATCTGGTACATTCTCTCTATCCTCCTCTCCCCCGGGGGTGAATTGTATGTGTAGTGTAGGGTTTTATTTTGGTAGGGTTTTGTTTCTGCTTTTATTCTTGGAATGCACTGGAGACAATATTTTATTACAGTAGGTGGAGAAAGCAACAAGGGGAGAGATTGTTCTAGATTTGATTCTGACAAATAGGAAGGAACTGGTTGAGAATTTGAAGCGGAAGGCAGCTTGGGTGAAAGTGATCATGAAATGACAGAGTTTTTGATTATAGTGAATGGTAGGAGGCAAAACACTAGAATGCAGACAATGGTCTTCAAGAAGGCAGACTTTAGCAAACTCAGAGAATTGATAGATAAGATCCTGTGGGAAGCAAGTGTAAAGGGGAAAAAAGAGTTAGGAGAGTTGGCAGTTCTTTAAAGAGGGATTATTAAAGGCACAAGAGCAAGCTATCTCAGTGCATAGGAAGGATAGGATATATGGTAAGAGACCGTCCTCGCTTAACCAGGAGACCTTCAGTGACCTGAAACTCAAAAAAAGAATCATATAAAAATGTGGAAGCTAGGTCAAATTACGAAGGATAAATATATATAAAAACCCACAAGCATGTAGGGACAAAATTAGAAAGGCCAAGGCACAAAACAAGATTACATTAGCTATGGACAAGTAAGAGTAACAAGAAAACATTTTACAAATACATAAAAAGCAACAGGAAGACCAATGATGGGGTAGGCCCATTACTCAATGAGGCGGGAAAGACAATAACAGAAAATGCAGCAATGGCCAAAGTGTTAAGTACCATTTTTGTTTCAGTTTTCACCAAAAAAGTTTGCAGTGATCAGATGACTAACATAGTGAACATCAGTGTAAATGGGGTAGGATCTGAGGCTAAAATGGAGAAAGAACAAGTTAAGAATTACTTAGACAAGTTAGATGTCTTCAGGTCAGCAGGGCCTAGAATATGTAAGAAACTGGTGAAGAGATCTCTGAGCCATTAGTGATTATCTTTGAGAACTCGTGGAGGACATAAGAGATTCCAGAGGCCTGGAAAAGGGCAACTATAGTTGCCCATCTATTAAAAGGGGGAATAAGGACAACCCAGGGAATTATAGACAGTCAGCTTAACTTTGGTACATAGAAAGATAATGGCACAAATAATCAACCAACCATCTGTAAGCACCTAGAAAATAATAAGGTGATAAATAACATTCAACTTGGATTTGTCAAGAACAAATCATGTCAAACCAACCTAATATCCTCCTTTGACAAGGTAACAAGTCTTGTGGATGGTGGGAAGCAGTAGCTGTGATATATCTCAACTTTAGTAAGGCTATGATACCATCTGACATGACCTTCTCATTAACTAGAGGAATGTAACCTAGACAAACCTACTAGAAGTTGGGTGCAGAACTGGTTGGAAAATCTTACTCAGTGAGTAGTTATCAATGGTTCACAATCAAGCTGGAAGAGCATATCGAGTGAGATCCTGGAGGGATCTGTCCTGGATCCGGTTCTATTCAATATCTTCATAAAAGATTTGGATAAAGGCATAGAAATTACACTTATAACATTTTTGGACAATACTAAGCTGGGAGGGGTTGCAAGTGCTTTGGAGGGCAGGATTAGAATTCAAAATGATCTTGACAAACTGGAGAACTGGTTTGAAATAAATATGATGAAATTCAATAAGGACAAATGCAAAGTACTCCACTTAGGAAGGAATAATCAATTGCACAAATACAAAATGGGAAATGACTGCCTAGGAAGGAGTACTGCAGAAAAGGATCAGGTGGTTATAGTGGATCAAAAATTAAATATGAGTCAACAATGCAGTATTGTTGCTAAAAAAGCAAACATTCTGGGATGTATTAGCAGGAATATTGTAAGCAAGACATGAGAAGTATTTCTTCCACTCTATTCAGCACTGATAAGGCCTCAACTGTAGTATTATGTCCAGTTCTGGACATCACATTTTGGGAAAGATGTAAACAAATTGGAGAAAGTCCAGAAGACAGCAACAAAATTTATAAAAGTCTAGAAAACATAACCTATGAGTAGGGTGACCAGATGCCATGTTTTTAAAGGGACAGTCCCATATTTAAGCCCTCCTGCAAGTGTTCCAAATTTTTCTTTAAAACGGGCAAATTGTCCCGTATTTTCTGTCTCCCCTCCATCAGTACTGGCGGTTCCTGCTGCTGGCCAGATCCCTGCTCGCCAGACGCCCACCCACCAGTGGTGAGTAGGGGGGTCCAGTGGCCGATGATGGGGGTGGGGGTGCAAGGCTGGTGGTGGGGCGAAGATGCACCATGCAGGGCCAGCCACTTCCCCTGCTGGTCTGTCAGCGCAGCCCCTGCTGCGTGTCGGCTCTTGGTAGGGTGACCAGACGTACCATTTTTAAAGGGACAGTCTCCATCTTTAAGCCATCCTGCAAGTGTCCCGACTTTTGCTTAAAAATGGGCAAATTATCCCATATTTTCTGTCTCCCATCCATCAGTACTGGCGGTTCCTGTTGCTGGACGGATGCCTGCTCGCCAGACGCCCACCCACCAGCAGTGAGTGCAGGGGTCCAGTGGCCAATGATGGGGCTGGGTGTGCAAGGCTGGTGGTGGGGCGAAGATGCAGCATGCAGGGCCGGCCGCTCCCCCTGCTTGTCTGTCAGTGCAGCCCCCACTGCATATCGGCTCTCGGCCAGCAGGGCCCCACCCCCCATCCCGTTTCCGGCTGGCACTGTTGCACACTGCGAGCTGTGGCGGCTGGTGAGTGCGGGAAGGCGCCAGGCAGCAGTTGGTTAAGTGTCGCCGCTGCTGCCCACCCGTCTGCCCTTTACATGCTGCCCCTCTCGCTATTTTCTCCCCGCTTTTCCCCTTCACGCCCCCCAGCCCCGCTGCTCCTCCATATCCCCCCTGCTGGTCACATTCTGGTGTGAACCCTGACAGAAATCTGGGGAGTGGGGGCATGTGACCCTGCATTGGCACCCTCCCCCCGCCCCGATGTGTTGCCTTGAAAACATGCTGTGCCAGGTACCAGGAGAGGCATGTCTGTCCCGGGGGCCCAGCCAGGCATTGAGGGCAGAGAGCGCTGGGCAGGGAGGTCAGGCCAGTTGGTCATCCCCCTTTTTTGAGACAGAGAGTGAGTGTGTGTGTGTGTGTGTGTGTGTGTGTGTGTGTGTGTGACCTCTCCCCATGTGTACCCTAAAGTCTTAAAGCTAAGAAGTTAAATAAAAAGAATCCAAATACACAGTATTTCTTTTTAACAGGGGCTCAATCAACTTGATGTTAATTTGAATGTTTGTACTGCATAGAGTGCTGTTGAACTCACTTGAATACGAGTAATTTTACCAGGTGTCCTGTATTCAGCATAGGGAAATATGGTCACCCTACCTATGAGGAAAGATTGAAAAAATTGGGTTTGTTTAGTCTGGAGAAGAGAAGACTGAGTGGGGACATAACAGTCTTCAAGTACATAAATGGTTGTTATGAAGAGGAGGGCGATAAATCATTCTCCTTGACCACTAAGGACAGGACGAGAAGTAATGGGCTTAAATTGCAGCAAGGCATATTTAGGTTAGACATTAGAAAAAATTTCATAACTGTCAGGGTAGTTAAGCACTGGAATAAATTAGCTAGGGAGGTTGTGGAATCTCTGTCATAGACAACCAGCTGTCAGAGATGGTCTAGGTAATACTTAGAATCATAGAAGATTAGGGTTGGAAGAGACCTCAGGAGGTCATCTAGTCCAACCCCCTGCTCAAAGCAGGACCAATCCCCAACTAAATCACCCCAGCCAGGGCTTTGTCAAGCCGGGCCTTAAAAACCTCTAAGGATGGAGATTCCACCACCTCCCTAGGTAACCCATACCAGTGCTTCACCACCCTCCTAGTGAAAAAGTTTTTCCTAATATCCAACCTAAACCTCCCGCACTGCAACTTGAGATCATTGCTCCTTGTTCTGTGATCCGCCACCACTGAAAATAACCTAGCTCCATCCTCTTTGGAACCCCCCTTCAGGTAGTTAAAGGCTGCTATCAAATCCCTCCTCATTCTTCTCTTCTGCAGACTAAATAAACCCAGTTCCCTCAGCCTCTCCTCATAAGTCATGTGCCCCAGCCCCCTAATCATTTTCATTGCACTCTGCTGGACTCTCTCCAATTTGTCCACATCCTTTCTGTAGTGGGGGGCCAAAACTGGACGCAATACTCCAGATGTGGCCTCACCTGTGCCAAATAGAGGGGAATCATTTCCCTCGATCTGCTGGCAATGCTCCTACTAATACAGCCCAATATGCCATTAGCCTTCTTGGCAACAAGGGCACAGTGTTGACTTATATCCAGCTTCTCGTCCACTGTAATCCCCAGGTCCTTTTCTGCAGAACTGCCACTTAACTAGTCGGTCCCCAGCCTGTAGCGGTGCATGGGATTCTTCCTTCCTAAGTGCAGGACTCTGCACTTGGCCTTGTTGAACCTCATCAGATTTCTTTTGGCCCAATCCTCCAATTTGTCTAGGTCACTCTGGAGCCTATCCCTACCCTCCAGCGTATCTACCTCTCCCCCCAGCTTAGTGTCATCCGCTAACTTGCTGAGGGTGCAATCCATCCCATCATCCAGATCATTAATGAAGATGTTGAACAAAACTAGCCCCAGGACCAACCCATGGGGCACTCTACTTGATACCGGCTGCCAACTAGACATTGAGCCGTTGATCACTACCTCTTGAGCCCGACAATCTAGCCAGCTTTCTATCTACCAGATAGTCCATTCATCCAATCCATACTTTTTTAACTTGCTGGCAAGAATACCATGGGAGACCATATCAAAAGCTTTGCTAAAGTCAAGGTATATCACGTTCACTGCTTTCCCCATATCCACAGAGCCAGTTATCTCATCATAGAAGGCAACCAGGTTGGTGAGGCATGACTTGCCCTTGGTGAATCCATGTTAACTGTTCCTGATCACCTTCCTCCCCTCCAAGTGCTTCAAAATGGATTTCTTGAGGACCTGCTCTATCATTTTTCTGGGGACAGAGGTGAGGCTGACTGGTCTGTAGTCCCTCAGATTCTTCTTCTTCCCTTTTTTAAAGATGGGTACAATATTTGCCTTTTTCCAATCATGCGGGGCCTCCCCCGTTCGCCATGAGTTTTCAAAGATAATGGCTAATGGCTCTGCAATCACATCAGCCAATTCCCTCAGCACCCTTGGATGCATTAGATCCAGACCCATGGACTTGTGCATGTCCGGCTTTTCTAAATAGTCCTTCTCCTGTTCTTTCACCACTGAGGGCTGCTCACCTCCTCCCCATACTGTGCTGCCGAGTGCAACAGTCTGGGAGCTGACCTTGTCTGTGAAGACCGAGGCAAAAAAAAAAAACATTGAATACTTCGTCTTTTTCCAGATCATCTGTCACTAGGTTGCCTCCCCCATTCAGTTAGGGTCCTATACATTCCCTGACCTTCTTCTTGTTACTAACATACCTGTAGAAAAACTTCTTGTTACCCTTCGCATCCCTTGCTAGCTGCAACTCCAATTGTGCGTTGGCCTTCCTGATTATGCATGCTCGAGCAATATTTTTATACTCCTCCCTAGTCATCTGTCCAAGTTTCCACTTCTTGTAGGCTTCCTTTTTACAAGGGGGGGAGGAATAGCTCAGTGGTTTGAGCATTGGCCTGCTAAGCCCAGTATTGTGAGTTCAATCCTTGAGGGGCCATCTAGGGCAAAAATCTGTCTGGGGATGGGTCCTGCTTTGAGCAGGGGGTTAGACTAGATGACCTCCTGAGGTCCCTTCTAACCCTGATATTCTATGTTTAAGCTCACCAGAGATTTCACTCTTAAGCCAAGCTGGTCACCTGCCATATTTTCTATTCTTTCTGCACATCGGGATGGTTTCTTCCTCCACCCCCAATAAGGCTTCTTTAAAATACAGCCAGCTCTCCTGGACTCCTTTCCCCCTCATATTAGCCTCCCAGGGGATCCTGCCCATCAGTTCCCTAAGGGAGTCAAAGTCTGCTTTTCTGAAGTCCAGGGTCCATATTCTGCTGCTCTCCTTTCTTAGTCCTGCTTGAGTGCAGGGGACTGGACTAGATTACCTATCAAGGTCCCTTCTAGTCCTATGATTCTGTGGGTATGTCTACACTACGAAAGTAGTTCGATTTTAGTTAAATCGAATATGTGGAATCGATATTACAAAGTCGAACGTGTGTGTCCACACTAAGGACAGTAATTCGACTTTGTCAGTCCACACTAACGGGGCAAGCGTCGACATTGGAAGCGGTGCACTGTGGGCAGCTATCCCACAGTTCCCGCAGTCCCCGCTGCCCATTGGAATTCTGGGTCGAGCCGCCATTGCCTTCTGGGTAAAAAAATTTGTCGAGGGTGCTTCTGGGTAACTGTCCTCATCCGTCCGTCACTACCGCCCTCCCTCCCTCCCTGAAAGCGCCGGCGGGAAATCAGTTCGCGCACTTTTCTGTTCAGTGACAGCGCGGACGCCACAGCACTGCGAGCATGGATCCCGCTGCGACCATCGCTGCAGTTGTGGCCGTTGTCAACGCATCGCAGCTCATCATCGATCTTTCCCAGAGGCAGATAGAGAGAAATGAGGCGAGGAGGCTACGGCAGCGGGGTGAGGACCTGAACTCCGAGAGTAGCACACGCCTGTCTGAAACCACGACACCCAGTGCCGAGGACATCACGGTGGCAATGGGTCTTGTGGATACTGTGGAACGGCGATTCTGGGCCCGTGAAACAAGCACGGACTGGTGGGACCGCATAGAGCTTCAGGTCTGGGATGAATCCCAGTGGCTGCGAAACTTTCGCATGCGGAAGGGGACTTTCCTCGAACTTTGTGAGTTGCTGTCCCCTGCCCTGAAGCGCAAGGACACCCGGATGCGAGCAGCCCTGACTGTCCAGAAGCGAGTGGCCATAGCCCTCTGGAAGCTTGCAACGCCGGACAGCTACCGGTCAGTCGCGAACCAGTTTGGCGTGGGCAAATCTACCGTGGGGGGTGTTGTCATGCAAGTAGCCAAGGCAATCGTGAAGGTACTGCTGTCAAAGGTAGTGACCCTGGGAAACGCGCAGGCCATCATAGATGGCTTCGCCGTGATGGGATTCCCAAACTGCGGTGGGGCTATAGATGGGACTCACATCCCTATCCTGGGACCGGACCACCAGGCCAGCCAGTACATCAACCGAAAGGGCTACTTTTCAATGGTGCTGCAAGCACTGGTGGACCATAAGGGACGTTTTACTAACATCAACGTTGGATGGCCGGGCAAGGTTCATGACGCTCGCGTGTTCAGGAACTCTGGTCTGTTTAGACGGCTGCAGGAAGGTATTTACTTCCCGGACCACAAAATAACTCTTGGGGATGTGGAGATGCCTACAGTGATCCTCGGGGACCCAGCATACCCGCTAATGCCCTGGCTCATGAAGCCCTATACTGGCGCCCTGGACACAGAAAAAGAACTGTTCAACTACCGGCTGAGCAAGTGCAGAATGGTGGTGGAGTGTGCTTTTGGCCGTCTCAAGGGGAGATGGAGAAGCTTACTGACTCGCTGTGATCTCAGCGAAACCAATATCCCCATTGTTATTGCAGCTTGCTGTGTGCTCCACAATCTCTGTGAGAGCAAGGGGGAGACCTTTATGGCGGGGTGGGAGGTTGAGGCAAATCGCCTGGCTGCTGATTACTCCCAGACAGACAGCCGGGAGATTAGAAGAGCCCAGCGGGACGCACTGTGCATCCGGGAGGCTTTGAAAGACAGTTTCCAGACTGAGCAGGGTCACCAGTGAATTTTAAGTTTGTGGACACAGAAGCTGAACTTGCCACCGTTTCTTTACCCAGTTACCGTTGACTATCCTCTCCAGTTACATACCCCCTTCACCCCCTTCCCAAAAAATAAAATCTGTTCTGTTTTGTTAATGAACACTGTTGTCTTTATTACTGTTTTCGCGGGAATGTTTTAAACCTGGGACGCAGACTGTGGCGGGGTGCGGGTTTAGTGTTGTGATGCAAATGATGCTTCTAAACTCCAGGAATGACAGGTTCCGCAGTGGTGGACTGGTTGTTTCAACAGAGCCTGCCAGCCCTCCTGGGCGGGACAGCGTGTATGTGTCGGCTATGTGACTGTCTGGCAGGGGGAGGAGGGTTACAGCTCCCCTGCTGCGCGGCTCTGTGATGCATTAGATCTGTAACTGCCCTCCCCCGCCACAAAGTCACAGAGCAATTCCTCCCCCCCGCCAGAACATGAAAACCACCTCCCAGATTGACCAGGGTCACTAGTCACTGCACTGGGTATGTGTCCTGATGCTGGACCTGACCCCGCCTCTGTACCCTGGTAAAGGTGACTGTCCTGTCCAATTACCAAGCCCCTTCCCCTCCTTCAGACAGACTGTCCTCCAAAAGAAAATCATGGAAACAGTAATTAACAGAAACGAATATTTTATTATGAACCACACAGGAAACGTGGGGGTTGAAACTTGCACGGGGGCTTCTGTGAGGTGTGTAGGAAAGGACTTTTAAAATTTTGGGGAATGAGAGCCTTCTAGTGCTAGAGCAGTCTGCAGGGGTTGACTGAAAGTTTTAACGGCCCTTGCCGCCCCTCCTTCTTTGTACTTTGGGTGAGGGGGGTGTGGGACTTGGTGGCGGAGGAGGGCGGTTAGAGATAGACTGCAGCGGGGCTCTGTCCTCCTGCTTCCGGTCTTGCAGAACATCCACAAGGCGCCGGAGCGTGTCCGTTTGCTCCCTCATTAGTCCAAGCAGCTTTTCAGTAGCCTGCTGGTCCTCCTGACGCCACCTCTCCTCCCGTTCCATGACTGCTCGGTGCATTTGTGACAAGTTCTCCCTCCACTGTGTCTGCTGGGCTGCCTGGGCTCGGGAGCAGCTCATTAGTTCTGAGAACATGTCCTCCCGTGTCTTCTTCTTCCTCCTCCTAATCTGCGCTAGCCTCTGGGAGTGTGCTGACAGGCTGGGTTGGGAGACAGTCGCAGATGTGTCTGTGTGAATGGGAAAAATGGAGTGAATTCCTGAGACAGATAAATGAAGTTGTGTACAAAGAACCTAGTCTTTCTCTGTGAACAAGACCATGCACTGCACCTCTCACATGCGCACTCAGGACAAGGTCGAATTTTCGGCCCTCGCCTTCAGTGCCTGGGGTCTTGCAGTGGTCTTGCAGTTATCTGAGAAGCGTGGCAGGACACCTGAACTTCTGTAGCATGCAATCATGGTAAGCCGTAGACTTCTGGCTGCTTAACACTGTACTAGTAGCACTGGCCTCCTTTCACATTGAAAGCAATGCCAGTCTCTGCTGCCAGCAATCAGGACAGCATGAACTATGCCCCTGTCCCACCCCCTCGCGGCTGTCCCAGGGAAAGATCCCTGTATGCTGCCCCTCTCCCTCCACCGCGTGGCTGTAAAGCAGTCCCAATACTAACATTCCCCTCCCTAATTCAAAGCAGGGCGTCATGAGCGACATCACCCTGCTGAGGATCTCGGAGTCCCAGAGGGAAAGGATGCTTCGAGAAAGCCTTCAGAAACCAGGGCCGTTTGCCGCCATGCTCTGCAGGGCAATGATACCAGAGTACCTGATGGTGTCGTGGCGCGGTAACGTGTCCTACCATGGAGGGCCCACTAAGATCGCCCTACCCAGGAACCTGATGAACAGGGTGGAAATGTACCTTCATGAGACCTACGAGGAGTTCTCCTATGAGGATTTCGCCTCTATCCCCGGCCATATTGACCGGATTTTCGCGTAGGTGCACTGGGACTAAAGAGTGGAGCGTCTTGGGCAGCATAATCATGACTTACCGGACATTGTAAAAAAAATTTTAAATACTTGGGACTAAATTGTGAAGAGCCTAAGGCAGACAAATCATGAAAAACCCTTTGTTACTATTGTAAATATTCCACTTTTTTTGCAGATAATTGTTTACATGTTTAAGCACTTTAGGAAAAAGCCATTGTTAATATTATAAATATTTCAGTTCTTGTAAAAATAGATGTTTAGATATTTGAAGCACTTACTGCTTGATCCTTCCCCTGATTCTGTCTCCGGGGTAAGGGATGGGGACGGTTGGTAGGGGATCTCGGTAAGGGTGATGAAGAGCTCCTGGCTGTCGGGGAAATCAGCGGTGCCAGCGCTGTCGACTGCCTCGTCCTCCTCATCTCCTTCTTCATCTTCCCCGTCCGCTAACATGTCCGACGAGGAACCTGCCGCGGACAATATCCCATCCTCAGAGTCCACGGTCAGTGGTGGGGTAGTGGTGGCGGACGCCCCTAGGATGGAATGCAGTGCCTCGTAGAAACGGGATGTGTGGGGCTGGGATCCGGAGCGTCCGTTTGCCTCTTTGGTTTTTTGGTAGCTTTCTCTCAGCTCCTTGATTTTCACGCGGCACTGCGTTGCATCCCGGCTGTATCCTCTCTCTGCCATGGCTTTAGAGATCTTCTCATAGATCTTTGCATTCCGTCTTTTGGAGCGCAGCTCTGAAAGCACGGACTCATCGCCCCACACAGCGATGAGATCCAAGACTTCCCGATCAGTCCATGCTGGGGCCCTCTTTCTATTCTGGGATTGCACGGCCATCTCGGCTGGAGAGCTCTGCATCGTTGCCAGTGCTGCTGAGCTCGCCACGCTGTCCAAACAGGGAATGAGATTCAAACTGCCCAGACAGGAAAAGGAATTCAAATTTTCCCGGGGCTTTTCCTGTGTGGCTGATCAGAGCATCCGAGCTCGGACTGCTGTCCAGAGCGTCAACAGAGTGGTGCACTGTGGGATAGCTCCCGGAGCTATTACCGTCGATTTCCATCCACACCTAGCCTAATTCGATATGGCCATTTCGAATTTAGCGCTACTCCTCTCGTTTTGGAGGAGTACAGAAGTCGAATTTAAGAGAGCTCTATGTCGAACTAAATAGCTTCGTGGTGTGGACGGGTGCAGGGTTAATTCGATGTAACGGCGCTAAATTCGACATAAAAGCCTAGTGTAGACCAGGCCTGTGATACTATAGACATGCTGCTCTGTGTTTATAATGGAGAAGGCAGGTCAAAGAAGTGTGCCTTGCCCTTGGAACACAAGGTGGAGATGTTTGTGATGGTTTCCTAGGGGAGTTGGCTCCACTGTCTTGATTGGGGCCACAGAAAGGCTCCTGCATAGATGACTTTTACACTTATTGTAGAAAGGATAAATAGTATGATCTAGAAATCAGTGGGAATCCTTTAGTTGACTTCTACGGGCTTTGGATCAGGTCCTTTGTGAGAAGACAGCACAATGGAGCCCAAATCTCAACTGTGGTCTACAAATCTTAAGTTTAAAAAATTCAGTAGTAGAGTTGGTCAAAAATTTGAATGAAATAATTTTTGTTGCTGTTAAAAATGGCCTTTACAAAGTCAGAATTTTTCACCACCAAAATTTGAGGATTTTTTTTTTTTTGGATGAAACTAGAAAATGAAAAATTTGCTTTTTTTTGTTTGTTTGGTTGGTTGATTATTATTCCTTCTCCATTTTTTCTCTCTTTCCCCTACTTTGTTCCCCTTTTAGGTGGCAAGATGAGAAAAATAAATGGCGGGAGAAGAGAAAAAAGGGATGTGGGGGAAGGAGAAAAAGTATAAAACAGCCCCTCCCCTCCAAAAAAAATCCAAGATAAATTTTCATGAACAATTTCAGATACATGACAAAGCATTCCTTTTTGAAGCCTGCGGAACAAAAATAATGATTTTTTTTTCACTAATAAGTATTTTCCATGTTTTGAAAAGCTCTATTTAATAGAAATAGATCCATGCAAAGAACAGGTGCTGTGTATTCTAAACACTGTAGGTCTGCTACTATCAGGGACCCTTAACATGTAGAATTTAAACAGAATTCTTACATACATCAAAATTAGAGCTGTCAAACGATTAAAAAAATAATCACAATCACAAGATTAAAAAAAATAGTTGTGCTTAATCGCTGTTTTAATTGCACTGTTAAACAATAATAGAATACCTATTTAAATTCAGCATGGAAGCATGTCCTCTCAAATGATGGTCGAAGTATGAGGGGTCATACATGTGTTTAGAATATTTGGAACATAAATTCCTTGCATTGCTGGCTACAACAGTGCTATGTGAATGCCTGGTCTCACTTTCAGGTGACATTGTAAAAAAGAAGCAGGCAGCATTATCTCCCATAAGTGTAAAAAAATTGTTTGTACGATTGGCTGAACAAGAAGGAGGACTGAGTGGATTTGTAGGCTCTAAAGTTTTACATTGTTTTGTTTTTGAGTGCAGTTATGTAACAAAAAAATTCTACATTTGTAAATTGCACTTTCATGACAAAGAGATTGCACTACAGTACTTGTATGAGGTGAATTGAAAAATACTATTTCCTTTGTTTATCTTTTTGTAGTGCAAATATTTGTAATAAAAAATAATAATATAAATTGAGCCCTGTACACTTTGTATTCTGTGTTGTAATTGAAATCAATATATTTGAAATTGTAGAAAAACATCAAAAAATATTTATAATAAATTGAAGTTGGTGTTCTATTATTGTTTAACAGGGCGATTAAACCTGTGATTAATTGCGACTGTTTTTTACAATCTAGTTAATTTGTTGTGCATTAAATGCTTGAGTTCGCTGTGGCTGTGTTCTGCAGAGCCGCAAAGCTTAGAAACTAGCAAATCATTCATACTGAATCGAAAGTTACCGCCCTGTATCCGGCAAATGCATTCAGATTTTGGCAGCGGGCCTGTCAATTTGGGATAACACAGCTTGTTTGGGAATTTTTTTCCCATCCTCTGGGAAGAGATCCTAGTTCACTCTGTCCGGATTATGTTGTCGTGCTTATGTCTACACTGCAAAAAAAAGAGCTGTGGCCATGAGTCTCAGAGCCCTGGTCCCCCGATTCGGGCTCATGCTGCTCGCACTCCTGGGCTGAAAAGAGCCATGTGGATGTTTGGGGTCAGGCTGGAGCCTGGGGTTTGAAACCCAGCAAGGGGGGTGGGTCTCAGAGCCCAGGCTCCAGCCCAAGCCTGAGCACGTACACTGCTGTTTTTAGCCCCATAGCGCTAATCCTGTGAGCACATATCAGTTGACCTGGGATCTGAGACTTGATGCCGCAAGTGATTATTTTACAATGTAGATGTACCCATTAATTCTGCCAGTAAGAAGTGATCCTTTAACAGCCAACCCTTTAGCTTTGACTATTTACAGAAGAGGTGGAGCAAGCTGCAATTTTCAACCTAAACTGGTCAGAGAAGGAACCCATAAAGAGGTGTGCGATTCGGTCCCATGAGAATACAATAATGTAATAAAAATGTAGGGATTGTAAATTGGGTTCCAGATTCTCAGCTGGTATATACCAGTGTAGCTCCATTAACTTCAGTTACTGGCACCATTTTCCCCAGCGGAGGATTGGGCCTGCCACATAGGAATTATGGACACTGCATGGATTTATGTGGAAAATGATAACCACTCTATGGTCTCCTAGGGAGGATTATAGGCTTGATTCGGCAAGGTGCTCAGCACCATTTCTATTAATGAGAGCTGAAAGTACACAGCACCGTACAGCTGTGGCAGCCTGTGCTGGCCTTTGCCACATTAATACATCAGAAAGGCCAATTTGCAGTTATTTGGGATCATTTAAATCTGCATTTCCATACGCTCAAACATTTGGGAATGTATTTGCTTTCTGACACTTATTTTTAAATAACATTTACATTCTCTTTTCTTCTTCAGCTAGTTTACAGCCTTAATGCTGGGTTAAAGTTTTTATTTTGCTGGACTTTCATGTTAAGTGTGAGCTTTCAAAGCTTGTCCATTTGAAAATTTACTTCATTAAAAATACTAGTGATCAAATAGGAATGTCTTAGTATTTATTGTTTGTGCTACATTAGTACTGAGAGACCACAACTGAGATCAGGGCCTTATTTTGTTAGGCACTGTGCATACACACAGGAAGACAGGGGTTCTCAACCTTTTTCTTTCGGAGCCCTCCCCCCTCGCCCCCCCCCCAACCGTCTATAAAACTCCATGACCCACTTGTGCCGCAATAACTGGTTTTCTGCATATAAAAGCCGGGGCCGGCATTAGGGGGTAGCTAGCAGGGCAATTGCCTGGGGCCCAATGCCACAGGGTCCCCCCCGAGAAGCTACTTTGCTCAGGCTTCGGCTTCAGCCCCTGGAGTTGGGGCTCTGGGCCATGCGGTGGGGCTTCAGCTTTCTGCCCTAGACCCTAGCGAGTCTAACAGTGGCCCTGCTCGGCGGACCCCCTGAGACCTGCTCACGGCCCCCTTGGCGGCCCCGTGCCCCTGGTTGAGAACCACTGCAGGAAGAGACAGTCGTTGCAATCTAAGCAGAGAAGGCAGTCCGAGGCATGGCTTGCCCAAAGCACACAGCGCGTCAGTCCCAGAGCTGGGAACAGAACCCAGGGCTCTTTCCTAGCATTTAAAACTAGCTGAAAAAACATGGTTCAAATTAAACATTGTCTCTGTTTGGAGACCAAGTATGGAAAATGTAATCTCAGAGGAGAACATTTCAGAAAGTTATCAGGGATTTATACTTTAAACTGTTCTGTAACCCTAAGGATACCAGTCACTACCAGCACCATTATGTTATCTATCACAGACTTCTATTTAGTGATGGAAAAAACAAAAAATGATTGCATTCATCTAACTCAGGGGCGGGCAAACTTTTTGGCCTGAGGGACGCATCCGGTTTCCAGAATTGTATGGAGAGCCGGTTAGGGGAGGCTGTGCCTCCCCAAACAGCCAGGCATGGCCCGGCTCCCACCCCCTATCCGACATTCCCCCCGCTTCTCGCCCCCTGATGCCCCCCTCCCTGGGACTCCTGCCCCATCCACCTCCCACACTCCCTGTCCCCTGACAGCCCCCCCCGGGACTTCTGCCCCATTCAATCCCCCCTGTTCCCTGTCCCCTGACAGCCCCCGGACCTCCCGCCGCCCCATCCAACCCCTCCTCTCCTTCCTGACTGCCCCTCCAGGACTCCTGCCCCATCCAACCACCCCTTCTCCCTGTCCCCTGACTGCCCCCGGAACCCCTGCCCCTGACTGCCCCCCACCGCCCCATCCAACTCCCCCTCCTTCCTGACTGCCCCCCCCCTGGAACCCCTGCCCCCATTCAACCCCCGTGTTCCCCACCCTCTGACCACCCCAACCCCTATCCACACCCCCACCCCCTGACCACAACGCCGAACTCCCCTGCCCTCTATCCAATCCCCCCTGCTCCCTGCCCCCTTACCACGCTGCCTGGAGCATCGGTGGCTGGTGGCACTACAGCCGCGCTGCCCAGAGCGCCAGGACAGGCAGACATGCCGCCCGGCTGGAGCCGGGCCACGCCACCGCGCAGCACAGAGCACCGGGTCAGGCCGGGCTCTGCAGCTGCGCTGCCCCAGGAGCTCACAGCCCCACCGCCCAGAGCATTGCGCCGGCAGCGGGGTGAGCTGAGGCTGCAGGGAAGGGAGAACCGCGGGGGAGGGGCCGGGGGCTAGCATCCAGGGCCAGGAGCTCAGGGGCCGGGCAGGACGGTCCCGCGGACCGGATGTGGCCCGCAGGCTGCAGTTTGCCCACCTCTGATCTAACTAATAATTTTCCATGAGAAAAAAAAAGAACAATGTTTGGGGCAGAGCAGTGTGGGGGAGGGGAAGGGTTGTTAAAAAGTTCCAAAGAGTTCATGAAATGCAAAATTGCACTGGATTCTCCAGTTACTTGTGCTAAACATAAACATCTAAACGTTTCCCAAGAGAACATGCAGACTTTGGGCCTGATTTTGGCCTCAGATATACATTTGCAACTCCAGCTGAAGTCTTGCAAGCATGTGTTTGAGGATGGAATTTTGGCTGTTAAGGACCTGATCCAGAATCCATTGCAGGCAACAAATAGATTCCCACTGAGTTCAGTGTGCTCGCACCAGGACTGATCATTATTGGATGGCTCTCATCATCAGCTAGATTCTAGCAGGGAAAGTGGATTAAAGGTCAGCAAGACTTGGTGTATGACACTGAAAACTTGCATAAGAATAACAGCCGAAAATAATACAAGAGTACAACAAGCACAGGCATAATTTTTGACCTCCTTAAAAAAAATTGGCATTGATTAGAGTATGCAAGAGAATGTGCTGTTTAACACTGCGGTTTCCATTCCAAAAATACTGGCAACTTCTCATCTCTATTCTCAACAAATTGATGGATGGTAGCAATGAAGCAGAGGAATGGATGTAATGTGTTGTAGCAGCGCTCCACACGAGGCTGACCAACACCTCCTCTTCCCTTGTCCCAGTTACTCTGGAACCCCATCAGAAATCCAGAGCTGCATATTACAGGAAACGTACTTGTTTCTCTTTGGTTTTCGGAGGAAATGGGCCTTGAAGAAAACAGCATTTGCCGTTCAAACAGCAAGTACAGAATTACAGCCCGATCGAAAGCCCATTGAAGCCAATGGATAGACTCCCATTGACTTCTATGGGCTTTGGATTAGGTCTTTCTGTGACTATGATTATCTGGAGATGCTCCGTAAGTGTCCGATGTTCAGAGGGCAGGTGCTCTGCAAGTTTTAAAAATCGTGTCTCTTTAAGGTGGCTCATCTTGGGCACCCAAAACTTGAGGAATCCAAAATCACTTGGCTTTATATTTTATAAATACTATTGAAGTGTTTTTAGAGAAACAGAGCCAGATTCTAATCCCCCCCACACACATACACACTCACTTTCTCCAATGCTTCAGAGCAGCAAGAAATCCAGCCACCTCGGGACATCTGTGTCGTGGTGGAAGTAACATAGAGCTGGCCTAGCCAGCCCTACAACACTCCCCCACCCACTTCTGGCTCCAGCATTAGGGATAAAGCAGGGGTGTGGTCACATTGCTGCTGCACTCTGGTGGCCCCAGCCAGTGTAACAGGATTGTGCAGGGCTAATTTCTACTGTTATAATCTGCCCTGAGTCACGGCCACTGCAGAGCAGCCCCGCTCCAGGGACAGATCCAGGAACAAACTGTGACTCAGCGTGACAGTTCCTCTGCTGCTCCCACTTGGCTCTGAGGGGGGAGCACATTACCTTTTGGGGGAGCTGCTCACTGAACTCCGTGCATCCAGATAGCTACTCTGGCTGGCAAATGGGAGGTCATATCCAGGCCTCTTTCCCACTCCTGGTCCCTCCCCCACCACGTGTTTTCAGGGCAAAGGAACAGGTGAGTAGCCCTTCATCTCCTCCTCATAGCCAGAGTCACCATCTGAGCAGAACCAAGCAGGGTTTGCACCCAGTTCCTCTCCAGCATGGTAGAGCAAGGACCGTGACAACCTAGCCCTCGGCGTATAGAGATTTGGGAGATCTGCACTCTGCATGTTGGAAGAACTGGGTTTTGTCCCCAGCTCTCCCAGAGTCTGTTTCCTCATCTGCAAAAGGCAGGTGATATTTGACTAGCTGACAAGGCTGTTATGAGGATTCATTCATGAGTGTTTGGAAGAGGCTTTGAGAGCCCTACAGAAGTGCAAAGCATCCTCCGTATTGGATCAGCAATTGCTGGAAATGTCTTTGCCAATTCCATAAATGGCGAGTGGCACAGACGCTCTTCCAGCTCCATTTTAATGTCTCTTCCATCTGCTCCAATGATTGAACTAACTGCCCGAAGTCTGGAGCTTTCCCAAAGACCTGAATGGCCAGCAATGCCTTTGCGGGCGGGGAGTCAGACTTAAGAACTCTTATTGCTGGCCACATTCCACTCTGTTCCCCTTCTTTTAGACAAGTTTCTGTGATATTTTACAACTGGATTGAGTTAGAAGGACTATTTTCTGGCTGGCTGAAGAATTTTTTTAAAATATATTTTAGTCTCTCACACATATGCTTATGTTGGAGAATTTTTGTCTTTTCTTCACCTCGCTTTGTTAAAACAAAATGATTGGCAATCTGCACACTAAGCAGTAGAGCTGAGAGCAGGTGCTCTGATGTTCAAAACACTTGGTCTTGTCACCTATGATGGATACATCAGATGACCTGCCAAGAAACTCTTGCTGCAAACAGGGTAGTGGAGACTTGGAGTTCACTGAATTTCAGAGCCCAAAGTCAGGTATTGGCCCCGAATACTTCAGGTATCAGCTATTTCCATTTCACATCTCTAGGATAAAATAATATTTGTGGTGTGACCTCTGAGAAAAATCTCACCACCAAAACCCCACTGACAAAATTATGCTTCACTTGAGTTAAGCATTCCTTTTTAAGACAGCACTTATGCACATGCTTCACTTTAAGCATGTGATGAAGTCCCATGACATTAAAGGTAAGCCCATGTTTAAGTGCTTTCTTAGATCAGCGCCTTTCTGCTGAAGTTTTTTGGAGCCAGATCCTCAGCTGGTGCAAACTGGCACAGCTCCACTGACATCAGTGGGGTGATGCCAATTCAAACCAGCTAACGATCTGGCCCAGTTATATTCCTAACATTCAGCTATAGACTTCTCAGTGTTCAGACTGTTGCTTACAAAGGGCCTCTATAGTTTGAAACTCTGTTATAAAATAAATATAATACTTCGGTATCTTCCTTTTATACCTTTCTTCATGATTACCTTCGGAATGACTCATTCTCAAATGTACTTGATCGGTGATTTCACAGCATTTTCCTTTAATACATGGCTATGTCTGCTATAGCAGTTTCTTTTTTTGCTTCCCAAAGGAATACTGTGATTGTTCATTCCATTTTGGATGACAACAGCAACTGGCTGTGGGGCACTGCACATATCTATAGCTCTCCATCTTCAATTCGAAACACAGTCCTAAAACAAAATGGCTCAGATCCTCAGCTGGTGTAAAGTGATGTGCCTCTATAGCAGGACTAATTAATACCACCAAAAGATTTGAGCCAACGATTTTTTCTAAAAGTTCTCCAGGTTGAAGGAAGAGTGTCAGAATGTGATCTCTAGTTGTTAAAGCTGGGTATAGTCAGCTAGAAATCCTGGGTTGTATTCCTGGTTCTTTCGCCTACTTGCTGTGTAACCTGGGGCAAATAGAGAAACTGAGGCACAGAGAGGGGGCTAGCTGTAAAATGAGTTTAATCCTACTTATAGACCTCACAAAAGCTGAGAATTAATGAATGTAATATGCTTTGAAATCTCTGAATGAAACTTGCTATTTAAATACGAAGTATCTTTATTAGTAAACAAATTAGGGACCCTCTAAATCTAAGTCCTTCTCTTCCCATGTTATGATTATATATAGCCATGCACCTAATAGACGTGTGATCAGTAAAACCACCATTGAAACCTTTCTTAAAGATATTGTCCAATTTATCTTCCCCTCTCTCCTCCTAACAACAGTCAGCCCACTTAATGATCCACAGATATTTTGGCTCTGATATGCTGTTTAAATGCCTTTCTGTCCGTACATCCAGAGCTGTTCTCTAGGGGTAGGTGTTGTGAAAATTCCTTGCAATCTTCAATTTTTTTTCATTTTAAATATTACAGGATGACAAAGGCTAAAGGACTTTCAAAAGTCTGATGTCAACCAGTGGGGATCTGAGCTGCACTTGGGTGGAACTTGGTCTTTGTGACTCACTGAAAAGGTATTTGTAATATATTGGAGCGATATTAAATGCCTAAATAAATAAATAAATAAAACCATAAAAGCGAGAGAGAATTTTCAAGGATGGACTAAGAACAGACCCAAACCTTTAGCCAAAATACAAACTCAGCCTGACCCAAACTTTTTTTTTTTATTAAAGCTTAGAACAATTTGGATGGCTTTCACCCGCCTGCACTCTCAGTATTGTTCAGTTTCATGGGCCTCTGCCCTTCCTTTTTCCGATTGGAACTAGAAGTGGATAATTTCAGTCCAGTTTTGCAGTTCAGCAGTTTTGCTTAGTATCTAAAAATTGCAGATGCTTTTCCAAATGGAACCTTCTTTGGTGCACTCATTGCTAGCTAGTACGTTTCTGACACAGGGCTTTAACATATAATTGCCACTTGTGTTAAAAGCAGGCAAGCAGCAAAATACTCACATGGAAAATCAATCTCTATGGCTCTATCTTAATCAAAGGGCCTGCAGCTTGTTTAGTCATTTAGGGCACGTCTACACTTGCAAAGTTACAGCGCCGGTAGTTACAGCGCTGCTCAGAGAGCGCCGAAGGAAAACCGCTGTTGTGTGTTCACACTGATAGCTGCCTGCGCAATAGCGTGTTCACACTTGCGGCGGTATTCGGAGCGGTGCACTCTGGGCAGCTATCCCACAGAGCACCTCTTTCTCATTTGCCGCTAAGACTTGTGGGAAGGCGAAAGGGGTCACGGGGCGTCCTGGGTCCTGTCCCAATGCCCCATGATGCATTGCTTCACATCCCAGCAATCCCTGTGCTTCCATCCGCATTTGGCACCATCTTTCAAGGGTTTGTGCACTGCGCCCCCTGCCTCATTCTGGCTGCAGGAATGTATCCCGAGCTGTTGACAAGAATGCTGCTTGCACTGACCAACACATCACAAGTGGCAGTGGAGTTATTCCTTAAACTACAAAGGCAAGAGGCGTGCAATGTTGATCTCGCCATGCATACTAGCTATGAGATGAGATTGCTTGTGGCATTCATGGAGGTGCTGACCACAGTGGAATGCAGCTTTGGGGCTCGCGAAACAAGCACTGAGTGGTGGGATCACAGCGTGATGCACGTCTGGGATGACGAGCAGTAGCTGCAGAACTTTCACATGAGGAAAGCCACATTCATGGGACTGTGTGATGAGCTTGCCCCAGCCCTGCGGCACAAGAACACAAGAATGAGAGCTGCCCTGTCACTGGAGAAGCGCGTGGCAATTGCACTGTGGAAGCTGGCTACTCCAGACTGCTACCGATCATTCGCTAACCAGTTCGGAGTGGCAAAGTCGACCGTTGGAATCGTGTTGACGGAAGTGTGCAGGGCCATTAATTGCATCCTGCAGCTCAGTTGGGGGGGAGGGATAGCTCAGTGGTTTGAGCATTGGCCTGCTAAACCCAGGGGTGTGAGTTCAATCCTTGAGGGGGCCGTTTGGGGATTTAGTGTGGGATTGGTCCTGCTTTGAGCAGGGGGTTGGACTAGATGACCTCCTGAGGTCCCTTCCAACCCTGATATTCTATGACTCTGGGCAACGTGCATGACATTGTGGATGGCTTTGCACAAATGGGCTTCCCTAACTGCGGAGGGGCGATAGATGGCACGCATATTCCAATTCTGGCACCAGACCACCTAGCCACTGAGTACATTCATCGCAAGGGATATTTCTCACTGGTTTTCCAGGTGCTTGTGGATCACCGTGGGCATTTCACAGACACTAATGCAGGCTGGTCCGGAAAGGTGCATGACGCACGCATCTTTTGGAACACTGGCGTGTTCAAGAAGCTGCAAGCCGGGACTTTCTTCCCTGACCAGAAGATCACCGTAGGGGGAAGGGAAGTTCTCAAGAGACGGAGGGGTCCTGGGATGGCTACAGATTTGTGTATGTCCAGGGATCATACGCAACCTTCTCCTTTGGAGTACGATGCGGCGGGTGCTGTACTTCAGCAGGGCCAGACTGCAGAGGGCTGGGTGTTGAGTGCAGTGGGTAGTGGGAGGCCACACTGCTGGACTGGGAGGAGGGAGGAGTGGAATGCTGCGGGTAGAGAGTGGAGCCAGGAGGTTGATAACAGTGCGTTGGCAGGGGGGAGGGGGCAGCGCATGGGAAAGAGTTTTGCGACAGCGGCAGCAGGGGAGGGCGGGCGCGGAGCTGCTTGGTTTGAAGAGCTAGTATCACCTGGATCGTGTCTGCTTGGCGCTCCATAACTGTTAAGGGCCGCTCTGTGGCTTCTTTCTGGTGTGCTGCACTCTCCTTTCGGTCCCTCTTCTCGCTGTCCCGCCACTCCTTCAATTCCTGTTCCTCGGCGGTGGAGAGCATCATAACCTCACGCCTAAAGTCCTCCTTAGTTCTTCGTGGTCACTTTCTAATTGTGCGCAGCCGTTCTGCGCCGATAACAAAGAGGGAGGCTGGGCTCCCAAGGTCATCTCTGTGAAGTTTAAATGCTACATTTTACAGAAGCAGTATTGTTTGCCACACAGACAACACTGATTCAGTGCTTTAAAACACAGCCAGTACTCACACACCTGTCACTAACTGGCTGACCCCAGACAAGCACACATGAGCCACAAGACCCCCACAATGGTGAGTAGCCACAGGGGCAGGGGAAATCAATGTCCCCGGACCCAAGGGCATGTGGCACCTGGGGAGAGCCAGCACTGTAGGGGGGCCTGATAATTATTCCTGTCCCCACACTTTCCACAGATGGTGATCATTATGGAAGATATCTCACTGCTGAGGGTGAGCAGGGAATCAAGGGAGGGTCTTCTCCAAGCCTGTGGCTTCCGCCCTGGCCCTATGCGTCTTGCCTGTGTGCAGCAATGGTCCCCCCCCCCCCCCCGTGATGGCACAGTGGCGCAGGAAAGTTACCGTTAATGGGGCAAGAAACAAAACAGCTCTGCCGAGGAACCTGCGGGAGCGGATTGCCCAGTATCGCCACAAGAGTTTCCTGGAGATCTCGGAGGGAGATTCCCGTGAAGTGAGGGAGTCAATCAACAGCCTGTTCCGCCGCTCAGACTAGGCATGAGGTGGGAGACAAGCCTGCGTTCTGCAACCCTCTCGCCCCCAACAACTCGCTTCAGCAATTCCCAAAATCAGATCCACTTACCAGGGGCCTCCTCTCCTGTTTGCGCTTCACCAATCTCCAACAGCTGTGCCTGGCTAGCCTCCTCCAGGGTAGAAAAGAGCTCCTGGCTGCATGCATCTCTGGCCTCTGAGTCATCCTCTGCCTCTGGGTCCTGCTTCACATCCTCATCCAAGATTTCCTCCTCCTGGCTTCATCCACTCTTGACTGGCACACGACCCAACAAAGTATCCACAGTGGCCTTCGCAGTGGAGGTGGGGTCACCACCGAATGTCGCGTCCAGGTCTTTGTAGAACCGGCAGCTCGTGGGCGCAGCACCGGAGCAGCTGTTTGCCTCCCGCGCCTTGTGGCAGGTGTTCCGCAGCTCCTTCACTTTGACCCTGCACTGCAATGTGTCCCGGTCACGGCCCCTTTCTATCATGTATCTAGAAATCTGTCCATCGGTATCATAATTCCTACGGCTGGAGCACAGCTGGGACTGCACAGCCTCCTCTCCCCAAATGCGGATGAGGTCCAGCAGCTCGGCATTGCTCCAAGTGAGGGATCTCTGGGTGCGTGGAGCAGGCATGGCCACCTGGAAAGATGCACTGAGACCACTGCTCGTGCCACCGAGCAAACATGAAGGGGACTTTCAAATTTGCAAAGGAATGTATGGGGTGGGGCTGACGGTTGGTCACCTGAGGGCAGGGCAGTAGAGTTCAAACCAATGGCCAGAGAGGTGAGAACAGGCATTGTGGGATACCTCCCAGAGGCCAATCGCAGCGCTGTAATCGCCACGGTGTCTACACTGTCAGTGCTATAGCCCCGGCGCAGAAAGTGCTTCGCCTCTCGTCGAGGTGGGTTTTTTAGAGCTCTGCATCTGCGCAGTTTCTGCGCACTAAGTGGCTTGGCAGCGTGTAACCTCGGGAGTTACAGCGCTCAGAGCTGCTTTACTGCGCAGAAACTTGCTAGTGTAGATGGGGCCTTAGATTTGTGCAGAGTGGCTGCAACGTATCTGTAAACCGCCACCATTCCGATTTACACCTATTACACCCCATTTGCACAGGGGTAAATGATGACCAGAGGGGCAAGGCAGCGCCTTAAAGTGAGTGGAAATATTCTTCAGGCCCCTCGCTGACATAGCTGTGCCAGCAAAGCCCCAGTGTAGATGCAGTTATCCCAGCAACGTCCAGTCGGGGAACGGGCATAAGCTATTCACTAGGAGCTGACTCATCAGGAAGCTGTACCCTTTCTCGGGTCGCCCGGTCTACATGACAGGCTTGATTCGGATTTACACTGAGGCCCCTTTACTTCATTCTGGCAGCATAAAGGGGCCTTAAAGTGGGTATTGATTGCATTTACACACCCAATGCAAGGCCCTTTACATTTCCAGAGTGGTGGAAAGGGGCTTAGGCATGGTCTACAGAGATTCTGAACCCGTATCAATGTTCCAGTTATGGGCAGTGATTTTTTTTAACTGGAATAATGATGCCCATAAACCCTTAGTGTGGACACAGGTATAGCATGTTTACACCAACATAGCTGAGGCCTGGTCTACACTACCCGCCTGAATCGGCGGGTAGAAATCGACCTCTCGGGGATCGATTTATCGCGTCCCGTCAGGACGCGACAATCGATCCCCGAATCGACGCTCTTACTCCACCAGCGAAGGTGGGAGTAAGAGCCGTCGACGGGAAGCCGCGGAGGTCGATTTTGCCGCCGTCCTCACAGCGGGGTAAGTCGGCTGCGATACGTCGAATTCAGCTACGCTATTCGCGTAGCTGAATTTGCGTATCTTAAATCGACCCCCCCCTGTAGTGTAGATGTAGCCTGATTCCCCTTCCTATTCTGGTATAGTTAAAGCGGTCCAGCCTTTGTGCGTATCCAAGCCCTGAGTGTAAGTGAGAATCAGGCCATCTCTGGTTCCAAACCAGGCTTGCTGAGCTGGTTTTAAATTGCATAGGGTTTGGAGAGAAATTTCGCTAATGCAAAGCAGGAAAAAAAGGCCCCAAAAAGGTAAACTCCAAGCTGCAGAAAGCCTGTCATGCCACATCCCACAATGTGGAAGAAATACGGGGAGGGGGAGTAATGTCTTTCCATTTTATTCTCTGGTCAATTTGACAGGCTGACCTGCAGGGGCAGATTTTTGGCAGCCCTGTGCAGGCTGGTGAGAAGAATGAGCGAGTGCAAGGAATTTCCCCTATGCTTTGTGCCTATGCTCAGGGGCCACCATAGTTGGTCCAGGGAAGTAGAGCTGACCAAAACCGATTGCTCCCTTAGGCGGCTGAGCCACAAGAACAGGGAGGAAAAAACATGTTGCAATGGAAATGGAAACGTTTCCGTTATTCTCACCACACCAAACCGAAACATTTTCATTTCAGGCTGGATGAAATATTTCATTTCATTTTGCGATGTGAACCCTTTTTTCTTTAATTAAATCTAGCTACATAGCACAACAAAATGTGGTTTTGAACAAAAAGTTGAAAGGTTTCCTTTGCAAAATGGCAAAATGAAAAATTTGGGGGTTTTTTGTTTTTTGTTTGGGGGGGGGGTTGTTTTTAAGTTCCACAGCATAGCCTGATAAAAACTCCAGTACCGTGTGGCACAGACTCTGTCACAGAGAAAGCAAGTGTAAGTTTGTTACAGGACTCTCACACCAGTACCAGCACTCCAGCACAAGGAACACTGCTAACCACTGTGGCTTTGTCCTGCTACCCCTGCTACACCCTACAAGCCCGACCTCCCCTGGGAAAAGGAAGGCGTTCAAGGCTAAGGCCGCCGCGCTGTCCTTAGCTCACCCCAGCGCGCTGTTCCAGCCCAGAGTTTAGTGGCAGTGTAGTGAACAACCATGCAGCACAAGACTGAAACTCGATCCCTTGCTCTGGGCTCTCCACGGGGAGTGTTGTGAAGACAGAGAGTCCAGCACTTTGGATAAGAAAGTACAGGGACACCCCTGAAAGCCTCAGGGCAGCATCAGGAGGCAAGGGAGTAATTAGCAAACAAGCTGCTGCTGGCGGCGGTAGGCTAGGATGTCAATGAAACCCTCCCAAGTGCATTCTGAAAAGAGTCTACCTGGCACCTTTCGGTCTTGAGCAAGTAATGGCCAGATTCTCAAGGGCACTAACCATGCACACAGGGGCCTAGCAGGATTTTCCAAAGCTCCTAAACAGGTTAAGTGACGAGCTCCCATTGATTTCAATTAAACTGGGGGGAAATTGGCGAGCGCCACTGTCCATAAAATAACACCACCCTCTGGAACAGCTTTAAGGCACAGGACAGTAGCGCAGAGCAGGATTTAGGTTAGCCACCTGGGCTTCTCTCTGGATAATGGTGATGGAGCAAGTGTCTTTTTAATACTTATGTAGCTACACTGACAAAGGTAAGTACATGATTTAAATGACTAGTTATTATTTTATTACAGTTGCACATAGGGGCCCTAGTCATGGATTGGTGCCCCATTGTGTTACGTGCTGTACAAACATGAGACCCTGCTCCTAAGAGCTTACAGTCAGAGTGATATTAATATTCAAGTACTATTTACGTAATGTTAGGCTCCATTGGAAAGCCCAACTATGGCTATTAAATGGGAACTGTGTGTTCAATGGATAAGATTACATTTTCTTTTTAAATACTTTGCAACTGATCCTTTTCTCAGATACATTGGTGTAAAACAGGAGTAACTCCACGCAGTCAATGGAGTTACAGTGAGACGACAATCAGGTCTGTTTTTTATGTGTGTTATTTCTTCATAGACCTGATAATCAATTCTGTGTTAAGGAATTTCAAGGTAAAACTTACAGCATTTAATTTTAGAATGTCCTTTTTTCATATCATAGTCAGTCTCAGGAGAGAAGTGGTCACAATATCTTGGCTTGGCAGACTGCAGAACTTCACAATGGGAATTGTAATAAACCATATTTAAATACACACTGAAAATAAAAATGGTGGTTGTGTGTTTCAGCCAATTTTGCCACTTTTGGGACATATCCTCAAACTGTGTAGTTGTCATGATGGCAGGCACTAGAGCTAAAGCTGTGCCAATCTATGAAACAAAGCAAACAAACTAAGGGGGAAAATACTGAAAAAGTAAAGAAGGGCCAAATCATAGTCCCATTGAAATCAACAGCAAAACATCCATTATTCATCCCAGTAGATGTGGAATCTGGCCCATTATGTGTTGTTTGAATGCCTGGATTTGTACTTAAAGATTGTTTGCTGCTTTCTCCCTACATGAACTAAGGAAAAACCAAACCAATCATTTGTTAACATGGGCTGAGGAAGAAAGGATGGTCTGGAGTTAAGGCACTGGAAGGGGACTCAGAAGATATGGGTTTGAATCTTAGCTCTGCCACATACTTCCTGTATGACCCTGGGGAAATCATTTAATCTCTCTGTGCTTCAGTTCTCCATCAATAAATAGGGATAATGATTCTTCCAGTCACACAGTCCTTGTCTGTTTGAATTGTAAGCTCTTAAAGGTAGGAACAGTCTCTCACTCTGTACAGCTCCTAGCGCAATGGGCCCCAATCTTGGTTGGGGTTCCAGGCATTACTGTAATAGAAATAATAATATTGATGAAAACAGATCTATTATGTACACCTCTCATCTCAGCTGGGGCAATATTACTAATTAGCACCTTGTACAGGAAATCCAGTTCTGTTTGACAGGCTCCGCACCTAATAACTAAAATTTAATTCTGTATTTACAGGATGTTTTTGTTCACATAAACAGCACTTCCCTGTGTAGTTCTAAGCTGGGGTGATGCATTTGCCAAAATATGGCCTGCCACAATTGACCTTAATCCTTCCATGGGATACTCTCCCCGGCTGAGATGAGAAGTCGCTCATTTCATTTCACTTAGGCCAGGCAGCTGAATAGAGGTTTCCAGTTACACTAATGTTTACAGTCATTGGTTTTGCAACATTACCAACCTCTGGGAATGAAAGCTCCTGGCAAGGGAGTCATTGGGGCTGCACAGCCTGAGTGGGAAACATGATCATAGAGGTGAAGGTTTAGTTCTTCCTTCCTCATGCCTCCCATCCTGAGTTTCTATCTCATGGTCCATAAAATACAAGCTCAGATGGAAAACATTCCAGCTTCTCCTGGGGATGCTTGGAAGGCTGTCAAGCGCTCCGGGCCAATAGCAACGCTCTTGCTGCTAGCCAATAACAAGCCAGGCTGCTGTGTAAGCGATAAGACTCAGTGTCCCAAACTACACACAGGGGACTGGGAAAACCGGGTTTCAGCTCGTTGAATATTGGACGAGCTCAAAGTACACATTGATTTTGTGATGTGTCCCTACTCCTGCCTGCTTAATTAATATAGGAAGTTGTGTGCCTTAAACAATTAAATGGTGTTCAGTGCCTATGGATTTCAGAGCAGCAGGAATGCTGTCAAGAATCCATATCTACTTAACTCAAATCAGAGGCATGGGTGATTGGAGGAATCAGACTGTGAACATAAGAACATAAGATACTTGAATGAGTAAGTGATTCCCGTGCGTGATCATTCCTTAGCTGTGGAAGGCCCCAATACAATTGTTTGTTTATTTTAAAATGGAAACTTGCATTTCCTTCCTTTCCATGCTGCTAAAAGGAGGGATAAAGAAGACAGAGATGGGTTTAGGGATCAGGATTTAGAGTGGATGCTGATTCACATACCAAATTCCAAAAAAATCTGGGTTTGTTTGGATTCAGGGTTTTTTTGTTTTTTGTTTTTTTGGCCCATCTCCAGAACAGCCTATATATTATACCTCTGGTGCCACAGTTAAGCCTATTCCAAGTCAATCAACTTCTTTGTGAAACTCAGAAAAAAGCATGTATCAAAACCATGCAAATTTTCATGTTTTGAGTAGTTTTCATGCCAGACCACTTAAAGCTTTCACTTAAAACTGAGCCCAGGTTTGCTCAAATATTAGCCAACTTTTTAAAAATTTTCTCATGCATATTGAGTCTGGAATGAATTACAAGCAGGTGAGTTTCATAGGATTTTGCAGAGTTCTCCAGTCAAAACTGTTTAAAGAAGATTTGTTGCTGTATAAGTGCATGAATTAACTATACATACATTATAAAATTACTTTTCTTGATACAAGTGCATCAATATGTTGAAAGACTGCAAATTTATTATTCCTCTATGAAGAGGAGAAAAGGATTTTGATTTTTAAATTCATACTTAGGCAAATTATTTTCTAAATGAAAAGTATAACTGCACATGAAGCCCAAGCAACACATTTTACACACAACACTTCTCCTGCTATTAAGCACCACCCATAACTGTTAAAATACACACTCATACGTATGTAGCATGTTCTCACGTTTGCAGCATACACTCACACCCTCTTTCAAACACAATGCATCCAATCTCATTCTCATATATACATTATGATAGGCCAGATCCTCAGCTGGTGTAAATTGACATTGCTCCACTGACTTCCATGGAATTAAGGCAATTTACATCAGCTGAGGATGCAATGTACATTCTTGCAACACTCCTTGTTACTCATAATCATTCATGCTGTAGAGGAAATCAAGCCAAACAGTATACAGACCTTTTCTATATTTCAGTTATGGAAGCTCTTTCTTGGGTTTCCCTCCTCCAGCCAATTCCTTTAATGTATTCACTTGTCCCATGAATGTATTTGCTCTTGTTAATACCCTAGGACTCTGTCAGATTCTTCTCCATGTGTTGCTGGATAGAGAAGGCCCATGGGGACACACTGGTAAGGTTGAGTGTCAGAAATTCACTTATTTCAAATAAATCAACTGACTAGTTATTAGGGAAGGATTTGGAAAGAATGAGGATGATGCGGCCTCAATATTGCTCATTCTTTTTTCTCTTACTCCTTCTCGTGTTGTTGTGTTAGTTTGAGTCATCTCTCTACGGTTCAAAGGGCTGTTTGTTTTGTGCCTCGGCTATCCTGTGAAGCCTGCTTTCTTTAAAGATGTTCTCTGCTTTTATTGCTGAAATCTAATTGCGGCTCTCTGGGCTTTAAAAAGAAAAATACGGGATGACACTATGTCTTAATTCCAGGAAAAACTGATGCTGTACTGAAGGTGCTGCTCTATTTTCTCTGTGTCTCAGATCTAAAAGCAAAATGTTCCTTGCCTCTATCAAATAATGATTTTTCTGCCTTTTGGAATGCCAGTTTCATTGAGCTAATTGATTCCCATCACCTCATTACCAGAGATGTCTGAGCTATACAGTTCAGTTCTGAACAGCCACAAGGTCCATGGCTTGCTTGGACCCAGGGTTTGGCTTTGGGGCCTTCTTTGCCTTTACATCTCACCACTAAATAGCCAAGGAGAGTAATGGCCTTATACAGCTAGCCCTCAAGAGTTACCCCAGATAGAGCCTCCTCGGGGGGACATTGTTGTGACTAGGTACTGAAAGGTACCAAAC
The DNA here is from genome assembly GCF_028017835.1 of Emys orbicularis. NCBI lineage: Eukaryota > Metazoa > Chordata > Testudines > Emydidae > Emys > Emys orbicularis. The sequence goes on along the minus strand of NC_088688.1, from coordinate 133,877,107 downwards.
TAAAATGACTCACTTGTGTTCCCCAGAGGTGCAGGCCACCAATCGATAGATACTGCCTGGCAAACGCAGTCGGACATGCTTTAGTCATAAGGTAAACGGCAGTATAGTCATGGGAGGAGATCATTTTGAATCCACTGGCCTTGGGCTGCATCCTGATATTAGGGGGTAATAAATTCTCCAGCACTCGGGGTCTTTAAATCAATTTCAAATGCCTTTCTAAAAGATATACTCGAGTTCAGCCACAAGTTATTGACCTGGATGTGGGGATCACTGGCTGAAATTCTATGGCCTGGGTTATACAATCATAACGGTGCCACCTGGCCTTAAAATCTGTGAACGCATGAAAAATTCAGAAAGGTAATAAACAGGGCCGGCTCCAGGCACCGGCTTAACAAGCTGGTGCTTGGGGCGGCCAAGGGAGAGGGGCGGCACCTGCGGCAATTCAGGGGCGGCAGGTCCCTCACTCCCTCTAGGAGTGAAGGACCTGCCGCCGAACTGCCGCCGCCGATCGCGGCTTTTTTTTTTTTTTTGCTTGGGGCGGCAGAAATGCTGGAGCCGGCCCTGGGAATGAACAAACTCCTGCATGGTCCAGTTCAAAAGAAAAACGAGCTCATTAGAGTCAGCTCTGCATGCTGGCAAAGTCCAAGCTTCAAGGAATGCAGGTGGGACCGGAAAGTGAAGTAATTTAAGCTCATACAGAAAATGAAATGCAAAAACTATTCGGTAATTGCCTAAAGCACATTTTTGGACCTGCATCATAGTCCTGCACACAGAAGAGATTCTCTTTGCTGGTAACAAATAATGGGATAGCAGACATCTTCCAGTGCTGTCAAGTGCAGTTCGGTGGGGAATCTCAAAAGGCAATTATCAGCACAGGATTTTCAGCAGTTTTTGAAAATCTCCTCTATGACTTTTCCTTTTTTCTTGCTCTTCCATCCAGCATCACAAATGATTGGTTAGAGTAGTGCAGTGGTCTCTGAAGGAAGAAGTTGATATTTCAGCTGCTTTGGCAGATTAGAAGGGGGAAATGACCATGAAGGGAGACCCTTTTAAATTCAGAAATGGTTTCTCTCTGTTAAAAAGGGCAATATTCCCTTTATATACCATCGAGCTAGCGTGCTAAAAATAATAGCCTCGGTGCAACCGGGAGCAGTGGGAGGGTCTAGCTGCGCCGAGGACAAACCTTGCTGGACTCCAGGGGTGCAGGACAGCTAGTCTGAGCTTCTGCCCCTGCTACTGCAGCTACACTGTAATTGCTGGCACACCTGCTCGATGAGAGCTAGCACTAGTATTCTTCCTCAAGCTGGGAATCATATCCCCAGCTCCAAGTGTAGACTGGGACGGGTTGGGTCACAGAACCCCCCTTGGGACTGTCACCTGATGTGCTGAGACTACCTCTGAGCCCGTTTTCCCTGCCAGCTTGGGACTTCAGTATCCTGTCTTGTTGAGCCAGACATGTTAGCCTGCTACAAACACAGACCCAGGTCTGAACCACGTCCCCCACAAGCTGCAGACTTAACTGAAAACAGCTTAAGAAGTGCTCCTGTCTCTAGCACCCAGACACCTAGTTCCCAATGGGATCCAAACCCCAAATAAATCTGTTTTACCCTGTATAAAGCTTATACAGGGTAAACTCATAAATTGTTCGCCCTCTATAACACTGATAGAGAGATATGCACAGCTGTTTGCTCCCCCAGGTATTAATTACTTACTCTGGGTTAATTAATAAGCAAAAAGTGATTTTATTAAGTATAAAAAGTAGGATTTAACTGCTTCCAAGTAATAACAGACAAAACAAAGTAAATTACCAAGCAAAATAAAACAAAAACACGCAAGTCTAAGCCTAATACAGTAGAAAACTAAATGCAGGTAAATCTCACCCTCAGAGATGTTCCAATAAGCTTCTTTCACAAACTAGACTCCTTCCTAGTCTGGGGCCAGCAATCACTCACACCCCTGTAGTTAATATCCTTTGTTCCAGTTTCTTTCAGGCATCTCTTTGGGGTGGAGAGGCTATCTTCTGAGCCAGCTGAAGACAAAATGGAGGGGTTTCTAGGGCCTTTTATATTCTTTCTCTTGTGGGCGGAAACCCCTATGTTCTCCTGTGCAAAATCACAGCAACAAGATGGAGTCTGTAGCCACCTGGGCAAGTCACTTATCTATGAATGATTCAGCTTTTGGAGGCCGACGCCATTGTTTACATGTTAGTTTGAACTTCCCAGGAAAGCTCAGATGTGGATTGGCATCTCCCAAAGTCCATTGCTAGTTAAGTACTCCCAATTACTTGAATAGCCCCTTCACACTATGTTGACCAAATCTCCCTTAAGTGCTTTCTACAGCAAACACTTTAAATCAGGGGTCTCAAACTCAAATGACCACGAGGGCCGCATGAGGACTAGTGCATTGGCCCGAGGGCCGCATCACTGACACCCACCCCTTGCTGCCCCCGGCCCCGCCCCCACTCCACCCCTTCCATGAGGCCCCGCCCCTGCCCCACCTCTTCCCTGCCCCCATTCCAACCCCTTCCCCGAAGTCCTCACCCCAACTCTGCCCCCTCTCTGCCCCCCAGGTGGTGCAGGAGGGGTGCGGGGTGTGATGGGGGCTCAGGGCAGGGAGTTGAGGTGCAGGAGGTGTGTAGGGTACGGCGGGGGCTCAGGGCAGGGAATTGGGGTGTGGGGTGCAGGAGGGGTGAGGGGTGCAGCAGGGAGTTGGGGTGCGGGAGGGTGTGGGATGTGGCAGGGGCTCCGGACAGGGGGTTAGGGTGCAGGAGGGGTGCGGGTTGTGATGGGGGCTCAGGGCAGGGAGTTGAGGTGCAGGAGGTGTGCAGCAGGGGGCTCAGGGCAGGGAATTGGGGTGTGGGGTGCAGGAGGGGTGCAGGGTGCGGCAGGGGGTCGGGGTGCAGGGTGCGGCAGGGGGCTCAGGGCAGGGAGTTGGGGTGCGGGAGGGTGTGGGATGTGGCAGGGGGCTCCGGACAGGGGGTTGGGGTGCGGGGTGCGGGCTCCGGCCTGGCGCCGCTTACCTAGAGTGACTCCAGGGTGGCAGCACCTCACTGAAGAGAGAGGCTCAGGACTAGGCCAGAAGGGCAGGGGAAGGGCAGCCTGCCCTGGCCCTAGTGAAGAGGGACACTAGGACCTGCGGGAAGCCGGCAGCCTGCAGAGCGGAGCGGATTCAACGTGTGCTGCAGGCTCCAGGGCAGTGAGGAGGAAGCAAGTGGGTGCCGGGAGACACTCCGGGGGGGGGCGCGTGGGGGTGGCAGCTACCCCAAACATTGGGGAGCAGCGCACGGGGAGCTTAACAGGCACAGAAAATAACTCAGGGGGGCGGGGGCGAGGGGAGTTTGGCGGCGACAGGAAGTAACGGGGAGGGGGGGCATGGGGAGCTCCATGGGCCGCAGGGAAGAGCTCCGCGGGCCGCATGTTTGAGACCCCTGCTTTAAATACAAGCATAGAGCCAACACTCATAACTTCAGATATAAAAATGATACACGCATACAAATAGGATGAATACATTCAGTGGATAATAACCTTTGCAAAGATATGTTACATGGCATATCTAGCATAAAACATATTCCAGTTATGTCATATTTACACTCATAAGCATATTTCTATAAAGCATTATGGGGTGGAATGTCACATAGACATACCCTTAAATCCATGCTGCGGGTTGAAATTACTTATATCTGAGAAAGAGAGGCCAAGCCATTGCCAGGACATCAAAGAGATGTAAAAGTGTAGTCTATGACACCTTTGAGCTATTTTGCATATAAAAGAGCAAGACAAAACTATGCATAATAAGAGTGTGTAAATAGATTGCACAAATATATTGATGCAATGCTTATAAAAGCAGTATTTGTGAAAGCACAGCATTGTTGCACTGGACACATCCTCTACGTGATAGAGCACCAGTCATCCAACAAAAATGTTGTATGATAGATTTTAATAGGCAAAAGAACAAAGATCAAGCCAACAACCTAGAAATCAACATTAGGGCAAGCCACAGTAGCAAACAAATCAATTTGCAAGCCAAAGTAACATCTGGGGCAGAGTGTTTTGAAACAAGATGCATTGACCAAAATCAGATAAGACTTTGTCAGAAAAAGGAACAAGAGTTAGAAGTGCAACTAGTAAAGGTCACACTATTTCCCTGCCTGACGCATGGAAAAGTCTGTAATCCAAGAACTGGATTCTTTAATCCCCTATCACTTCACAAAATATCTTGTTAAACCTGTCATCTTTAACAGAAAGAACATCACACATTGCCCTTTGGAGTAGAAACTTAATTGTGGCTGGTTGGAAAATGCTGGTGGTGAGGTTGCAAGCTGAAATTTTGACTTTTTGTAAAAAAATAAAAAATAAAAACTAGATTTTTGGGGGGGGGTAAGGTGTTTCAGTTGCTGAAAACATTTTGGGGTGTTTTTTGACAAAATAAATTGTTTTTCGGTTTTCCAATTAAAAACAAATTTTTCAAGAGACGAAGGTGCTTTCTGTGAAAATATTGTTTTGTCAAACAAAAATATCAGTTGGAAAAAAATGTTTTGGTAGAAAAATGTTGACTAACCCTAATTTGCATGTTTTTATTTACTCTATTTTTCCAGCTGGGAAACACCAGATACATCTATATGATGAGTAAGGCTACGATTTTGTCATGGATATTTTTAGTAAAAGTCATGGACAGGTAACAGGGCAATGAACAAAAATTCATGGCAGCCATGACCTGCCCCTGACTTTTACTAAAAACATCCCTGACAAAATGGGGAGGGAGGAGGGTCCTCCAGCACCCTGCCTCGCTGCATGCAGTGGCATGGACTTGCGGCGGAATCCCCCGCCGCCCGCTGGGGCAGGGGAGCTCCGGTGAATCTCCCGCTGCTCTGCAGGGCTGGGAGTGGGGGGGAGGGATGGCTGGGAGCTGGGGAGGTCTCCCGCTGCTGCGGCAGCTGGACTGCGCAACTGCGGCTGGGCGGCTGTGGGGCCCCAATGTCACGGACTTCGCAGAAAGTCACAGAATCCATGACTTCCGCAACCTCTGAGACATACTCTTAGCCATAATGATGAGCGATTGAACTGGTATGGACGGACACAAACCTTGATATTGCCTAAAAAACAGCTTATCTACCATATGGAGACGGAATCCAAACCAAAAATATCCCAAAGCCGTGCTATATTCTCATCATGCTAAACTGAATTGCTCTATAACCAGATTTGTACCCTGATGAAACAATTGCTAATTATTTTGTTCAATGAATTAATTATTTTTTCCTGTTTCCTGATGCAACCACTGCTCTGTGTTTTCTACAGAACTTCCTCAGAAAAGATTGCATTAGGACCTACAATAAATATAATATAAAATAAAGCCGTAGTTCTAAACCTGGGCCAGACTGATCAACTGTTGTTCTTGTTAGTGCTAGAGCTGATTGAAAAACAGAATTTCCATCGTACAGAAATTCCGATAATTCCAGCCTGGGGCAGGAATCACTGCAGTACTGCAGTACTCCCCAGTGCACTGTGCTGGGTCAGGCAGACTCCGACTCGTCGCGAATGGACCCACAAATGAAATAGTTTGTTTGGATTTGCCCCAAGGAAAACGGACAAATTTCTGTGTATGGAAACTACATTTTTGGTCTAAAAGACATTTTGGCAGGAAATTCCCAACCTGCTCTAGTTGGTACTTACTCTGTGCGTAATGCATTGAAATCGATGGTCTCACTGAACTCTATGGAGCAGAGCCTCAACTGGTATTAGATGCCATAGCTATGTTGAACTACCCTGGTTTACACCAGCTCAGAATACGGCTGTATGACCCTATCCCCAGAGATAGGTACTGTGCACGCTGAGGAAGAGGAAATATCCTCTGCTGCATTTCTATTTAAACACTGATTTCAAGTCACTCACTAGACTGTTGTTTCCAAAGAGTTGTAAAAACAGAAGTATTTCAATCAAGTTTTAAAAGCACTTATTTGTTTGTTCTCCATGCCAAACAAGTGAACTCTGATTAAACCATCTTTTCCCCATCAGTATTCAGCTTATAAATTTTATAGCAGGACGTCCTTATTCCAAACAATTTTTTTTTAAAGTGGCTTTAAACACCATTAATTTCTCTGTGGTTTTAGTGAAGGAAAATGTTATTTTCTTTGTTAACAAAAATGAAAAATATTCCTGTTCCTGGCATGGAGTATAAATTGGCACTTTATGTCAGCTCATACAATTACACAGTCAGGCCCCAATATGAAGTCCCAGAATTCATTGGCACACAGTAACTGCTAAGGAAGTCATTGAAAGGATTGTCTAAAGCGAATGCCATTACACAGCACTCAACATGTGCAATGTGCAGGATCTACTCCTCTTCCTGCCCGGTTTTTGTGACTGGAAAATGCTTCTCTGTTAATGAGAGAGTACTGTGTGCTGGTCAGAGCCAGGGGACGGGCAATGAAACGTACCCTTGGATAGCACGTAGTTGAGTGACATGAGGACCCTGGAATAGGTTTGTATTGTTTATATTTGGCAATAATTTGGAATGGTGTTTCAACATTTGGTTATTGTTGTGTTGTTTGTGTTTTCTTTTTGTAACTAGTTATAAGTTATGTAATAAGAAAAATGGGAGCTGCCTCATTAAGACTAGGGAGGGGGCACTAGAAGCGGGCTCTGAGCACTGTGATTGTGGCCATGTGAGGAAGTGGGCACAGGAGAGCACTCAGCCTATGAGAAGCTCCCAAGAAATGTGGTAGAATTCCAAGAATAAATAGAATTCCTCTTCTAAACTGAGCCTTCTTATTGAAGGCGCACCAGTGACATCTGAATAAGCACATTTGAAATCCTTGCATGGCATAATCTGCTTTACAAACATTACTGAGCTAGCCTTGCAACATATCACTTAGTGAAATGGTATTACTAGAGTGGTGCAAATAACCCATTTGTCAGTACAGTGGCTGAACCAAAAAATCAGAGAAAAAATTTGGTTTGGGTCAATCCAAAATAAAAAAAAATGTTTGATTCTTTTCCAATGAAATGAAGACGTTGACAAAACTTACATTTGGTTTCCTTTTTGAGGGTTTTTAATCTTTTAACAATTTTTTTTAAATCAAATTGAGTGAAATTTCAAAACAAAATGTCTTTCTGAAATGAACAGTCAAAATGTTTCATTTCAGAAATGCTAAAACAAACCATTTTCACATTGCCAAAATTTTTTTTTCATCTGAGACAATTTGCTGAAATTGATCCAAATTTGCAAATTGTTCGTCAACCCAAATCTGTATTTTTCAGCAAAATAATAATATAAATTTGCACAAAACATTTCCCGTAGATCTAGTCATTACTTAATTTTACACACGAGGAAGCTGCTGTTTAAAGTTGGGATTTTCAAAAGCATTCAGGGATGGCCTATATTGATTCCATTGAAATCAGTGGTAAAACTCCAATTGACTTATCATAGAATCATAGAATATTAGGGTTGGAAGAGACCTCACGAGGTCATCTAGTCCAATCCCCTGCTCAAAGCAGGACCAATTCCAACTAAATCATCCCAGCCAGGGCTTTGTCAAGCCTGACCTTAAAAACCTCTAAGGATGGAGATTCCACCACCTCCCTAGGTAACCCATTCCAGTGCTTCACCACCCTCCTAATGAAATAGTGTTTCCTAATATCCAACCTAAATCTCCCCCACTGCAACTTGAGACCATTGCTCCTTGTTCTGTCATCTACTACCACTGAGAACAGCCGAGCTCCATCCTCTTTGGAACCCCCCTTCAGGTAGTTGAAAGCAGCTATCAAATCCCCCCTCATTCTTCTCTTCTGCAGACTAAACAATCCGAGTTCCCTCAGCCTCTCCTCATAAGTCATGTGCCCCAGCCCCCTGATCATTTTTGTTTCCCTCCGCTGGACTCTCTCCAATTTGTCCACATCCTTTCTATAGTGAGAACTACAGTTGGTTGAAGTTTGGAATTTCTGATGGGGGGAAATTCTGATATTTCAAAATTTCCTTGTGTCCCATCTTGGAATGAAAATTCAAAATTCTTAAATTTCCCACAAAATTAGAACTGGGGGAAAAATTTTGGATGAAGAGTAAAAAATGCAGTTTTGGTCAACCTGAAACTATTCACAAATTGGACACAAATAGTTTTGACCATTGTCAAGGCTGCTTCCCCACTTTGAACTTTAGGGTACAAATGTGGGGGCCTGCATGAAAACTTCTAAGCTTAACTACCAGCTTAGATCTGGTCCGCTGCCACCACTCCCAAAGCTAATTCCCTTCCCTGGGTAGCCTTGAGAGACTCTTCACCAATTCCCTGGTGAATACAGATCCAAACCCCTTGGATCTTAAAACAAGGAGAAATTAACCATCCCCCCTCCTTCCTCCCACCAACTCCTGGTGGATCAAGATCCAACCCCCTTGGATCTAAAAACAAGGAAAAATCAATCAGGTTCTTAAAAAGAAGGCTTTTAATTAAAGAAAAAGGTAAAAATCATCTCTGTAAAATCAGGATGGAAAATAACTTTACAGGGTAATCAAACTTAAAGAGCTCAGAGGACCCCCCTCTAGCCTTAGGTTCAAAGTACAGCAAACAGAGATAAACACTCTAGCAAAAGGTACATTTACAAGTTGAGAAAACAAAGATAAACTAACACGCCTTGCCTGGCTGTTTACTTACAAGTTTGAAATATGAGAGACTTGTTCAGAAAGATTTGGAGAGCCTGGATTGATGTCTGGTCCCTCTTAGTCCCAGGAGCAAACAACCCCCAAAACAAAGAGCACAAACAAAAGCCTTCCCCCCACCAAGATTTGAAAGTATCTTGTCCCCTTATTGGTCCTTTGGGTCAGGTGTCAGCCAGGTTACCTGAGCTTCTTAACCCTGTACAGGTAAAAGGATTTTGGAGTCTCTGGCCAGGAGGGATTTTATAGTACTGTACACAGGAGAGCTGTTACCCTTCCCTTTATAGTTATGACAACCATTCACAAAATGGCCAGAAGAGCCAGTGCTGCTACCCCCACCACTTTTGTACCCTGCACTCCACTTACACTTCTGAGATCCGGGTTCCAATCCTTGCTCTATAATAGATCTAAAATGGACTTCTTCACATCACTGAAAATATGTCCCTTTTGCTTCAAACTAAACATTGTTTTTTTCAGTTCCTTTTGGAACTGCCACCAAATCAAAGAATTAGTTATTCACCTAGCACTACTGAAAATTCTGGGGAGAAAATTGTTTCAGAAATATCAATATGACTTTATTTAAATGTTTCATTTAGATAAGGTTGAAGTGCTTCATTTTGACTTTATCATTTTGATTAATCTATTATTTTACATTCCCTGGGCCTATACCACAAAGCCTTACTTCCTTTATTGTAGAAGGTTGGCCTTGCAGTGAAAGCATTGACTTAAAACACAGATGATCTGGGTTTGAGTCTCAGCTCTGTCACAGGCTGACTGAGTGACACTGGGTATGCCACTAAATAGCTCGGTACTTTAGTTTTCTAACCTGTGCCTGCTAATGTTGAGGGGTGGCAGGAGATGACAGTTTCTTTGAGATCCATGATTCTGATCAGAAGAGAGAATTCAATGTGTGGGAGGAAGTCAGAGTAAGAACTAATGAATAAAACTGCGTTGAGGAGGTTGTGTTTGAATCCACATTAAGGCAATGGTAGAGGCTTAAATTTAAGCTGAAACTCAAGATTCAGGTTCAAAACTAAATGTGGTCTAGGTTTTGGATCAGATGGTGCCAAAATCTTACTCAATCTTTTCATGCTATTTTGCCCTCAAAAGATTAAAATATTATGAGAACAGTGGTTTGTGGGTGATTTTGGCTTATTTCTAATCAAACCCACAACATAGGAATGAAGGATCGGGCCCAATATAGCTAGCACAGATTCCATAATATCATTGTATACAATACCCAGGAAATCTTGTCTCTTATTTATATTGTGTTCTGCATTCTCCCCCTAAGCTGTTCAGATAGAACCTGGCCTCAATATTTGTGGGGTAGGGCCCAGGAAAGACCCCTTCCAGCTACTGGACTATGTTAAATGGTGAATACTCTGTAACTTGAAGTCTTTAAACCATGATTTGAGGACTTCAGTAACTGAGCCAGAGGTGAGGGGTCTATTACAGGAGTGGGTGAGGTTCTGTGGCCTGAGATGTGCAGGTCAGACGAGATGATCACGATGGTCCCTTCTGACCTTAAAGTCTGTTCAGAAATGGGAATGTGAACTTGTGAAAATCTGTTTGAAGGGGTTTGGATTCACGATTGCCGTTTTGGCCCATGCCTAGTTAGGAGAATGTTTTTTGCGAAAATGAAAAATGAAAGGAACAGCTTTGATCATTCATCATATTTAGAAATTCTACCATTTTCTCCTTCAGTGAAAAACCATTCTCCTGCTGGTACCGGACAACAGAGGAATGTACTACTTAACTGAAAATGACAGAAAGTTTGGTACTTTGACCCATCCCATCCCCTGGTTCTTTATGAACTGCTTAATAATTATGGTACCTAGCTCTCATATAGTGCTTTGCATCAGGAGATCTCAAAGTGCTTTACAAAAGAGGTCAATATCATTATCCTCATTTTACAGAGAGGGAAACTGAGACAGAAAGTGGTAAAGTGACTTGCCCAGGGTCACCCTGCAGGCCAGTGGCAGAGTTGGGAATGGAACGTAGGTCTCTTGACTTCAGTGCTCTATCCGCCACACCACACTGCTTAGAGGGAGAGCACAGAACTCTGTTTAAATTTTGTTTAAATTTGTATAAAAATAAAAAATAATTTCCTGGGTCTGGTACACAATGATATTATGGACTCTGCACTAACCATATTAGGCCCAGTCCATCATTCCTTCAGAGAGAGGTCTCCTACTGAATCTAGTAAGCAATCTGCATGCATCGGGAATGCAGAATGAAGCCCAGTGGGAGAACTCACATACACGCATATGATGCGCTTTCATGACTTCCTTCATCCACAGAGATTTGGGCCCTGACGCTGCAAGAACTTACACACCTGCTTAACTTGACTCATATGAGTAGCCCTATTGATTTCAAGGGCATTACCAGCATGCCTAACATGAAGCACAAGCAGAAGTGGAGGCAATGCAGGCTAGTGGATAGGGCACTGGGCTGGGAGTCAGGAGACCTGGAGTTCATACCACCCTGCCATTAATCTGCTCGGTAACTTTGGGCAAGTCTCTGTGTTTCTGTTTCCACTCCTAACCTTGGTCTGTTTAGATCATAAGCTCTTTGGGGCAGGGACTGTCTCTTACTACATGTCTGTACAACATCTAGCACAATGGGGCCCTCCTGGTGAGAGACTCTAGGCACTAACATAGAATATGTCTATGCAAGAGCTGCTACAGCCAGACAGCTGGGTTCTGGAGTGCTATTGTGTAGTTGCTTCCTATGTAGTTAATCCACCTGTCTGAGAGATAGTAGCTAGGTTGACGGAAGAATTCTTCCATGGGCTTCGCTGTGCCTCCACCAGGGGTTAGGTTGACCTAATTACATTGCACAGAGTGTGACATTTTTCACAACCTGAGCAATGTAGCTAGGTAGTCCTCAGTTTTAGGTGTAGACTAGGCCATAATTTAAATAATAAATAAATAGTAATAAGTGTTTGCAGGATCAGGATTTTCTAGTATCATCTCCACTACTGCCTTAGGCAAACCAAATAGAAACCCACATGCTAAATCTTGCTAACATCTGCCATCCCCCAGATAGCAAAACAATTTAAAAGGCCATATATTGTTCATGTTTCCATCTCACTGAGGACATGGGCAGGCATCAGCATATTTACTGTATGTTTCCTATTTGGTTTTGTTAACAAAACAGTGGGGATCATACTGTACTTAAGACTGTAAGCAAGTAAATCTTTCTTTAGGAAGAAACACAAGTGCAGATATTTGATCCACATTGTTTACAGTCTTCTCTGAAAACATTCTAATGGCTCTCATCACAAGACACTCTCTGATGCCTTTTGCCAACACAAGAATCCAAAGGAGTGGAACTTTTTTTTGGAATTGGACATTAAAATTCTCTGCAAAGCCATCATCTTAGAAACTGTTCTCATGGAGCTATGTAACATTCAATAATAAACACAGCGGTTTGTTTGACATTAAATAACAAAAACTGTTTTTGAAAAGATAATTTTATTGGAAACAATGTATTTCGAAACTAATTTGTCAAGTCTAATGCCAAACCAAAGCAGGCTATAAAGAGACAGCTTTCCTGCTACAGCAATATATGGCCTTTTAAATAAAATATAACACAGGGTGCATTTCTTTGCTTGGCTTTTTTCTCTACATAGCGTGTGAAAGTGCTTATTTCAATGTTTCTGCTTGTTTCTTAATTAAATGTGGATGGTTCAACAATAATGGCTATAGGGAAGCAATCTGGCCAAAGGGATCGGGTGCCGAGTTGGCATTCTGGAGACTGGGGATGAAATCTTAGCCCCATTGAACGCAATAAGAATTACGCAGTTGACTTCAATGGATCCAGGATTTCACCCTTGGGTTCAATTCCTGGCTCTGGCATTGACCTGCTATATGGCAAGTCACTTCACCTCTCTGTGCCTCTGTTTTCCCTCCAACTCTTTGTCTATTTATATGGTAAACTCTCACTGTTTCTCACCAGGTATTCATACAGCACCTTGTGGAATGGACCCCCCCATCGTGGTTGGGGACTCTAGGTGCTACTGTAATACACATAATTAATAACAATAATGTGCAGGCTTAAACGACCATTGTCCACCATAGAGCAAACACAAAGAAAACTCATGCATCAGAAGAGCTTTCACTTTTAATTGTTGAAAAGAAGTATCTTTTTTCTCTATTTCTCCAAAAATGCAGTATTATAGGCTTGCCTAGTGAATGGCATAGATTCAAGGTAATAATCTTCATTAATATGTAAAATCACGATGAGTTGTCAAAGGAATTCTTAAAAAATAACAACATACAAACACACAACCAGAAAAGCCCTGCACCTCTGCCTTCTGTCATTTACTTGACATCACACGTTACTCGGATTGCCAGGGAATATTTTTCCACCATGTGGGAGGTCGGAAGAGGAGCCAAGGAAGTGAGTGTCAGGAATGAAGGGGAAACCAGCTCTGAGCAGAAAAGAGCAAGGAATGCCAGTTCATGAATGAAAACAGCAACGAAAATGTCCCTGCACAGTGGGGCCTAATCTAATGCCCATTGAAGTCAATGAGAATCTTTCTCATAGGAAACTGAATCCAAGTATTCATATGAATGTGTTTGGATCTTTACTACTCTGCAATACAAGAGTGCCTATCCGCTGCCCGCAGTGTACTCGACAATCTTTTAGAAGATGCACATAAACAAGTGTACATACATGGACCCATCTGCTACCCTGAGGTCAAATCAGACAACCCAACAGCAACATGAATCAATTAATCTCCCTGCAACATTGCTTGTCCCACATGGACTACTGTTCAGCAATAGGATGCCCCTGTTCTTTACAACTCAGGGAGGAAGGCGGGAGCTTGGCGTGTGCCCTGTAAGCTAACAAACGCAGGCAATAGGGGGAGTGATCGCTAATGTCTTGGACAATTTAAAGACATCCCAATTCTAAAAAAAAAAAAAAAAAAAGGCCCACTTTCAATCTGCTACAACAGCAGGTTGGTGTTTTATCAGCCAAGCTGGTACTGGAAACAATCTATCCAGACATGAACGTTTGAATATTTGTTCCTTACTGATATCCTGTTATATTAGTATCATAAAGGCTACCTTTGCTAATATTTACCTCGTTATCACCCATGTACATATCTTGCCTTTTTTGTTTGCACTTCCGCTAGTAAATTTGCATAGCGTTCCCCTACCCCCACTTCAGCTCACCACCACAGTGCTGTCTCCAGACAGAAGGTGTGTGCTGAGAACTCCAATACCTGGCGATTATGCTGAAGTTGCCCAGATTCTACAACACCAGCTTCCTTTTCACTGTCCCTTGCTGAGAATGGCATGAGTGATGCTGAAGGAGGAACACAATTTTAAAAAATTGAAAAACATAATAGTTCATATTCTGCCTCAAGCTCCACATGTGCTACCCACTGAAGTCATTGGGGTTGCAACTTTCATGGGTATAACTGGGGGCATAACTGACCCACCATCTTTAGCAACAGACCTGCCAAATCTTTTAGGACCTGGTCTTCACTCCCACTAAAATCCATGGCAAAACTCCCATTGACTTCAGGAGCAGGAACAGGAGCTGCTGGGGGAAAGTTATAACATCTGGAGACAAAGGACTAAGGCCCAAATCTTCAAAGGTATTTAAGTGCCTAACTCCCATTGATTTCATTGGGAGTCAAGTGGCTAAATACCTTTGGGGATCTAGGCACAAGAGTCTTGATCCTTCATTTGCTCCAATTGAGATAGCCCATCAAAGTTAAGGATGAAATCGCTGATAGTTCTGCATGTTGTGATAGCACCATTATGTTTGTGGAGCATGGGTTGAGAGATAGGATGGATTAACTGGATTAGCTATCTGATCATCCTATCTAATCCATCTATCCATCAATCTAACCTATCTAATCCACCCATTTGTCCGCTAAGAACGTAAGAATGGCCATGCTGGGTCAGACCAATGGTAGTCCACTATCCTGTCTTCTGACAGTGGCTGGTCTGAGGGTCAGAGGGAATGAACAGAGCAGGGAAATGTATTGAGTGATCCATCCCCTGTCATCCAGGCCCACTTTCTAGTAGTCAGAAGTTTCGGGACATCAAGCGCATTTGGTTGCATCCCTGAGCATCTCAGCTAATAGCCATTGATGGACCCATCATCCATGAACTTATCCAATTCTTTTTTGAACCCAGTTATACTTTTGGCTTTCACGACATCCCCCAGCAATGAGTTCCACAGGTTCACTGGCCGTTGTGTGAAGAAATAATTCCTTATGTTTGTTTTAAACCTGCTTCCTATTAATTTCATTGGGTGACCCTGTTTCAGTCCAACAGATGTACAGAGCAAATAGAGAGAAGAAATACAAAATGAGATCAAGTCCAAAATTAGGACAGCTTTTGAAAAGGGGGGACATAAAAATTAAGGATGGATGATGCAGTTCAGAAAAAATATTTTGACCTTTGGCCATTCTTAGAATGAACTCTACCCAAACTTTTCCTAAAATTTTAAATTTGTCCGTCTTAGTAATTTTTATTTATTTATTTATTTATTTATTTATTTATTTATTTATGTTGCATGCCTGCGTACTGCTGAGTTCTGGTCCAAGCCAAGACTGGAAGTGGCAGGAATGTCAGAAGACAGCCTGGTCTTGTGTGATAACCAGCCCAATTGTGCCGGGTCAGGAGCTTCAAATAACACGGTTAAGATTTAAATAAGCATCTGACTTTTTCACTGCTTATTAGAACTGAGCTCTAAAATGTTTGATGTTCATCCATTGCTAATAAAGATCCAGCTATTTATAAAAGAAACTATTTACTTTTTAAATAGACTGAATAGTTACTTGAGTATCATTTTTTGATTTATGGTCAGATTTTCAAAAGTGCTCAGTCCCCGGCAGCCCCCTGATTCAAGAAAGCATGAACCTGATCAATGGCCCATTGAATTCAGCCTTAAGACTCTCATTGACTTCAGAGAGCTCTGGATCAAGTTCCATGTGCTTAAGTCCTTCTCTATTCAGGAAAACACTTAAGGACATCCTGAAGTGCTTTTCTGAATAGGGATGCTGTCCTGAACCAGGGCCTATGAGAACAACTGGGTGCTGATCATTTGTAGAAAATCTGGCAGTTCTGGCTGATTCAGCAAAGTTCTTAAGCACGTGCTTAACTGTAAGTATATGTTGTAGTTCATCCCTATTCAACAAAGGATTTAAGCACATGGAAAAGGGATGGACTTAATCACATGCTTATAATTCAGCATGTTCTTAAGTGGTTTGCTGAATCTAGGCCTCAATTAAGTGTCTAGATGGGAGCTGTGGTCTTTTGAGAATTTGGCAAATTGCATAGGCCTTGTCTACACTAGAGAGCTTTACTGGCAATAGTTCTACTGGCACAGTGCCACTGACAAAACTATTTCAGCAGAGTATATTCACCCTCGGCCACTGGTGCCAGCGCACTGTGTCCACACAGCATCAAGATCTATCGCTGAAAGGAGTGCTGCATTGTGGCTAGGAATCCCAGAATGCTCTGTACTGCATTCAAGAACAGTGCCTTGTGTCCCTGTGTACTGCAGGATACCCACACTCCTCCCAGGGAACTCTGAGAATTGGGGCTCAAATGCCCACAATTCCTTCTGCTCCATCCCATAACCACACCCATTTTACGTGCTGTTTTTGAATTTGCCGCTGCAAACATGGGTGCAACACAGAGGAATACAGCACTTTTCTTCATTGTAAAGACCAGGCCCAGGACTCTGGGGTATTTGCAAGGCTGCAGCACTCAAAGGGGACATCTACACCATGAACACCGCCCGCAGCGCCGAGTCTCGGAGCCCAAACTGACAGACTTGGGCTCACGAGGCTCACGCTATGGTGATAAAAATAGTAGTGTAGACGTGCAACTCGGGCTCTGCAGTCGAGGGAGGGGAATGGGTGCCAGAGCCCAAGCCGCAACGCCTATGCAGCTGTTTTTAAGCTGTAGCATGAATCCTGTGAGCCCGAGTCTGTGAACGCAGCCTCTGAGACTCACTGCCCCGCACTGTGCAGATGTATATACCCAGACAGACTCAGCTGAGGGTTAGTAGACAGTGAAAGCAGCAGCTACACTGGTTCAGCTTTTCGTGGAACAACTGTGTGGGAGCTGTTGGGTGCTGAGCACTTTTGAAAATCTTGTCCTTATTTTTCAGTTCTCAGTACTTAAAGAGAGACTACACAGACCACGAAAGGAGCAAGCTTTAATCTGTCTTTACAACAAACTGTCTAGTGATTAGTCAATCGCACTCTATGATGTTAAGGTTTAGAAGCATTTTGGTAGTTGATCGGCAGATGTACTCTACGCATACTGTAAATAAGAGTCTTCATATGTCAAAGAATTAATGGATTTTAAGTCCTTAGTTTTATTATTATCACGGTTGTGATTTAGAACCCAGTTTCCTCCATGTCTATTTGAAGCGGGCAAATTTGGTGTTGCAAAGGGCTCCTCTGATGTTCTGTCAAATCTCCATGCAAATAAATCTCATTTCGCTGATGTCTGTAAAGTTTTGCTTTATAGCAGAGGTCTCTCAGGGAGCTCTGTCTTCAATAAAAGGGGGTAGAAGTGGAACTACTAATTTAGTTTCTTTAAAAGGCATGTATTTTCATGCACATTAAATCCATCTGTTTCTGAAATGTATGCCTTTCTTCAATGTGTAATTTGATAAAACCCAAAAGAAAACCTTGGAGCTCCAAACTTGAAACAGAAATAGAGCGAGAACAGCTGAGAACTTTACTAAAGGGAAAAAAATACAATATATTTTTAGAATGCAAAAAATTTTTAAATACATAAAATGGATTTTGATGCAATCTGTCCGCAAGTCATTAAGTTCACTGAAAAAAGCAAAAGAAAATACATTATATATTGTTGTTATTTATTATTTGTATTACTGTAGTGCTTAGAGGGCCCAATGACAGTTCAGGACCCTATTGTTCCGGGCGCTGTACAAACAGACACTGATCCTGCAACAGGGTCTGCAGGGGCAGAGGCTTTTATCTGTGTGGAAACTCATTTGCTTTAACATGAATGCAAGATCAATTCGCTCAGGATCAAGGCCCTATGTACAGCTTGGCGCATTAGGACTTAAACCCGTGTCAGGGTTTCTTTCTTAGTAATAACAGTATGATCATCAGATCTGACCTCCAGGCCATAGTATTTCACCCCATGTGCATCAAGCCCAAAGCAGGCAAACCTCTTTGTAAGCAAATGGACAAAAACTCTTAGAAAATATCAGTTCAATATCTGTACCGACCACAGATCCAAGTCAGCAGTGGTGGGAAGTTTGGCTGCCTATGCATTAACCCCACTGCTAGCGTATGTTATTCAGTGACACAGAAATTGCATTCATATACTTTATGGGTGAAATGCAGCTTGCCATACACAAGCAAAAACCCCTCCTGACTTCAAGGAAATAAGATTAGATGAAGACTAATCACAGCAGAGCCTCAAAAGCTCCTCTGCAAACAGATAGAATGCGAGGATCATAGGGACAAGCTCAGGACTAGTTACATGACTCCCATGAGCAGGATTTGGCCCTATGTTCCTGACTGCCTTTTCTCTTGTAACTAAGCTTTGTCCAGTCTCATTTCTTCAAAGGAGCTGAGAGATGGATGCATTTGTTTCCATGCATGTACTATTTTAAACCAGGTTTTTAAAAGTGTTCAGAACCCACTCCCACCCCCCATTAGGAGCTCAGTTTTTAAAGAGCTCAGTTTCTGTTTAGGCATCTAACTAAGGTGGGCAGACTTTCCATAGCACTGAGCATCCAGCCCCTCTTCATGAGAGCTTCTGGCTGCCAAATTCTCTGGAAAATCTAGCTCTTAATTTCCTTCTGTAGTATTTTGGGTAGCCTGAGATCTAGACTAGAAAAATACAACAGGGTTTGGGTGGGCATTCATTCTCGTCAAATGTAATACTGATTAAAGGAAAATGCTAAATAACAAAAATATTTTTTTTCTCTGGGTCATTCTGCTTTCAAACGTGTTTAGCTCTTCAATACAATCAATATTTGAATGAATGACATACAAATAGCATACCATGTCAGAAAAATATCCCATCTCTTTAAAATAAAGAACGCTTTGTTCTTTCCTTAAATAGTTTTGGTGTTATATTAATACAACAATTTTCACCAAAAATGAGACCCTTGTACTAGAGTGCTGGAAAAAGTGCCTAGAGAATGAGATCCACTGTATTCATTTCAGGCAATAATATTGTTATGTTAATAATCACAATGCGGGGCAGGAGGAAATCAAATAGATTGGTAAAACACAATGTATTTCCAGGGTATAAAGTTTACTTTCCTGATGAAAAATCTTTCATGATATCAGTGAGAGCTGATAGTCAGGCTCCTAAGTGAGTTTGGTGCTTTTTTAAATTTCACCAAAAATCTTTTTTTTTTACAGCAAGTTGAAATTGTTCACCATGTCCTCAATGTGACTATACAGAATTGCATTATAGGTCTCTTGTTTCTATAAGTTTATTCCACAGACAGTGACAACTGAAACCGAAAATGACAATATCTAATTAAAACTTCGAAGCCTAAACTTTCGTTTAAAGTTTGACTTGACATAGCAGGCTTTTCCTTTGCAGTTTTCGGCAGAAAGTCAATGTCCGTATATAAATATAGCAAATGTTCAAAGTACACCAAGCAGGAGCCTGTAATTCACAATTTATACTGCTTGGAAGTTGTGCAGTGGTTTCATACTTTTTTTCTAAATTTGTGGGCCACAATTAGGGCTAACTATAAAAACAACATCTATAATTTTTACGCATTTTTTTCATAACTGTGAAAGGAGCAACTTCTTTGATTTTTGTTTCATACACACACCAAACATCCTAAGGACCCATTTTGCTTCTTTAAATTTTGTTAAGTAGTTTGGTTTGTTTTCTCTTAAGCAAAAATATGTGCCAAGAATTGAGCTTTATATGAGATTTTATAAAATTATAACATTCCACCACCCATGCGAGCAGCTGGCTCCCTGCTCACTGCATCTGCTGTTTGTTTGTTTACTTGTGTGACTTTGTTAATGTTAATTTATTGCTTATTTTTGCTCATCTTTCCTGAGGGGTGAACTCATCTTCTTGCTTCATTGTCTGTTTAAATGCTTCTATATCTCTCTGCAGGTTGATAATAGTTCTACTATTACAAAATGGCCTGCTGATAACTGGATTACATTTTCTGGTGTATTTCTGAAAGCATACTAGTAACTAAGCTTGGAAACCATACTGCAGGGAGACAGGCTGAGAAAATTGTGTTTACATTGCTTTTAGTCTTTCTTGAGATACAGGCACTGGTTTTCATTTACATGAAAGCCCCTTCACTTCACTCTGGCAGTATAAAACAGCGTTAAATGGGAGCAAATGTAAACGGTCCTAAGGGCTGATCTACACTTTAAAGTTTTCCCAGCATAACTATGTCAGTGAGGAGGGGTGATTTTTGCCCATACAGTTATACCTGTAAAAGCCCTATTGTGTCAGTTACACCAGTGTAAAGTTGTCTCATATTGATATAGTTTATTTTGAGTCCAGAACTGGAATAAGCAATACTGGTATAAGCATGTTTATATCAGTCTAATTGCATTCATATGCCCTTCACTTTAACTATACTGGCATAGTTACAGCAGCAAAACTTTAAGTGTAAACAGGTCCTTACTGTAAATAAGAATCAGGCCCATGGGCTGTGTTACTTGCAGCTATTGTTTTAAGAGAGAGCAGTGCTTGTTTATATCTCCATGACAAATGTCTCTCACTGGGTTCTTTACACCAGCTGAGAACAAGACTACTGCAATGGTGCGTAAAAGTCCAACGTGCCGAAGGAGCTACTCTGTTACAGAAGCAGGTTTATAGAATGTTTACAAAGCTGAGGTAGAAGGAAGTATAGAGCACAAGGCCAACCAGGAACGAGGTTGGAGGATGCAATGCTGAGCGATTTAAGAAGTCTAATCCTTCCCATACTGACTCTTGCCAAAGGAAGATGACTTGCAAGGGAGCAATAAAGATGGAAGTCCATGGCTATGCATCATAGCCATGTGACTCTACTGCTGCTGGGTTCATTACAAAGACTAGCATAAAATGTTTGCCTTTAATTTAAAGGGTGGCATCTCTGTGTGTGTTGTGCTCTTAATCACTTTAATATGTTTCCCATGCACCATACAGCTCAATCTGATCCTTGTCATAGCCTGGTTGTGTTGAGTAAGGGATCGCCACAACACTTTCACTGTTTCCATGGCAACCGACTGTGATGCCACAAACAGAAGGGTCTGTGAAGTAACAAGTTTTGAGTTCCCAAGAATGAGCTACAAGCACAGGGAGAGAAAACTCACACCTGTCCCTAGCAAAGGGAACTATAGAAATCAATCACCCGTTTTATAATTCCTTTAAGGCTTGTTATTGGGCTACAGAATAAAGATCCCATTTTATGGTGCATGTTTCCACTTCAGTTGCAATTCATTTGTAACAGAGGTTTCCCTGATGCCATCAAACTGCCTGATTCTGGAGAATAAGATGGTCATGTGGGAAGAGAGTATTTAAACATATTTTTTCTTGTGAAAGCATTTGTCATTTTCTCTCTTCCTTTTATTGTTCAGCCTGGTTCTTTAGAGAAATGGGAGTGTGACTGATTTTCTATACAGTGCTGTACATGCATATAACTTAAGAGAAAACCACCATGGCTAAAATAAAGGTACTCCTGAGTATTAGCTATGGGAATTTTCAAATTAAAATAGAAAAGAGGGAGAGACATGCATAGGGAGAGATGTTCGGGTTGTCAGAGACTCCTGCAGGCAGGGTGAGCACTTATTCAGATTAAAACATATAAAGACAGATTTTCAACTGGTTGAAATTGTCCTGGGTCCATTGAAGCCAATGGAGCTATGTTACTTTACACTAGCTGAGGGTCTGGCCGTTAAGAAGAAGATTTTCAAAGGCACCCAGCTCCCATTGATTTCCCCCATAGCTGGATGCCTAGCTACCCTTCGTTACCTTGAATCCCCCCCAGCACACACACATTTAGAAGCATGGTTAAACATGTCTAAACTATGTCTGAGTCGTCAGAATATAAACTGCACCTTAATACATTTTGTTGTTGCAAAATTTGCCTTTACTGGAATTGCATCAAAGGTTTCAGTGCTGGCATCCAAGTTCTCTAATGATTGTTCACTGAGATGACAGGTACTTTATACTGTGTTCGTAGATAGAGCGCTAGCCTGGGATTCAGGACCCCCTGGGTTTTATTCCTGGCTCTTCCACTGCTTTGCTGAATGACCATGGGCAAGTCACTTTCTCTCTCTGGCCTCAGTTTGTAAAATGGGATTACTGATATGACCTTTATAGAGCACTTTGAGAGCTACTGATGCAAAGTGCTAAATAAGAGGAAGGTATCATTGTTATTATTAATTTACCTTTATTTCTACTTCAATTTTTAAAAAGAATTTTACATTCCCCTTTAGTGCAGAAGGTCTTCTAGAAGTATCTAGAAGCATCTCTCATTTTTCATCAGTTAGGGAACAGGGAGCTGAGCTCTTTTGAAACTGCCCAACCCTCAGCCCCAGCATTCAATGGGAGAGGGTAGGGGATGTGTCATTCTGCTTGGAGGGCAGGGAAGGCTAGCTCATCCCCTTTCTCAGACCCTCCACCCTTCTTTTAGCTGGGGCTGCAGGGACCAGACTAGGTGATTGGCTGTCATGTATGCCCTACCCACCCCAGCCTTGCAAACTCTCTTGGGCTTTTCAACATCCCATTGTTCATTCATCTGCATGTCATGCTGAATCTGGCTACTTATTTGGGTGCCTAAGTAGTGCCAGGCTCTGGGTGTCTAGGTAGTCAGGCCTGGTGGCTGGAGCCATGGTCAAGTACAGATACCAAGGGTTGCAGCCTGCCGTAGAGACCAGCACTGAAACCTGGGACAGGCTGTGGGTCACAACCAAGGTCAGAGTCTGTCGACAAGCCAAATCAGGATCGTAGCTGGAGTCCAGATGCAGGCCAAAGCCAGGCTGGAGTCAGTCCAAGGACTTGAGGGTCAGGAGGCAGATGCAGGGCTGGAGCAAGGTCAGAGTAGGGCATGGATAAGTTGGAAGCAGGCTGGAACAGGAACCGGATCAAGGACAGACTAGAAGCCTAGGGAGCCTGTAACACCTTGAGGCAGCAGGAGGATTCCTGGCCAAGTAGCGCTGTTGTACAGACAGCGTAACCTGTAGCTCTGGCAGTGTCAGTGAAGTACCTGTACCTGGAGGTCATCTGACCCAGACGTTGTTGCATGGCTGAGGGCTAAGTCACTGTAGGCTCTGTTGGAGGGGTGAGTCATGGCAGCAAAGTGAGCAGCCCTGGTCTGGCTGCAGGTTTGCCTCACAAGCAGCCACTACTGGAGACTGCTCTCTTTTGAAAATTGGGCTGTCAATCTACACAGGTAAAGGGCCGTCTTGCTCCCATTGATGTGAATAGGAGTTTTGCCATTTACTTAAATAAAAATAGGATGAGACACATGGGCTTGTTATGATGCACAAGTGCAACGCCAGGTAATACTGATGGGCGTTACATGTACCATATGCACTTAACATTTCTCTGAGGAAATTGTAAAGAAAGATCGTGTTCTGCTTGTTTTAGTATTTTTTAAATGGAGCAAAGTGATCTGTGCTGCACTAGCGCTATTTATAGCAAAATGAAGCTGCAAGTGAACAGGAAATATTATGTTGCACATTTCCACTATCTATAAATTAAATTGCTCTTAGTTTGAAACTTCATGGAGGTAGAAGTGACACAAATTCTGTTACTTTGACTTTCTTCTGAATTTTTTGTGCATGTGGATGTTAATGCTGCCAGCTCTTGCAATTTTATCATGAGTCTTATGGTATTTATTTTTTTCTCTTAAAGCCCCAGCTCCTGGAGTCATGGGAGTACATGAGCTTTTCAGCTTCTATTTTTTTAAAAGGTAAATTTTAGCCCTCATGGTTGTGGAGAAAAGCTCAAAAATGTGACTCAAGTGCACCCTAAAGTCTCTTTTTTTTAAAAAATCTCATGATTTGGGGGTATTTGTGATATTTCAACATTGGGGGCTGATAATTATGTCTCTGTGTGTGTGTGACAGAGAGACAATAAATTCAACTTATTGTTAATTTCTGTGGTCAGGGAGGCAGTGTGGTCTAGTGGCTAGGTTTCTGGAGTAGGACTCAGGAGTCCTGCGTTCTATTCTTGGCTCTGCTACTGCCTTGCTGGGTGACCTTGGGCAAGTCACTTCACTGCCTTATGCCTTAGTTTCCCCATCTGCAAACAGGAGATAATGGTACAGGCCTCCTTTGTAATGAGTTTTCAGTTTTACAGAGGCTTCCTCTGTAGCTCTCAATAAAAACTAGGTATTATCATTCAGTAAAATTAATACTTAGTACAATTAATCTGGAATGGCTTAATTGTCCATTGCTTATACTCCCACTGAAGAGGGTGGGAGCTTTGGGAGTGTAAGAAAGGCAGGCTCTGGCCTACAGTGGACAATGCTTTTGTGCAATGTACAGATGGGGAGATGCACCACTCATTTTCAGTTGTGATCTTCAGCAAGATTTTCCAGCCAGCATGATCCAGTGGGTAGGGCACTGCACTGGGAATCAGGTGATTTAGGCTCTATACTCGGTTTTGCCACTGACCTACTGTGTGACCTTGGGCAAGTTACTTCCTCTGTTTTCTCTTCTACCTTTTGTCCATCTTGTCTATTTAAATTGTGAGGTCTTTTGGGGCGGAGATTGTCTCTCACTGTGTGTATGGCCAGCCTCTTACAATGGGATCTTGATCTTGATTGGGGCTTCCTGACACTACTGTATCACAAGTTACAATACTTGCCTCGATTATCCAGAATCACTAATCTGTATACATTTACTCATGGAGAAAACGGTGTAGTGCAACAGACTCACATCATAGTTAGCTTCCCTTTTTATAAAATGTAAATACAGGCTAAGATTTGCTTGTTTTTCATGTCTCCTGCTAACTATAAGAGAATAAACATTTTTTCCAAGCATACAAAATAATTCAAACCATACGATTTTTTCTCCTTTGCCAAAAAGCTTCAAAAAAAAAAAAACAGTTCCAATATCTAACATGCAGCATTTCTGATCACTTGTGTTCACTGCTTCTGAAACTTTAATGCTTAAATAACTTTTTCTACATTTTTCTACATTTCTAAGGACGTTGCAATGTTTTTCTCATTATTTCTAAAAGGCTTGCGATATAAAAGCACACTGGTGTGCTGCCTCAGAACTGTCTTCATAGCAACATAGAACTCCCCATTGTATATATAAACTCTCCCTTTGGCAATCAGATCACACAGGGCTAAGGAGAAGGAAACATGTAACTCCTATCATTGTTCATGGGGATCACTCACAGTCTTCCCCATGCACCATGCTGAAATTCACCCTCTGTGCAAATGCACTTGCAATTCCTGGGGTGCGTGGGACACCTGAATTACAGACAGGTTTAGATCATACAGAAAACTGCTCACTGGTTTGAAATACGGGTATGAGGACTTCTTTAAAATGAAGGATTTATGAGATAGCGTGTGTATGAGAAAACACTAGATTGCCTTGCAAGTATTCTGTTGCAAACTCAACCAGAATAAACTCACAATCTGCAGGAGTGTTTATTCTCTCAATGTTATGTCAATAAGCTCTCGTGATTCTGCCCTTTAGCCAGGCTTTTCAGAATCCACTTCCCTTGATAGTATTAGCCACTGACATTTCCACATTCTCTTTTGCACCTGAGAAGTGCAGCATAAAGCTCCAAGTTACATGGAATCTATTTATTATTCCACATGGGGCCCTGCTGCTAGATTGTAAATTGTTTGGGGGCACGGGCCTTCTTTTGTTATTTGTTTATCCAGCACCTACCAGAATGGTGCCCTAAGCCATAACTGGGGCTCCTAAGTCTTACCCCAGGACATAATAATGGTTTGTGAAAATAGAAGGGTTTTCTGAGATCATCAAGTATCCTGGGACAAGAATCCTGGAGTCAGGGAATGACATTTTCATAATAAGAAATGGTGATACCCTCAGAGCAACAATGGATATGAATCCCGGTCTGGGTTCAGATGCTGGGATCCTATTTCCTTCCTGTTTAGGGAAATACCCAGTATACAACTCAGTGTTGTTAAAAATAATCCTTACTAATAATAGTGAAGACACTTGTCTTTAAACTGAGACCACCAAGTATTTCCCCACCTCACAGAGGTGTTGGGAAGATAAATACATTAAAGATTGTGAGGGACTCAGATATTACGGTAATGGGAGCCATGTAAGTTCTTTAGATAGGCAACGGTGCCTTTAGCCCAATGCACATACATTAAACTAGAGAGAAACAGTTAATTGTCATAATAAATCAGAAAGTTCCTTCACCCTATGGCTACAGATTGTTGACCTGAAGTGGAAATGCTAGAAATCAAACTGAATAGTCCCCCCCCAAAAAAAGAAACGACTGCACGGTGTTTCTCTAAGTGCTGTTTGATTCACAGCACCTGCTGCTCTACAGATCTCACAACAGGTTTAGGATAAAGCAAAGAAAATCTGGAAACAAAAACCCTGTGCAATCAACTAGCTAATAAATCACTGTCCACTTCCCTGGTTCTTTCATTCCATACATCCCCCGAGGCACTTCATAAAATAATGAAATTAACAGCTCACAGGACTTTCAGATTAAGACACATTAAACATAGGAGACTTGATCTCAGATTAAAAATCTGAAGCTGTATAAGAGACTAACATCGACTAACGCGAGAAACTCCAGAGATTAGAGGAACCCAGCTGCTAATGACTCGGCAGCCCACTGATTTTATATCGAGAGTTATCAATCTCCTGTAAAAAGGAAAAACAAAGCTGGAATCATCAGCTCCAAACAATGACTTGAAACATAAGGTGGAAAAGCTTTACGAATTCTTGTAAGTTTAGGGACCTGTCCTGAATCTGCTAGTGCAGGTTGCCCAAAAATTAGCACAGGAGCAAGAAGCTGCTGAGTAACTATGAATTAATGAGCAACCACCATTTTTGCCATAAGTAAGAGAGAACAACACTAGGGAGGGTTTGTGGAAGAACAGTGGAGGTGTGGCCTGATAAAGAGAGAGTGGCAGAGACCATGCCTCCATCTGTTCTTCCATTAAACCTTCCTCCCTGGGGCTGCCCAATGTTATCTATGGCAGGCATGGAGGTGTCAGCATGGGTCTCAGAAGACTAAGGCCTGGTCTACACTGGGGGGGGAGGCGGGGAATTGATTTAAGTTACGCAACTTCAGCTACGTGAATAACGTAGCTGAAGTCGACTTACTTAGATCTACTTACCGCAGTGTCTTCATTGCGGTAAGTCGACAGCTGACGCTCTCCCATCGACTCCGCCTGTGCCTCTCGCCCTGGTGGAGTACCAGAGTCGATGGGGGAGCGCTCGGCGGTTGATTTATCGCGTCTAGACTAGACGCGATAAATCGACCCCCGTTGGATCGATTGCTGCCTGTCGATCCAGCGGGTAATTTAGACAAGCCCTTAGGTTCAACTTCCAACTCTGCCACAGACTAGCTCTGTGACCTTGGGCAAGTCACTCAGTCTCTCTGCACCTCAGTTTCACAGCAGTAAAATGGGGGTGACAGCATTCCACTCCCTCTCAGCAATCTTGAGTGGATCAGTACATTACAGATAGCGAGGTGCTCAGATACTACAGTAATGAGGGCCAGATAGATAGACCCCTAATGATGCTCAGGCAATATGGCCAGTACGCTACACCAAATCCACTATGATAGTGGCAGTAGCAAATGTTGATATTATGGTAATATACAAAGGCCCCAGTTGCGACTGGGCCCTGTTGTGCTGGCCAATCATACCCTCCCACCTTGGCACACAATTTTGCATAAGTCCTGATAGGAAGATGCTTTCATGAGCTAAGGATTTTGTTACCTCATCTGTGCCTCAATGCACTGTGAGAACCTTCCCTCCTTTGCATTGTAGCTTTTAGGTATTTGGCCCGTAGTATGAAATGCAATTTAAAATAATGGTAAAATTAACTATGGATGCCTGCGCATAGCTAAGGGACTCAAAACACTTTCCAGCTATTCATTCATCACTGTGAGGCAAATAGGTATATGTATGTCCATTGTACGTCTTGGGCTAGTGGACAGGGCACTGAAGGACACCTGGGTTCTCTTCCCCAGCTCTGCCACTACCCTCCTGTGTGACCTTGGGCAAGTCCCTTCATCTGGCTGTGCCTCTGTTTCTCCTACCCTTTCTCTGTCTTGTCTAATTAGATCCTCAGCTAAGGAAAGTCTAATGAAAAGGAATGAAGAGAAGAAAAAATGTTTACTTGAGGGTTTTTTCCCCCAAGCCTGTGCATACCATTCCCATCTTTAGAAGGCTATTTCCAGAAAGGATGTCTTTGCTGTTGTCCCAGAATAAGCTCATAATGGCCTTAATCACATTTTTCTACCATTTTTTCAAGTTTTAGTATCACATTTCCCCATTCCATCAAATAAGATAATGTTTAACGTTTTACAATAGCATGCATGGCCTGCCCAACCTTAGGGCAGTAAAAAGACTTTACAGGATGCCAAGTCTAACCAATCAAAGGGTAACACAAACCTGTTATCCCTGACTGCTCCATCAAACAGCTGACTGGACAGCCCAGGTCCAAGTGGACTGCAGTTTGCTCTGGGTTCTCCCTCTCCATTGAAAAATGATCCCATTGAATCTAGATTATGAGGCAGTGCAACTGGCATTCTGAGGAGTTGTATAGATCTTGAAAGGGGGACTGTAGCAAATTCCTTTCTAGGGACTGATTGCAATCTCTGCACAACAACAATTGACTCTTACTATGTGTTTGTACAGTGCCTAGCACAATAAGACCCAATTTTGGTTTGGGGCTTTTGGTGCTACTGTATTACAAAAAAAAACAAATAAACTTAATAGTTATAAATTGTGTCACAAACGAATCATCAGTGACAAAGCCAAAACAGGACCCAAGAATCCTGATTCTCCAGGCCACTCTACTCACTAGAACTTACTCCCTTCCTGCCCAAAGAATTCAGGTCAATTTTGTAGTGGGTGAGATAGCCCCAGCTGTAGATTTCTGCTTCAACTCAAAGTACACATACTGGGTTCTTCCAGGAAGTCCCTGTAAAAAAACACAATGGTCGAATACAGAAGGAATCAAATCACAAAGATCACATGAGACCAGTACAGTAGGATCTGGAGTTAAAAACAATGTCTATAACAAAAGCAATCTGCAGCTTAGACAAAGGTGTATATCTCTATGGTGAACTCTGGTTTCTGATCCATCTGAAGAACCTGGAGCTAGAAAACAAAGGCCACCTGGAAATGCTAACTTAAGTGCATTTATTTTTAAAGGCTGTTTCCCAGCGTTGCTCCACTTGTTGCTACTCTATTGGAGGGCAGCGTGACATTGTCAGTCCTTGTGAGACATACATTTCTAATTATCTTGTGATTTAAAGCCTAATTAAACAGGCTTTTCCTTCCTATTCTTGCACACGATGGATTTTTTTCTGCCCTTCCTACAAATCAATTGACTTCTCTTTTATTGTATTTATTTTAGCCTTGGTGGAGAGTTGTGCACTGATGTATCTGAGGGGCTAGGAACTGGTTTGAACTTTGACTTGTCAAAGGAGAAAGAAAACACAGCCCTATGTTGTCTTTGAAAATGGAAGAAAATGCCATTTAAGATTATTTAAACCTCTGTGTTGCTTTGTGGTGAGAAGGTGGTGTTGAAAGGGCTGGGTCGGGGACTGTGGTGTGGAAGAGGGAGCAGCTTTCTGAGAGAGGTGTTGGCTAGTTAGCTAGTAAAGATAAGATTTAACTATCTGGACACATTTTTTCCTCATCTAGCACAAAACTGTGAGCATCAATCAAACCAATGTGCCAGACATTGCACAGAACCCATGATATTCAAAATGCACATGATCATTCCCTAGATAGCAGCTTAAATCTCGGAGTGCTCATGCAGTACAAGATATTGTATTCACTGTATTGTCTCTTGGTTGTTGTTGTTATAATGGTGACGATTTGTATTACAGTAGCACGTATAGCCCCCAGCTGAGATCAGGGCCTAAAAGGACACTGTACAAACACAATGAGACAGTCCCTGCCCCAGAGATGTTACTAGCTAATTAGAGAAGACAGATAAAGGGTGGAAAAGAAGCAAGGTAACCTTAGGGGCTTTTAAGGCCCGGCTTGACAAAGCCCTGGCTGGGATGATTTAGTTGGCGTTGGCCCTGCTTTGAGCAGGGGGTTGGACTAGATGACCTGCTGAGGTCTCTTCCAACCCTGATATTCTATGATTCTCTGATTTCTATGTCCAAATTCACCCAATAGGTCATCGGCAGAATGAGGAAGAGAATCCAGGTGTTCCAACTCTCAGTCCTGTGCCCTATCTATTGGGCCTCACGCTTTTCAAATACTCCTAGCAGTGTTTCTGACAGTGCCGTGACACACACAGCCAGTATGGCCACGGGCAGCAGCTGGACAAGCAAACAAGAGTGACTATAGTTACTGAGCCTGCGACGGACAGCCGGGACAGGGCTCAATTCCAGATGCTGATAGGAGATTACAGGATGAACTTCTCATGGGCACAGGGACTGGGCCAAGCCATAGCAATGCTCATACTCAAGCTGCCTTGGGTTGGGAGAGGAGGTGGTTTTGCATGTGTAGAGAGAAGCCAGGAAGGAACGCTGTAGTTACACAATCCACATTGCTGCAGTCTGCACAGGAGTTTCCCCTTCTCTATTGTATTCCACCAAGACAGATCCTGCCCCTCGTGTTATTTCTGTGATGATGTTGGTCTGGGGCTGCATGGCTACATTCTGGAACTCGTCCGCACTGCTGCTTGTGGTTCCCATTCCACCCTGCTACTACACCCCATTCTGGGAATGAATTAACACTGCTCCCAGTTGTGTGCTGTTGTGGGGGACCCTACTGCTCAATCTTCTGGCCATGTCCCTTGTTCCTGAATCCATGTCTCCAGTACCCGCCTCCACCACAGAACAAACACCATTGAGCTCCCTGAAGTGCCTTCTGAAGCCAAACAAGACTGCTCTGGCTTTGGCATAATGTATGCATCTTTCATCAATACTTAGTGCATCTTGCACAGTTTTTCTCTTGTGTGCAGCATGCAAACCGTGGGATGATCTAGCCCAACGCATCCCTTCTGTATACTTTGTGGCTATACATCTGCAGACAACACAACATGGTGCTAATGTCCTTGTCTAAGATGAGTTGGGGGAGGAGAGAGAATTCACACTGACACTGTTCTAAGATGCTTTTTTAGATCTTTACTAGATTCATATATATTTGCCTTCACTGTCCTGCCAATGAATTGTATCCTCCATGTAAATGTGTATAACACTGGCAGTTTTAGATATGTCTGAATTACATGCCCGTGCCTTGTTTGCCCAAGTGGCATTTAAAAATGGGGCAGGTTGGGGGATCATGATCTGGCCAAATGGCATGAAAATGGCTGCAGCTGGTGTTGAAGGCACTCAGCAGCTAGAGCATCAAGTGGGGGGAAACTCCGACACTTGAGAATAAAACACAACAGGAAGAACAGTTTGAAATCATGTGATTTGATGCTGTCTTCTGAGACCATCCTTCCAATGATTTGAAGACTATTAGGTGCTATGAATAGCATTTTAGTATTGTAACATGCCACTCCCCTTCTGTGATGCATGGTCAGCCTTTACACAAAGCAGAGTATTTAAATACAGTCAACACCATGCTAGTAGAGCAGGTCAATGTTTTTCCAGCAAAACTTCTTTCCAATGGAAAATGGCTGTTTGAATGAATTAATATTCCCAGGAAAAAAATTGATTCATTTGAGATTTTTTTGGTTTGGGCTCCCCCACATCTTTTTCATTCCTCCCTCCTTTTTTCCCACCACCGGAAAAGGAGCAAAAAAATAAAGAGAGAAAGTAGGAGGGAAAGCAATGAAAAAATTAAACTCTTTTGGTTTTCAAAATTGTTTGTTTTCAGTTTTTCATCAAAAATCTGGGGGGGGAGGGAGAATAATTGAAATTTCCAGGAGGAAAAAAAAGCTGTTTCGATCAGCCCTAATTGCAAATCTTTGGGGGGCAAAGACTGTTTTTTAATACATGCTTTGTATGTATTCGGCAAAATGAAGCTTCACTCTTCCTTGGGGCTGTTAGGCACTACACTAAATAAGCACAATAACAATGATGATGACAAAGTGAACGACCAGCAAGCATATGTTTAATCAAATCAGAGGACAGTTATTTCATAGGAAGACCTCAGCTGAAAGGAGAGGACATTTAGGCTAAGATTTTCAAAAGCGTCTTATCTTAGGGAGTTCCGTGCCTATCTCCCATGGAAAGTCAGTAGGATTTTCACCTCTAGCACCTTCCGGTGCTTTTGAAACTCTCAGTGATAACGATTAGGGCACTCAGTGGGCCTGGGGAAACACTCCTTAATCTGTATGTGAAGTTGCACATGGAGATGTGCTCCCCACCCAGGGCCGACTACTGTTTTTGCTGCTCCAAGCAGCGCACCGAATTGCCAGCGCGGACGGCGGGGGCAGTCTGTGTGCCGTTAGGGCAGCACACACGTTTCCACGGCAGCGGCAATTTGACGGCAGCTTCTGTCTTCAGCCGGAAGACAGAAGCTGCCGAATTGCCGCCGCAGGCAGCTGAACATAGAAGCTGCCGCCGAATTGCCGCCGCCGCGGAAACGCGCGTGCCGCCCTAACAGCACACAGACTGCCCCGCCGTCCATGGCGGCAATTCGGCGCGCTGCTTGGGGTGGCAAAAACACACGGACTGCCGCCCCTTGCAGATTGCCGCCCCAAGCACCTGCTTGGAATACTGGTGCCTGGAGCCGGCCCTGTCCCCACCCTACTGATAGTTTTGCGAGTGTCTATTGATCCTTCTTTGCCCAATCCACTCCTGGGGGTTTCATTGAATCAATATCAGTTCTCAACCGTGCCACGCGATTCTGCACAGTGCACTAGCACCAGGCATGCTGCAGCATAGTGGACTTGCTCCTACCTACTTTCGACCCCTGCCATGGCTTGCAGACCGTTTTTGGACAGAACACCTTGTGTGATTTATTCACACGGTTCTTTTCTACCATCGCCTTTACACACTACACCACCTCATACTAACAGTAACAAGGACCCCTCAACTCCCAAAGCAAGGAGGAACACGGTCTCTCACAGCTCTGATTCTATAAGCCTACCGGCCTGTCCTTTCACACTTCCTTCCTGGGCCTCTTGTATCATCTGGGCTAATGCGTTAATTAACCTTAACTCCCTCCAGCCCATCGCAAATCTATCAATTGGGAGCCGTTCCCCTGGTCAGGTTGCTCTGGCGCAACTAATTGGAGTTGTGTCAATCAGAGCACTGGCTCAGGTCTCTGTCACACATATGGCTTAGGTAGTGGATAGACCTTGCCCAAGGGTGAGTTTCATCCCTGGAGAATGAAAGTTCAGTGAGCTTGTGGGCACAGCTGTCAATTCTGTTTGCAGCAAGGATGTCTTGAATCTGACTCTCCTCGTAGCCACGCTAGCTGCACTGCTGCCTGCTGTGTCTGCCTCTGAGAGACAGACACTAGCGAGGACATAGCCATTGGGCCATCTCATCCAGTAGCTAGCCTCATTGTGCCAGATCCTTAAGTGGTATAAATCAGTGTGTCTCCAGTGAAGCCAGTGCTATGCCCATTTACATCCCCTGACGCAGAACCATAGCAGAGCTTTGTACCAAGCCTTTCTTAATCCAGCAGCAACAACTCGGGGGAGGGATAGCTCAGTGGTTTGAGCATTAGCTTACTTAAACCCGGCATTGTGAGTTTAATCCTTGAGGGAGCTACTTAGGGATCTGGGGCAAAAAATCAGTACTTGGTACTGCTAGTGAAGACAGGGGACTGGACTCAATGACCTTTTGGGGTCCCTTCCAGTTCTATGAGATAGGTATATCTCCATATTAAAAACCCTAACAGGGAGACCATATGTGCTCTGTTTATAATACAATGTAAACACCAAGACAGATGAAGAGAGATAACCCAAAGGAAACCTTCTTCTGGCTGAGGTAACTTGCTTTGTACCAAGCTTTTCTCGGGCATAGATTGCTTTTAGTAAATCTTCCACTCACGCAATTAGAGATGCCAGAGTTTGGATCCGGATCCCAAATTTCAGGGAGGTTCAGACCGAAGGTTTTGGCTCAGTCCATTGAAAGACAGGGGCTGGGGCAAAGTACAGATTTGGACCTAACATCATCCTAGCCTCATCCAAATGGCAAAGGGTTTGGCTTTGGGCTATGTCTACTCACAGCACAGAGAGACTGAACACAGAGAGGGCTCTTAGAGCTATGAAGAGAAGCAGCAGCTATGGTCCAGAATGGGTCAGGCTTACTCATTTGGTTATCTGGATGGGAAATGCATCTGTTACAGGTACATGTACTATCAACGTCAGAATTGTGTTGTACTTTTGCCGCTACTAGATAAGAAGAAATGCTCCACTGAGAGTAACTCTTGCTCTAGGACATTAAGGGATTTTGATTGTGTTTTTATCTAATCTACTTATATAGCCCCCTTTACCATAGCATTGGGGTGCCCCAATCATTTCTGAGCACCAGATTTCTGTGGTGAGTAGAGTACGTGTAAAGAGGGAATTAGAGAAGACTTGAAGAAACTCTCCTAGTGGGGTGGAAAGGGCCAAACTGTACAGAACCCAAAGGAAGGAAAGAGAGGGGGGTGAGAGGACTTGACAAACAGATCAGCGGGAAGCGGGGTGACTGAGGGACCTGCAAGAGAAGATCAAAAAATCAAGTGTGAGGAGAAGACACCAGTAAGGGGGAGAGGCAGGAGCAAACCAGGTAGTGCAGAAAGGGCAATGGAGCCCAGAATGCCTGAAGGAAATGCGGGGGGGGGGGGGGGGGGCTGGAACTAGCTGCACCCCCTGGCTTGAAGTAGTTTCCATCAGATACAGGGTGTACAGTTTTGTTCAACAACTTTCAGCAACCCCACTATAAAAACTGTTCCAGCGCCACTGGAGAGGAAACAGGGAGAGATTAGAAGAGGGTTGGAACTGTGGTAAGTGCAGACCTGTCAGCTCTAGCCAGTGCTTGTTTATTTTGGTAATAAACACACGCAAGCTCAGGGTTGGAAACAGGCAACTGGAAATAATTAA
Source organism: Emys orbicularis (assembly GCF_028017835.1). Lineage (NCBI taxonomy): Eukaryota > Metazoa > Chordata > Testudines > Emydidae > Emys > Emys orbicularis. The sequence continues at coordinate 133,842,321 of NC_088688.1, read as the reverse complement.
CGAGAAACACTATCTGCAATCCCCACCTTCATCCCCCTCCCCTCACAAAAGTCTATGAAGCTTTTAAGAGCGACACAGCTCTTCAGTTCCTTGTTTGGCTTACAGGAGTCCTCCTCTAATGGCAAACATCACCTTGGGTGTAAGCTTCAGACATGTCAAACTTCAAGGAGGGAGGGAGAAACCCCTCCACTTCCAGTAGCAGTCCAAGTTTTAAAACTATATGGGCACTCTCACTGGAAACCACGATAATGGCCCAGGGTCTGTAATCATGTCTAAGTATCATCAGTCTCATCTGGTGGCAAAGACTGAGCAGGCCACACAACTACCAGCCTATGTTACCATCAAACCACAGGGAAGAAACGTACTTTCAGATCATGTCAAGGCTCTGAGTGAAACCCACAGAAGTCAGGAAATTCAGAGTTAAGACAGGAATGCCGGGCCAGATCCTTAGCTGAGGTAAATTGGTGTCGCTCTAATGGAGGAGTTGGGCCTCTGTCTTTAACTCAGCCCATTTGCCCTAGCTTTGGAACATATGTGGTTGCTTGCAGAAAGAACACCTTCACCTAGGCGGCGACTTTCCAAAGTGCCGGGGGGAGTTCGACCCCGGCTCTGCCCCAGGCCCTGCCCCCACTCCGCCCCTTCCCACAAGGCTCTGATCCGCGGGGCCCGCCAGTGGGTGGGAGGCGCTGAGAGGTGGGGGGAAGCTGATAGGGGGCTGCCGGTGCGTGCTCAGCATTCACCATTTTCCCCCCGTAGGTGCTCCACCCATGGAGTCGGCGCCTATGAGCACCTATTATTTGAAAAACACTGCAATAACCAAACAAAACGGAGGGAACTAAAATGGGGTTTCAGCTTTACTTTGGAACCTTCTTCTGTAACAATAGGGTTCGGGGGGGGGGTCCCACTGAGGACCACCATCATGCTTATGAGCCTGTTAAATTGTAGCCAAGTTAATTATATTTTACTGACTATTCAGTCCCAGATCATACTGTACCTGTTCCTTCTCAACAGAACTGGTTGAAACTTTTTGTCTGAAATGTTTTTACATTGAAAAATGTTTTTCCCCCCTCAAAATGGAAATGTGTGCAGTACATGTCCATTATGATGAAATTTCTGTCAGGTTTTGTGTAAAAATAAACTGAAAATTGAACAGTTTTCAGTAAAGTCTCACATTTTTGCTGACTAGCCAAAATTTTGGGGGGTTCCATTTGCCAAAAACTGGGGAGGGGAATAAAAATTCGGGAGGTTCTTTTTTCAGTGAAAACCTGAAAAATGTTGTTGTAACTAACCCCATTTCCCAGGCAATTCTACCTTTGAGCTAGTACAATGGATGCTCTGCAGTCATCGCCCAAGGGCGGCCATTTGTATATTATGGAACCAGACCATCAAATGCCCAGTAAATTACAAAATAATTTTAATATGTGTTTACAGAACCTAGCATAATAAGACCCTGATCATAGCCTATAGCCCCTACCATAGTACAACCAATAAATAATAATAATGAGCAACACTGAAGCTCCATCTCAGGAAACTTTTCCTAATGGTGATCGCTGTTAGTCTGTGGAATAGTTCCCCAGGGGAAGTGGTGGGAGCCCCACTGCTTCTGTCATTTAAAAATGGGCTGTGCAAATGCTGGAAAATACACAGTAGGAAGTGGTCCCTCACTGGTTGGCCTAATATGGATGATCTAATGATATATCCAACCACATATGCCTACAAATTGGGAGCCTAAATCCATTCCCTAGCAAGGAAACTCCTTCCTGGTCCCCCACAGGCAATCAGTTTATGCCCTATAATTCAGATCTTAAAGAAAAACAGCAAAGTACTATAAAAATATCCTAACCACTATATCTAATTATAAAAGCCAAGTCACTCTTTTATTTGTCTAAAAAAATAGCATAAAAAAAGAATAGGACTAAAGCAGGAAGATTGAGGAAAATGTGGGTCTTTTAATGGGGTTTCAAAATTGCTATAAATTCTGAGCCATATCCTCAGCTAGTGTCAGTCCATATAGCTCTAATGAGTTCAATGGAAATACCTGATCTGCATTAGCTGAGGATCTGGCTATGGTTTTAAATATTGTTTGTTAATTTAATAGCTATACCGGTTGGTTATACCAGTGGTTATGTTGACTAATCTTTGTATATAATTTAAATAAATTAACTTGCAACTATTTTTAAACTGTCTAATGTTCAATGGTGTCTACCGGGATCTCAAATTTTTTAGTCCTAATCTGTATCTAGAGGCTTGGTCTACCGCTGGGAAGTACAATGTTGGGTCATTGAGGGTATGTCTGCCTGGTTCTGGATGGCTTGCGTCAGCTGACTGAGACTCAGGCTGTGGGCTATAAAATTACAGTGTAGTTGGTCACCCGACCCATGAGCCCACGGCAGATGACCTGGGCTCTAAGACCTGGTGCCATGTGTTTTTTATTGCAGTGTAGAAGTACCCTATAATAGCAGCCCCATTGACATGACACTCAGTGGAGATACTAAAAAAGTAGGGTGACCAGATAACACGGGGCAGGGAATAAGGGTCCTATAGAAGAAAAAGCCCCTAATATTGGGAGAGTCCTGATAAAATCAGGACATCTGGTCACCCTATAAAACAGTGACAGACATTTCTGAAAGTCCTTTTGAAAACACATTTACACAGTCATCTTTCTCACTGAAGAGCAGTTCAGTTTTGATTTTGGCCACTGCAATTTCTAGTCTGTATTTATTGATCTCTCTAAGGTATTAGAAAGTCTTGCTGTTTTCCTTCAACTTCAATCTGGGAGTCACTCTTGCCCACAGATTTACTTTGTCATCCCACGTTTGACCTTAATCCTGCCTCTGCTGAAGTCCTTCCTTCTTTGACTATTGAAGTTCCATCTTTTAAGACCTGCTCTTGCTCCCAGTAGATTCCAGTCAATGGCAAGAGCCTCAGTGACTTCAATGAGAGTGGAAGTGAACTCTTATTCCTAAATCTCTGCTCTCTTAATTGTAAGGGGTATCAAATGCTGGAGTTAGATGATGTTGTTCACTCACTGAATTCTTCCTCTTCATTACCAAATCGAATTCAAAATACCCTTCTTGGTACTCAGAAGTCCGCCGGGGCTTACTCCAGCTTACCTCTGTGCTTAGATTCATGTTTTCCTGTGCTCACTCTTCCAGCGTTGCCTGCCTCTCCATCTTATCCCAGCAATGAGCCACATTTAAGGGATCACATTTCACACTTGTGCCGTGCCAAGTCTCTGAAATTCTCCTCCTGCCCCTGAATCAGCGAGGCAGTTCCTCTCTTTAATCCCCATCTGACAACTTTTCTTCTCACTCGTGTATATGGTCGGCTCTGTCGCCAAAGTGTTCTGCAGTCCAATGTGCTAAAGACACTGTATAAAGATATAGACCCGTTCTTGGACCATGCTCGAGTTGCTTTGAGTTGCTCCACCAGCCCAAAGCCCTGTGGATCTGGGCCTCAGAGCATGCACCCTGTGTAGGGGGCCACAGCAGCTCCTAAACCACCCCCTCTCCCAGCTGCCAATGTGGGGTGTGTGGTCAGGGTTCCCTAGAAACCTGGATACCCTCAGCTGCCATAACTGCCCCTTATGGCCATTGACAACTGACGCCAACCTTCATACTGTTCTAACCTATGCCAGGGGACATGCACAGCACAGAGTATCCCCAAGGTCAGGGACGAGAAAAGGGCCCTTTAGCACCCTGTCTCTGAACATTCTTTGACCTAAGCTGGGGATCCGGCTGTGACGCTCTGTACCTCAGGGGAACACCCAGCACGCCCATGCTCATCCTTGTAAAAGGATTATGTGGTAGCCAATGCAAAGTTTGTCATGTTGGTGTCTTCGGAAGGCTCATAATGCACTGAGTATGGTTGTTATAGTGATGTTATAGGTTATAATTTCATGTATTTAGTTTGTGGGTGAAAATGTGTCCTCATGGCTTAATATAAGCCCAGGCATAAACTCTCCAAGAGCAGAGAGGCAGTTCACACCTCATCAGGGCAGGCATGGGACAAACCCAGCCCAGCCTCACAGGAACAAAGGACGTTGGCCTCGGCAGCAACAAAAGAATCTGTTAGACTCTCGAGGAGTCACCCTCTTTCCTTTGGTCAGTTTGGGACTGCGATGAGGTAATGCTCACCTGACTCTGAAGAGGGGGGGAGGCAAAGCCAAGAGGGAAGAAAGGACGTGATAAAAGGAAGAGACGTTTGCCATGCTCTCTCTCTCTCTTCCACCTACATCTACAGACACCACACCAATCGACTGAAGCGCTGATCAAAGGGGAGAGCCTGGCTGAAGAGCAGCCAGGCAGCCTGTGGTGAGAAGCATATAAGTTTGTAAGGACATTGAAAGTGTTATAATCAGCTTAGAATGTGTTTTGCTTTTATTTCATTTGACCAAATCCAACTTGTTGTGCTTTGACTTATTATCACTTAAAATCTCTCTTTATAGTTAATAAATCTGTTTGTTTATTCGACCTGAAGCAGTGCGTTTGGATTGAAGCGTGTCAGAGACTTCCCTGGGGATAACAAGCCTGGGACATATCAATTTCTTTGGTAAATTGATGAACTCATATAAGCTTGCAGTGTCCAGTGGGCATAACTGGACACTGCAAGACAGAGGTTCCTAGAGTTGTGTCTGGGACCAGAGATATTGGCTGGTGTCATTCGGCCGCACAATCCAAGGAGCAGTTACATGCCAGAGGCTGTGTGTGACCAGCCCAGGAGTGGGGTTCTCACAGCAAAGCAGGATAAGGCTGGCTCCCAGAGTCAAGGATTGGAGTCACCTAGCAGATCACTGGATAACACCAGAGGGGAACGTCACATCGGCTCATAATGTATTGCATTTCCCATAGCACAGATATCCCACTTCTTGAATTGTGAGCTGGTTAAAGAATGTGGGCCAAATCCATCCGTGGCCTAACTTCATTGACTTCAGTAGAGTTACACCAGGGATGAACTTGCCCATTTGCATTTATTTTACTGTCTTTAGAGCACATGCAAAATCATAATTCCTTTTGCTACTTTCCTTAGGTACAGACGTGAATAAAGAAAGCATAGGCACACTGGCCTCTGCCCTGACATGTGATTCTTTCAGAGAGTGAATCAGATGCTGTTAGATTCAGTATATTTCATGCCAAGCCATTCAGAAATGCCAGGTTACTCCCCCTTATTTTTTCCATCCACCAGCAGGGCTTTCCCTTGCCTTACCCTGAGCCTTCTGCATTGAGGTCCAGCAATTCCTTGGCTGCAGTTTATATGCTAACCGGCGTCACTGGGAGGAGAGCCATGCAGCCGCTCCAACTCTAGACTCCATAGAGGATGGAGGAGAGTTCAGAAAGGATCTGACAGGCAGGCTGCTGAATATTCCCATTCAGCAGCCTCCCTGTATTAGATGCTGCAGCATTCTGAACCCCTTTTGCACTGTATTATTAAAAGGGTTCAGTTGTAAAGAATTGTAGTGAATTAAAGAGATTTGATGAGATCTTGGAGAGAGTGCTTAGAGTGTGTATTACATGGGATTTCACATGCACATGGAGAGCCACATTTTCCAGAGCAATCAACACACTGTCAGTTTGAAAATCGGGCACCAGTTTCAGGAGTGCTGGAACAATTTGTACGGTGGGGATGCTGAGAGCCATTGAACCGAACTGTAAACCCTGCATATGATGGAAACCCACTTCAAACCAGGGGTTGCTGCAGCACCCCCAGCAACCCTAGTTCCAGCATCTATGAGACCAGTTTTGGGTGCTTGCAGTTCTTTTGAAAAGCTAGGCCCTTTGGAAGCTGACTTAGCTGACTACGGGGGTTCTCTTGTCCTAGAGCAGCAGTTCCCAAACTGTGGGTCGTGACCCCCTTTGAATGGGGTCGCCAGCATTGGCTTAGACTTGCTGGGGTCCGGGGCTGAAGCCTGAGCCCCACTGCCTAGGGCCAAAGCCAAAGCCTGAGGGCTTCAGCCCTAGGCAACAAGGTTCAGGTTGCAGGCCCCCTGCCTGGGGATGAAGCTCTTGAGCTTCTGCCTTTGCCCCCCTGGCCAGAGCGGTGGGGGTCAGGCGGGCTCAGGCTTCGGTCCCCCCTCTGGGGGTCGTGAAGTAATTTTTGCTGTCAGAAGGGGGTCGCAGTGCAATGAAGTTTGAGAGCCCCTGTCCTAGAGTAATCCTCAGGTGGCATAGACGGTGCTTCATTTGTAAACAAGAGGTGCCAGGTCTCCAAATGACATCCTCCGTACAGCATGACCTTGCTCGCACCATATGCGTGAGCTCACGCCTTGCATGTAAAAGTAGATTTGTATCCATTACTAAACATCACTGGGCTAGCGAGCTCCAGCACAAATTAAGCTCTGGGCATAGAGCTGATATAGGGCTTCACACCACTCCCGTTCCAGACCCAGTACTGGGAACGTTCCTATGAGAAAGGGGGAGTGGCCAGAACCCCACTGTGCTCTAGCAGTTCCTGGCTGCAGGAACTTGGAGCCATGGATATAACTGTAGAGCAGCCCTGGGGCTGATCTCAGTCATGCCTCGGTGAGGGTCAGGGGAACAAGAAGTTGGTGTAAAGCCAAATTATGCCAAGCCCCTCTGGTCTTGCACCAAGCACAGCTCAACCAGACCCGAGGATCCAACTTTTTAATTTTACTCAGTTTTCCATTCTTACAAACTTCATATTACATTTTTCACAAAATGTTAATTATTTTTTTACACAAAAAATTGAAAAAATGCAGATTTTTTAACCCACTTTCAAAGAAAGCCCTTTTCATTCTTTATTCAGAAATCTGCTCATTGCTATCTGAAAATTATTCTTTTCTTGCATAAGAATGGAAACTGGGCCCACGTTACCAAAAAAAAAAAAAAAAAAAAAAAGTTTCCAAGAAAGATTTCATGGAAATAGGCTTATTTTCAAACTGATAATGAAATGCAAAAAAAGGGGCTGTAAATTATTAGTTTTGTATTTTATCAAAATTACTTGATAGACTTGTGTTTGGAAAGTGGTTTGGCTTTATGGGTCATTTTCTCTCCTCTTGTCTGTACTGTGAATTCCTTATTTGTCTGACTGCTAGAAGCTGGGACTGGATGACAGGGGATGGATCACTGAAAAATTGCCCTGTTCTGTTCATTCCCTCTGAAACACCTGGCATTGGCCACTGTCAGAAGACAGGATACTGGGCTAGATAGACCACTGGTCTGACTCAGTATGGCTGTTCTTACGTTCTTAGTTCCAAAATATTGCAAACAATTTTTTTTAAATATATATATATTGTGACAGACCCAGACCAGTGGGGTACAGGAGTCTGGTAGAGGGCAAATATACTGGTCACTGGATGAGTAGTTTTCTGTTCCCTGAGTGACCAGAGCAGGGGCTGCACTAGAGTAATCAGGAACCTGCTAGAACCAGTTAAGGCAGGCAGGCTAATTAGGACACCTGGAGCCAATTAAGAAGAAGCTGCTAGAATCAATTAAGGCAGGCTAATCAGGGCACCTGGGTTTTAAAAAGGAGCTCACTTCAGTTTGTGATGTGAGTGTGAGGAGCTGGGAGCAAGAGGTGCAAGGAGCTGAGAGTGAGAGGGTGAGGGTGTGCTGCTGGAGGACTGAAGAGCACAAGCATTATCAGACACCAGGAGGAAGGTCCTGTGGTGAGAATAAGGAAGGTGTTTGGAGGAGGCCATGGGGAAGTAGCCCAGGGAGTTGTAGCTGTCATGCAGCTGTTACAGGAGGCACTATAGACAGCTGCAGTCCACAGGGCCCTGGGCTGGAACCCGGAGTAGAGGGTGGGCCCGGGTTCCCCCCAAACCTCCCAATTGACCTGGACTGTGGGCTCTTCCAGAGGGGAAGGTCTCTGGGCTGTTCCCCAACCCACATGGTGAATCTCTGAGGCAAGAAAATCCGCCAATAAGCGCAGGACCCACCAAGATAGAGGAGGAACTTTGTCACAATATATATTTAAAGTTTTGACCAGCTCTACTTTCTTTGCACTATTCTCCACTCATTACACCTGTAGAATTTCCATTGACATCAGCAGGCATTCCATACCCGGTGGGTTCCCAGGTGCAACACTGTGTGAGCACACAAAGAGGTAGAAGTTCATAGCTTTCCATTACCCTTTCACCCCTCTGACCCTGGAGACTTTCAGTGGGCAAAATAGACCTTGCCTAAGTTAGAGCAGCTAAGGATCATACTATGCTCCAGCCTCACCCCACATGCAACTGTCTGGCTTAAGTTCTTAAAGGACCCCCCTGTTGCCATAGTAACTGAGCATCTCACAATCTTTAGTGTGTTCATCCTCACTACACCCCTGGGACGCTAGGTTTTATCCCCTTCATACAAAGGTGAGCAAAGAAATTCTTATTTTAGAAAAGAGATGAGTATGGGGGGATATGATCGTGGTCTATACAATTATGAATGGTGTGGAGAAAGTGAATCGGGAAGTGTTATTTACCCCTTCACATGACACAAGAATCACAATGAAATTAATAGGCAGCAAGTTTAAAGCAAACATAAGGAAGTACTTCACACAACGCACAGTCAACCTGTGCAACTTGTTCCCAGGGGATGTTGTGAAGGCCAAAAGTATAACTGGGTTCTTAAAAGAATTTGATAATTTCATGGAGGATTAGTCCATCTATTAGCCAAGATGGTCAGGGACACAACCCCATGCTTCAGGTGTCCCTAAACCTCCAAGTGCCAGAAGCTTGGATTAGATGACAGGAGATGGATCACTCAATAATTTGCCCTGTCCTGTTCATTTTTTCTGAGGCATCTGGCACTGGCCACAGTCAGAAGACAGGATACTAGGCCACATGGACCATTAGACAAATTAGAGGATTGGGCCAAAAAAAACCTGATGAGGTTCAGCAAGGACAAGTGCAGAGTCCTGTACTTAGGACGGAAGAATCCCATGCACTGCTACAGACTGGGGACCAACTGGCTAAGCAGCAGTTCTGCAGAAAAGGACCTGGGGATTACAGTGGACGAGAAGCTGGATATGAGTCAGCAGTGTGCCCTTGTTGCCAAGAAGGCTAACGGCATATTGGGCTGCATTAGTAGGGGCATTGCCAGCAGATTGAGGGAAGTGATTATTCCCCTTTATTCGGCATTGGTGAGGCCACATCTGGAGTATTGTATCCAGTTTGGAGCCCCCCACTACAGAAAGGATGTGGACAAATTGGAGAGAGTCCAGCAGAGGGCAACGAAAATGATCAGGGGGCTGGAGCACATGACTTACGAGGAGAGGCTGAGGGAACTGGGCTTGTTTAGTCTGCAGAAGAGAAGAGTGAGGGGGGATTTGATAGCAGCCTTCAACCACCTGTTCTGAGCCGTCGTCTACACTAGCGGACTTCCCAGTGGCTAAGTCCCCTTTCCACCAGGAGTTAGGAAGGCCTGAGCATCTGGCCTAACAAAGTGCAGAATGTGTGACAGAGATCAATGATGTGGCTGGGGAAATTAGAGAGGAGCTTACTACTAATGTCAAGGGAAGGCACATGGCAGCCCAGATGCAATTACACAGTGGATTGCAGAGTCAAGGGAGAAAAAAAAAGCCAGACCCAGTTTGCAGTGCAATACTGTCCCAAAGTAGCAGTGACCAGTGAATCACTTTGAGTAATGCAGACTAATTCCAAGATACTTTCCACATGCACACATGCTGTAACAGTTACTAAATAAATGCCTGGGAGTTGCTCTTACATGAGTTCAAACAAAATATTGTTGTAACCTTTACTTTGGCGGGGGGACAAGGGGGAATCACTTTCCCTTTTAGAGAGAGGGCTGTTTGGCAAAGCAGTTCAAACAGTTGTTTTTGTTTCTGCCGGAGTTTGACTCCAGATATCGGTGAAGAATGAGTTTGAAGGGCATGTGGCAGGTCACCAAATCATAATGCTCTTAAGTCACAAGTGAGTAAACAAGGGCCACTTACACTTATGCTGCCAAATACTCTGTTTTACAGCACTCATGCAGATATAACTGAGCACAATAAGAGGATGCCCAGTGTCTATCTTAAGTGTTTGTAATAGTACTTAGCTCTTATACTTTTCATCCATAAATCTCAAAATGCTTTGTAAAGGAAGGGCGGTATCATTATTCCCATTTTACACATGGGGAAACTGAGGTTCAAGGGCTTGCATAAAGGCCATGTATCAGAGCCAAGAATCAAACCCCATTATCCTGTCTTCTTGGTCATTGGCCCACCCTGCTACCTTAGTTGGTGCTACCTCTTTGCAAAATGCCTAACCCCCCTCATGACAGTGAAGGTCTGAACAAAGACCTGAAGACCCTAAAATCTGGAGTATTTATAATTAGGATACGCACACTCACTCTGTTCTATCACCTCTCTCACGTCTCATCGCTCCCTCCTCTCAGGCCCTCACCTCATCCCTCCCCTCTTTTCAGGCCCTCTCTCATTTTTCCTCACTCCTTCGCTTCTCCTTTGTCTTTGCTTTCACCCTGTTTATTTCACTATTTCCTTTTCTCTTTGATTACCTGTGATTCTTCTATTCCCAAGTCGCGTTCTTTCCTCTGGAATGCGCTGCTCTGCAGATATAGATTGTGTGTCCAGAGCAGGGGCACAATTCAGGGCTGCAATGGATAGAGCACTTCACTGACAAACCATAGTCCTTTTTGGAAAATATTTTATAGATCCAGGAGACGTCTTTGCCGGGATCGCCGGACATGAGATCCCTCTTCTCTGATCCTAAGCAGGTCTGAACTGCTGTAATCACGTGGTCATTGGCAAACCAGCAGAAAATGATGTGTCGCTTCCTTTGTTTTCCCTCTGGTCCAGATTACAGGCAGAAAGTGACTGAGTGGCTTTATTTAGAAGATTTCTGCAGAACCTCATAAAAATTTATGTTTAAAAAAAATCCGTATTTCTGAACGGTTTGCTTGACACTTACTATTCTTTATTTGTGAAATCACGTAAGTGTATTTGCTCAACCCACAGATATTTCCTAGGGGAATTCCTTCAACCAAGCTGGTTGTCCCCAGGTTTTTCTCCATTTTCATTTTCCTTCACCTCCTTGCACTTAAGCCCACATCCTGTAAAGAGGATAGTGTAGGGCTGTATGGTACAGGTGGCCAGAAAACAAGAATTCTGTTTCATAAAAAAGTCTGAGGTTTGTTTTCATTCTGCAGTGAGATGAAAACAAGATCTTTCAAAAAACATTGCAAAACAAACAAGAGTAGGACTCGCCCATGCCAGAATCACTTGGCTGTTAAGGCATACATGGGGGAGACCTGGGTTTGAGTTCCTGCTCTGCCTGATGCAGACCAGCAACTTGAAACTGACTTTCCCACATTTGTGTGGGCTTTGGGTGAGTACTTTTCTTGGGTGAGCATTTTTTGTTGAAAAATTCCTGATCAGTTCTAGTCTAGGTATAGGCATTAGGCCAGATCTTCAACTGGTGTATTCAACAGAACCAGACTGATTTACCTCAGCAGAGGTGCTGACCCACAATTATGCAGGTATAGATACAATATAATTTATTTAACTATGTTTAATACATATACTGCTGCAAATGTAAATACTGGACCAACTCAGGGGCTTTGGAAGGTCTATAACACAGAAAAAAATCTTCCAAGCTGCTGCATAGAGGTGAGATCAGGGAGCAAAGAGAACTTCTTCATGAAATGGAGTTGAGTTCCCCTGCAGCTTTCTCCTCTGGGGTTTGGGTGAATATTTGTGTTTGCCAGAGAAAGGCAAAGCAGTGGCTGCTTACCTACCTGCTAATCCATAACCCTGCATAATTGAGGGAGGGCACAGCAGTGTATGGCTGCTACTACTGCCTTTGTCATTCTCCGGTACTCTGAGCCCAGCCTCCTGGCTTAGGCAGGGATTATGAACATAAGAACATAAAAACGTCCATACTGAGTCAGACCAAAGGTCCATTTAGCCCAGTATCCTGTCTTCCAACAGCAGCCAATGCCAGGTGCTCCAGAGGGAATGAACAGAACAGGCAATTATCGAGTGATCCATCCCCTGTCATCCATTCTACTGGGTTTAGTAGAATGACATTGGAGTAATGCGATGATGAAATAGGCCCCCAATGTGCAACGTGCCAGTTAACATGGACTAGAACTGTTCCGATTTTTTTTTTCAATAAAAACAATTAATTAAAAATGGCCTGTTTTTCTTTTTTTCCCCCCCAAACTTTTCCCAGTTTTCAATGGAAAAAATGAATGTTTTCACAGGGATGCTGATTGGTTGGTTGGTTTTCCCCAGGTTTCTCTTCAATTTCCCCTATTTTCCAGTCTAAAATGGAGAGGGGAGGGGAAAAGAAAAGAGGGGGTGGGGAAACCTAGAAAAATGGGGGGACAGGAAATTGTAATTGGAAACTTTAATTTCTTTTCAACTCTTTCCATGAAAAATGCCAGTTACCATTTTTCAATCAGCTACTATATCGGTACAGGGACTTGAACTTTTGTATTTCTCATTATTAACAGCATTTATTTAATTCCTTAGTTTCTTTGCTATTTTATATATCTATAAATGATGCCTAGGATAGTACTGATTTATGCAATATAGTGTGTGTAATTAAGAGAGTGAGGCTCCAGTGAGGAAACAATGACTGGCTTTGCAGTGTGGCTGCTCACACCTGGGCTAAGCTACCAGAAGATCAGACAGGTGCTGATCACCTGTGTTAGCCCTGCAGGGAAGACATATGCTAAATGGTCCCATCATTAGGTGTTGATGTTCATACTTCATTAAGATTGGAATGGAGGAGGAGTGAAATCTTAGTTGTGCTTCTTCAATTTGGCTGTAGACAATATTCTCCAGGGCTGGGGTACCAGGGAGCAGTTTATTGATTTACATTGTGATGGATAAGTCTTGGCAATGGAAAATGATAGAAATGTAAAGCAAGATTCCCAGCTGGTGTAAACTGACTTCTGTGGAACTATGCTGATTTACCCCAGCTGAGTATCTGGCTCTACAGTGTCTTAATAAATAAAGCCTGGTAGCTGCAACATTTTGGAAAATACAGCTACAATTCAAACCCACAGTTCTCTCAGTCCCTGATATTGAGACAAAGGGGACTCTTTTAAGGTGGGCTGGGCAGGAGAGTTTGGAGAGGTTTTATGTGTATATTTCAGCGAGACAGTTACAATCTCATTCATATAAACTGTCCTTGTGACATCCCTGGCTCCTGGGAAGAGCGAGGGCCAGATTTTCAGAAGAGATCAACTCTCAACAGCAGCCATATAGGCATCCAAATGCAGTCCCCAGCTTTTCCAATGTGTTCAGCACCCATGCCAGACCCACAACTGAACAGAACAGCAGTCGCTGGGAGTTGAGCACTGTTGAAAATCTGGCCACTGCTTGCATGTCTCTTCAGGGACACTCAGGAAAATTAATCCAAATTCATTTGAAAGTGGATTAGTTAAACCACATTAAACCCCTGTGTGGATTCTTTTATTCAGAATTAAAGTGGCCTTAATTTGGTTTATCTTAATTCATTTCCACACCTCAATGGGAGCTGAACCCTTTTGAAAATCTGGCCCAGGATGTGGAATGATGTATCAGAAAGGCCAGGCCTTCACTGAGCTCTTCTCACAACCTTAGCAGATGTCTCCTGAACAATCTCAAAAATGTTTTGCTCACTAAATGTTTCTGTTTTGTAATAGATGGAAATTTGAAGCACAAGAAAATTAAGTGGCTTTCCCAAGGACACCTGGGAAGTCAGTGGCAGAATTAGGAATAATTCCCAATGTGGAAATCCTGGCCCCAGGAAGTCAACGGAAGTTTTCCTATGGACTTCAATGGAGCCAGGATTTCACCCCAGCTTTCCTGAGTTCAAGTTCAAATTTTTAACCCCCTGGCCCATCTTTATCAGGTCCGCACCCACGAGAAGATAGCCATCCACTAACCCACTAGTAAATTCTACCTGCACAGAAATCATAAGCAACCTCCTGCTCCTCACAGAAACTCGGCCACAGTGAGACACACGAACAAAGCAATCGCTCTTCACAAACGCCCTCAGGAACTGTCCGTTCCAGCTGCAGGCTGAACACAGTGACTTTAATCAATTATTTTTTTTAAAATCTTCCCTCCGTCAACACCACAGGCTGCTGGTTGCTCTGCTCAGACTCCCCATGCTGCTGTTGCTCCCTCTGATGTCACTGCAAAAAGTCCTCACTTATTAGCTTGGCAGCTGGAGGAAGGCACAAAAGCCAAAAAAATAAGTGAGGTTATTTGAATAGTGACGTCGCCCTGTGCCTGCTAGGGAGACCGAAAGCTCTGCAGCCGGGCAGTCTATTGTGTTTACACACACAGACAGAGAGACAGAGAGAGAGACTGGGGAATGGAAATTTTGAGCACTTTTATTTGTAAGCTGGTCTCTCTAGTTGGGAGCTAGAGAAGTAGACCTGGTGAGCTGCTTTGTGATTGACTGATTGGCAAGGATCTCCTCAGGAGTTTTGCAATCAGGCACAATGTGTTAAATTTCCTCGCTGAGGACCCTTTCATGCATTGGTTTTTGCAACCCCCTTTTCTCCCCACTGTGAAGGCCATCAGCCAGTAATTTTCCTAATTTATGACAGTGTTCACCGGAAAAAAAATGCCTCCTCTTGCCTCTGAAAGCAAACAAGACCTATATGCCATATGCTTCACAACTACACCCAGCTAATGTCCCAGTGGGACTGCTTTGCGTGGTTGCTGCTACAGCTACAGCGTCAAAGCCAGCTGCAGTTCCACAGAAATGAAAACTCTGATATACATAATCTTTGCAGGAGCCATGGATGGTATGAGGCAAAACATCTTTGAAAACACTTACTCATGTTCCAGCCACTCCCAATACTGGAAACATCATCAATGATAAATCAGATTTTTCAATCAGATTTTTTTCAAAGCCCGTCAAGAATTTTGCTTGTAATAAATATTTTTCTTTGCGATCTTCTCCTTTCTTGCTTTAAGAGCCTTGAAAAAAGCTCAGCTGTGGTTGGGCATTTCAGAACATTACAGCATCATGACGGGCAACTCGTTAGAGTGATTCAGAAGGTTTCATCTAATGCGTGTCTAGTTTCAAGTCCGCCTTAACGCACTCAGGATAGTCATTTTGTGGGTAAGGCACTGGTCTGAGAATCAAGAGAAATGGGTTCAGTTGCTGGCTCTCCCATAGAATTCTTATGTGAATTTGGACAAGACATTTAGGGCACGTCTGTGCCACATAGACCTGCAGTAGCAAGTCTAAAGGGTATGTCTACACTTGCTGGTAGATTAGCACTGCTGCAATCGATGCAGCGGATGTTGATTCAGCGGGTCTGGTGAAGATCCGCTAAATTGATGGGAGAGCACTCTCCCATCGATTTGTGTACTCCACCTCCCTGAGAAGCATAAGGGAAGTCACAGCGCAGTGTAGCCACCGCGGCAAGTGGATCTAACAACGTCGACTTCAGTTATGTTATTCACGTAACTGAAGCTGCGTAAGTAAGATCGATTTACCCCGGTAGTGTAGACCAGCCCTTAGAGCCAACTGACTCAGGCTTATGCAGCTCGGGCTCCAGCGCTGAAAATTGTAAGGTAGACATTTGGGCTTGAGCTGGAGCCCGGGCTCTGAAACCCAGCGAGGAGAGCTGAGGCTGCAGCCCAGGCCCAAACGTCTACACTGGTATTTATATCCCCACAGCCTGAGCCCTGTAAACCTGAGTCAGCTGACCCAGGCCTGCGGGTCTTTTATCGCAGCATGGACGAACCCTGAAGGCTCCTAAAGCAAGTAGATGCTTTTGAAAATGTGCCCTGAATTCCATTTCAGAAGTGCCTTAGAGCTGGATTTTTTAACGGTATTTAGGTGCCTACAGATGGAGCTAGACACTGAATGGGGTTTACAAACACCTAACTCCCAGTGATTTAGATGAGAGTTAGTCACCTAGGTGCTTTTGAAAATCCCACTAGCCACCTATCTAAATCTTTAGGTGCCTAAATAGCTTTGAAAATCGGTCCCCTAGACACTTAGGCCCAGATTTTTTTAAAGGTATTTAGTGGCCTATCTAGTTAGGCGCTACATACTTTGAAAAATCAATCTGTGATGAGGTGTGCTCCCCACCCAGGCCCTGCAAGAGCTGAATTAGGCCAAGTGGCCCAATTAGCCAATAAAGCTGCAAATGGGGTAGATTTAGGCAGGGAGCTAGTTAGAAGGAAACTCACCTGTGAGGGAGGCTGGAAATAGCATAGGAGGAAAGAGCAGATGGGAGGAAGCCTGCAGTCCCTCTCCCTGAGGTAAGGGAGAAGGTGCATGGTAGGAAGAGTCCAGGAGTGAGAGCAGTATGGTGGTGTGGATGCAGACCTTGTCTGTTTGTTACGGGACTCTGGGCTGGAACCCAGAGTAGAGGGTCGGCCTGGCTCCCTACCAACCGCCGCAGAGTGGCGTTGCTAAGGGCAATGGATATGAAGACTGCAGGAGACGCTGCTGGTGTGATATAGCCAGGGTAGTGGGCGTGAGGACTGCCTGATGCTGCCTGGGGAGCAAGATCTTGAAAGGCTACCCTGGAAAGGGAAACTGCAGAGGGTCGAGTCATGAAGAGGAAGCAGCAGCTCCTGGAGCGAGAGAGAGACAGAGAGAGGGAAGGGGTGTTGGCCTAGTGGAGCTAACCCCCAGGATGGCCAGGAGGTGGGGCCATTGAGTGGTGAGTAGAGCCCCCGTCACACTGGCCCTGCGTCTCACTGAAAGTCAAGATGTGTGATTCCTAAGAAGCTAAGTCACTTTTGAAAATGGGACTTCCGCACTTTTGAAAGCTTTACCCCTCGGGTCTGGCTGGTGCAGCGGCTCTAGCCAACGGGAGAGAGCTCTCCCATCGATGTCATCACTCCAGCCCCTGTGGGCGGCCGTAGCGATGCTGGTCAGAGACGCTCTCTCAGCGACGCTGGTGCTTGGGTCAGCGTAACTTACATCGCTCGGGGTGGCTTATTCACATCCTTGAGCGACGTAAGTCATACCGTAGTAAGTGATCGTGTGTACAGAGTCTTAGTCCCTCTGGGTGGGACCCATGAAGGGACGTAGGTGTTGCAATGCTGAGTCTCATGTCACCTAAATTTTAGGCTCTTAGAAAATCACCACCACAACGCTGCAATGCACAAAGCTGAGTTAGGCACCTTAGAATGGGGATGCGCAAAAGCCAGCATGCTAGGCAGGGCGCCGCCTAAGCTAGCCAATAGAACGGGTATGACCTAAGTCTTGGCCCTCTCTTGAGGGATAGGCACCTAACCCCAGGCTACAGGGAGGGGCCTATCTCTGCTTAGCAATCCACGAACGGGAACCTGGCACCTGGAGTCAGGCAGCTTAGGTGGCGAAGGCATTTCTTGCAAGAATAAATTAGGTGCCTGCCTTGGTTTACATACAGAGGAGGCGGCAGCACCCACCTTATAATCTTTAGCCCACTGGTTAGAGCCCTCACCTGGAATGTGGGAGACGTGGGTTCAATCCCCACCCCCCTTTCTGGGAAGGAGGGAGGATTTGAACATGTGACCCAACATCCCAGCATTGTGGTTGTGATTTTTCTAGGAGGCTAAAACTTAGGTTTCATGAGGGGCTCATTCAGTCCCTCCTGTTGAATCTGTTCCACTCTGGATAAATAAGGAAAGAGTGATTGGTGCAGAGACCTTGGGGTCTCCTACCTCCCAGGTAGTGCCCTACCAGTGGCTACAGAGTCATTCTTTCTTGCCCCCGGCCCAATGATTATTTAAGTATTCATCCCAATGGAATGATCATCAGAATATCCCATAGCTCAGAGCACTTTCCTGAGAGGTGGGGAAACCTGTTCAAATCCTTTCTCCCCCTGTGGCAGAGGAGGGAATTGAACCTGTATCTCCTACACCCTAGGTGAGTGCTCTAGCCAATGGGCTAAATGTTATAAGGTGGGTGGCACCACTACCACCACCTCCAGCCAGATATTGAATGGGACCTGATCTTGTAGCAGCTTCTGAGCATGCCTATCAGATCAGGTCCCAGACCTCTCTTAGGTGGCCATATGTCTCTCTCCCCCAGTTTGTGAGTTGCTCAGAGCCTTAGGTGGGAAAGAAGTGCCTGGGATGCCCAGAGGGAGGCAGCAGTGTGCCTAACCCCTTAAGTGTGCTCATAGGCAGAAACAGTGTCACCCAGGGAACTTTTATTCTGAAAATGTAGGTGCTGAGTGATTTTTTCTAAGTGCTTGCAACATTCAGTGGGAGTCTTGTGGATAGAGAAGAACTGGGACTTAGGCACCTAAGTCTGGGGTTTAAGCACCTTTGTGGATCTAGGCCTCAGTTTCCCTTATGTAAAGTTGGTGTAATTGCACTTCCTTTCTCCCACCATCCCATGACTTATTGTTTCAGACTGCAAGCTCTTCAGGGCAGGGAATCTCTCACTATGTGAACACGCAATAATCCCTGATCTGGCTGGGACCTCCACATGATACAGATAATTAATGATTTATCCAGCTTTATCTTCATTTGGCAATCACAAGGCGAGAACAACCACGGGCCCCATTTTTTGTCTCCATGCACTTAAAGCTGGGCATCTTGATCTCAGCCCTTGTTGCTCTGTACGTCCTTGTCCATGCAGCCCCTTCTATTGCAAAGCAGAACCACAGGGGGCGAGTGTGTTCCTGAATGCTGCCCCTCGGATTCACACATGGGGACAGGGGGGAGTGACTTGTGTATCCTTTGATTCCTGGAAGCCTCCCTGACCTTTTATTATGTCTCTCCAAAGAGAAGGTTCCTTTCTCTCTTGATTACCCTGCATTTTTCCAGCCTCCTCTGAAGCAGTAATAGTTCGTGTAAAGGATGGTTTGTTCAGTGTGGTTTTAGGTATCAGTCTGCATTTATCTGGTTGGCATACACAAAGTCTGACATTTTGTTAACTATGTGCAGCGGTCTCTTGCCTTTTATTATGCTGCTACTCGGAGTTTATTAAATAGCAAACAGATTTGGAATGCCCCATGTTGCATATGTTTAGAGTACAGCAGTTCTGTAGCTCTCTGTCAAGAAACGTTACCAGGTGGGGGGAGGGTGGCCTACCTTTGAAAACCCCATGAACAAAACCTTTGCTTCATCTTCTTTTTGCTGCCACAGAAGTTCATTTGGCAGAAAGTTCTAAAGCCTGTTAGAGTAAAGGCTATTCCTACGTACATGTGCTATAAACAGCAGGGGTGGAGAGGCAATGCTAATTCCGACCCACTATATAAATGGGGAAATAACTGTTGCATGGGTCCATTATATACAAATCTGCTTGACTCCAGAGTAAACCAAACCCTTTATTTTCAATGTTTGCCCACCTGTAAACAACCATTAGACAGTAAAACATTTAAAGCATGCTCATATTTCAACTCCCCTGTGGTGAAGAGTCTTTCTGGCATCTCTACCTGTCCTTATACAGAAACCCTTACTTAATGTTGACTGCTACCTCAGGTCTGCTTTGCACTGAGCCTTAGACCAAAAAAGTCATTGCAGAACTTTTGTTGGTCTTCAGCTTTGTGAAAGCTCGAAAGTTTGTCTCTTTCATCAACAGGTGTTGGCCCAATAAAATATTACCTTTCCCACCTTGTCTCTCTCCTATCCTGGGACCAACAGCGGTACAACAACACTTCAAATGCACATTCTAGAAATGGCTTTTCTCTTCAGGATGAGTCCTCTTATGGAAAAGTCCAACAGGATTGAATAGGATGGAGGCTAGGATTTCCAGAAGATGTTGAGAGAATTCTGTAGGAAGGATAAAATTGTTTATGAAATTCTATAGGATGGCTAAAGAAAATGTATGGACATTATTATTATTTATTTTATTTCTACAGCTCTTCCCTTATGGGCAGCACAGCTGGGTGAATAGTGACAAAGAAAGTATTCACAAATGTATAAGCACTTTCATTTGCATTCTACAAACACTTGAATGAACAATTTTTTTCATATGTAAGAAGAATGAATAGTTACACCAGAAGGGTTTCAAATTTATTTGAAAATACTGAGCATTTATCATCTAAATTTGACAGTTTAATGAAAAATTTAATCAAATTTGTGGGTTTGAAAACGTGACCAACTCTATTGCCAAGCAAAATACGAGCTGAAATATGTTCTCATAAACTATTTGCAAAGAATCACTTTCAGTAAACAAAGAAATTTGCTAAATTGTGTCTGTTTGCAAGTAATTCAGAAAGAGGAAGAGAAACTATGTTCATCAAATACATTATTCACAGCAAGTAACCCGCTTGCTGCTTGCTACAGATCCCCATGCTAAAATCTGAGGGCTAGTTATTGGAACTCCATTGAAATACATGACCACGTATAGCTCCTTTGATCTCATAGTGTGGTGCCGGTTCTGCATTGTGATCTGTGCAGACAGACGGCTACATCCAGATAGAGTCCCACTAAAATCTATGGGGCTTTGTGTGGGCACTGCAGTCTCCCTGTGTGGCTCACAATGCAGGATCGGGACCTATGTTTGTTGGTAGATGGTCATTGGTGATCAGATCAAATTGGCCAGATTTAGTTCTGCTTGATGGTTGACCTAATGCATTTGAGACCCATTCATGTGCAGCTCTCATTGGCTTCAAGAGCAGTCATGTGAGTGTATCTGTGGGTAGAGTTTGAGCTTAAGCTTTCTCTGCAAAGCAAATTCCTGATATGCTCATTGAAGAAAAAATAGGTCTGTGAATCCCAATAGTGACTACAGTGCTAATGGGCCCAGTGATGCTTTGGGATTCCTGCACACTCCCATGGATTAGGGTTACCATCCGTCTGGGTTTCCCCGGACATGTCCAGCTTTTTTAGCTTTAAATGGCCGTCCGGGGGGGATTTCTAATAAGGTAGAAATGTCCGGGATTTCCCCCTTCCCCTCATGCAGAGTGCAGCGCGGCTGATTGGACGGCTGTGCCTGATTGAAAGCTGCTCGCAGCCACTGGGGCCTCTAGCAGCCAGAGTCCCTCCCCCTCCCCCACTCCCTCCTCCCCCGCAGAGCTGTTTGTTTGGCTGCACGTGGAGCCCGCAGCTCTCCCTCGGCCTGGTGGCGGGGGGGGGCAGGCAAGGGACAGGGAACGGGGGGTTAGATTGGTCGGGGGGGCTGTTAGGAGAAGGGGGTGTAGAGAGCGGTTGGGGCAGTCAGGGGACAGGGAGCAGGGAGACTTAGATAGGGGGTGGGGTCCTGGGGGCAGTTAGGGTGGGGGGGACAGGTAGGGGGTAGGGGGATTCTGAGGGGGGCGGGAAGTGGGAAGGGGTGGGGCTAGGGCGGCACCCCGTGTCCTCTTTTTGATTGTTGAAATATGGTAACCCTACCATGGATGCCAACAGCTGCTGCATGCAGGGATCCAAAGGCAGCATTTGGCCCTTGTTGTTTTCACTTTCATTTGTACTGTTTCCTCTCCTACTTCCCTCCTTGGGGCTTGTTTCTCCAATGCTATGTCTACCCTACACACTGCATCCACACTGCAATGGGCCTCTGGCAGCCGGGAGGCAGTGGGGGAAGGCTTTAGCTCCCCACCGCAGGCAACTTTCACTGAGGCAGGGAAAGGCTGGGGCGGTGGAGAAGCAGTCTGCTGCTTCCCCACTGCCAGAGCCTTTCACAATGGCAGGAGAGAGGTTTTGGGAGCTGTCACAGCCTTTCCTTGCATCAGGGCAAGGGCTCTAGCCGCAGGGGCACAGCAGGAAACTCCAGTGCTAAAAATAGCGCTGTCAATGGGGAGGCAGGACTTGCAAGTAGAGAGCCATGTTAGGATATGTACACAGGTATATACCCACATCCTTCAGGTGGCTCTACTCACCTAAGCTATGTATACAGCCAGGCTAGGGGGACTACGCATGTAGGTATACTACACACCGCTGAAAGGAGAGTGCAGTGTAGACATGCTGTTTAAGAATGCAAAACTGGCTTCACAGCATGCTAAGGCTGGTAATACTGATAGCATGGGCATGAAGGAAGGTCAGTTATCTCTGGAAGTGAATGGGGATTAAGCAATAAATTAGCTTTCTTGCACGAGCATGGGAAATGAGGGAGGCAATCAGGGGAAAGAGAGAGATTTCTTTTGGCATAGTTTTGTTACATACAGATGGAAAGTCCTGGCTTATAAATGGCTGAAAACTGTCATGCAACCGTTTAGCAAGTTTCTATTATCTACTCCTTGGAAGTGAACAATACTGAGGTGTGGAGCAATGTTAATCAATCACATCACTTGAGCAAATGTTTGCATCTTGATTGGCTGCACTAATATTCAAGGTCAATATTTCTGGCCTCTGAGTTACTCAGCTAATATATGTAAATCTCGGCTTCCCAAGTGACTCATCAGAGGTGAATTCAAGTGTTAGCATAAAAGGCAAAACTAATGCAGGTCTGAAATTCATGACAGAACATCTATTGCAGCTGAAGATAGTCAGGTCCTATTTTTATTTATTTATTTATTTTATTTGACTGTCATGAAATACACATACACCATAGGAAACTCACATATGTTTTCAGTATTTGCACATAAAATTACCACATTTATAGACAAAAATTGGATGACACACAAATCTCTAGTAAGGCACCTGGCTAGCAACAAAAATGTAGGCATACAACTACATGTGTATTTGTGCACAAGGAATTTGGAAAAAAATTCTTTAAAAATTGGCCCTCAGTATGTGTTGCAATATATATAGTGACTTCATGACGGTGAAAATCAAGATTTATTATTGTTCAAAGTCCAGAAAGTGAGTTCTCTTACTCCCCACTGAAGCAAAATTCCAGTGAAGCCTAAGGAAAGAACTCAGTGTCATAGGCCAATAGTTATCTTTTATGTCAACGAAGAGTGATGTTTGCCTCAAAAGCCGTCAGTGTCTGCTTATAATTAGAGCTGGTCAAAAAATTAATTTCCATCCTGAGGGAAATTCCAAGACTTCAGAATTTTTGTTTTGTCCTAAATTAGGACAAAAAGTCAAAATCTTAGATTTTTTTAATTTTCTGAAAATATTTTGTTTTGACCCTATTGAAACATTTCATTTTGACTTTATTGTTTTTACTTTTATAATATATTATTATTCAAAATTATAAAGTCAAAATGGAATATTTCAACCTTATCAAAATGAAGCATTTCAATAACTTCTCATCAAAATTTTTGACAAAACTGATACATTCCCACAAAACGCTTCAATTTTGCCAAATCACTTTTTCTGATGGAAAAACATTCTATTGCAAAAATTCTGACCAGCTCTACTTATAATGATCTCAGACATCAGATTTCTCTGCAGTTCTTCTTTCAGAGGACCCTGGGCTAGATACTTGGGTATGCATCAGTTCCTTTGTACCCCTCTGGTGATGCAAAGTCACTGGCTACTTAAGAGAGGTTTCTAGGGGCTTTGCATGACCCAAGTGTGGTGACCCAAAGCATACAAGTGAATCTGCCCCATGATGATACAGTAGTAACAAAAAAAAAGAGCCGATGCAAATTGGTGTTTTCCCATTGACCTCAGTGGAGCCATGGTATCTTACCTGAGAATCTGGCCAGTATTTAAACTGCGGATCAAAAGTAGTTATAATAAAATGTCAGTTATATTCAGAATAATGTAGAAATATTGCAGCTGGAGTAAGGGATGGTTGGCAACATTTCAACACATTCATAGGCTTGTGAAGGACAGAAAATCTTCAAAACCTGATAGTTTTCTCAAGTGGAAAGTTAATTTGCTTATTTAAATGAGAAATGTTGGTCTGAATGTTTTTCTTTTGAACAGAGATTGGATCAGGGGTTAGATTCTCAACATAGCTCTATTGCTTTGCATTAGGCCAATTGACATCAGATCGGATCTTGCCCTAAAATTACTAAATTCTTTTAATTAGGCCATGTTCTTTTCATAAACTTTGCCTTTGGACTATAACAGTCAACAGCAGGGACTGATTATTCTTTTCAATACAGTGTAGACTTTGTGTGTTTTTTATGATACAGTTGGGAAATACTTTTGGGAAACACTTGTTCAAAACAAAACAATAGAACACAGGATTTTCTGAGTCAAAAATTAATACTCCTAAAGAAATATGTTGGAAGAGATGGTTTAATTACTATGATGGTACAAATCATGTACCTTCATTACTGATGTAACACTCTAGCTTTAGAAAAATCGCAATACCAATTCCCAGGAAACCAAACTCACGAGCCATCCTAAGTACTGATTCACAGGGTTTGTATATGGTCCTTTTCGATGCTTCTCTTCTCATTACTGAAACTGAAGGGAAGATTCCCATTGACTCACAGGGGCTTTGGATCAGGTCCCACATGCTTGCAGCATATGCATTTCAAAACATTGAACTAACAGTAAACATTACCAGCGGGGATTCAACTGCACTGTTAACTTGAGAGATGAATTGAAAAACAACATTGCCAGGATCTCAGGTAGAAATGGCTTTGATTGATGGGAATTCTGTTAGGAAGGGAGATTGCCTTTTTTAGCATAGCCAGGCACTGGAATTAATATGAATTCAGCTGGGAAAGAAGCACTGTATTAAGTCACAGTGCAATCGTTAACCCTTAGGATAGCAACATGATATAACTGGTATTAGCAGGCCAATTTTGGCTCTAGCTTGTGTATATTTTGAATAAATCTTCTCATTCAGGCACGCAGAAAACATTTGATATAAAACACCTTTCACTGAAGGGATGGTTTATAAGGAAAAGACTGGATTTTAAAAGATTCAGCCCAAGCACACTTTGAGGATTCAAAGACCTTTTGCTCTAAATCCCAATCAGGTTCTCCTCATCCTCCTGGCATTATAATTACTGAGGTCAATCTTGATTTTTTTTTCACTAGTAACAATTAACTTGCTTTTCTTGGGGCCTGTTCCAAAGCCCACTGAAATCCGTGGGACTCTTTCCATTGACTTCAATGGGTTTTGGAACAGGCCATTATTTGGGGTGACCTTTTAGGGATCTATGATGGGCTGGACAATCCCTTACTTTGGCCAGGACATGAAGGGTTTAATGGGTCTTTCCCAGGGATCCAGGCTGAAGATGACCCTATCCCCTAATACTTGTCACCAATATTCAGCCAGGAGGGAGAGGTCTCCAGCTGGAGGGAATGAAGCAGGGTTTAAACCTGGGCCAGTCTGGCAGAGGGATCTTGGTTGTGAGGCAAAGAGAACCCAGGGAATTGGTTAAGCAGCTCTAAGCTAAGACTCCTGGGAACAGCCAAGCCTAGGGATAAGGTTTGGATTGGACTTCACATGGTCCTGTTTATTTGGGGTCTGATCCAAAGCTCAGTGAAGTCAGTGGGAGTTTGTTTCATTGAGTTCAATAAGGTTTGGATGGGGCTCAAACTCCTGGAAAAGGGTGAGAATTTAGATTGTACCAAGAACATATATAGCAGTGGTGAGCAACCTGTGGCCCCTGCCGCCCGCACACGGCCCATCAGGGTAATCTGCTGGCGGCCCGCCAGACAGTTTGCTTACATTTACATGGCTGCCCGCAGCTCCCAGTGGCTGCGGTTCACCAGGAGCTGCGGGTGGCTGTGCAAATGTAAACAAACTGTCTGGCAGCCCACCAGCAGATTACCCTGACGGGCCGCATGTGGCCCGTGGGCTGCAGGTTGCCCACCACTGACATATAGAGTAGGTGGGAAATTTACCTCTTCCTAGATCCTATCCTGCAGTTTCCATTAATATCAGTGCATGACTAAATAAGGGCCACAGGATTAGGTCTTTAACAGGATTGACTTTCCCTCCTAGCAAAAGACCCCTCCCAATTACATGTCAACAAATAAATAACTTGTAATCTGAAAAAGAACCTCTGTTTCAAAATTGGCTTCTAATTTTGCACACAAGTATTTGCACAGTGACATTGGGATGCCAGTCTGAGGCCCCTTTGAAAATTTGCTTCCAGTGTATCTAGTCTCAATCCTGTGAGGTGAAAAACACTCTGGCTATGATCCAGAAAAGCATTTAAGCAGAAGCTTAACTTTAAGCACATGAATAGGCCTGTGGACTTCAATTAGACTAGTCACATGAGAATGTGAGCAACGGCTACAGAATCTGGTCCTATATCATTCTGGAGATTTAATTTTTGAATCTCCGATCTTTCTGGGTCTTCTGGCTGTTTTTTAACAGGAGTATAAGTGTTTCATTATGTTGTATAGTGCCTTGACTCTGGGGAGCTTTATAAATAAAAGTATTATATGATTTTACTCTAGGGTTCTACTTTCCACCAATATTCAGACTAATGATGTTTTCCCACTGATGCTCTGATAATCTGGGCCACCATGGAATGATTGAAATACATTATGCTATAGGGATGAAATCCTGGCCTACTTGAACTCAATGGGATTTTTGCCATTGCCTTCAATTGGGCCAGGACTTTGTCCTATGAATCTCAGAAACATCAGACTAATAGCTGGCAGCACTAGGATACAGCTTCTTAGCTGATGTAAATCCCACCGCTGGTTAAAACACTTCAAATGTGAAATTGTGACGAATTGTTAACACTTTAAATTTATAAATGTTTTGGTCAAAATTTTGAATTGATGAAGAAGGATGAAGGTACTGCAGTGATCTGCTGATCTGGCAGAAGGAAAAACATTTCTCCAGTTAGAGTTAACACACTCATAAATGTGGTTATTATCTTTGCAGTGGCACACACACAGTCTGAGCCTCATTCCTTTATTTTACAATCGTGGACCAACAGAACAGTCTCTAAGGACAGTTCCAGCGGGTGAAAATTAGAGTGGCCCTGAGACTGCTCACACATGAGCCAGAGGCTAGTTCTCTTCAATATTGATCCTCAAAAGATTCTGAAATTTCTCAGGGTCAGCAGCTATAACATTTGTAACTCTACTGAAATGGGGGAATGCAAATGAACTCCACTAAAATGGGTGGATGGGTGGGTTTTTCCAAAGGGCTCTGCCCTGGTCTAATTCTGCTCCCACTCAAGTAAAAATATTCTGACTTCAATGGGAGCAAATTTAGGTTAATGCTGAGTACTTCTGAAAATCCTGTCCTGTGCACACACATACTTTATGGGCTAGTAGCACCATCTATCCTTAAGGTTACCAGACATTTTCCATTATAAGACCCTGTTTTCAGTTACTTATAATGTTGCCAAACTAGAACTGTTTGGGCTGAAATTTTCTATGACCAGTGTCTGCCCCAGGCTAACATTTTTGGGAAAATTTCATCAAAACCAGTTCAGTCACTTCCATTTTAATTCTGGTGACCTTTCCTTTGAGATGCCCCAGTATCCCCATGCTTTGAGGCAGGGACTTGAAATTTGGCCTTTGTGTCAATTATGGGACTTTGCCTTCCTCTGAAAACCCACCCAAATTTGGTGAAGTTTTAAGCCTCTGAAAAACTCAGTTTGCACCTGTTCAACAGAGACTTGCTTGAGCTTTCCACTTTAATTCCCTGCTGATTCCATTCACACTGAGCATGCACCAGCCCAGGGCTCCAGGACATTCCCTACAATTGCAGTTCCAATCCCAGCTGGTGAGGGGTGTGCCAGGCATGAGTGTAGGTACTGGAATAGAGACCAGGGAGCCTGTCTCTCCTGAGTTCTTGGTGACCCCTGGCATGGGAGGGGATAAAAAATCTGACAGGCAGGATGTGAGGAGAGAGTTGGGACTGGCTGGTTAAGGAGCCATGCAGAGGAGGACACTGAGGTTGGATGTGGATGTGACAGTGCCCCCCATAAGGCTTTATGGAAATATGCTTATGAATATATGTGACATAACTGGAATATGTTCTATGCTACATATGCCGTGTAACATATCTCTGTAAAGGTTATGATCTACTGAATCTATTCATCCTATTTGTATGAATGTATCATTTTTGTATTCAAAGTTATGAATATTGGCTGTGTACTGTTTTGATTTTTAAATAACCTTAGTAGAGTATTTGGTCAGTTCTTGGAGAAAGGAATTTGCAAAGTTAAGTGCCCAGTCAGGAAGCACTTAAGGAACAATGCATCTTGGAATGCTCCAATCCACATAAGAAGTCTTCCTGGAGACATTCAAGATACCATGTAGGCAATGGCTTCTGCCTGTAAAAACTGTGAGTCATGCATGGACATGTGACTTGCCCAGGTGACTCCAGAACTCCATCTTGGAGCTGGACTTTGCATAGGAGAGAGGAAGTCCATTTAAGCCCGTGGGAGACCCCTCCATTTTGTCTTCAGCTGTCTAAAGAGAGAGCCTCTCCACTCCCAAGGATACCTGAAAGAAACTGGAACAAAGGACAATCACTACAGGAGCTGTGAGTGATTGCTGGACCCAGACTAGCAGGAGACTAGTCTGTAAAAGGAAGCTTACTGGAACTGGTGAGGTGTTATTTATATTCAGTTTTCTTAGACATAGATTTGCGTGCTTTATTTTATTTTACTTGATAATTCACTTTGTTCTGTCTGTCACTGCTTGGAACCACTTAAATCCTACTTTCTGTATTTAATAAATTCACTTCACTTTTTACTTATTAATTAACCCAGAGCATGTATTAATACCTGGGGGGGGGGCAAACAGCTGTGCATATCTCTCTATTAGTGTTATAGAGGGCGAACAATTTATGAGTTTACCCCGTATAAGCTTTTTACAGGGTAAAATGGATTTATTTGGGTCTTAGACCCCATTGAGAGTTGGGCATCTGAGTGTTAAAGATAAGAATACTTCTGTAAGCTGCTTTCAGTTAAGTCTGCAGCTTTGGGGCATGTGGTTCAGACCCTGGGTCTGTGTTGGAGCAGATGGGCGTGTCTGGCTCAGCAAGACAGGGTGCTGAGATCCCGAGCTGGCAGGTGACTGGAGGCTGGGGGACAGGGAGAAGAGACAGATTGGATGAGAAGCTAATGGGGGGGACTGGGACTGGCTGGGCACAGAGATTGGGGATACTAGAGCCCAAGATTCCCAAGTCTCACCATTCCTCTGCTGTCAACAAGTATCTATCAACCCTCTGGCAAAGTGTGTGTCTCTAGTGCTGGTCCGTATAGATGATTACAATTGACGACTGTAGAGTAGGCTCCTGTGGGCGGGATTCTTGAGTTAGGGTCTGCAACAGGAGAAAGACACAGATGGAGCAGAATAGACTCTTTGTGGAGAAGCCCTGAAACAGAGCTGGGGGGGGGAGCAGTGAGATCCGCAGAGGTAAACGGCTTGAGTCCCTGGTGGGGGAGAAGCCAGGTAAGGAAGCTTGTCAGGAGAAGGGGGCAAGAGACAGAGGACTTCAGTGGAGTCTGAGGGGCTCTCATTGGCTCCTTTGGGCACTGACTTAGGCCTACTGATAGTAATGTCAGTGACAATGAGGCTCGGGGGTAACTGTGTGTGACCTTTAGTTGTCTGGGGGTGACTCCTTGAGAGTGAAATTAACCCATGATGGTAAGAGACCGAGGGCATGTCTGCTAAAAATGGCAGTGTAGACATTGCGGCCTGGGCTAGTCACCCAAGTATGAGCCCAGGGTGTTGGGCAGTTTGTACTCAGGTGGTGGCAAAGGCTAGCCCCTGTGCTGCAAATTCCACACTGCTATATTTAGCATGTCACTCAAGTAAATCTTGCTTGTGTCTGGCCAGCAGTGTAGCCATATCCTGAAGGTCCTAGCACAGCAGAAATATCCAATAGTTATGCAGTTTCGTGGTGGCTGTACAGGAATGCTCAGCACAGTATACATGCAAGGCACTTGGGTAACAAGCTGATTTGTCCCTTAGAAGTACTTTTAGACAGGGTCTGATCCAAGGCCCAGTGAAATCAATGGGAATACTCTCAAAGCCTAATGAAATCAATGGATTGGGCTCGTAGATCAGTGCAGGGAGGCTGGAGGGACTGCACCTATTGCAATCCGACGCTGTATGACTATATCCATAGATCCGAGGAAGGTCTGGGGTGTCATCACTGGCTCCATCAGCGTGTAGCTCTGCAAGCCTGCACATGGATGGCACATAGGGTCCACCACATCTGTTCTAGCCTAGAGACTGGATTAGCAATTGTAGGGAGGCCCATACCCTGCTTCTGATGAGGGAGGTGGATACTGTTGGCCCGTCTGATGTATAGTTCTCCCAAACAAAACCCCTTTGCTCAGGCCTTCTGCTTGCAAATGAGAACTTCTCTGTCTGAATGACTTCTGACCGATCCATCTGCTTGGCTCAGAGCCTGAAGGGATCGAGTCTCCCATTGTTCTTGGCTTGGGAACACCTGAACAGCCTGCTTAGCTGACTCTCATCTACGTGTAATGTTCCGCTATACAGTGCATTCTCTATTCATGTTGTTCCCTCCTGTGACTGCGGGGTCAAGGCTTGTGCTGTGAATGCTCTTCCCATTGTGATCAATTCTCATTATGTGGCCTCCAGTGGTCTTTTTTGATGCTCTTCTCTTCTATTCTTCTCTTCACTTTGAAGTGCTCTTTCATGAAACAGCACAACATAAAATAAAATGGCACTTGTTATTAACACGAAAGAAACATTCTGTTTCAATTATTTCCCTCTTCAAGTGTGAGGCATGAGGACTTGCTCATAAACAATAAGCACAGAGAGTGTTTTGAAGACTGTAAACTTCTCAATGAAAAAGAGGGGGGGGAGGGGAATACCCTGGTGTATACACAGCACCATACAATCTAAACTGCAGAGGCATCAAAAGGCCATATGCTGACTGAAGTAAATAGGGCTGAACAGGATGCAAATTGGGATCAAATTTGGGACGGAGTACATATCAAAGTGAAATAATCAGAGACCGGGCCCTAGATTTGGTCTGGGTTCTGTTTCCAGCTCTGCCACTGAACTCCTGTGTGGCCATGGACAAGTCTCTTCACTTCTCTTTGCTTCTATTACCCCTCCCACCCTTTTTCTGTCCTGTATAATTAAATTGAAAAGAAGAAAAATGTTTGTGTGGGGTCTTTTTTCCCCAAGTCTGTCGGTACGGTTCCCATCTTTAGAAAGCTATTTCCAGAAAGACTTTCTTTACCATTTCCCCAGAATAAGGACAGAAGGGCCTTTTAAACATTTTTCTTTTGATTTTTCTAGTTCTACTATCATTTTTCTCAGTACTGTGCAGCCAGATAACATTTGCCCTTTTAAAATAGCATGTAATAAGCTTTTACAGTATGCAAGTAGACTTCTAACGATAGACTTCTTAACACAAGTCTCCCAACTGCTCCATAAAACAGCTGACTGGACAGCCCAGGTCCAAGTGGACTGCAGTTTGCTCTGGGTTCTCCCTCTCCATTTAAAAATGATCCCATTGAATCTAGATTAAGAGGCAGTGCAACTGGAATTCTGAAAACTGCATAGATATTGAAAGGCGGACTGTAGTAAATTCCCCTGAGAAATACCCATTGACTTCCAATGGCCTTGGATCAGGTCCCTACTGGACAGCCCGTGCATACAAAAGTAGGCTCAGGGAAATTGTGGTGGAGGCATGCCTTTATCTGGACTCAGGATACGTCTACAGTACCGTGGTAAGTTGACCTAAGGGCTGGTCTACACTGGGGGGGGGATCGATCCAAGATACGCAACTTCAGCTATGCGAATAGCGTAGCTGAAGTCAAAGTATCTTGGATCGAATTACCTGGGGTCCACACGGCGCGGGATCGACGGCTGCGGCTCCCCCGTCGACTGCGCTACTGCCACTCACTCTGGTGGGGTTCCGGAGTCGATGGTGAGCGCGTTCGGGGATCGATATATCGCGTCTTAATGAGACGCGATATATCGATCCCAGATCAATCGATTGCTACCCGCCAATACGGCGGGTAGTGAAGACGTACCCTAAGTTACGCAACTTCAGCTATGTGAATAATGTAGCTGGAGTCGACGTAGCTTAGGTCGACTTATTGTGGTGTCTACACTGCGCTGGGTCAACGGGAGACGCTCTCCCGTCGACTTGCCTTACTCCTCTCATTCCCAATGGAGTACTGGGGTTGACCAGAGAGCGCTCTGCTGTTGATTTAGCGGGTCTTCACTAGACCCGCTAAATCGACCCCAGGTGCATCTATCGCTGGAGCGTCGATCCCGCGGCAGTGTAGACATAGCCTCAGTCTGAACCAATGCTTTCATATTCTATGGGGTTCCTTTGTTCCCTTGAGCTGAAGCACAGCTTGCTATTCAAGAAGCAGACAGCAGCACAACACCCCAGTTCAAGGCAAGAAGGAAAGCAGAATAATGTGCATGGCAGATGAAATTTTAAGTAGGCAGAAGGCTATTACGCAAGTTAGGGCCAGAGCCTCAACCCAAGCTAAGCTCGCTCCTTTTGCTTTGCTCCGCTTTTCAATTTCTGACTTCCAGTTTTTCCACTGAAAAAATGTAACACTTTCAAGGAAAGCAGACAAGTTCGGGGGGTGGGGTGTCATTTTTGGCCATCCCCATTGGCCTTTTTTTACTAATCCTCATTCATTTTCTTTCGCAATGCAACTGAACCATTCGCCTTGTGAGAGGAGAGTGGGGAGCAGAAGATTCCTTGATAACAGAACTGCATGTGTCATTTTTTATATCTGGGTTCTCTATCTGCTCACCATGTTGAAATTCATAGGTAGGGAAGCATGTTAATTCAACCCACTCATCTATACAGAGAGGGAGGTACCTAGTCTCTTTGTAGCATCAGGGTCCCAGAACTAGTATAATTCAAAATCTGTGGGACCACTGTTCAGACATAATCACCTTAAGGAGACACCCTGCTTTTATGCTTCAAGAGTTTAGCACCTAAAATGGGCATTTGTAGGTGTAGGGCTAGACACTCCATTGGCTCCACCGAGCTACTGCCATTTACAGCAGTTCAGGACCAGATCCCTGCTAGAGTCTACTACAAGTGAAATGTGGGATTTGAATTCCTACTTAGATGCTTTGTCTGGAAAAGCTGACCCCTCTTCCCGCCCACCCACCCACCCCTCCCCTGCCCCATCATGTAACTTCCGCATAATTTCATAAAGTAAAGCAGAAAAAGTTCAACGGTGCCTTGAGTTTGTCTTTGTTTCAGTCACTTACCATGGGGAATTGGTGTGGTCTAGTGAGTAGAACACTGGACTTGTTGGCCTCATTTCACCTGCTGTGCTGATCACTTGTTGTTTGACACTAGACAAGTCATCTCACCTCTTTTCCCTTCCCATCCTTTGTCAGTTTAAGCTGTAGGCTTGTAAGTTACTGTCTATTAATGTATGTTTTTATAATGCCTCTAGGTGTTACCGTAACCAATATTCTTCACTTCTGGTAGTGTTGCTGTGCAATATTAAGAGCTGCCACATTGCACCCTAGAGGTGGCTGCATTTCAGTGGTGAGTGGCGTGATCCCTTCATACTATGGACTGACAACTTCACTGATGTAAAAAGTCCCTGGAACTCAATACACTTGCAATGAAGATTAATTTTGTACAGTTTGTTTGTCAGTCTATGCCAGGGGTCCCCAACGTGGTGCCTGCGGGCGCCATGGCATCCATGGGCGCCCGCCTACTGGCCGCCGGACAAGCAGCCGCTGAAATGCCGCCATGAAGCGGCAACGTCAAGAAGCACTACTGCCGAAATGCCGCCAAATTTCGGCGGCATTTCGGCGGCGACGCCTCTTGATGACGCTGCTTCACGGCAGCATTTCGGCAGCGACGCCTCTTGACGTTGCTGCTTCACGGCGGCATTTCGGCGGCTGCTTGTCCGGCGGCCACGGTCCTCGGCGGCTAGTTATCTGGCGCTCGCCCCACGGAAAAGGTTGGGGATCACTGGTCTATGCAGTTGGGGGAGCATTTTAGGATGAGAGATGCTATTTCATTGGGTCTCAAACTTTTGTACTGGTGACCCCTTTCACATTGCAAGCATCTGAGTGCCACCCACCTAATAAATGAAACACACTTTTTAATATATTTAACACAAATATAAATGCTGGAGGCAAGCGGGGTTTGGGGTGGAGGCTGACAGCTCGCGACCCCCCATGTAATAACCTCGCGACTCTCTGAGGGGTCCCGACCCCCAGTTTGAGAACCCCTGTGCTATTTGAATGTAAGGTAATATAATGTACAGTATTTGTTAAAACTTGCAGTCAGATAGTAACCCACACATTGGGAGTGCCTGAACAGCAAAATAAACACATGTAACTCCATAAACACATCGCCTTTACTTCCGTGTTTATGAATGCAAGACACATTTGTTCCTTCATGCTTCAGATGCTACTGTAGGACAATTGCCTAATAATATAGCTTCTGTATTGTTGGGCATAGGCATGTAGGAGCAATATATTTCTCATCATTCAGAGCTCTCACAGAAGACATTTCATGAGATTTTCATGAAAAAATATTTTTAAAATAACTTCATGGTTTAGCAATTCATCTGTTAAGCAGAAATCTCACCCCAACATACCCACCCAAGCATACACATATTAGTTCCTATTCATCCTTTCTGCTTCCTGATGCCCTTTTAAATGATACGGTGCTATGGGAGTGAAGAGATATTGTGTGATGTCATGCTATGGTATAGGCAGAAGCCTGTGTGACTTCAGCAATGGAAAATGCTTTATTAGCAATAATTACAGATGGTCCAAAAATAGGAAAAAATTGGGTGTCTGTGGAGGGCGGGGGATCTTAGTGGGGGGGGGAGAGGGTTTTTGTTTTGTTGTTGTAGTAGTTTGTCAACATTTTGTCAGACTATCCATGCATAATTCTACTTTCTGGCCAAGACTTTCTATAGGACTAGTGATTTTTTTTTTGAGTGCCTCACTATTGGCATGTCCAATTTTTAACTCAGTAACAGGGAGACGGGGTGCCTAATATACAGAAAATGCTGAGCACCTGCCCTCTAAAAATCAGGCCTTTTTTTAGGTCCCTCAAATTAACATCCAAAATTGCTAGTCATTAGTGAAACTCTTGGGCTTAAAATCTATGACGTTTGCAGAATGTTATCCAAGATATCAGAATGGTGGGGGAAAACCATGAGCCTAACCCTGCTTCCAATTGGTTTTAGTGGGAGGGGAGGACTGGCCCAGAATAAAAGCCAAGCTGGGACGTGAAGATTAATCAGAGCAGATGTAGCATTTAAAGCCACTAGAATGTTCCTAAAGGCCATTAAGTATGACAAGCAGAGTGCATCCAGCACGATCTCTGATGAAGGGAGTGGAGGGCTTTGTAGATATGTTTATACATGTTTCTGGGAATCTCTAAACTGTAATCCCCTGGCATGATCACTTGCCCACTTCTTCATTATGCAAACAATCTAACTGCAAATCTAAATCTAGATTGGTTTGTTTTCTTATTGTTTTAAGCATCTTTTCTAATGCATGATTTATAGCCTCTCCAAAAAACCAAAAAGTTATGCAGTACCGTTGCCATAGTGACGTTTGCCAAGAAAAGAGCAGGACAGATGCAGGCTGGCTCGTTATTTCACTCACTCAACAAAAGACTATGCGGATGCATTTGTTTCCCTCGTGCAGGCTGTCTCCTTGCATGGCCCTTTTCTTGACCTATACATGCTGTACGCCTTGTATAGAGTGTTATCAGATCCCAGTTGAGTCAGTCACCCTTGAAGGCAATGAAAGTTCTGCGGTTGACTTCCAGGAGAGCAAGCCAAGATCAGACTCACAGACTTTAAGGAAGATACAGGTGCTGAGTGCCTTGCATGGTTAAATGCTACTTGCATAAACTGCTTCCATACATTCACCTCTCACTTGCCTCCCTGTGACCTCCCCGCCACACCTTGAAGGGCTTAAAAGCAGCCCTGGAGAGGGCTGTGTTGGGGAGAAAGCAGCTACTAGGCTGACTGGGGAAGCAGCTGCAGCTGGGCCATGCCCCAATCAGGCCACAGCTGGCCCTATAAAAGGCTAGTGAGCCAGGAGCTGGCAGACACTCTCTAGCTTCTCTGAGAGAGAAGGACATAGCTGCCAGGGAGCTGAGGAGGATCCCTAGGGCAGAGCGGTGCTGGGGGAGCGCAGAGGGAGCTGGGGAGCTCCAGCCTAACAGAGTCCCAGGCTGAGGGGAGGGCCCACGAAGGGTACTAGGGCTGCAGAGGGGCAGCCCAGACCTAGGCAGAGGCAGCGGGTCCGACCACCTTTGCCGATGATGAGTGAGTGGTACAGTCTGCAGTCTGCCCCAGGGGGCGGGGGCTAGATGATGACTGGCAGTAGCCACTGAGGCAAGGGAGAGATTGGGGGTTCCCCTGGGAGGGGAGGTGCAGACTAAGGGGGTACTGCCAAAGGGCAGAACCCTAATCTCGAAGGGCACTGGGGTCCGGGAGGGACACGGGGGCCAGTGGTGGGCAACACACTGGTCTGCAGAGGGCGCGCTGCGCTGAAAGAGCTGATTCCCTAGACGACCAGCAGGAGGCACCACAGCGGTGAGTCATCGCCCTGTAACACTCCCCAAAACAAAAGAGAGAGAGAGAGAATGGCTTTGGGGCTGGTCAAAAGTTCTCCATCAAAATTTTCTTTTGATGGAAAATTGTGTGTTTGACTAAACTAGCGTTTTCATGGAAAGTATCTGCTTAATTTTATTTTTTTTTTCATCAGAAATCTGAATTTTTTTATTTTTATTTTTACAAAAATGGAAATTTTCCACTGAATGTATATGAAAATGAACACGCTTTCATTTTTGTAGCACTTTCTGTGCGGGAGGTGATTATGACTATGAATGGGCTTCCACCAAAGACATTTCCAGGATCTGATGCTACAATCTTAGTGAAGGAAAAAGGCCCAGTGGGAGGGCTTTTTTTTTGCCTGTGTTAAATTGTTAAGACAGCTTTCAAAGTCTTTCCATGGATTGCATCATCTAGGGCTGAAGGAGGAGATGCAGGGTATAGTCAGTGTTTTCCATACACTATGGTATGGACAGCAAATGCCTTGCTCCTATGTTATACCTGCATCACAGCCCCCATCCCTTTGCAAGGCAATACAGAATGTTAGGTTGTGTCCACACACTACAAGTGCTATAGCAGCACGGTGATAGCCCTGCAGCTATACCACTGTAGCAGAATA
The DNA here is from genome assembly GCF_028017835.1 of Emys orbicularis. Classification (NCBI taxonomy): domain Eukaryota; kingdom Metazoa; phylum Chordata; order Testudines; family Emydidae; genus Emys; species Emys orbicularis. Next base: position 133,805,535 of record NC_088688.1, on the reverse strand, counting down.
GATACTTCCTATAGCAATCGAATGTAGTGTGACGGGGCAAGGTCAGATGGCTATAGGAAAGTAGTGAGAAACAGGTATGTTAGCCCCAGGCTAAACAAATCCCTGTTACCATGGTAACCAAATGGCAGTTGCTCCAGGTTAATCTCATAGACTCATAGACTTTAAGGTCAGAAGGGACCATTATGATCATCTAGTCTGACCTCCTGCACAATGCAGGCCACAGAATCTCACCCACCCACTCCTGTAACAAACCCCTAACCTATGCCTGAGTTATTGAAGTCCTCAGATCGTGGTTTAAAGACCTCAAGGTGCAGAGAATCCTCCAGCAAGTGACCCATGCCCCACGCTGCAGAGGAAGGCGAAAAACCTGCAGGGCCTCTGCCAATCTGCCCTGGAGGAAAATTCCTTCCCAACCCCAAATATGGCCATCAGTTAAACCCTGAGCATTAAGATCCTTCCAGAAAGCAGTGGAGACAGCTAGGTTGATTGGGACACCTGAAGCCAATCAGGGGCTGGCTGAAACTAGTTAAAAGCCTCCCAGTTAGTCAGCTGGGCGTGCATGTCAGGAGCTGTGGGAGGAAGTTGCGCTGTTGGAGAGACTGAGCAGTACACACCATATCAGGCACAAGGCAGGAGGCCCTGAGGTAAGGGTGAAGTGGAGCTTGAGGAAGTGCGGGCTGCTGTGGGGAAGTAGCCCAGGGAATTGTACGCGTCCTGTTTCTAAAAGGTCAGCTACCATAGCTGATACTATTAGGGTCCCTGGGCTGGAGCCCGGAGTAGAGCGTGGGCCCGGGCTCCCCTCTTTGCCCCCCCCCCATGATTAATCACTGAGACTGGGAGACAATAGAGACTGTGCGAGGGAGGGTAGCTTCTTCCCACCTCCCTTGCTGGCTTATGATGAAAATGGCTCAGTAGGCTGTGACCCTTGTCTCTAGAGAGAGAAGGGCTACGTGGAGGGTCACAGTGAGCCTCTGAGGCTAGCGAAATCCGCCAGGAAACGCGGGACCCACGGAGACAAGGACAGAACTTTGTCACAGTAGCTAATCTACCTCTCCAAGAGGTGGTAGCTAGGTTGACAGAACTTCTAGCTGTGTTTATACTGGGGGTTAGGATGACCTAACGCTGGTGCTCAGTGTGCAAAATTTTTCTCAGCCCAAAGTGACGTAACTAGGTCATTTAATTTTTAAGTGTAGACCAGGCCTTGAGTGTTATTCCACTCAAGAAGTTAGGCCTGATTCCCCACTCCCTTACATCTTGTGTAATCATTAACACCTGTGCAAAGTGGCCGTAAAATGCTACCACTCTAATCTAGTACAAGGAGTCCTTGTGGCACCTTAGAGACTAACAAATTTATTTGGGCATAAGCTTTCGTGGGCTAATCTAGTAGCGTTTTACACTCACTCTGTGCACATCTGTAACTCCCCTCAAGCAGTCATCAGTTTGCATGTCAGGAAATGGGACTCTTTTTAATTAATACTCTTAACACTGTCCATCCTCTAGTTGTAATATAAGAAGACAAAAGGGCCATACCTTCTGGTCTGATTTTGCTCAATTACTGGAATTACACCAGAGATAAATTTGGCTTCTTATATTTGTTATAAGAGCCAAGGTGCCGTAACTAATAAATTGCAAATCTTATGTTAAACTCTTTACTTCTGGACGTATGATTTCATGTGACTGCTGAGAGATGATCCTCCCTTGTCATTGTCATTCTTGTATGAAGTGCACTTCACTGTGGGGAAGTCCTGAGACTGCTGTCAGCCATGTCCATGTACTGGGTACTGAGAGCTTCTAAAAATCTGCCCATTGTTTAGTCAGGAACTGATCTCCATTTAAAATCTGGCCCCAGTTGTGGGTACTGAGATAACCATCTGGCCCTGAGCTCTTAGAAAGAACAAGCCCCTCTATGATTTGCCCAAGATTACACACAGTTGATGGCATAGCCAAGACTTGAACCCACATTTCCTGAATTCCAGCCCTCTGCCTTAGCCAGATACTCATCCTTCTTCTGTATTATTGTGCCTACTTCATTGTTAGTAACTATTTACAGTTCTTAAGTCTGCATACACATTCCCATAATTAATTGTTATACACATTTAAAAAATGCTCAAATGTAAAGGCCACAATGAACACATCTGGTATGCTGTAATAAAGCATGTTTTATCAACCCTGAAGACAGGTCATCCTTAACCCTGGACAGATTTATCAGAAGAAGCAGGGCTTGAGCTTATAACTCTTCTTCTTTTACCAAGGAGGAGAGCCAAAAAGAATGGATACATTACATAGGATTGTTTATGTTAAGGAATTATTTGAATACATACACTAGTCTTACCAAGGGTGTGTTGGTGTGTCATTCCCTCTGTCTCTGTGCAGTTATTAAATCCACCCAAATTGCCATCAAATGCATACTTATTTTCTAAGGAGTTCTGAAATATTTCCAAGGTGGAGTGAGAAACAGGAAACACTTTACTGCTGATGTGTGTTTTCCCCCTTGGAGTGGCATCATTTTTTTATTTAATTCCTCCAGGTATTATTCGCCTTACACCATTTAAAGACAGAATGTTGTATTTGTGTCTCCAATTAAATTGCCCTTAACATCAATGGATGTTAAGAGTTGCAATCAGAGTTAATAACCGTTTTTTTTTATTAGAGTAATGCCTTGGGTCCCTAATCTTGGCCTAATGGGGTCTCTTTGTGCTAGGGGCTGTACAAACACATAGTGAAAGTCAGCACCTACCTTCAAGAGCTTACACTTTACATAAACAAGATAGACAAAGTTGGGGGGGGAAAGAAGCACTTTTATCCCCATTTCACAGATGGGGAAACTGAGATACCGAAAGTAATATTTTTTCCAAAGGCCTCATGTGATTTTTTTGTTGTTGTTGTTTTTAAAGGAGCATCTATCCCATTGAAAGGAGCAGAGGTCCCATTGTCAGTCACTTGAGCTCTTCAGAAAATTTTAGCCAGTGAGACTAATGACCAATTTTTCAAAAGTGCTCAGCACCCACAGTCAGGGCCAGATTATTCAAAGGTCTCTGCTCCACCTGAGGCACCCAAGTAAGTGATCAGATTCTCACAAGAGATACCAGATTGGATGAGGAGCTCTTTTGGAAATCTGGCCATAAATATCACAATAGGAGCTGAGCATCTTTGAACATCTAGCTCTTATTGAGGTGTCTAACTGGGAGCTGAGTTTGAAAGTCTAGGGGGCACCGAGAGCTCAGAAAATCTGGCCCGCCAAGGTGACTTGTCCAAGGTCACAGAGCAAGGCCAGGAACTGAATCCAGATCTTTTGATTCCCCTTCTAGTGACTTACCCACAAAAACATCCTGCTTTTCAACAGCCAGCACTAGGGCATGAAGCCCTGGGGTAAGTAGGTGAAGGCAATAGTTTTATGCCTGTCTACAGCAGGCACATGAACTGAGAGAGAAATTCCACAGCAAACTTTCTTTAATCTTTTCCAATAACAAGTGAAAAAGACAGAGGGATTTTTATTACTTTTCTACTGTTAATTTTATTTCTTTTCAGATGAATTATTAAAGGATAGATAGGTAGCCCAGCAGGCAGCTGTGGGTTTAATTTACTGACTGCATTTGTATTGATCAAATGCCTAGCTGGAGTGGGAATGTCCTCTGAAAGAATCAGAATGTAATTCAAGTATGAATGCTAAAGTCTAGGACAGAGGACAAAGGAGATCTCCACTCTCCTTGAGCTTTGAATGGTGATTACATTACACATCATCAGCCATGTTGGCACAATCCTGGGCTGGGGCACTAGTGCTGCTCTATTATGTGATGAGCGCTGTTTGAAATCAGATGAATTGCTTCCAAAAATCCCTGAGTCTCATTTTCATGGAGGCTGAGCATTGCACTGGCTGATGAGAAGGGACGGTATTTCTTTCAGCAGGTGATAATGAGGCAGATTGCTCTTCCTTTTCTTAAGAATTAGGAAAAAGAACAGGAGAACTTGTGGCACCTTAGAGACTAACAAATTTATTTAAGCATAAGCTTTCGTGGGCTACATCCGAAGAAGTGGGCTGTAGCCCACGAAAGCTTATGCTCAAATAAATTTGTTAGTCTCTAAGGTGCCACAAGTACTCCTGTTCTTTTTGCGGATACAGACTAACACGGCTGCTACTCTGAAACCTGTCATTAAGAATTAGGTTGCTCCCTGCATATGCAGCAGAAATCCGCCTCCTCAAACCGTCCCACCTACCTATTTCTCATCATCCGTAATCCACACACCCACCACTACCTAAGATCTTCCCTGTCATCCTGCCTTGTCTCACTTAGGGACAGAATCTTCCACCCTTACTCATCTTGCTTCCGGAGTAGCAACTTTGACTTCAATGGGATTGCTTGCAGCTGTAAAGGACTACTCAATAAGGGCAAATTCCAGCCCTTAGATTGCAATCACTTCAGGATAGGGAATAGGGCCTTATTCTCCTCTGTCTCATTTCTATAGCAGTGTAACTCCATTGACTTCGTCAGTCACTCATGCTTCAAACCAGAATTAGAACCCATGTCTTTGGTGATGGGCCAAATCTTGGAGGCCTTACTGAGTTCTGACTCAGGCTAAACTCCCTCTGAGTTCAGCAGGTGTGTCACCTGTGTAAGGTCTGAGTAAAAACTCAATAAGGACTAGGTTTTGGCCCTATGGCTGAAGTATGGGGTGGATGTATCCAACCAAACTAAACAAGCACACTATGGAGTCCTTCAGGAATGGCCCCAAAGCAGCAGTCCTCAAACTGTACTTTCTGTAGATCACCAGTAATTTGCAGAGAAATGACCGGTCATATGGTGTTGGCTCTCTTTCTTGTTTTCAGCTAGTAAATTGTGTTAAAGGAACAAATAAACTACTTGCCTACTAAGGGGGTCTATTGCGGCTTTGCTAGAAACAGCAGTGTCTAGTTAGCAAAACAAGGACCAAACTGTGATTGAGAGTTACTTGCTCGGTGGGGGAACGAATGTGTGCCAGCCCTGCAAGTGGAATGCTTCCCCCTCCATCCCAGCTCGGCTGCACTGGCTGGTGCATTGTGCAATGGAGTCAAGCTCTGCCCCTTCCGGGGCCTATCCACTCTCCACTTGCCTGTCTGGGAGGGGAAGTAGCAGCCCAGGGACATGCAGAGGTGGTCCATACACTTACAAATGAGGACAGATGGTGTGACGTTCCGCTTTGGTGTTATCCGGACCAGTGATCTGCTAGGTCACTCCAATCCTTGACTCTGGGAGCCAGCCTGACCCTGCTCTGCTGTGAGAACCCCACTCCTGGGCTGGTCACGCACAGCCTCTGGCATGTAACTGCTCCTTGGATTGGGCAACCGAATGACACTAGCTGATATCTCCAGTCCCAGACACAACCCTAGGAACCTCTGTCTTGCAGTGTCCTGTTATGCCTGCTGAACGCTGCAAGCTTATAAGAGTTCGTCAGTTTAACAAAGAAATTGATATGTACCAGACTTGTTATCCCAAGGGGAGTCTGACACGCTTCAAACCAAACGCACTGCTTCAAGTAGAACAAAGAAACAGATTTATTAACTATAAAGAGAGATGTTAAGTGATTATAAGTCAAAGCATGACAAGTCGGATTTGGTCAAATGAAATAAAAGCAAAACACATTTTAAGCTGATCATAACACTTTCAATGCCCTTACAAACTTAGATGCTTCTCACCACAGGCTGCCTGGCTGCTCTTCAGCGAGGCTCTCCCCTTTGATCAGTGCTTCAGTCGCTTGGTGGGGGTGTCTGTAGATGGAGGTGGAAGAGAGAGAGAGAGAGCATGGCAAACGTCTCTCCCTTTTATCATGTCCTTTCTTGCCTCTTGGCTTTGCCACCCCTCCCCCCCTTGAGAGTCAGGTGAGCATTACCTCATTGTAGTCCCTGTCTGAGGAAGGGAAGGGAGGTGCCTCCCTTGAGAGTCTAACAGATTCTTTTGTTGTTGCCTAGGCCAGTGTCCTTTGTTCCTGTGAGGCTGGGCTGGGTTTGCCCATACCTGCCCTGATGAGGTGTGAACTGCCTCTGCTCTTGGAGATTTTATGCCTGGGCTTATTTTAAGCCATGAGGATACATTTTCACCCACAAACTACATACATGAAATTATAACCTATAACAACCATACTCAGTGCATCATGAGCCTTCCGAAGACACCCGACATGACAAACTTTGCATTCGCTACCACACCATCATTTTATAAAGATGAACCTGGGGGTGTAGGGTGTTCTGCCGAGGTACAGAGCATCACAGATAGGCTGTGTCATGGACTATCTATTAAGCTATGGTCCACATTATGAAATCATTTGATAATCATTGCTCTAGCTTAAAATAGTGAACCCATAGTGGTTTGAATCATTCTTGTAGAATACAGCTGTATGCATGATTGTATTCATAATTGTAAACCAAAACAAAACAAAAACAAAAAACTAGCAAGGACCTGGGCTGGGTGTTAGCCTGGGACTTGGTAAAGTTGAGTTTGGTTTCCTACCCAGCCATAGGCTTCTCATGTGACATTGGGCAAGTCACTTAGTCTATCTTTGCCTCCCCCATCTATGCAATGGAAATAATAGCAGGGGTGTTGAGGATACATGCACTAAAGATGGGGGAGGGATAGATCAGGGGTTTGAGCCTTGGCCTGCTAAACCCAGGGTTGTGAGTTCAATCCTTGAGGGGCCATTTAGGGAGCTGGGGCAAAAAATCTGTCTGGGGATTGGTCCTGCTTTGAGCAGGGGGTTGGACTAGATGATCTCCTGAGGTCCCTTCCAACCCTGATATTCTATGATTCTATGATAGTACAGAAAGGGGGCCATAGAAGTATCTAAGACAGATAACAGTCAGCTGCATACAGATACTTGGACCTATGTGCTGGTAATAAACTGCTTATCAAACTTAGGGAGGTTGGAAAGACCATGATCAAGTTGGATTGAACCACTGATTTGCAAATCTGCTTGCCAGCCCTGCTACAAGTTATAACTCACAAGCTCTGCCAAACCTCCCTTCATGCTCACACAACAACTTTCCTCCCTCCCTCCACCACTTCAACAAGTCATTTCCCAACTTACAAACAATTAGTACACCTCTACCCTGATATAACGTAACCCGATATAACACGAATTCGGATATAACGCGGTAAAGCAGTGCTCCAGGGGGGTGGGGCTACGCACTCCAGTGGATCAAAGCAAGTTCGATATAACACGGTTTCACCTATAACACCGTAAGATTTTTTGGCTCCCGAGGACAGCGTTATATCGGGGTAGAGGTGTATTGGTTTTTAATTATAATGTGGGGCCTGAGACCTTAGGAGACTTGTTTATCTGTCTGAGAATCTCCAGGTGTGCAGAACTGTGGGCTGCTCATTCAGACTGCTAAAAGGCGTGACTGTTGCTCCAAAGAACGAATGGAATTGATTCAGCATGAAATGAGACAGGAACTGAGCATGTACTATAAGTAGCACATGACAATAACAAGCAGCCATGGGTATTTTGCTCAGCCCAACTCTGGGTCATTTGCTTTTTATTACTCTGGTTAAAGCAGCACCCACAGCAAAAGATTGTTACAACTCTGTCGTACTGACCCTCAACACAGACTAGCTCCAGTGGCCCATACCACTAGCTGACAGTGAGCATTAGCCAGTGGGGTGAAGCTGTTTGGAAATAACCAGCTGGGGGACTATCACAAAAAGCACTAGCTAGGGGACAAATTATGGCTGGTACTGGTGGGGGAGGGGAGTGCAGGGACCTCCTTCCCCCGGCCCATCGGTGCACCCCCCTAGAACAGAAGGCGCTGTCTGAGCTCAACAGTGGGGAAAGCTGGGAGTGTTGATAGCGCTGCAAGCCACAAGCCTGGGTCCCACATCCCTAACTGGGCAGCAGCTAGTGCTGGCGAGAGCACATGTTTCTGGTTTTGGTCAGTGTAGCCGTGTTGTGGCTGAGCATGTCCATCTCCAGACCCCAACTAGGGCTGATGCCTTGTGCTGGCATAATGGCCACCGTCGCCTGGGTGCAACAGGTGTTCACGACATTCTATCACCCCCACTGGCTCTCAGGGCACTGCCCCCACCCTCCGGCCCATCACCCCCCCCCCCACTGGCTCTCGGGGCACTGCCCCCACCCTCCGGCCCATCAGCCCCCCCCCCCACTGGCTCTCGGGGCACTGCCCCCACCCTCCGGCCCATCACCCCCCCCACTGGCTCTCGGGGCACTGCCCCCACCCTCTGGCCCATCAGCCCCCCCCCCTGGCTCTCAGGGCACTGCCCCCACCCTCCGGCCCATCACCCCCCCACTGGCTCTCAGGGCACTGCCCCCCCTCCAGCCCATCACCTCCCCACTGGCTCTCAGGGCACTGCCCCCACCCTCCGGCCCATCACTCCCCCCACTGGCTCTCGGGGCACTGCCCCCACCCTCCGGCCCATCACCCCCCCACTGGCTCTCGGGGCACTGCCCCCACCCTCCGGCCCATCAGCCCCCCCCCCCCACTGGCTCTCAGGGCACTGCCCCCACCCTCTGGCCCATCAGCCCCCCCCACTGGCTCTCAGGGCACTGCCCCCACCCTCCAGCCCATCTACCCCCCACTGGCTCTCAGGGCACTGCCCCCACCCTCCAGCCCATCACCCCCCCACTGGCTCTCGGGGCACTGCCCCCACCCTCCGGCCAGGGCCGGCTACAGGCACTAGCAAACCAAGCAGGTGCTTGGGACGGCACATTTTCAGGGGTGGCATTCCAGCCAGCCTCTTTTTTTTTTTTTTTTTTTGGTGCTTGGGCGGCAAAAGCCTAGAGCCAGCCCTGGCAGCAGCAGCGTGTCCTGCGCGGGGGAACACCCTGGGGCTGCTGCGGTTCATGTCGGGGAGCAGCGCCCGCACCTTATGGCCGGGCAGGCTCCAAGCGCGGGACACTCGGGCTGGGGGCCGCCCCATGGGGCACATGGAGCTGCTTGCAGGTGCCGCAGGGCGGCTGCCCCCAGCGCTGCAGCCGGGGCTAGGCGAAGCGGCCCGAGTCCCCCAGGGACTGTGGCAGGGCGGCCAGAAGCAGCAGCAGCAGTGGGGCCATAGAGGGCAGGGCGCTGCTGTGCAGGGCCCGAGTCCTGCTCTCCGGGGCTCTGCTCCCTCTGGGGCTACCCTGCCCCGGCTCCTCAGCCCCCTGCCGGGGCGGTCCCCTGGCTCTGCCCTCCCGGGTCCCGGCCAGTCCTGGAGGCGGGAGCCCTGGATGGAGGAACCCTGGGCTGAGGCGTGGCCCGGGAGCCCCGCTGCTTACCCCAACCCTGCCAGCGCCAGACCGGCTGGAGGCGAGGGGGGAGAGGGCGGAGTCAGCACTGGTGGGGGGAGAGCCCAGAGTTGGGGCGGCAGGGGGTGCGGGTGGGGTGGAGGGGAGGGGAGAGAGAGCCCAGAGCTGGGGTGGCGGGGGGCATGAGAACCCCGGGTTGGGGTGGGGGGCAGCCAAAAATTTTTTTGCTTGGGGCAGCAAAAAACCTAGAGCCGAACCTGCCTCCGGCCCATCACCCCCCCACCACTGACTCTCAGGGCATTGCCCCCACCCTCTAGCCCATCAGCCCCCCGCTGGCTCTCACGGCATTGCCCCCACCCTCCGGCCCATCAGCCCCCCACTGACTCGCCAAGTTATACTTTAGCCCCAGGCAGAAAAAGTTACAGCCTCTGGGTCACCTTCACCCGCCCTAAGAACAAATCTGGAGGCAACGATGCTCCAATCTGTACAGAGCAGCACCAAATGGGAACAGTGATGTCAGAGGGAGAGGTAGGGAATCTGGGTTGGGTTCTAGCCTTGACTCCTTCACCAGATGGTCCTGTGATGCTGGGCAAGTCATATACTCTCCCTCAGCCTGAGTTTCTGCATGTATAAAATGAGGATAATAATTTGCACTTTCACAGCAATTTCCCTCTGAGGATCTCAAGGCCCCCCTTTTTTTTTTCATAGATTCATAGATTCATAGATTCTAGGACTGGAAGGGACCTTGAGAGGTCATCGAGTCCAGTCCCCTGCCCTCACGGCAGGACCAAATACTGTCTAGACCATCCCTGATAGACATTTATCTAACCTATTCTTAAATATCTCCAGAGATGGAGATTCCACAACCTCCCTAGGCAATTTATTCCAGTGTTTAACCACCCTGACAGTTAGGAACTTTTTCCTAATGTCCAACCTAGACCTCCCTTGCTGCAGTTTAAGCCCATTGCTTCTTGTTCTATCCTTAGAGGCTAAGGTGAACAAGTTTTCTCCCTCCTCCTTATGACACCCTTTTAGATACCTGAAAACTGCTATCATGTCCCCTCACAGTCTTCTCTTTTCCAAACTAAACAAACCCAATTCTTTCAGCCTTCCTTCATAGGTCATGTTCTCAAGACCTTTAATCATTCTTGTTGCTCTTCTCTGGACCCTCTCCAATTTCTCCACATCTTTCTTGAAATGCAGTGCCCAGAACTGGACACAATACTCCAGCTGAGGCCTAACCAGAGCAGAGTAGAGCGGAAGAATGACTTCTCGTGTCTTGCTCACAACACACCTGTTAATACATCCCAGAATCATGTTTGCTTTTTTTGCAACAGCATCACACTGTTGACTCATATTTAGCTTGTGGTCCACTATAACCCCTAGATCCCTTTCTGCCATACTCCTTCCTAGACAGTCTCTTCCCATTCTGTATGTGTGAAACTGATTGTTCCTTCCTAAGGGGAGCACTTTGCATTTGTCTTTGTTATACTTCATCCTGTTTAACTCAGACCATTTCTCCAATTTGTCCAGATCATTTTGAATTATGACCCTGTCCTCCAAAGCAGTTGCAATCCCTCCCAATTTGGTATCATCCGCAAACTTAATAAGCGTACTTTCTATGCCAATATCTAAGTCGTTAATGAAGATATTGAACAGAGCCGGTCCCAAAACAGACCCCTGCGGAACTCCACTTGTTATGCCTTTCCAGCAGGATTGGGAACCATTAATAACAACTCTCTGAGTACGGTTATCCAGCCAGTTATGCACCCACCTTATAGTATCCCCATCTAAATTGTATTTGCCTAGTTTATCGATAAGAATATCATGTGAGACCGTATCAAATGCTTTACTAAAGTCTAGGTATACCACATCCACAGCTTCTCCCTTATCCACAAGACTCGTTATCCTATCAAAGAAAGCTATCAGATTAGTTTGACATGATTTGTTCTTTACAAATCCATGCTGGCTATTCCCTATCACCTTACCACCTTCCAAGTGTTTACAGATGATTTCCTTAATTACTTGCTCCATTATCTTCCCTGGCACAGAAGTTAAACTAACTGGTCTGTAGTTTCCTGGGTTGTTTTTATTTCCCTTTTTATAGATGGGCACTATATTTGCCCTTTTCCAGTCTTCTGGAATCTCTCCCGTCTCCCATGATTTTCCAAAGATAATAGCTAGAGGCTCAGATACCTCCTCTATTAGCTCCTTGAGTATTCTAGGATGCATTTCATCAGGCCCTGATGACTTGCAGGCATCTAACTTTGCTAAGTGATTTTTAACTTGTTCTTTTTTTATTTTATCTGCTAAACCTACCCCCTTCCCATTAGCATTCACTATGTTAGGCATCAGGGGGTAGCCGTGTTAGTCTGTATCTACAAAAACAACAAGGAGTCTGGTGGCACCTTAAAGACTAACAGATTTATTTGGGCATAAGCTTTCGTGGGTAAAAACCTCATCCGAAGAAGTGAGGTTTTTACCCACGAAAGCTTATGTTAGGCATTCCTTCAGACTTCTCGGTGAAGACCGAAACAAAGAAGTCATTAAGCATCTCTGCCATTTCCAAGTTTCCTGTCACTGTTTCTCCCTCTTCACTGAGCAGTGGGCCTACCCTGTCTTTGGTCTTCCTCTTGCTTCTAATGTATTGATAAAAAGTCTTCTTGTTGCCCTTTATTCCTGTAGCTAGTTTGAGCTCATTTTGTGCCTTTGCCTTTCTAATCTTGCCCCTGCATTCCTGTGTTGTTTGCCTATATTCATCCTTTGTAATCCGTCCTAGTTTCCATTTTTTATATGACTCCATTTTATTTTTTAGATCATGCAAGATCTCGTGGTTAAGCCAAGGTGGTCTTTTGCCACATTTTCTAGCTTTCCTACCCAGCGGAATAGCTTGCTTTTGGGCCCTTAATAGTGTCCCTTTGAAAAACTGCCAACTCTCCTCAGTTGTTTTTCCCCACAGTCTTGATTCCCATGGGACCTTACCTATCAGCTCTCTGAGCTTACCAAAATCCGCCTTCCTGAAATCCATTGTCTCTATTTTGCTGTACTCCCTTCTACCCTTCCTTAGAATTGCAAACTATTATTTCATGATCACTTTCACCCAAGCTGCCTTCTACTTTCAAATTCTCAACGAGTTCCTCCCTATTTGTTAAAATCAAGTGTAGAACAGCTTCCCCCCTAGTAGCTTTTTCAACCTTCTGAAATAAAAAGTTGTCTGCAATGCTGTCCAAGAATTTGTTGGATAGTATGTGCCCTGCTGTGTTATTTTCCCAACATATATTTGGATAGTTGAAGTCCCCCATCACCACCAAATCTTGGGCTTTGGATGATTTTGTTAGTTGTTTAAAAAAAGCCTCATCCACCTCTTCCACCTGGTTAGGTGGCCTGTAGTAGACTCCTAGCATGACATCACCCTTGTTTTTTACCCCTTTTAGCCTAACCCAGAGACTCTCAACACTTCCGTCTCCTATGTCCATCTCCACCTCAGTCCAAGTGTGTACATTTTTAATATATAAGGCAACACCTCCTCCCTTTTTCCCCTGTCTATCCTTCCTGAGCAAGCTGTATCCATCCACACCAATATTCCAATCATGTGTATTATCCCACCAAGTTTCAGTGATGCCAACAATGTCATAGTTGTATTTATTTATTCGCACTTCCAGTTCTTCCTGCTTATTACCCATACTTCTCGCATTTGTATATAGGCATCTAAGATACTGGTTTGATCTTGCCTCCCACATTGACACATTGCATTTAGCTTCACAACACCCATGTTAGGAAGTAGGTGACTTTCATCTCCCAGATGGGGTAACTGTGAGCCATAAAGATAGAGCTGGTCAGCAAATTGAGGAAAACATTCACAAAAAAAGTTCATAAAATTGTATTCCTTGTTTTGGTTAAAATTGAAACTTTGAAAAATCTCATCTGAATGTCAAATCGTGAAAAAGTTTGGCCGGGTCTAACTGCGAGATTCATGGCCAAAGCTCATTCAAGTGATTGGAAAATGCCATAGCTGAACTGTCCAAGGCTTCCCAATGAGTCACATACAAAGCAAGGAGGGTGGCCTACTTCCAGCCCTCTATTCTAGTCACTGCCCCATGTTGTGGTCCCATTTGACACGAGCAGATTAGCAATCAGGGTCCAGATTCCACTATCCAGATATAAGGACAATGGGATTCCTCTTCTTAACTCAGGAAATTGCTATGCTAATTCTGCAGATCAAAATGGATTAGGCTTATATCTTAGCTAGTGGGGGCTTAACCAAGTTAGACCTCTGAACCTTTTCAGCTTCCTCCATCACTAGGTAGCATGCATCTGCCTTGCTTCTAGGCCAGCCATCGATTTTAGCTGGTTGTTAATAAAACCCCAGGAGCACACAAACGGTGATAGAACAGGAGAGAAAAGGTTAACAGTAGCGGCGTGCACCACAGATACCTGTTACCTTTTCATCTGAGCTACAGCTTCTGCCCAGAACATAGAGAAAAGTGGGGGAAACAAGCTAGGCCTACATTATGGAGGAAACATAGTTAACTCCTTTTATGAGGTAGTGGAGAGCCCCAGCAAACAGAGATGGAAACTAGCTCCCTGTAGATACCATTACCATATAACCACTGCCCCCCTCCTCCAACCCTATTGTAGATCCCTTCTTTCCCAGAGCAGCCAGTGCACCACCATTTTCACTGTAGTTTTGTTCTTTTGCAGTCGAAATACCTTAGCAAAGGCTTCCCAGGCTGGAGCCTCATTCAGCCAATCCATTTGACTCTTCCCTGCTTGTCTTTCTTGTTTGTTTCCATTCGTTTGTATGGAATTCATCCCACAGACAAAGTATTTGCATGTTTTGTAATATGTGCCTATGATGCAAATGCCAAGAAAAGCACATTGTCTGCTATTTATGCAACATGTTATTTACCTTCAGTACCATTGTTATACCTTGTTTGATTTTATTCAGAATGGGAGAGGAGGAGGAGGAGATGCCCAGTAATAGAATCAAAGGAAAAGCTGAATTTGAGAACTGCAGATATGTTTTTGAGGGCAGAGTAGTTAAATGACTAAGCTGCTAGCTTGGCTGTCAGGAGATCTGAGCAACCCCAGCTCTGCTACTGACCTGTTACCTTCTTTTGTTATGTGTTTGTACAGCTCCGAGCACATTAGAGCCCTGATCTCAGGTTTCATCAAAAATGGGAAAGCTACTGTTTTATTTTACTAGATGTCAAAAGCAAGTTTTCAGCCTTTGGCTTCAAGTCATAAAGCATTCCTATTCAGGGAAGCAATTAAACATGTGTTTCCTTTCCTGAATCAGAGTCAGTGTCAGAAAAGCTGGTAAAATGGGGATATTAGCATGGCCCTCTCTCACAGGGGGATTGTGAGCAGGGGTGAAAGTAATATAAAATTCTTTACCGGTATGGGTGGGGCCTCGGGCGGAAGGGGCGGGGCTGGGGGGTCGTGCTGCCTGGCCCACGCTGCCCAGGGCTCCAGCGGCAATTTAAAAGGGCCTGTGACTCCGGCCGCTGCTAGTGTCCCTAGCCTCTGTTTGGTGTCCCTAGCCTCTGTCTGTCAGAGGGTGGAGATGGATGGCAGGAGAGAGATCACTTGATCATTACCTGTTAGGTTCACTCCCTCTGGGGCACCTGGCATTGGCCACTGTCGGTAGACAGGATACTGGGCTGGATGGACCTTTGGTCTGACCCAGTACGGCCGTTCTTATGTTCTTATGCCCTTTTAAATCCCTGGCCCCGGGGCAGCTGCCCCTTTTGCCCCCGCCTGTCGGCGGCCCGGGAGTGCAAAAGGGCAATGATGTTAAAAACAGCCGTTGACTGTCCAGTTGGTGGCGCCGTGCAGCACGGCTGGCAGGCTCCCTGCTGTCCTCCGTGCCGCGCAGCTCCCAGGAAGCAGCCGGCATGTCCCCCCTCTGGCTCCTATGCATAGGGGCAGCCAGGTGGCTCCACTCACTGCTCCTGCCCCAAGCAATGTCCTCACAGCTCCCATTGGCTGAGAACCAAGCAAGTGAATAAGGATGGGGAGAGCGAGTGAATGGGGGCAGGACATGGGTGGGGTATCAGCAGAGTGGCAGAGCAGGAGGGGCAAGGGTGTTCGGTTTTGTGCAATTAGAGAAAGTTCATAGAGTGATCATAGATTATTAGGGTTGGAAGGGACCTCAGGAGATCATCTAGTCCAACCCCCTGCTCAAAGCAGGATCAATCCCCAACTGGCCCCCTCAAGGATTGAACTCACAACCCTGGGTTTAGCAGGCCAACGCTCAAACCACTGAGCTATCCCTCCCCCCTAAGTTGGCAATCCTACTAGGGTACCTGCCTGCAAACAGTTTGCTGAGTTCGAAACTGGTTTTCACTTTGGCCTGTTCATACCCCTTTACTATTCCTGGCCATGAGCAATGTCTGTCCATGTGAATTCTGTATTTGCACTGCTCCCTACTCTGAGTTTTACCCCTGCTCAAGGCAAGGCCATACCTAGGGGCAAAATCAACTGTCTTCTCCCTGATTTCAACCCAGAGGGCCAGAACCTGATCTCAGTTGCATGCTGTCAGTTCACAGTAACTCTGCTGCCTTGGGTAAAACCACTGCAGGCTCTCAAGGAAGGGTTACTCCAGACACCCAGAGGTGTTCAAATCTGGCCCGAAGTCTCCCATTCTCTTCCCCGAGAGCTTTCTTTTCTCAAATCCCAGTATCCCTCTCCCAGATCACCAGTGGATTGCCCTGTCTTTCATGATATGCCACCAGTTCCTCTGCCAGCGTGTCTGCAGGTCTGGCAGCTGCTGCTGATCGAGCTGTTGACTTCAACTGTTGTATGCTCAGGGGTTTCTTCAGGTAAGACAGAGGTGACCCAGAATACACTGATGCAGCTCTGACTCCAGGGAAGCCCTGGAGTGGAGGAATTCTGGAGACAGCAGCTGGTCCAACAAAATCAGCTGCCAGGCTTGCTGAGACCGCAGTCTACACAAGCAAAGAAAGGTACAGAGGGTTGAGCAGAATCCAGAGTGTACTTAGCCAAATATTAACAATAGTTTGGTTCATTGTCTGGGCTAAGGTCCGTGTCCTGTTCCTATTATAATAACACTCACCCACCATGGCTTCGATTGTAATAGCCAACACTGAGCAAATGGTGGGGGGAAATGTAGAAGACTATTCCTTCAAATTCAAATGTCAGTTTCAAGCTAAGGTTGTGATTTTTGAAGTATTGGTTTTCCTAAGAATCTTACTGAAATGGGGCCACAAGCAATGCTAGTACAAATGGTCCCATTGTATATAAAAGGTTCATAAATGAATCATAGATGTTTTAATGCATGGTTCATCAATTGTTAGAGTCCAGCAAGTCAAGAGATTGCTTATAATCATGGTTTGTAACCATCTGTAATACCGTTTGTTGATGTGCTTATATCAATCTATAAAATATACTATTCATGTCTGTAACATGCTTTTAACATTTGGTCATCACTTATTAACCATTTGTGAATAGAATCTTAATATAAAGTGGGACCATACAAACACTGGCAAAACATGAATTTAAATTTGACTATGTGCTGAAAGTGAGTTTTGAATTATATATCCAACTGTGCAATTTCCAGTTCACAGATTGCCCTTTGTTGGGTGTTTACATAAACCACCCAATCAAGGAACAAGCTACCATGTGACTGGCATAATTAGCCCACATAGTACAAATTACAAATATCCACAAGGAACTGTTCACAAATGAACTGCAGACCACGTGTTATTCACTGAAGAACTCTGTGAATGATTTTGAATGATGAGTACATCTGGGACTCTCACAATCTGTTTGCAAACAATTTGCGAACAGAGAAAAAATGGTGGAATTCATCCAATAAATTACTGCATGTAAAATATTCTTATGGTTCTAGCAGTAACCTTGGCAGATGAAAGTTGTCATGCTGCAAATCACTTAGACCCTGATCATGCAAACATTTATGCATGCACTTAGTCAATGGAACTGTTCACATACATAAAGTTATGACATGCCTAAGTGTTTGCAGGATCCGGACCTTAAGATTGATTGATACCAATGACAATGCTCCTATTCACTTCATTGGGTGTAGGACAGAGACCTAGTTACTTTTTATCTTCCTTCTCAGGCATGCTTCCTATAAATACAATTGCCAGTGCTTACTTCACCTTTCAATATCTGCTTTCTTTTAGGAAGCAACTGCTCTTTCTCATTGCCACAGAGAGAACTGAATCTTCACAGCTAATATTGGAAACACATCCCTCTCTCTGGGGCTTTTCTTCAGACCCAAGAATCTTGTAAGGTAGGGAAGGGAATTGTAATGGGCCACAGGATGATTGGGTTTGATCCCAGGCTATTTTGTCCAAGATTATTTTGATATTAAAGGAGCATGACAATCTGACTGTATTTCATCAAGAGAATACCATTGCCACTTAGAACTCACTCGGTAAAGCAGCTCACTGGTGTGTACGTAGGAGTTTTGCATTAGCAAGTAGAGATCTAGGTTCAAATCTCAGTTGCCTATTCCCTGAGCATGCAATGGATGGGAGTTCTAGGAAAGTGGCCCCCTAAATAATAATGACTTATATAGAATTTTCATCACACAGCAGCTTAAAGTGCTTTACAGACTTAACAAGATGATCTACAAACAATCTACAGGGACATAGGTTGAACTCACCTATCTACTGCTGCAAAAAGTGTTAGGGGATCTTTAAGGAGTCAGAACTAGGGCTGGGCTAAGGTATTGGCACTAAAGGCCCATACCTGGGTCTCTATTCCCTGCAGTCATGTGACTACAACACAATCTCTGATTTCATTTTGGGGAAGAAAATAAAAGTAAGTTTCTGGCTCTTGTGGTTACAAAGAAAAGCTTGAAAACATACCTGAATATAGCCAGCGCAGCAATGTCTGCCTGCGTCTGCAGACAGCCTAGAACAATAGCTCTGATGGCTCATGTTTCTCCACGGAGTGTTAAGTTCTATACCCGCTACTCTGGGGGCTGCTGCCAACACACCCCAGCAGCAGACTCTGTGTGTGACTGGGCCCACTCACCCATCAAATACACCCTGGCTTCTGGGGTGGGTATTAGCACCCCCTGCTGATATTTCTGCCTCTCTGGAGGGAAGGGGGGGACCCTGCTGCTGCTCTTGGGTCTGAGAAGAGGTGCCCATGCCACTGCTCCTTGTCACTGCCACTCCAAGTGGAAGGTGGGGCCCAGCATGGGAGCAAGCTGCTGGTGTGGCGCCACAGGATGCCCCACAAGGCATCAGATTAGCTAAATGTGGAGCTATTTAAAACAGGTTTAAAACAAATAAAAGGAAGTTCTTCTTCTCACAGCGCACAGTCAACCCGTGGAACTCCTTGCATGAGGAGGTTGTGAAGGCTAGGACTATAACAGGGTTTAAAAGAGAACTGGATAAATTCATGGAGGTTAAGTCCCTTAATGGATATTAGCCAGGATGGATAAGGAAGGGTGTCCCTAGCCTCTGTTTGTCAGAGAGTGGAGATGGATAGCAGGAGAGAGATCACTTGATCATTGCCTGTTGGGTTCACTCCCTCTGGGACACCTGGTATTGGCCACTGTCGGCAGACAGGCTACTGGGCTGGATGGACCTTTGGTCTGACCCAGTATGGCCATTCTTATGTTCTTATGTATTTGAAACCATGGTTTGACCATCTATCTGAATGGCAGCGCTGTACCCTTTTGGCCTATGCTTGGGGCGGTACAGCCCTGACTCAGAAGGAGTCCACTGTATCAGTTCCACCATTTGCTGTAACATCTTTTTTCCTCAGAAGCCACCTTTGCAAATACTGCCCCAGCCAGACCCCAGATCAAGGTTCATCTACCAACAAGAGATGAGGGGTTACACCTCGTGTTGCTCCACAGCAGCGCTTTCCAACCCTGCATGGAGCTCTGAAAGGAATTACATTCATGTTTCCCAGTCAGAGCACAGAATAGCATGGAGAGAATGGGGTCTTAATGGCTAAGGGAAAGTTCTTCATGAAGGCAGTGGTTCCACCCAGGCCCCGTCCTCCTCTTGACCTGCTGTTTAAAAAACAGGGAAGAATTGGTAGGGGAAGTAGAAGTGGGTGGCAACCTAGGCAGCAGTGACCATGAGATGGTTGAGTTCAGGATCCTGACAAAATGAAGAAAGGAGAGTAGCAAAATACGGACCTTGGACTTCAGAAAAGCAGACTTTGACTCCCTTAGGGACCTGATGGGCAGGATCCCCTGGGAGGCTAATATGAGGGGGAAAGGAGTCCAGGAGAGCTGGCTGTATTTTAAAAAAAGCCTTATTGAGGGCACAGGAACAAACCATCCTGATGTGCAGATAGAATAGCAAATATGGCAGGCGACCAGCTTGGCTTAACAGTGAAATCTTCGGTGAGAAACTCAAAAAGGAAGCTTACAAGAAGTGGAAATTTGGACAGATGACTAGGGAGGAGTATAAAAATATTGCTAGAGCATGCAGGGGTGTAATCAGGAAGGCCAAGGCACAATTGAAGTTGCAGCTAGAAAGGGATGTGAAGGGTAACAAGAAGGGTTTCTACAGTTATGTTAGCAACAAGAAGGTCAGGGAAAGTGTGGGACCCTAACTGAATGGCGGAGGCAACCTAGTGACAGAGGATGTGGAAAAAGCTGAAGTACTCAATGCTTTTTTTGCCTCGGTCTTCACAGACAAGGTCAGCTCCCAGACTGCTGCACTGGGCAACACAGTATGGGGAGGAGGTGAGCAGCCCTCAGTGGTGAAAGAACAGGTTAAGAGACTATTTAGAAAAGCTGGACATGCACAAGTCCATGGGTCCAGATCTAATGCATCCAAGGGTGCTGAAGGAATTGGTTGATGTGATTGCAGAGCCATTGGCCATTATCTTTGAAAATTCGTGGCAATCGGGGGAGGTCCCGGACAAATGGAAAAAGGCAAATATAGTGCCCATATTTAAAAAAGGGAAGAAAGAGAACCCGGGGAACTACTGACCGGTCAGCCTCACTTCAGTCCCCAGCAAAATCATGGAGCAGGTTCTCAAAGAATCCATTCTGAAGCACGTGGAGGAGAGGAAGGTGATCAGGAACAGTCAACATGGATTCATCAAGGGCAAGTCATGCCTGACCTACCTGATTGCCTTCTATGATGAGATAAGTTTCAGAGTAGCAGCCGTGTTAGTCTGTATCCGCAAAAATAACAGGAGTACTTGTGGCACCTTAGAGACTAACAAATTTATTAGAGCATAAGCTTTCGTGGGCTACAACCCACTTCTTCGGATGAGATAACTGGCTCTGTGGATATGGGGAAAGTGGTGGATGTGATATATCTTGACTTTAGCAAAGCTTTTGATATGGTCTCCCACAGGATTCTTGCGAGCAAGTTAAAAAAGTATGGATTGGATGAATGGACTATAAGGTGGATAGAAAGCTGGCTAGATTGTCGGGCTCAACTGGTAGTGATCAATGGCTCCATGTCTAGTTGGCAGCCGGTATCAAGTGGAGTGCCCCAGGGGTTGGTCCTTGGGCCGGTTTTGTTCAACATCTTTATTAATGATCTGGATGATGGGCTTAATTGCACCCTCAGCAAGTTCGCAGATGACACTAAACTGGGGAGAGAGGTAGATGCACTAGAGGGTCCAGAGTGACCTAGACAAATTGGAGGATTGGGCCAAAAGAAATCTGATGAGGTTCAACAAGGACAAGTGCAGAGTTCTGCACTTAGGAAGGAAGAATCCCATGCACCGCTACAGGCTGGGGACCGATTGGCTAAGCAGCAGTTCTGCAGAAAAGGTCCTGGGGATTACAGCGGATGAAAAGCTGGATATGAGTCAGCTGTGTGCCCTCATTGCCAAGAAGGCATATTGGGCTGTATTAGTAGGAGCATTGCCAGCAGATCGAGGGAAGTGATTATTCCCCTCTATTTGGCACTGGTGAGGCCACACCTGGAGTATTGCATCCAGTTTTGGTTCCCCCACTACAGAAGGGATGTGGACAAATTGGAGAGAGTCCAGTGGAGGGCAATGAAAATGATTAGGGGGCTGGGGCACATGATTTACGAGGAGAGGCTGAGGGAACTGGGGTTATTTAGTCTGCAGAAGAGAAGAGTGTGGGGGGATTTGATAGCAGCCTTCAATACCTGAAGCGGCTTTCCCAAGAGGATGTATCTAGACTGTTCTCAGTGGTGGCAGACGACAGAACAAGGAGTAATGGTCTCAAATTGCAGTGGGGAGGTCGAGGTTGGATATTAGGAAACACTATTTCACTAGGAGGGTGGTGAAGCACTGGAATGAGTTCCCTAGGGAGGTGGTGGAATCTCCTTCCTTAGAGGTTTTAAGGTCAGGCTTGACAAAGCCTTGGCTGGGATTATTTAGTTGGGAATTGGTCCTGCTTTGAGCAGGGGGTTGGACTAGATGACCTCCTGAGGTCCCTTCCAACCCTGATATTCTATGATTCTATGATCTCTTATCATTGTTGTAGGGTCAGGTTTCATCTGGAACCGCAGTGCTCTGCTTGCCAATGATTCAAATGCTGGGCCTTTATTTCTACAAATGCAGCATAGGCCTGATCCAAAGCCCATGGAAGTCCAGAGAAAGCTTCCCATTGATCTCCATGGGCTTTGGATCAGTCCTGGTGGGAGTAGCTCCCACTGAAGTCAGTTGGTGCTGCTCATGTGCAGCGACAGTAGTATGAGAACCCTGGAGAAGGAGCAGGCGTATGTGAATTTTCTTCCTGTCATCGGTTAGGCTCTCACCTGGTTCCTTTTGGGGGAGCTAATATGGTTAGCTCAACCAGGCATGATACAGCCCCTCCCCGCTGTCTTCTCAGAGTCCTCCATTCAAAGGAATGGCAGTGTCAGAAGCATGGGAGAGGCTTGATTTCATGTGGGACTGCGGTTCAAGAACAGGGCGAGGGGGGCAAGAACCTGCAGCTTACAGGAAACGAGAAGAACTTACCCTTTGCATTTTAAACATATAGGGCCATATCCCCAGCTGGTGTAGATCAGGGTAATAATGGAGCTTCATCGATTTACACCAGCTGAGGATCTGGCCCATATACAGTATTGGTCCACAATGGGGGTAGAACATGCAGCTAGTTGGGGCGAGGTGAGGGAAAAGAGTATTCTTAAAATATATTTAATTAATCAAATAAAGACTCAAAACAGGAGAAAATAACTTAATTCTTCATACCCTGCTGCAAGCATTTCTCCAAGAGGAAATGATTCTTTGAGGATATTTATAACTTTGTTCACAGAATCATAATTTAAATGATATGGAGAAAAATAATAGTGCATGAATAGCCTCATGTAACAACGGAGTTTGCTTGCTGCTTACTATGTTGACTAGTATCTGATCCTTGTCATTGTTAAAAGCTGCTATTGCCAGGGCCTTGTTGTTATGCTAGCAACTGTGACTGGCTGCAGCCAGCAGAAAACAGCCAGCAAGTGAGAAAATAAAAATGGCTTGAACTCTCTGAGCAAGGGATAAGTTTGTCCTCTAGTCTAGCTGTGGTGGGTGAGTCAGTTATCTGGTAACAGTATCAAGTTGTGAAACACCCGCAGCTGTTCCTGCAGATGGGCTGATATCTAACCAAGTCACAAGTTTCATTTCCATTGCCCAAAATTAGCACTTTTCTTCTAAACTAGGGTCCTCTCTCTCAACGGCTAAAGCTTCCTCAGCTTCCTCAGGCTGTCTAATGGAGTGCGTGGCGTTCACGGAATTCTCACGGTCAGGCGGCTGCCCCCAGTGGGCTGGGATTGAGGAGATGGGTTTCAATTTCTGAAACCGGGACAGATTCTCCCCTGCATCTGAGCTCTGCTCAGCACAGGGAAGAGGGAGGGCGAGGGTCAGCAAAGAGCTGATTACAACTCCTGGATGCTGGGAGTTGGTCTATGCCAGCTCCAGCGTTAGTTGCTTATGCTACTGGAATATGGTCTGTATGAGCCTTACTGTTAATGGAGGGTCAGCAGAGCAGAGCTTCTTCATAACTCCTCCTCCTCCTTCCTCCTGCTGAAATCAGTCTTTCCATTGATTTCAATGGTCTTTGGATTGGTCCCTTCATCCCTGTGGGCCTGATTCACCATTGCCTCACTCAGCTGTTATATTGGTGTAACTGCAGTGAATTCAGTGCTTTCTATTACGTGACAGGGAGAGCGGAAGGATGATTCAGTGGTGACACTGCTAGCTTGGGACTTGGAACAGATGGGACTTGCTGGCTACACCCCCAAAGGCACCTGGATGAACACTCCAACCAGTGGGCAGTTGTGTGTACAGGGAGTGGCTGTGTTTTGTGCAGGTCCCAATTCAGTAAGTGGCCTCTGGAGCATGTCCACTGAATCGGGTCCCCAGAGGCAAAATAGGCAGGGGGATGCCTTCCTGGAGGATATTGAGGGCTTAGTCATGAGCTAGGCATCAGGTCTTGGACAGTTTTGCATATGCACACTGATAGTAATATAGGCACTTTGGGGACATTACCAGTGAAAATTTAGGCACCTACAGGGTTAGGCAGCATCTGAGCAGGGATTTTGAGGATCTAAATTTTGAACTGAGGTGCCTAAAGTCTTTGTGTATCTAACCCTTAGTCTCTCTGTCTCAGTTCCCCATCTGTAAAATGGAGATAATAACATTTGCCTACCTCCCACGGGTCTTGTAAGAACATATACATTAAAGATTGTGATGCTACAGTAATGGAGGCCATATAAGTGTAACCCTTCTGCCAGGCGGAGCTGGCAGCAACCAGGGCTGGGTTCAATATCTAGGGGTTCCTTTCCATTGATACAAAACAGAACAGGCTCGAGCCCCACCTGGTGATCTGGGGAAATTTACACACCACCCCTGGGAGCCTCTGAGAGGCAATACTTCCCCTCTCGCAAGCACAAAGTCTGCGTATAGAAAAGGAACTTTTAATAAAAGGAGGGAAGTAACCTAGTGTTAATTTGGGAAAACACCACAAACAGGGTTCATAAACATAAATGATGAGTAAAAGACCCACCCCCAAGTAAGTTGGACAGAGTCCTTTTCCCATCAGGTTCTTAAGTCCAGCAACCCAAAAGTCCATTTAACGTGCCTGTCCCTTCTCTGCACCCCACTCTCAGTCGCTGTCCTTGGTCAGTACAGACCCAGAGTTCAGAGGTTCAGCTGCAGAGTTCACCTCCCACCCTGGGTGGAGGTAAGGAGGCACCTTAATCACTCTGATGCTCGGGCACTCGCTCACCACCCCTCTCTGCCAGCCACCCTGCTGGCCACTCAATCTGCTTATCGCCTCACCAGCCACTCGTTCGCTAGCCGACTGTCAGTTACCTTCTGCTGCCACCTGCCTCTCAGCTGTGACCTCCGCATATCAGTCTCTCAGTGATTTTCAGTTCTTTGCAGGTTGGGCAGAGACACTACCCCATCTGAAGTGATTTCAGCTCTTAGTGATTGAGCACTTAAAATAACAGAAGAGGCTCCTAATAAAGCTTATTTAGTTCTTTCTTTCTCCTAGCTGGGATACCTATCCCCACCCCTTTTACTGTTCATGGGGCTCTGGCATTTGAGCCCCTGTCTTAATGAGGTCCTTTCAGCTGAGGGTGACCCCCCTCATTTGGAACAGGTTAAGCACAGTTCTGCTCCCTTTTATTCACAATAATGTTAACATTGGTAACAGCATTTCACTACCCCTGCATTCATTACTAAGGTGATTTGTAACCCAACACCAGCCAAAGTTGATCACTTTGAGCAGCACACTGCTCTATCTGCTGGATATCTAAGCAGAGTAGGTGTGTTCATGTAAATACAGATTGCTCTTGAAGTCTCTCCCCCTCCCAGCTAGCTGTCAGGGAAGAATTCAGCAGTCCTTGCTTACATAAGCACTATGGATATAAGTTTGAAGTATTCTTAATATGTATTCATACATTAAGGGCCAAAACTTCAGGTCTCTTGCAGGGGCGGCTCTATGTATTTTGCCACCCAAAGCACGGCAGTCAGGCGGCTTTCGGCAGCGCGCCTGCGGGAGGTCCGCCGGTCCCACGCCTTCGGCATACCCGCTGCCGAATTGCCGCTGAAACCGCGGGACCGGCGGACTTCCCACAGGCATGCCGCCGAAGGCTCCCTGACTGCTGCCCCCACGGCGACCGGCAGGGTGCCCCCCGCGGCTTGCCGCCCCAGGCACGCGCTTGGTGCGCTGGTGCCTGGAGCCGCCCCTGGTCTCTTGAAATCAGTGGAGCTGGGCCAATTTATATCAGGTAAGGATCTGGCTCCATCTGTGCATTGTCACCATACATTGTTCACTCTTTATTGTTGCATTCTCCTTCGAATGCTTTACACCTGTATAAAACAGAGAGTTGCAATGGTCTTCTATGGTCAAAACCTGCCTCTTTTTGTGCAGGCAATTCTCAATGAAATCGAAAGGGATTTGCCCATGAGTAATGGCTATGGAATCTGGCGTCTGAGTTGTTTCTTCCTTCACTGGTATTGTGAAATCTCATTCTTGCTGTGGGTAAATATGATGATGGAAATAACTCTCCAGTGTAATGTTACCAACAGTACTTGATATTTTATTTAAAGTCCCAGCTCCTGCAGATAAGAAGTTAAGTGAGAACCCCAGCTTTCTTTTTTTCCTTTCCCCCCCCCCTTCTCTTTCTAATACAGTAAATCTCTAACACTCGTGGTTGCAGTGAAAAGCCTGAAAATGTGACCTGAGGGTACCAAAAGCTCCAAAACCAGAAGGCAAATACACAGAACCACCAATATATTTATTTTATGAAATCTCATTTTTAAAATGATCTCATGACTCATGATTTTTGAACATTTGGGCTTGGCAATACTGCAGGGTTAGCCCATGTGGCTAGGGAAGCCTGCAGAGTCTGGCTCACTGAAAGGTCAAATCAGACCCCTGATCATTTTTTAAGGCTTGATTAAATCTGCAGGAGCTGATAATAGCTATTAAATTATTCAATTCAGAAGAGCAAGCAGGTTATCTTTTTAATATAAAAGGCTGTTCTGAAGGAACATCTTATTCTGAGTTCTAAGGATGTTCCATGTTTGGTCCCCAAGTGACATTCTGGCAAATTTCCATTTGAGAGAGTATTGCAGTGCCATTTCATAACTACACTGCCACTTTCTAAACTCATGCCCAGACTGTCCTCTCGCTTATGGCAATGCAACCCCTCACTAAGAGCAGAATTTGGCCCAATGGGCCAGATCCTCAGCTGGTGTAAATAGGCTTTGCTCCATGTGAAACTGAGTTACAGCAGCTGGGAATGAACTGCAATTTGTAAGTATGTGGTATGAAGATGTAATGATTTAAACATGTAACACTGACGTAGTAGGTACATCAATGATTTAGATAAAGGCATAGAGAGAACACTTATAAAGTTTGCAGATGATACCAAGCTGGGAGGAGTTGCAATTGCTTTGGAGGATAGGATTAAAATTCAAAATGATCTGGACAAACTGGAGAAATGGTCTGAAGTAAATCAGATGAAATTCAATAAGGACAAATGCAAAGTACTCCATGTAGGAAGGAACAATCAGTGGCACACATACAAACTGGGAAATGACTGCCTAGAAGGAGTACTGCGGAAAGGGATCTGGGGGTCATAGTGGATCACAAGCTAAATATGAGTCAACAGTGTAACATTGTTGGCAAAAAAATCCAGCAAACACCATTCTTGGATGTATTAGCAGGAGTGTTGTAAACAAGACACGAAAAGTAATTCTTCTGCTCTACTCTGCACTGATTAGGCCTCAACTAGAGTATTGTGTCCAGTTCTGGAAAGATGTGGACAAATTGGAGAAAGTCCAGAGAAGAACAACAAAAATGATTTAATGATCTAGAAAATATGACCTATGAGGGAAGATTGAAAAAAATGGGTTTGTGTAATCTGGAGAAGAGAAGACAGAAGGGAATAACAGTTTTCAAGTACATAAAAGGTAGTTACAAGGACGAGGAAGATCAATTGTTCTCCTTAACTCTGAGGATAGGACAAGAAGCAATGGGCTTAAATTGCAGCAAGGATGATTTAGCTGGACATTAGGAAAAACTTCATAACTGTTAGGGTGGTTAAGCACTGGAATAAATTGCCTAGGGAGGTTGTGGAATCTCCATCACTGGAGATTGTTAAGAGCAGGTTGGACAAACACCTGTCAGGGATGGTCTAGATAATACTTAGTCCTGCCATGAGTGCCAGGACTGGACTAGATGACCTTTCGAGATCCCTTCCAGTTCTATGATTCTATGTAGTAAATTTAATATTATTATTTATATTTCTGTAGAGCTTAGGAGCCCTGCTCCTGGACCAGGGCATCATTGTGCTTAGCGCTGTACAAACAGAACAAAGACATTCCCTGCCCTAAAAATAAAGATCTGTGCTTAGGGAAGCGATTTGCCTACCTATTCTGTTATATCTCTTGATCATCATGTGGTACTGTCTCCCTTACTTCTCCAATTCATTGTCAGAAGTTGGATGTAAAATGGCAACAGGAGCCTAAACAGTAAACTATTTCCCAGCACCATGGCATGGTTACCTAATTCGCTCACACAGTTTAGTCTGAGTCCCTCTGAACTTGAGGTTGAGAGTGCCGTTTCTTTTAAAAAGACCCAGGTCTATTGTCAGTGAACATGTTCCCATCGCGTGAGATGCAGGCCTTCTGAAATGATATTAATTAAAATGATATTTTGCCTATCCTCAGCCAAAACATTGTTTTCCAGAGTCCCATCCCACAAGGACTCAACAGTCAATTGTGCTTCTAACACACTTTGTCCTGAAGGCCCCTAACGAGCTTGGCAGGAGGTCGGATGGCCACATTCCACTCAGAGGTTCTAATGACCCAACAGGTAGAGGGCCAAGAACTCCTATACAATATTTAGCATATGTAAAACAATAAAAGTATCTATCAACAGTTGAACTCCCATGTTCCAAATCCCAGAGTGAGACAAGAGTCTGAGCTGTTAAATAAGAATGGGGGAGGCTTTCTACAGAAATAAGCAATGACTGTCATTTAGGGAACTCAATCTGCATCAGAAAAAACCTCCTTCTCTTTGAGCTGGCTCCTAATTTTTTCCATAGTTTTGCTGTTAGGCATTATTAAAGTATTACTGTTTCAGGCCAGGGTGATGAAAGATTGAGATATGAGCCAGTCCCCTGCATTACATAAACAAACCCAGCTCAGCATGAAATTGACTCTGAATTTTCCTAGCGTTCTGCGGGGCCTGGTTGTGCCTTGTCCCAGCTGTACTGCAGAGGTCTCTTACAAGTGGTCAGATGCCACCTTCAACGGTCAGTCCCTTGGGATTCACTGCTAATTTGGCATAGCAGGACTGCAGCCAGTTGTGTTTCCAAAACGGCCTTCCGTTCAGCGCTTTCATAACCAGCCAGGAGGAGGTTTCAATTTAAAAGTGATTTAAAAAGCAAGCCAGAAAGGGTCCATTTAAAATTAGCTCTGATCCATTAATCAGCGTTGGGGACAATGCTGTCAGTGTGACCGGAAGGGCTGACTTAGGATAAGTCGAGATTTATATGGCACATAACAAAAGGGGAGTCTGCTGGTTTAAAGAGTCTCTTTCCCTTTCCCTTTGACAAAATCAAGACATTGTTTAGAAAGCCAAAGAGAATGGCTGTTCAAAAGGCTGAAGTCATTTCCAGAGATGCAACGTGGATAACATATGACAAAAAAAGCAAGGAAAGAATCCTCTCCCTCATGGAAAACTCCAGTCGTGTGTGCAGAATTATTTGGGGCTGGATCCAAAATCCCTGGAAGTCAACTGACTTCAATGGGATTTGGATCAGGCCCTAGGTAGGGTGGCATACAGCATGCTGCAGTTTAATGCTTTAGGGAGGGCCCACAGAACCTACCATTTAAAACTGGCCACTTGAGTTGCAGCCACAGAAATTCACATGTGAATGAGAATTGTATCATTGGGATCATTGGGGCAGTCTTTGTGTAGAGATACTCACATCCTGAAAATCTCAGTTCCAGGCAATGTCACCTCTTTGGAATTATACTTACAGGATGGGAGGGGTTTGAATTTTGAAGATTAGTGACTCCGGAAAGGACTTGGGGGTCATGTTGACTAAGAGAGCGAATGCAATCCTTGGATGGAGAAGCAGGGGACTATTGAGTGGAAGTAGATAGCTGTTATGATCATTGTCTATGGTTTTAATGAGACCGTTATGCCAATACTGTGTCCAGTTCAGGGGGTTGCCTTCTGTAAAATGATGCCAAGAATGCTTCCCTAACTAGGAGTGTTATAAGCAACTTGTCTCCATGTGGCAATTGGTTTAGTGCTTAATGTAAATCAGAATTGCAGCGCTATCGCCGTGAATACATTACAAGCATTCATTAATGTTAGTAAAGTGCTTTCAGATCCTTAAATAGTAGGTGATGTTTATAGTGCAACATTATTAATAATTTATTTGCTGCTTTTGACATTTGAATGATTAAACAATAGTAAAAAATCCCACATATAAAACCCTCAATTAATTAATCTCACAATGCCATCATAATGACCAGCTAATTGTATTAAAAAAAAATCATAAACAGGATTACTCTTCCCTTTTAGTAGTCTGGTTATAATGTGTATGGCTGCTCACAAGCTGTGTAATAGCAAAATATGATGAATTTTGTTCACAGTATAATAGCAATACTTGTTTAGAAAGGTTCTAGAGACACCAGCTTCTCTCATATTGGTCCTAAATGCACCACAGGATCTGGTCCAAGAGATGCATATAGCGACCATAATATAATTAAATTCAATTTGGATTGAACCCAGGTTACCCAATGAAATAAATGGGCAGCAGGTTTAAAACAAACAAAAGGAAGTTCTTCTTCACATAACTCACAGTCAACCTGTGGAACTCATTGCCAGGGGTTGTTGTGAAGGCCAAAACTATAACTGGGTTCAAAAAAGAATTAGATAAATTCATGGAGGATATTATAATTCATCAATGGCTATTAGCCAAGCTAGTCAGGAATGCAACCCCATGCTATGGGTGTCCCTAGTATCTGACTGCCAGAAGCTGGGAGAGGACAACAAGGGATGGATCACTCAATAATTGCCCTTGTCTGTTCATTCCCTCTGAAGCTCCTGGCATTGGCCACTGTCAGAAAATGTATTGGTCTGACCCAGTATGGCCGTTTTTATGTTGACAGCAGCACTTCCATGTCATCAGCCCATTTGGCAATTTCATTCCTTTTATGGGACGGTCAATGACTCTCTGGCAACCAAGAGATCTGAGCT
Source organism: Emys orbicularis (assembly GCF_028017835.1). NCBI lineage: Eukaryota > Metazoa > Chordata > Testudines > Emydidae > Emys > Emys orbicularis. The sequence continues at coordinate 133,775,147 of NC_088688.1, read as the reverse complement.
TTTTACTGGCTGAAAAACTAAGGATAGGCTTTTCAAACATGCCTAACTCTGCTCCTATTAAAGTCAGAGGTAAAACACTGTTCTGAGCTGCTCTTGCATGGTTCCTTCCCACCTGTGCCCAGCTCACAGTATAGATCCTGACAACAGGCAGAGAAGTCTTGACTTCTACCTGACCTTTCCTAGACCACGCTGACACAGCGAAGGGCCCAAAGCATCTCCCAGTGGAGGTAAGTGAAAGATTCCCATTGGCTTTGGGAAGCTGGGTCAGGCAATAAAAGAGCTCTAAAGGATTCAGCAGTGCATCCGATACCTGGGCCCTAACTTCTGGAGTTCTGTGTCCAAGTCCATTCAGCCCGTGGCTTCTCGTCTGACACTGCCAGCTTATGGACTGTACACCCCTCCACTGGGTATTAGGCTGCAATGCAGGTAGCATTATTTGTACAATGCCACCTGTGCCAATGAATAATTAGAGAGATGAAACGGAGCAATCAGACCGATTTTGTTTTCCCAAATGGTTCGGAAACAGCTGGCGCATTCCAGCATAATGAGGAGATGGAGGTGAGAGGGCACAGCAGCATGGGTTTGTGGGGTAGTTTGGAGACCCACATTCTAATGCCAGCTCTGACCCTGGGTTTGCCACGTGACTGGGCAAAGCACTTCACTACTCTGTGCCTGTGTTATTCCAATTTGATGATAATACACCACAGTGGGGTGGGGAGGCTTAGTCAGTGAATGTGAGTGAAATGTTTTGGGGTCCTCTAAGGGAAGGCTCTGTAGAATCACTCAGGGCCAGGCTGTCTGTAGCCCTGGAGTGACCATGCCGGGCAGAAGAGTAAGCACGAAACTTCCCCACCACATATTCATGTGGCTGTGTAACACAATCGCAGTGCCTGCACTCCAGAACGAGGGTGGAAAGGAGGCAGAGACCAGGGACTGGAGCAGGGCCAGCCTGCTCCAACCTGTTAGAGCAAGCAGATTGCTCACTCTCCTCCCTGCTTATGTAGCGGCATTAGACAAACTGTGCCTCTCTGACAAACAGACTTTCCAGTGCTTCATGCTGGGGAGGGGTGTTGCTGCACCATCCCCTACACATGGCTGTAGTGTTGCTTTAAGTGATGTTGCTTTTACATTAGACTCTCTCTCCGTGTGTTGTATGCTCTGTAAGGAAGTTGGTAGAAAACTCTATTCCTATAGTCTATACAGTTATATTATTGCTTGTATTTGTTTCTATTTTCCACTGGGCGGGGAGGGGGGGAGGGGAATGAGGGAAGTTGGAACACCGAATAATGTGTGAGAGAGAGTATTTCTGTACTTCTGTTCAAAACTGCTTTCGGTTTGGCTCCAGAATCATTGCAACAGCCATTCCTTTCCACTGAATCTTTTTATTATAGTTGTATTGATTCCGTTTGGTATAATGAGTTTATGTTTAACTCCTGGGTATTTTTATATTTGTGTCTCAAAAACTTGATCGCCCCCTCCCCCCCCCCCCCCCACACACAGAGTCTCTCTCCCTTTTTCTCTCTCATGAACATTTTTTCTTTGTTAGTCTCTAAGGTGCCACAAGTACTCCTGTTATTTTTTCTTTGCTCCTCCGAAGAAGACTACAGGACAACTGAGCAAAACATCTGTAGCAATTAGAGCTGTCTCTGGAAACTGCTGGCAGTGCGGCAGGCTTGCCTTATGAAGTATTCCCATCAGACATCTTGGAATTGAGTCATGTATTTATTTGGGGGAGGGGGAATGAAATGGGGGGGCAGGGTTTGCAACTGTTGTTAGTGGTAAACTCATCTTGTTTGTTTCAGGCTCTCCATGTGTTTGCAAATCATTGCAGTATGTGGTTTCCAACCAAGGAGCAGAGATGGTTGAGGTGAAGGGAAAAAATACTTATGTTTAAAGAATAAAATGCTGTCTTTTTGCACTAGATGAACTTTGCTCAGGGACTGGACCAAGCCAGGCTTTAAGCTGAGCAGGGAATATTTTTGAACTGGTCCCATTTTGTTTTCCCTCTCATGAGGCCTTTCCCAATCCATCTGCTCGATCTCCAATTGATGTCAGAGCCATGGACCAATAGCAGTTCAACACACTAGCCTGAGGAGGCAGGAGAATGGCCTAGGGAGCCCATAGAGATCCAGTCCTGTTGCTGGGGTCCTCTGCTGCCTGTGCTGCCGCTGCAGGGAACCCTGCCGTGCTGCCTGGGGGAAGGAGGGGAGACCTGTCACTACTGCCCTGGGAAAGTAGAGTCCCATCTCCATTGCTGCTGCTCAAAGGGATGCGTAATCCAGAAAAGGCATCTGGCTGCCTAGCCCCAGGGTAAAGAAACAAAGCCACTCTCGGGGGGGGGGGAGGGGTGGCCAGCCCACCTTCCTGCCTCCCTGCCTGGCCAGGGCCAGCTGCAAAGGGGGGAAGGGCCAAAGCATGAGTCCAGCTTGCGGGGTGTGTGGAAACTGACCCCAGCCTGCTCTTACCATGAGCAAGAGCAGGAAGCACCCAGGCTGTTTTGGCATCATGGGAATGGGAATTCTGGGGCTGAGAACTAAATATGGATGGTGGGTGGAGCTTGAAAACTAAATATGGATAGTGGGTGGAGCGTGGAAGCCAAATATGGATGGTGGATGGAGCTCCTTCCCCATTTCTCCCTCTCCCCAGTCTTATTCCTGCTACCCCCATCTTTGTTGATTTTGTTTTGCTCAAGTGAGACTGTTTCCCTCACAGATGTGACATTACAGGGTTGCATCCTGCTCTGGTATAAAGCCAAAGGGACTGTGCTGGAGTTTATGGGGTTACTCTGACTTTAAAGTGCACCCATAACTGTGTCCCAATAAGTGTCTGAGCAGCTGAACCTGTTTGCAGTTTTGGCCAAACATTATTGCTGCATCCATTGTTTGGATTCAGAAATCAAGCCCCAAACAAGGGCAGCAGCCCCTGAGTTCTAATCCCACTTCTCATGGTATTGAGCAGGTCAGTTTATGGTGACATCCTGCCTCATGCGGTACTCGAGGAGACCTCTTCTGGCTGCATAAGCAGCAAGCTGGGATTTAACCATTCTCAAAAGGACAGGGGTCAACTATCAGGCCAGCCCAATCCCCAAGTACACATGGGCAGCAAGTGAAGCAGTATGTCCCAATGGCTAGCATGTGTACCGCTCTCAGCCATAAGCACTAACCAGAGACACATGCTGCTCCTGTGTAAGTGGACAGCAAAGTGCACCCACCTGTGCCTGTCCCTGCATGCAGTGTCCCTAGAGCAGCCATAACTGGCAGGAGAAAGTAGAGGTGTCACTCTTACACTAACCAGGGGAGAAACTGACCCTGACCTGCTCAGCCTCCCTTTCTCCAGATGTAAAATGAGTGGAAATAATCCTGGCTGGCCTCACCGGGACATTGAGAAGTTTCGTTGAGTTTATGTTAATAAGGGGCTTTAAAGACAAAGAGTGGTAAAGCAGGGCTGAGTCTGAAGGGTGAGCAGAAATAGACACAGCAGTTTAAGTGACATGGGTGTGTGTGTGTGTAAACTGACATAACTCCATTCAAATCAATACAGCTACATCGATCTTCAGCTGATCTAAATCCATCACATAGATATACTAGGAATACACACACACACACACACAAACTCATGAATGTTTAATAATACAGAGAAAGCGCGAGAGAGGTCTGAAAAGATCACACAGAGTACCAGGTTCATTATCGCTCCCACACTATAATCAAAGGGCTGGCCGGGCTTTGCCCCCATCGAGCTGGAGTTCACTGCACTGCTTTCATAAAATCAAAATCCCGAGGCTGCATCTTTCTTGCTTCCTTCCACTGAGAAGGGCTCTTGCTTTTCTTCCTGGGCAGCTCCGAGTTTAGGAGCTTTTAAGGGTTTCTAATCCTGGAAGGCAGTCTGACATCACCCCGGTTCTTGTCTGCTGATGTTTCGTACAAGCCTCACATTTCCTTAGTGTTTTTTCAGAGCCACCAATTACTACAGCAATCTTATGTTTATGGGTGGTTTTTTTCCTCCCCTGATGCCTTTCTGGCCCATATCCCACCGGGCTGCTTTCCCTTAGACATGCTTAGTGCCAAGGGTTAAGCTGGACCAGGCTGTTACCAAAAAAAAAAAAAAGTGAGAGAGAGGGAGGAGTTTTTTCCTAATTTTTTTTCATTGACTTCAGCATCATGTGATCAGGAAGCCTGGCCTCTTTCCATTTCCCTTCCCGACTAAAGGGAAACATTGTGTAGCCGTTGCTTCTACCACTGGTGGGATCGCAGCATTACGTAGGAGGATAAAAATAACCAGCATATTTAAGGGCGGCTGTGGAATCCCAGCACACACAGAGCGAGCCTGGTCAGTCCCTAGCACAGCATCGGCTCCAGCACTGCGCGCACACACCAGGCTAATGTGCTGTCTATGATGCAACCGTGAAGTGTCTCAGAGGTGGCTGACAGCAGCAGTGAAGCAGTCAGACCCTGTGAGGGAGCTCAAGAATACAAGGGGAATATATTTGTCTTTTTCTAGCAACACACTGATTCTAGCGAAACAGAGGAAAGGTATTTTCAAAAGGCCAGTGATAGTCCTATGCATTTTACAGACCTTTCCAGAGAGCGGGCAGGGATAGGATCCAGAGGCAGCTATATAGACAGTACAGCCACCACAAATTTGATTAGTGGAGCTTTGTATTTAGTCTTGTCATGTTTAGAACTTAAGGCTATCCAACATATTTTTGATCTGGATGATTGTAGGGGTCAGGGGTGAGGAACTGCAGTGAATTCTCAAGAATCAGAGGTTTGGAGAGCACAGCTACGTTTCCTGGGGTTTTAGCACCTTTTCTGCAAATCGCAGAATGTAGCCGAGTACAATATATTTCTTGTTTAGGAATCAAAAATCCAGCCCCACAGGCTAGAGCTCCGTGTTACTGAACAGAGCCCCTTTTTATTTTCTTTCCTTCTGAGACTATTCATTTTTGTAAGGCTCTGCAAAGCAGTGTTTTACAGGCCTGGGAATTCGTTTTGGTTTTTTGTTTTTGCTTTTGCTTTTGCTTTTGCTCTGCGCCAGACCTATAAACCAGAACAGTGGTTCAACTAGATTTTAAAAAACACTGGGTGGAACTGGAATGAGAATAATCTAGTGGATAGGGCATGAGGCTGGGTTCTGTTTCCTGCTCTTCCCTTGACCTGGTGTGTGATTGTGGGCGAGTCACTTCACCTTCCTGTTACTCTTTGTCTGTCTTGTCTGTTCAGACTGTAACTCTCTGGGGCAGGGACTGTTTCTTACGATGTGGCTGTCCGGGGCTGAGCAAAGCCACACCTCAGGCTACATCTACACTACAGTGGGGGGTCGATTTAAGATACGCAAATTCAGCTACGCGAATAGCGTAGCTGAATTCGACGTATCAGATCCGACTTACCCTGTTGTGAGGACGGCGGCAAAATCGACTGCCGCGGCTCCCAGTCGACGGCGCTTACTCCCACCTCCGCTGGTGGAGTAAGCGCGTCGATTCGGGGATCGATTGTCGCGTCCTGACGAGACGCGATAAGTCGATCCCCAAGAGATCGATTTCTACCCGCCGATTCAGGCGGGTAGTGTAGACCTAGCCTCAGTTTCACTTAGGCCTTCTAGGTGCTGCTGTAAATGTAAGAAGGAAAGCAAAAGAGTCCTGCCTTGAGAGACTCATCCACAAGATGTCAAAAAGCTAATCTCCTATCCCCAGCAGTCACCCTCAGAGCCGGAACAGTTAGTATTAGAGAGAGGCCCACAATGAATATTTTGGACTTGGAGCCAGAGGTACTAGGACAATCTGTATAGTAGGGGTGCTGAGAGCCATTGAACCAAACTGTAAACCAGTGGTCCCCAAACTTTTCATGGTCATGCCCCCCCTTCCCACTGTCCGCCACCCCCCAGCGCCAGAAATGGGGCCACAGCTGAGGGGGAGGAGGAGACAGAGGTGAGGGGGGCCGAGGCTGGGGCCACAACTGGGGGTGGGTCTGGGGCCAGGAGCGGTTCCAGGGCCGGGGTCCAAGGCTGGGGGTGGAGCTGGGGCTGGGAGCAGAAACCGCGGCTGGGCCATGGTTGGAGGCTAAGGCTGGGGGCAGGGCTGGGGCCGGGAGCGAGGCTGCAGCTGGGGGCGTGACCAGAGCAGAGCTGGGGGCGGAATTCCCTCCCCACCCCCAATGGGGACTGGCCCAGGCCCTGCTGCACCCCCAGAATGTTCCTTCATGCCCCTCCTAGGGGAGTGTGCCCCACAGTTTGGGGACCACTAGTGTAAACCCTGTATATAATGGAAACCACACCCCCAGCACCCCTATGCTTGGAGCTACTCTTCTGTAAATGTTGGGTGTTGAAATCACGTCCAGAATTTTGTTCTGCCCATGGATAGAAACTGAGGCCGGCTGCAAAAGTATGTTTCCAGAACTGAATCTGCCCAAAGATTGTGGGTGTCTGGCTCCTCAGTTTTGGTTCACAGACATTCATCATTATTATGTGCATGCTTTCAGATATAACTTTCCAATCTAAAGAAAAATTAGAGACATGTAGGATCAAATTTTTCAAGAACGCTCCCACTTAGGCATCAAAATGAAGTCTGGATTCAAAAGTGCTCAGCAGGTTGGGTGAGGAGCTCATCGGGAAATCTGGCTCTAATTGTGGGTGCTCCTGCTGAGCTTTTGAAAGTCTTGTCCTGAGGTCTTTTGAAAATCTGAACCATATTACATGTATCTCTAGAAAAAGATAGACTGCTGTATACAAGTAACGGAGCTGTGATGAAAGGTTGAACTATTTGCTCAAGTAACCCCCAATGAGAAGCTGCTGCCCTGTTGGAGCAAGGGATTCACAATCTCAACCACAATTTCTTAAAAGATACAAGATAATTCCTTGTTCCAGACAGGTCAGAAATACTGAAAGAATAGGCCTTAGTGCAATATGTCGTCTTCCAGTAAAAAAAAGAGGTTCAGAGGCCGCCTTCTTAACTGTACCTACTATATTTGGGTTACCTAGGGAGGTGGTGGAATCTCCATCCTTAGAGGTTTTTAAGGCCCGGCTTGACAAAGCCCTTGCTGGGATGATTTAGTTGGGGTTGGTCCTGCTTTGAGCAGGGGGTTGGACTAGATGACCTCCTAAGGTCTCTTCCCATCCTAATCTTCTATGATTCTATGATTCTATGATTTGGATAACTGTGAGCTTCAAATGACCAGGGTTTGGATAACCAAGCTTTGTTCATATGAACAAAGGGAATAATTTAAAATTAAATGATTTAATTAAACAGTGCCCTTGTCAAGGCTAATTCCCCACTCTGGCACTTCGAGTGCAGAAGGTGGGGGACCGCAAGGATTCTAAAAATTAATACTGGCCACTACAGGCTTGTATTAAACTCCCAAGGTTACAGCTATTCTCTGACCTTGGATGGGTAAATGCTACCACCACCCAAGTGCAGAACCCCCTTGAGAGCCCAGGAAGGCGCACTTGGGAATTCCTTCCTGCGGGGTACCCTCAAGCCCTTTCACCCCCACCCCCACCCCCCGGGGAAGAGCTGAGAAATTAAAAAAAAGAAATCAGCTGTTGCCACCAGCTAATTAAACAACATGTGCACAAACCTCTTAAGACACAAAAATCCAATTCTGTTCTTAAAAAAGGTAAATATTATTAATAAAAAAAAAGAAAATACATCTGGGAACTTAGGCATTTGCTAGATTTAAAAAAAACAACTACAACGATTAAGCATCAAGAATAGCTTTCTTGAGGTTCAGCTTAAAGGTTACAAGCAAAACAAAAAGCATCTGGGGTTAGCACAGAGGAATCCACAAGCCATAAAGAAATAAAAGGGATAAACCTAATCACGTCTTCCTAGAGATTTCCTGATCTACTTACATATCTGGGGTTTAAATGAGTAGTTTCTAGGTATGATACTGATGATTTTTTCATACCTGGCCCAAGCTGCTTACAGCATAGCTCTGCCCTGTTCGCCTCTTCCTGGAGAACAACAACAGACAGACAAAAGGGGAGTCTTCTTTCAATTTTAAAAAGTTCTAGCCTTCCCATTGGCTCTTTTGACCAGGTGCCCATTCACTTCCTTTTACCTATACATAGCAGTGAGACTTTTTAACCCTTTACAGGGAGAGCAATTAGAGAACAGCTACTAAGAGGGATTTTATAGCTACTGGCTGGCTGGGTGTCCATAAAAGGGAGCTACCCCAACCCCTTCATTTATCACAGCCCTGGACGCTGGGTACAGTCACCCTGCCAAGCCCAGGTTGCAACCCAGAACCAGACAAGTTTCACATGCTTTGGAGGTTCAGAACAGAAGTTTCACACAGCTCTAATTAGCACCAGATTTGTAAGGCTAGTAGCTAGTTATAATTGCTTGACAAAGCTGTTTCTTACTGACCATTTCGAACTGACACTTTTTTTCACTTAGTTCTACAATCGCGCCTTTTTAAATAAGCAAAGCCTTAAGACACCTCCTGTGTCACACACTGATTGATTTAAAATCTGCAAGACCACAGTGGTTTTCTTTTGTAGCACTGTAGTGTACCTGTTAGCTACTAAAGTGAGGCAGAAACTAAAACTCCAGTGTATATTCCTCGCCATCCCTCCAAGCACTGGTCTCGTCCAGGTGCACAGATCTGCTGTAGGGTATAAGTAAACACAGGATATGGTGGAATAACAGGGCCTCAGATCTAGATCTGACGTTCACAGTTTAGCCCATTTCTAACATCTATACAGGACCATGGCAATTTTTTTTAGAGAGGGAGTGTGGTCTGATGAATAGGTCTGGCTCAGGATACCTGTATTCTACTCCCTGCTCTGCAACTAACCTTTAATGTGGCCTTGGCCAAATCACTTCACCTTTTTGTTTCCCCTTGTGCCATTTTTCTGTCTTGTCTATTTAGACTGCAGACTCCTTGGGCAGGGTATGTCTCTCGCTAAATATATGTCAGTGCCTTGCACAATGGGGGGACCCCCAGTCTCCGTTGAAGCTCTGAGTGGCTACTGTAATCATCATCATCATCACTATCATCATCATTAATTGGACCTGTGGTCCACCCAGTCCAGTGACGAGCACTAGATGCTTCAGAGTAAGGTGCAAGAAGCTCTGTAATGTACAATTATGCAGTGGGGAAGGTCCTTTCTAGCACAGGCACTAAGTGGCTGACAAGCCCTGAAGAATAAGGAATTGTGTCCCTATCTAATACTGTGATATCTTCCTTTGAGCCCTTCATTCCCACCACATAGCCTGGCAGACCTGCCTATCCCGTTATTTATTATTTTTGATACTCTTCATATTTGTCCTTTTCCTCTGGTTGTCAGTCACTCCGTCTAATGGCAAACGGCAGCTAATCTAACCCAAGTGCCCCACTGCTTCTGAGCGAATGGAACTGGAAGCTCTCTTCATGGAGGAGAAAACGGGAACAGATTAAAATGGAGGAAAGAAAGAGGAGAATGTCATCCTATGCATTGAAGGGTGATTCCGACAGTTACCAGGCATAAAATAAAGGTACAAACAATGGAGTAAATCCTCAGCGAGCATGTGTTGTCACCGCTCCGCTGAATTCAGTGCAGCTACGACAATTTACATCACATGAGGATCAGCCCCCAATATATGTTACATTCTAATTCAACAGAATGCTTTTAGTTTGCCCTGGGGATAGCTTAGGTTTGCTCATGTCTGGGAATATCACTGCTGTAATGATGGACTGCTATATGTGGAAGTAAGTGGGGGGGCTGGGGAGAAAGGCATCGGCTGGGCCTCCTTATTTCCAGCAACGGTGGGAGGGAGTAGGCTGTGTGGGAAACATGCTTCCCTACTCCCTTTTTGGCAGCTTTTGATTGGACCCTGACCAGACGTTTATTAAAACAGCCTCGTAAGTTGCGGTCTAGCTCAAGAACAATACAAAACTGATCAAATGTTAATGTCTTCAATGTGTTCCCAGCGAGATTCCTGCCTGCCCCACGCCCCCTCGGTTATTAGAGAAGAAGACATTGGGCAGGGGGCGGGGGACAGTTTGTGTTCCCAGCCTTGTCTGACTGATCTCCTGTCCCCTCCTGGAGTTTCTGAATTAGAACAAAGGATCCTGAGGACAGGAACTGGCATTGTTTGTTCATGCATTTTAACTCAGCACGGCTTAGACTTCCAAACAAACTCAACACTCTGACCCATTTAATAAAGACACAACTTGAGACAGAAGTGTAGGACTCCATGCAACACGGGATTGAATATATTATGTCGTTTTTTAAAAAAAATTCAAATTGTTTTCCTGAGACTTGCTCTGCTGACTGAAGATTGCCAAGAGTTCAAAATACATTTTTCTCCATCAGAGATATAGGGCAATCTTTGTTTCTTTCTCTATAATTTCAGCATCTCTGGTGTGGGAGGAAATGGGTTTTAATATGCAGGGAAGTAAGGAAACCTTGGCAGAGTCTATAAATGAGGCTTTAAAGTCACCTAGGAGATTTGGATGCACAACTCATTGAAATTAATGGGAATGGTACATCTAATACCCCTTGGCAGCTTTGAACATTTTCAGCCTATGTTTTCATTGTTTGTAACAGTCATAGTTGTAGATCACTGTTTATAAAAGGACTGATCCTTCTCCCATTGAAGCCAATTGCAAAAAAACCCATTGGCTTCAATAAAAACAGAATCAGACCCTAATTGTATAAGCACAATAATGTGTATGCACTGACCATCTCTGACAATAGTTCTGTGATCGGTTATTTGGGAATCACTAAGCTAGGTATCATCCACTGCTCAAACCAAAGAAGGGTTCTGGTGAGTCGCAAGACAGATGTGGTTCCAAAGAGTTAATTAGGGCAAGATCCTGCAAATACTTAGCATGACATTTTCAGAAATGCTCCTCATTGGCCTACCATTGACTTCACTGGCTGCAGAATTAGGCCAAGGCTGAGCACTTTTGAAAATCTCTCCTTTAACTTTACACATATAAGTAGCCCCATTGAAATCAGAATGTTGTGTGAGCAAAGTTATAGCAGGTGTTTAAGCCTTTGCAGGACTGGGGCCTACATGAGCTCAAATCAGTTTCCTTACTGGGAGTTTTGAAAACCTTGTTAGTCCCAAATGTTTCCTAGAGTCACTGACAACAATTAACTCTACAAAAAAGTCCATGTGCAAGAGACAGAAGCTACACTCACAGTGAGAACCATGTCAGTGCTTAGAACTACACAAGCGTCACAAACAAGGCACTGATCTTGTACTTTTTAACCAGGTGAAATTCTTACTGAAGTCAACAGGAGCAACTTGGTTCCCATGGACTTCAGAGGGAGCTGTGGGTGCTCATGACTTTCCAGGATCAAGCCCTAAAACATTGTGTAGCGGTAATATTTGATTATAAGGGCTTGATCTTGCATTTGCTTAGGGACATGAATGACTGTATCCAGGTGAATGTTGCGGGACTGCTCACATGCATAAGTGTTTGCAGGATCAGGGCCTGTATTAGGATAGGTATGGGGCAGAAGAGCTGCCAGAAGTAAATGGAAACTATCAAAGACGTGTTGTTCAGGAGAAATACTTTGATCCATTAGGTATCATGCCAATTATTCTCGTATTTCAGAACTACATTTATGCTTGTTTGGGTGATGTAATATGTTAAATACATCCTAATAGAACTACCATTAGTTATTAGGGAGGCTGTTATTATTTATTTCATTCATTGCTATATTTTATTAGTATCAGCTAGTAATATAAGGACCAAATAAACAAAAGAAGAGGTTACTGAAACAGAGACTGAAATTCTGGAGGACTTGTGATCTAAGAAGGCAAAGCAATTTTAAAGCTAGCACCAGTGATGTTATTTTGCATTTTAAATCCTTATATGGCCTTGCAGGTCTGTCTGTTGGTAGAAAAATTCTCCTTTAAGATAACGAAGTAATGATATCCCGCTCCTTAGGAAGAAACATTGTTTGATGCTTTTGATCACTATTGTAGATCTTTACCCAGCAGTTTCAGAAGTCCAGCCCAATGAGATAAGATTTCATGTTACAATCGTAGGGTCCGATTAAAAACACTGAGGCCTGGCCTACCCTAAAAAGTTCTAGCTGTGTCAGTTAGGGGTATGATTAAAAAAATCACACCCGTAACTGACAAAGCTGTGCCGGCAAAAGCCCCAGTGCAGACAGTTATATAGCTTATTTCATTCAGGAACAGGTATAAGCAATAGCAGCAAAAGGAGTCTTCTGACGGCGTGAGCTACATCGACAGTAGGAAGTTTGCCTTCAAACCCTTCCTAGTATACACAAAGCCTTAATCACATGCCTAACTTTACTCACGTGAGCAGCCCTCTTGAAGCCAGGGGGGTGGCTCATGTGAATAAAATTTAACAGGTGCTTAAGTGTTCACAGGGATCAGGATCTTAAGTACCAGATGAAAATTGATCAAACTGGCACATTTCATATTTGAAACATGGGTGATAATGGGGGGCAGAGCTATTAAAAAAGTACGTGTTTGATAATTCTCCATCAGCTGTAGGTCTTAACAAGCATTGTCTTCTCCCAATAACCCAGATACAGTATCTAGAGCAGATGATAGGGTAAAAGGCAACAACTGAGAGGGCTCATTGACTCAAGGCAAAAATGTGGAGATGGTACTACCCCTGGAAAGATACGCACATTGCCATTTCCAAAACAGACAGGCAAATAGTTAGCTGGGTGCTAGTTTGCATACTAGTTAATAAAATTAAGTATCTGAGTTCTGGGAGGAAACATTCAATGGCCATAATGTGATTTTTTTCCCCTGCGGTAATATTCAGTAGGAGTTGGATTTTGCAATGCCCGGGTATAGGACTCAATGGCACATTTGCTTGTACATACTCTTTCAGTGATGAGGAGACATGTGGATAAAAACACAAGGTGTTAGAGACTACCCCCGGCCCCAGGTTGCCTGTACAGGGCTCAGTTCCGCCACCCAAAGAGTCGCCTTGATACTGCAAAGCCGCACTGCAAGTTAAACACATATGCTGCTTTGCACAGGATCAGTGCTTTACAGCTAAGGCATCCCCTGGCAACCATTATACCCTGTAAGTAGTTGCACTGAAGTCTATAGGACTAATCACAGTTTGCAAAATTAAGCATGTGCAGGGCCGGCTCCAGCATTTCTGCCGCCCCAAGCAAAAAAAAAAAAAAAAAAAGCTGCGATCGCAATCAGCGGCGGCAATTGGGAAAAAAGAAAAAAAAAGCTGCGATCGGCGGCAGCAGTTCAGCGGCAGGTCCTTCGCTCCTAGAGGGAGTGAGGGACCTGCCGCCCCCGAATTGCCGCAGGTGCCGCCCCTCTCCCTTGGCCGCCCCAAGCACCTGCTTGTTAAGCTGGTGCCTGGAGCCGGCCCTGAGCATGTGCATTAGTCTTTGCAGAGTGACAGAGGTGTAGAGTATCAGAGGGGTAGCCGTGTTAGTCTGAAGTACTTGCATCTGAAGAAGTGAGGTTCTTACCCACGAAAGCTTATGCTCCCAATACTTCTGTTAGTCTTAAAGGTGCCACAGGACCCTCTGTTGCTTTTTAGAGGTGTGGAGGTGCAGGATGGTAGAAGTGAGCCATTTATACGGCATTTCCTTATGCTCATGTTGTACTGCCGTGGGTATCTATGTCCTCCATCTCCACAGAACGGACACGTACCTGCAATTTCGTGACCAAGAGTATGTCGACTCTGCATTCAGAGGTGTGATTGCATACACACACTAGCTTTCAAACTAGCTAGCACAGCTAAAAAGAGCAGTGACGATGCAGCAACTGGCTTCAGTACTGGTTCTACAAACCCACTTGGAACACTGAGTATGTATTTGTGTTGCTAGCCCGCACTGAAGTCCATGTTGCCATATCTTCACTGCTAATTTTCGCCATGCTAGCTAGATTAGAGGTACCACAGATATACCTACCCAAACTGCTAGCACCCCTTCCATTGCAGTGTAGAGACCTTAATTCTTAGACCAGAGTATTGCAAAATCAAACTCCCACTTTTGCCAACAAAATACTTCCACCGGCACTCGTGTTGTCGGCAGGAGTGCACTCCTGCTGACATTGTGCTGTTCACACTGACATTTGCTGTGGCAAAACTTTTGTCTTTCGGGGGGCGGAGGGCTTAGCACCTCTGAATGACAAAAGTTTTGTCGCTCAATTGCCAGTGTAGACATAGCCCTAGTGACCTCCCATGTATTAGGTGGCTACACTGTGACACATTATTTACTGCTTTTACTTGCAGCCTTCAACGCTGCTTTGATGTTTTGACCAGCTACCAGAAAGACAGGATGGGCAATGGCAGCATGGCCATCAAGTCACCCAACTAGGAGGCTTTGCTCAGGACAGCCCATGAGGCAAGTGGTAAACTATTCAAATGCTCTGAGATCTGGTAATCGGAGCCCAGATTCTCTGTGGAATAGTTCACATAGTTCCAAGGCCACATCGGTTGCTCATGTTTCAGCGGTTCAGCCAACCTCTAACTATTAAAGGTCAGGGTGGCAGATTATCACATAGCGCCCTACTGCGGGGTTCTTACACCTTCCTCTGAAGCATCTAGCGCTGGCCACTGTTAAAGACAAGATATTGGACTGGATAGAGCTTGGGCCTGATCTAGTATGGCAATCCCTATGTCCCAGGTCCTTAAAGGCATTTAGACTCCTAGTTTCCATTGATTACCTTTGAGGATCTAGGCTATGTCCCTATGCTCCTTCCATTGTGATCTTCCCGTCTCTTCCCTTCCTAACAAGAGTAGAGTTCAGTTTATTTCTCATGCCAGCATCCCAGAGCATATCTTTACTCATCTTTCCCCTCCCATTTGTTTGCCATAGTAGAAGATAATGTTGTCTATTGTTTTCAATTTGTGACATCACAATATGCACTGCTACCAATTGTGATGTAACAGACAGAGAACCAGGACTTCCAAGAGGGAAATATGAGTTTGCAGAAAAAGAAGGTGAACTTCCAAGAAACCAAGATTTGTTTCTCACTAGAATGTTCTGTTCTGAGATGTCAGCACATCAGTAATTAGAAGTTATTGAATAAATTATCTGATACATTTAGTCTCTTTTCCCATTTATGCATTGTCCACACGACTATTGCAAAAAGAATAAATGGATTTTTTCACCAAAATGATTCTTGGATTTCTTCGGGGATTAAGTCCTGGGTTTGTTCATGAGCAGTTTGTTACAAGGAGTCATAATTTCTGCCATCTTCAGCTTCATCCTGCACTGAGCTTTGTGGGGATGTCAATGGGGCCCCGCCAAAAGCTGGCCACACACAAGTCTCAGCGTGGGATTCAGGACATGGTTCTATAAAGTCACACAATATTGTTTCTGTTCTTGGACTCGTTGATTTACGTAACTAAAGGACAGTCGTGTGTATTTGAGTGTAAAATGCACAAATTGTCCATATTCAGGCTTCATATTTGTTCTTCATTAAAATCTTTTCGGGCTGGGTCCCGTGCCCCACCAGGCTGCAGTCAGATTTTCTTTGACTTCCCTGACAGTTGAATGAGCCCCTAATAAGGATTATTTGCTAGGGCATCTGGGATAAGCAAACGCACAAGTGCTACAAACAGATTCGGAGTCAATTCATTTGAGAACAAATATTTGCAGAATATTTTGGAGGTATTTGTCCAGGTGTAGTTTTAACAGAAAAGTGACAAAACCAAGAAAAATCAATGGTCAGACTGAAATACCCAGTGGCCCAGGTCCTCAGCTGGTGTAAACAGACATATCTCCACTGACATGATTGGAGTGGCACGGATTTTCATCAGATGAGAATCTGCCCCATCTCTGTTAATGATCCCACAATCTGCCCCAGAGTTATAACAAGACTCAAAGACCAGAGTGTGATTATCGTGTGTGCTACTGTAACTGGACATGAATTGAGGAGTTAAGAGCAGGGCAGCAGAAAGTAAAGGCTTGAGCTTCATCCTTAAATCTGAGTCTTTTTGTCAGTTGTCACTTTTGACACAATCTGAACAAGTCTTGTCCAGTGAGCCTGTGATTCTCTCCCATTGTTTTCATTTGAATTTTGTTCAGTTTTGTTCATAAAACAGAAGTGTTGCCAACTGCAGTGATTTTATCATGAGTCTAATATTTGCTGTTTTTCGTCAAGACCATGCTCCTGGAGTCCTGTGACTTCATGAGGCTCTCTGCTTTCAGTTTTTAAAATAGGAAATTTTTAGCCTTCATGGCTGCACAGAAAAGTTTGAAAACATGACCCCTAATGAGTGAGAAAGCAGAAGGCATATCAAAAGAACACGTGTCTTTTTTTTTTTTAATTTAAATCTCCTGATTTCTAAAACAAGGTTATAATTTTGGGAGGGGCTGACTCATGATTTTCAAAAGCTTGGGGTTGGCAATAGTGAAACAGAAGGTGGGGCGGGGGGAGGAATTAGCCATGTGAGGCTATGTGACCTGACCTGATAGCCTCTTCATAGATTCTTTGGAATTTTCACAATGTATTGGGCAAGTATTTTTTCAAGTCGTTTATAAAACTTTTATGACCATTATGGCTCATTTGGGTTTATTATGCACACATGTCTTAAATGCACTCCTAAAGTATACATTATTTATGTGCAAACTAAAAAAGCTCAGGGGGCATCATTACAGTCCACAGTATAAACAGCTATTTAAAAGATATCTTCTTTTTTCTCAGCTATTGTGGTCTCCAGTGTAACTATGGACTTTGACATGGGCATTGAGGAAAGCATGCTAAAAATCCTTTGGGGATCAGTCCCAACATATGCTCAGTGGCCTCCAAACAATCTATATCTCACCTCTGTTATGCTTAAAAAATACTCAGAGCAACAAGACATGGTAAATTATTGAGCTCAAACCCCAAGTTATTGGGCTTAATGAAGGAGTAACTGGATGAAGTTCTATGGCCCATGTTCTGCAGGAGGTCAGTCTAAATGGTCTAAGGGTCCCTTCTGGCATCAGAACCTATGACTCTGTAGCGTGGACTTACTGCTTCTCACATTTCACTCTTTAAAGCAATGTAATTTGTAACACAGCCACACACAGCAAGGTAGATTTTCCAGAGACCTGATCCAAAGCTTATTGAAGTCAATGGACATGTTTCCATTGATTTCTACAAGCTTTTGATCAGGTTTATATTTTTTTGTTTACTTTCATTCACTGCAGTTTTGAATCTTCCCCCTCCCCCATTCCTCCCTCCTCCCAAAGATTTTTGGACACCATTTTGGTCACACTTTAAATTAAGGTTCTGTTTATAAAGGAACACAAACAATCCTGTTTAAAAATCGCTCAAAATTAAAGCACTGCACCTTTCTCATGTAGACAGCCCTCACAGCCAGATTCTGCCAACCACCTCCGAGTGAGTTTACACCTTGCTCTGATTAATTAATTAATTGCAGTTTCATTAATTAATTTAAATGGGGCCTTTCTTACAGCAAGGTGCTACTCAAGTCAAGTAAGGGTGGCAGAATCTGGCCCTAAATGGATTGTGTTCTGGCTCAAGTACATTTGATTATTTCAACTGTGCAGTATCACACAAGCTGGAGAAAGAACGAGGAGTCCTTGTGGCACCTTAGAGACTAACATTTATTTAAGCATAAGCTTTCGTGGGCTAAAACCTACTTCATCGGATGCAGAGTGCTGGGCTATTTAGACCAATATAAGTTAAGCCAGCATGTGAACTCCTCTCAAAAACTAACCAGCAACCAATGTACTGGTAGCATGTGCTCATGATGCTTAGTATCAACACAGAGCAAGTCTTACATCTGGGTTCTAACTAAGCCCCTGAGAAGAGACCCCCTCTCTTCTCAGGAGATCTAGAGCAGAAGTGCTGCAGGCACAATTTTAACAAGACCATCATGTATGATGGGGCCACTATAATGAAACAATGAGACACAATGAGCAGTGCATTTCTGGACGATCATAAGGCACTTCCGATAGAAGACACCAAGCTGAAGAATGGGTTACTTTTGCCCTCTGAACACTGCAGTAATTGATCTGGAATGTCGGCCTTGATAGCCTTATTACCGTTCACTTACTGATAGATTGATTTATGCCGTGCCCCTCAAACACTTATTTGAGCACGTGTACAAAAACTTTAAACTGTCACTTCCAATGGCCAACAGCTAGCCACAAAAACCAGACTCCCTGACCTCGTCAGCCCACGGCCACCAATAATAAAAACCCTCCAGGCCACTAAAATGCTCAGTGGAACAGATGCATCTTGTTATGAATTGGATAAATAAAAAGTAAACATTTTGGCTTGAGCATTTACTGGGCCGTATAGACAACGATTGCACATCCTGGGTGGCCAACTACAAAGCTCCAATCCTCTGATCCAGACTGTCCTAGGCAGTTTTGATGTGTGTGTTTATACATTAGTATGGCTTGGTAAGACGTTCCTTCCCCTCAGTGAGAAACAGACTTTCAATGTTTGGGATGTTTCAGAGTAGCAGCCGTGTTAGTCTGTATCCGCAAAAATAACAGGAGTACTTGTGGCACCTTAGAGACTAACAAATTTATTAGAGCATAAGCTTTCGTGGGCTACAACCCACTTCTTCGGATGCATAAAGAGTGAACCATATATTGAGGAGATATATATACACACACATACAGAGAGCATGAACAGGTGGGAGTTGTCTTACCAACTCTGAGAGGCCAATTAAGTAAGAGAAAAAAAACTTTTGAAGTGATAATCAAGATGGTTCAGTACAGACAGTTTGATAAGAAGCAAGTGTGAAAATACTTACAAGGGGAGATGTTTGGGAGGCAGCATGATCTAGTGGATACAGCACTGGACCCAGAGTCAGGAGATGGACGTACTATTCCTAGCCCTGCCACTGACTTACTGTGTGACCTTGGGCAAATCTCTGTTCCTCTTTCCCCTCCTATTCTTTGTCCATTTTGTCTCTTTGGGGTAGGAACAGTCTCTCATTATGTGTATATGCAGCCTCTAGCACAACAGGCTCTGACTCGAGCGGTGCAAATAACTGATTTGTGGGATTAGTGGTCACTCCAAAAAATATTGTTTGGGATCAAACCAAACGTCTAGTTTAACCCAAAAGGAAACAAAACATTTCTTTTTCAAGCTCTTTTAACCTTTTTTTTCCCCAATAAAATTGAAGTCAAATTCAAAACAAAAAGTCATTTTGAAAATGTGGAAACAAAACATTTTGATTTTTTGGGGGAAATTTTCTGTTCGGTTTTTGTCAATTTGGCGAAATTGACATGAATTTGCAAAATGTTTCGTTTGACGCAAATCAGCATTTTTAGGTGAAAAAAGCATCAGCTGAAAAAATTCCCCTAGTTATAGCTGATTTTGATTGGGTTCTTACTGTAATGTAAATAAATGATGGGGCAGCTGCTCTTCTAGTTATTTGTGTATTTTCATACTCTCTAATATTCAAGAGGAAGAAATCAGTACACTCCCGGCGGGGTGAATGAGTTAATGAGAATGTCAAGGCTGGGGGTGTGGCTTTTTAGTCAAAAAATGGAAACTGAGGACATTTCAACCAGCTCTAATATTAATGAATGTACTCGGTGCCAGCACGGTGCCTCCCTGCACTGCACAACAGGGATAGGCAGAGGCATATTTTATTAAACACTTTGCAACTAGCGTTCTGTTGTCTAGAGACAGAGGAAGGATGGCCCAGTGGTTAGGGTGCAAGCCTGGGACATGTAGGTTCAAGTCCCTCCTATGCCACAGACTTCCTGTATGACTTTGGGCAAGTCACTCTCTCTGCCTCAGTTACCTATCTGAGAAATGGGGATACATCACAGGGGTATTGTGAGGATAAATACATTAAAGATTGCTCAGTGCTCAGATACAGCAGTGACAGGCCCAGTATAGGTAGAGTGCAGCTCAGTGTCTATCTGAGAGACCACTCCTCTCTCAAAAACAGAGGGTCTGAAGCCACATCAGCTTACTAGAGACGGAGATATGGCAGATGTTTCCCGCAAGGGAACTTACACTGTGGAATTCCCACCTGCCCACAGTCTGAAATAACCTCAGTCTGGGGACCTTCAGGGTATTCTGCCAGACCTATCTCTTGTCCTCAGCTTTTAGGGAAGGAGAGGTACATTGAGGGTTGGAATTTGTGGTTGGGGTGGTTTTTGGTTTTGCTCTTTCCTGGTTTTGGAGAAGTTGCTGGGTTTACTTTTGTTTGTACGCGTATTTGTATATTTAATATACGACAAAGCTACCTACAATGCTGGATAAACAGTGGGTTAGTGTATTTATTGTGTCAAGCTATCTATCTAGTTTTTATAACATACTCATCACTACAGTGTCTGACCACAAGATTTTCCTTTTTCTTAGGCTCTGGCTTTGCTAGAGAGCTTACAGTGGCCCAGCTGAACCGATGGAGCTAAGCTGCTGTAAGCTCTCTAGTGGAGCCGCTTTAAACTGAAGGGAGAGAGCTTTCCCGTCAGCTTAATTAATCCACCCCCAACGAGCGCTGGTAGCTATGTCGGTGGGTTATTCACACCCCTGAGCAACATAAGTTATACCGACGTAAGTGGTAGTGTAGCCAAGGGCTGAGTTCCTCTCACCCACCCCCTCTCCCCACATACTGTAGTCTGATGTTTGTTAGCGTCTTGTTATCGTTGTGGGGAAGCTACATCAACTAAGTGAGTTCTGCCTTCATTTTGTTCTGAAAGCAGCAGAGTGTGTGGTCTTTCTGATCTCTTCCCGGACATCTGCCGAGAACTGCTCTGTCTCCTTTGTTCCAGTGGAATGTGCCAGGCATGGGCCTTTCCTTAGGTAACTTGGTCCAGTCCCAATGAGGGCTTTGAACGTACGCCCCATTTGATTATGTGGCAGCTTAGCTTCCCGTAGCAGGCTTCAGGCTGGGGCCAGCAGGCCTATTGGCCAGGCCATGGCCAGATAGTCTCTCCAAGTCTTGGGACAGCTCTTCTGGGCCATGCTGGGGCAGGGGCAGTGGCCAAGGCACAATTCATTGCTCCCCCTGGAGTCCTCCAGGATCTCTCAGGCGGTCGGGGGAAGGAGGGAAGTGTAGGGTGACCTGGGACTTCCCTCTCCATCTGGTCCCAGCCCAGGGCCCCTGGGGGGAAAGGCAAGGGATGGCTCAGTCGCTTCTGGCTGCTACGCCAGATTAGCCTCCCCTAGACTGCTTCCCAATTCCCTGTTTTCCTTTCTATTTGGGCGTGGCCTCAGCCTCTTCCTTGCACGGTCTCAGTGATTCAGAGCCCCAGCTGGGGGGAGCTTCCCAGCACGCTCCCAGAGTCCAGTTGTTCCCCTTGTCAGGGAGACGGGAGAGGAGTCGGGTCAGGCCCCTGGTCTCCTGCCAAGTTTTACTCACACTCCCAGTCTTCTTCCTATAGATCACTGTGCTTCAGCAACTTCTGCCTGTCTGCTTTCTTGTAGCCAGTCTCTCCTTCACTCATCCCCCCTGCCTGACTTTCAGAGCTCCGTCTCTAGGCAGGTCCTCCATAGGGAGCATATCCATCAGCTGCTTTGAGGTGGGCTTCTTCCACCACTCTGAACCTTAGCATGGGGTCTGTAACCCCCATCACACCCCCACAGGCCATTTATTAATTTTAGTACATTTCTGTGTAGGGATAAAAATTGGAAGGGAGTTTAGATTACAAAAGAGATAGGGGCAATATATTCATATCCACGCAGCCCTGTAAGAAGGGTGAGAAAATGTGCATCCTTTTGAGGTCAAAGGCCTCCAGTGTAGACCATAGAGGATAATTAATGAGATCTGCTATCCATGTGGGTATGAGCCCTGAGGGATTTCAGGTTCTTAGGAACCCAATGAAAAATCTAGGATTAAAAATGATCTTTTTTGGGGGGTGGGATTTTTATGAATGCAGCTAAAGCAGAGTTTTGAGGTAGAGATCTAGAGCAGATCTCCATTGTTAAAAGGTGACCAAGAGACAGAAGGGGGAAAAGGACTTCTATCATACTTACACCCCCAATTACTGTAGTAACAGTGCACCTCATAATCATCAATGTATTCATCTTCACAACATGCCTGTGTCATAGGGAAGTGCTGTTATCCCTATTTTACCTGATGGGGATCTGAGGCACAGAGAAACCAAGGCCCAGGTTTTTAAAGGTATTTAGGCATTGTTGCACTCAGCTTTAGACTCCTAAATCAGTTAGGCATTGCAACACTGAATGCAGCAGTACCTAAATACCTTTACAAACCTGGGCCTATGAGCTCCCATCAGTCATTCTTTGGACTTCCCAATGATCCTTCCACAAAGCCAGGGAAGATCCAACGTGACATTGCTGATGTTATTAAGAGAAAAGCGCAAGCAGAAAGGAAACATTATTTTAAAATAATAGTAATAACAACAGCGCAGGCCTTCCTGATACATCAGCAAGAAGCAAAAAAGGACACAAGCCTAATAATTATAGGTTACCTTCAAGCAAACCTCTGGCCCTTGTGAAGAGGACTTCCCCCAGGATAAACAGGCCACACACTGGGTAGTTCTGAGACAAGGGTTCAGGGAGTGAAGAAGTTGAGTGAAATATTAGAAGGGGCTTTATTTTTACTACTCTGTGTCAGGTTTGGACAAATATCAACTCGCACTTCATTATTTCCTTTCACAACCCAGCAAAAGACCTCCTCTTAATCAGGGAGCCCTTATCAAAGATAGGAAGCACTAGATTCTTTGCATTCCTAGAGGAGATGTAGGGTGGCTGAGAGCAGTTTTGAGAAAGGAGAGTTCACTAACACAGGGAAAGCTTCTTCCTGTTCTCCAGGACAGCCTACCTGAGAGCAACGTGGTTACATTCAAATTAAGGCAGAGATAAGGTTCCGCTAGGCCAGAATTCTGCTCCCACTGAAACTAGTAGGAGTTTTCCCATTGACTGCTCAATGGAAACAGGGTTGGACACCCTTTCTAAACTGCAGGGCTGATTCTGGCCTCTGCTGCATCCCCTATAGATGTCTCTAGAAGTGTACCTAGGGGCTACAAGCGATCCACAAGAGACCAGATGAGAACTCCCCCAGAGCGGGAGAAGTGTAGGACCAATGTAAGCAGCCCTGTTCATCCCTCCATCCAAAGCCCCTGTGTAGGGAACATGTTGCAGGCTAGGCTAGAGAGCAAGAAAGGGTGGATAGGGAGTGACTGTCAGACTCAGGCTATGGAGAGTGTGGGCTGCAGTGCATTCCAGGAAAGGCTGCAATAAGTTAGAGTGACCCCAGGGCTTCTCTAACTTAAACCAGGGCCTATTTCAGCCACTGCACTAGCCCAGAATCCCAGAAACATCATGGTGACCTAAAGCCACCTTTGCCCCTTCTGCCTTGGGTTTCACTTCCCAGAAACCACAGCACAGAATCTGTCCATCTATTTATGAAATACACAATAACTGAATCATCTGTCTCGTTAGAGACTGAAGGCTGACACTTTGAGACACCCACAAATCATCTCCTAGGCCCTGACCCTGCACTTATGTAGAAGCTTTGCCACTGACGTTAGCCGATGGAGGATCAGGTCACTAGGCTATAGCTGAATAAGCAGTAGACAAAGTTAATAATACCTCCCTTTATCTGAATATATTAAGAGGTGAAAAGAAAACAAAATTCCATGTACTAGCAGTTGCACCCCAGGAAGTGGTGAGAAGAACCCACTTTGGTTTGGGAGTCCAGCCCCGACTTTATTGCTAAACAGAGTCACCATTGCAATGAGCGGTGTCTAGACGCATAAAACAGATAGATCAGATTAAATAGCTGCTAGCAAAACCTGTAATGTTTGGATAAGCACCCAAAAAATGCCAGTCTGAGCTCCTTTAGAGCAGCAACTCTGAGTTGAAAAAACAGCTTTTCTTGTGGCATTTCTGCTTCTTAATCCGGCTGGAACCAGGAAGTAGAGAGTAGTTTCAAAAATGAAAGTGAAAAAGATAATCAAATTTTGGGGGGGGAAATGTCAGATTGATGTTCAGTTTGAAGGGTGGGTGAAGTTTCATTTCAGTTCTTCCCTGATCCAAACGAGCTTGCCTTTCCCTGTTTATATGGTTGAGATTTTCAAAGCTGCCTATGAGATTTAGACACCATTTACATTTACACTGTGTACAAATCCCCCTAGGCAGCTTTAAAAATTTCAGTACTGTTTTGAGCTGGCTGGAAAATAGAGACTTTTTTTGCAAAATAAATTGTGAACATTTATTCCTTTTCCTTTCATTGGAAAATTTCAAAACATACATTTTTTTGAAATTTTCCAGCCCGCCCTCCTCCTAGTATTTTTCAGTTTAGGGCAGGCGTTCTCAAACTTCATTGCACAACATTGCCCAAAACTTCATTGCCCCCTCTGACAACAAAAATTACTACACAGCCCCAGGAGGGGGGACTGAGCCCATCCGAGCCCCGCCACCTCAGGCGGGGGGCAAAGCCCAATGGCTTCAGCTCCAGGCAGGGGGCCTGTAACCTGAGCCCCGCCACCTAGCACTGACGCCCTAGATCTTCAGCTTTGGCCTCGGGTAGTGGGGCTCGGGCTTTGGCACCAGGCCCCAGCAAGTCTAATGCCAGCCCTGGTGACCCCATTAAAACAGGGTCGCGACCCACAGTTTGAGAAGCACTGGTTTAGGGTATTCTCGTTCTGGGTGTGTGAGGGGATTGTTTGGTTAACTTTGGATGTTTCACTGGAGGACAAAACCTTTCTGGAAACCTTCAGTGCTAGAAATAAGAACTTGTACATCTCTGTTTGAAGAAGCTAATAATTAATAAAAAAAAATTCTAAAAACATTGGATTTGTTTTTACTGATTAATGTGTGTTACTGAGCTGATTGGAGACATATTTCTAAATAACTTTTCACTCTCTGTTCAACTGGTGAGAACTGCTTCTGAACTGATGTGAATTGGCGTTTCCTTTCTGAAACATGTCCATACGCTAAAGTTTGATGCTTGGGTGGCAATTTAGCCCTAGAGAATTCAAAACCTTTTGCTTAAAAGAAAAAAACAAAAAACGTAGTGATCCAAATGCAACAGAACTGTTCCACAAGGTTACTTGTGGCCAGATCCTTGGCTTGTGTAAATAGATCTCCACTGCACCTATGACAATTTACACCATCCAGGGATCTGCCTATTCAAACAGGGCCAAATGCCCTTAGTCTGAGAAGCTTTTTACCATGTGCATGGTCCCATTGGTTTCAATGTACTTAGTCACTCATCGATTAAGGGTCTATTATTTATTTTTATTGCGGTAACACCTAGGAGCCCCAACTAGGGGACCCCAATGTGCTAGGTAGTGGCTATCAGAAGCTAACCTTTAATGAGTCCGGTTGGACCTTGCTAGAGTAGTGTGTGTCACATGGTATTTTACACGGTGAGGCCTACCTCTCTTTACAATACAGAGACGGCAATTTGTGTGTGTTTATAGTACTTCGTGTGTACTTGTCATTGCTAAGAGAGAGAGGCTTAAGTAAAACATTTTTTCTCCCAGTGTATGCAGCTGGGAGAACTTTTTAGTCTGATATTTATTTGCTGGCACACTTGTACCTCTTCATAATAACACTGACTCTATGTGTTGCCAGAGCACCGGGTGCAGTCCCGAGAGGATCGCTGGGAACGCAGCTGTACTCCAAAATGCTAACGCCATGATTTCTCATATGTGCCTGACCATATTTCTTGTCTGCTTTGGTTACACATTGGGGAGGACCAATACTAAGGCTCAGATCCTCAAACGTATCCTCAAAGATCCAATGGGAGTTAGGCACCAAAATACCTTTGAGGATCTGGGCCTAGCCTGTCTCTCTAGGCCCCTGTTCCCCATCTATCAAATGGGGTTAATAATACATCCTTTGGTGGTCTTGTCAATGTAGAGTGTAAGTTCTTAAGGGCAGAGACTGTCTCTTACTATGGATATGTATGGCACCTACCACAATAAGGCCTAGATTGTGATTCTGCTAATACTAAGATAATGGGCCTTATTCTCACTTCCACTGTGGCATTGACTTCAGGGGAGCTACTACTGATTTTACACCAGTGTAAGTTGAAGAGAAAGAGGCCCAGAGGATGCAGCCTCCTATCTAATGCTTTCTTAGCTGGATTGGTAATACCCAACTATAATTCATCTAAACCGAGTGAGGTCTTGAATGAATCAGCTAGCGGGGTCTGTAGCAAGATAAGCCAGTGTTCAATGGACCAATGCATCCTCCTAAATTAGGTGGCTTTTCATTTTATTTACACTGAGTTTAACTTAATATGCTTGTATGCTAACTTCCTGCTCAGCTGGATACCACATAAGCATATGCCCAGTTCAATTAGGAGCAGAATGAGAAAAGCAGAGCATGCTGTACGTTTTAAATAAGCGAAATAAAATGCCAAAGCCATCGGGTGTGTTTATATATGTGTGTGTGTGAGAGAGAGAGAAGCAAACAGTAGACATGGATAGCTTTCTTTCTGCCCCTAATACTCAGCTTGTGAAATTGGAGATCATCCTTCTTTCACAGCAGCTGGAAATTTCAGCTGGGTTCAACAGCCAAGAGCCGCCAGATTGGGGATGGTTCGGTGGGAGGAAATATTAGCAATAAATCTGATCAAGCCACTTTGCTCAACGTTCCCGAGTAATAATAAGTGGCAAACTGGAAGGCATGGCAGAATCCCTCGGTAATGTCTAAGTCATGCTGCTGAGCCTTTTCAAACACAAAGAGCTAGGAGCAGAGTTTCACAATTTTCCACCATGTGAGTAAACTTTATTTTGGAGACCAGTGAGGCAATACTTGTTCTATGAGGTTGGGGGCGGGGTGTGTGTGTGTGTTTAGTGAAAGGAAAGTGCAGCTTTCAGGCACTCAAATGATTCTATCTCTGGATGAATCAGAGGTTGAGGCAAGAGAAAAGGGAAGTGAAAAAGCTTTGAAACAGAGAGTGGGATATGAACCAAAGCAGGAGACCCAGAATATGTGGTTCAAGCTAATCTACGGGGTCACCTTCCATGCAGGGCAGCTACAGTGATATTCCCGGTCTTTCGTTGCTTAAGGGGGTTTCTCTTACCCCTAAAGTGTGATTCAAGTTTCAAAAAACCTGCCTTAGAGCAGTGGTTCTCAACCAGGGGTCTAGGGCCCACTGGGGGGCTATGAGCAGGTTTCAGGGGGTCCGCCCAGCAGGGCCAGCATTAGACTTGTTGGGGCCCAGGGCAGAAAGCCAATGTCCCACTGCCTGGGGCTAAAGCCGAAGCCTGAGCAACAGGTTCACAGGGCCCCCTTGCTACCTCCTAATGCTGGCCCTGGCTTTTCTATGCAGAAATGCCGTTGTTGTGGCACCGATGGACTGTGGAATGTTTATAGCATGGGGCCTCAGAAAGAAAAAGTTTGAGAACCCCTGTCTTAGGGGCTTAAGAATCTCAGTCTGTTTAGTTGCTCAAAGACAAAGCTAAGAGGGGGGGCTGATCGCTGTCTGTAAGTACCTAAATAGGGGGAAGATTACTGAGCCTGGAACTAAAGTGCAATCTTTGCACATTTTAACCTTGAGGGTAAGTAACCACTGGAACAGCTGATCTAGGGGTGTGGTGGATTCTCTGTCTCTTCGTGTCTTTAAATCAAGACTGCCAAAAAGGTAGTTGCTAACCAGAAGTTATGGACTTGATGCAGGAATCGGTGGCTGAAATTGTGGAGCTCAGCCTACAGCCCAGGTCCTCAAAGGGATTTAGGCACCTAACTACAGTTGACAGATCTGGGCCTAGATGATCAAAATAGCCCCTTCTGGCCTGAAGATCTCTGAATCTGAGGCTTGGGATCATGGCATGAGGAGCAGCCTTGTTTTGACCCACGGCTCTTTGTGGAGATCTGTTGGGGAGGGGGGGGGTGTAATGAGACACTTGTAAGCACTAGGCACCTACTGCCCATAGTAATTCCTTCTCCTCCCCCCTGCCTCAAGTGCAAGACAAATAATGCTAGTAGCCTCTAATTGTATTTTTTAAAGCCTGTCAGGTTGTGAGGATATGATGAGCTCTAATTGTAGAAGAGCACTGAGGGAGACTTGTAATCACATAGTCAATAAGCCAGGTAAATACACCACAGTCTATTTTGCTGCCTTGTGTCAGCTGGCAGAACCCCAGCAGTGACACAGACAAAGGATGAATCTGGCAATTAGCAATCAGCAGGCACCAAACAACACTCCCAGTTACACAGATGAGAACCTCCTGGTTCACCGAGTCCAGTACCAGGCCTTTTTGACAGGCAGATTCTAGGAACTGTTGCCCTGGCCCCGTTTGTGGTGGTGCTGTACTCTCTTGGGAGCACATGAAGGGATCAGAACTTGTGTTTCTCTGATCATGGGGACTGCACTTGTGCTTGACCCTCACATGGGTTGCACAAGTGTATAGGTCCAATTCTCCTGGTGTGAACTGGGAGTAATGAATAAGGTGGTTTCATGAAAAACGTTTCAAAATTGGGTTTCATTTCACTTCGGAACGAAACTGAAACCTTTCCAAAAGTTTGTGAGAAAACAAAAACTGAGAGAGTGCCCAGAATTACCTGATCGTTGTGGCACTCACCTGGGAGACCCAGGTTCAAGTCCTCTTTCTGACTGATTCAGAGTGATCTGGGATGAAAAATTTTGCATCAAGTGGAGCAAGGACTTGCACTGGTGTCTCCTATAACCAGGATGAGTGCCCTGGCACTGGGCGATTGGCTATTCTGGGATGGTGTGCACACACACACACATTTATCTTGGACCTGAGAAACTTTGCCAATGAAAATTTCAGCAAAACCATGAAACACTTCCACTTCAACAAAATGGCATTCGCCACTGGGAAAAAGTTTCATCCAACATTTTTGGACCAGTTTGAGTAATGAATGTATTGACAGTGAAGTAAAATTGGTCTAGGTGAGAATCTGTTCCCCTGTGTGCTGGGGGGAGGAGAGGAAAGAGGAAGGATCCATAGACACCAACCCACCCTTCTGCCCTGCAATACACAGGTATGAACTGGGGACAACCTTTTGTTTTATTCTTCTAGTTCTGTTTTTTGAATTCCAACTTCATAATGGCTTATCTTTTATAAACATCCCTTTCTGTAGATTAGAAACAGATTCTCCAGAATCGTGCTAGGCTGAAAGGAAACCCCACTGGGATGCAGACTCAAGAAATGTAAAAGCTGCATATAAAGAAACTGGAATTATAGCAGCTTGGGGGGCTTTTGCAAAGGTAGGTTGAGCCCCAAGAAGAGATTATCTAATATTTTCAGATAATAAAACTGTGGGATTTGCGTAAACAGAAAAGGTGAAATAAGTTCCGATTGAATGTCAGATCTGGGCCCAAAGATTTGGGTTAAAAAAAGTTCCAAGCTAATAGTTGGCTTTCAGCTCCACATCCTAGAGGAAGAGAAAGCCTTGGCAGAAGCTGATTCCAAAGGATTCAATTTATGAGGGTACACTTAACTCAGAGAAGTTTGTATTTCTTACTGAGCTAAAGGCAGGCATGTGCCATTTGCCTCCCCACCAAGTCACAGAGCAAAGAGAAGGCACTACCCAGGCCCACACAAAAATGGATTTTTACTGATTTGAAATTCCAAAGCAATCAGGCCTCCCATGTAAAACAAAATATGCAGAGGAAAGAAATGACTCAATCGATGCTGCAGCCTTGGAAGAGAGCACTGTGGTGCCATCTCATCCACATTGCATGATAGTCCAATGGAAACATTGAAAGGGTGGGGGGGACATGTCCTGGCAAACGCATGCATCCTGAGAATTGAGGCCAGTCCTCCAATATCCTCTGTGCTTCTCCCAGCCCCAGTTCTGGCAGACAGGACCGTTTACTTTCCCATGCTGTGCTGCCTGCCATTGGCAGGCTCCCTGTCTGTTTCATATTCTGGCACCTTGAATCGGTACATGGATGCCACAAAAGGGAAAGTAAATGCTGGAACTGCCCGTATGAATGCAAGTAGAAATTTGCTATCTACATTATGGTGAGTTTTACATGGGGATATGTTATGCAGAAAACCAGCTTATCGCAGGACAGAAAACAGGCGGGCCACTGAAATTCCCTTTATCTTCAGTATTGCATTGGGTGGAATATGTACTGAGCCAAATGCAGCCGTGCTGTAATGCTATCTAGTTTCCCAAGTGTTTCTTATTTACTGGGCACTTGCAGAGTTGCGCTAATGAGCAGTGCCAACCCAAAGGTCTTTCCAACTCAATCGGCTACAAAACGAAGTATGAGCTTATTAAAACAACAGCTTCCAATCAAAATTAATGGAATCATCATAAAAAAAAGAACATAGGCGTGTTATTCTGTGGTGTAAGAGCAAATTAAATCTGCCAGGGCAGAACCTTAACCTGAACTACAAGAACACTCCGAGTTGCTCTCAGGGACATGCAAATGACGTGATCACGTGGCACCCTATCAGTCGCCAAAAGGCTGGACAGCGAAGCAATGCCAGTGCAAGTAAGCTTTGATTGGTCACTTTTTATATTAAGGCTCCATTAATAAATGCTTCCTCAATTGTTAGAGTCCAATAGGTCAGTAGGTTGCTTATAACCACGGCTCATAACCATCTGTAATACCTTACACTGATGTGCTTATAACCACCTACAGTGCAATACTCTCCTATCTATCATATGCTTGTAATAGCCATTAACCATGTATTAACCATTTACAAATGAAACCTTAATATAAAGTGGGACCTCTCCATTTTTCTTAATGCAAATGGAAGGATGGCCTTATTGTTAAGCAGTGGACTGGGACTTGGGAGAGAGGTGGGTTTAGTTCTTAGCTCTGCTACAGACTTCCCTCTGTGCTCTTGGGTAAGTCATTTAATCTCTCTGGCTCTTAATTCCCTAACTGTAAAATGGGGATTGTAATGCTCCCCATCTCCATTGCTTGTCCATTTATGCCATAATCTTTTTCAAGGCAGGGAATGCCTTTTAATACGTGTATGTACAGCACCAAGCACACGGAGGCCCCATATTGGATGGAGTCTCTAGGCACTACTGTAATACAAATAACAATCCTAATTGGGGCAGGGGAGGAGAAACTGAAGAAATTGGTCTCCCTTTCCCTCCTCTGCCGATTGTTCCTCTTCCTCTAAAACCTCTGTAAAACTAGCAGTGAGATGGCAGCCAAAGTCTCTGAGTGTCTCAGCAAGGCTGGAGCAACATCCGGAAAAATGAGCTCTGTGCCAAAGCCGAGCATATCCCTGATAAGGGACGCCTGTCTGCGGCGTGTTGGGCCGACCTTTCTGCCCAGCTGCACTATGGGCACAGACAGAAACAGAGGTAAATACAATGGAGAAGGGACCATAAAAAAAAAATTAAGATAAAATGAGATTCCCTTGCCTCTTAATCATGTAAATTTGTGAATGTAGCTTGATGACAATGACTCAGAGGAAAACAATGACCTTATCAGCAGTGCTCGCTAGCCCTGTGCCGTAAATGAAAATCAATGGTCAATGGACGTTCCCTACCACTTCCCTAGCGTCTATTGAAGAGTTTATTTCTCCCGATCAGATCTATTTCCTGTCTCACGCTCAGCATAAGGAGACTCTGCTGGCTCTTCGTAAGCTCTTCTCCCCTTTAAGAAAGTCGACTACAGGAACTCAAGCTAGAGCGCTCACTTTATCTTGGCTTTAAAACGGCAGCGAGTGTGCTACCCTGCTTGACAGGGCACCAGCAATGTGAACAATCGTATTTCTCTGCCATCATTCTATCGCTACTGAGCCTGATTCTTTTTTCCCCTTTTACACCAATCTGGAACTATGACGGATAATTATAGCCACGCTAAGGCTCCTCTTGGACTGCCACATAGGGTGACCAGATGTCCTGATTTTATAGGGACAGTCCCGATTTTGGGGTCTTTTTCTTCTATAGGCTCCTATTACCCCCCACCCTGTCCCGATCTTTCACACTTGCTGTCTGGTCGCCCTACTGCCAAAATGGTGCACTGGGGCCATGAGACTAATGCACACTGTTCTTACAAATCGTCCCTAGGATCACTAGGACAGAAAGCAGACTGCCCCCATCCTGCCTGCTGAGCAGAATGCTGGGCCTGGGCAAAGCTGCCTTGCAGTCATGAACCACAAGGGAAGACTGGCGTTTTCAACCCAAACAAATCAGTTAGAAAAAAAATCCCACTTTTTGTCAACAAATGTTTTGAATCATTTGGACCGGATCTAGCCCCTAGTTACCGCTATTTTTCTCTACATCTAGTGATATTTTTAGCTGACTTAACCTGAGACATATTTGCTTTGAACTATCTTTTTTTTTATGATTAGTTCCCTGGGGATTCTTTTTTCCTAATGAATTTGGTTTCATTTAACATGGTCTTCATTAGATTAGGGTGGGCTGTGATGTTAAGCATGGCCAGACCCTAGTCAGAATAACTCTAATGTCTGAACTCAAGGTAGGAGTAACCAGGGCAGACTGAGCTAAGTACTTGGTGGAAGGGAAATCTCCAAAGGTTGCTGCAATCAGCATGTAGGTGCAGGGAGAGCCATGACACCTGCAGTGGGTTTGTATTTGATATATTAATTTTTCAGCAGACACTGGGCCTGATTCTCATTCACACTAAAATCCCTTTCCATTGCCAGACTGGCATAAAGGGGCCTTAGAGCAAAGAAGAATTAGGCCCCCCATCACCCCAATACGTCACTGTATTAGGAGGTCATGCTGTCGGGTCCTTTCCTTTCTGTCCTGCCATTAGGCACCTGCATGCCACTAACACATGTGAAATCAAGGTAATATAGGATTCTCGGTCTACTAGGAGCCTGGGCATAAACCAAGGGTCTCTTGTTTGTTTGCATCCAGTAATAAGCTTTACCAGCTCACTTTGCAGTTCCCAAAAATGTTGGCTGTGTAAGCAGAACCAAGGTATGTGGTATGAGTTTTGATCATATTTTATCCTGTCGCTAGCTAAATAGAAATACTGGTGCTCTAAGTTACTCCAATTTTAGGCTGGTGTAACTCCAGTGAAATCCAAGGAAATCCCCTGGATTCAGTAGAATGTATATGGCCCTAATCTAGCAAAGCACTTAAGCACATGCTTCACTCTAAGCATATGAGTAGTCCCATTGACTGCTCAGGGACTGTCACTTACTATGTATTTGTCCAGCACCAACCTCAATGGGGGGGATCTGATTGAATGTTAAATAATAATACTCATGTGCTTAAAGCGAAGCATGTGCTTAAGTGTTTTGTTGGATAGGGGCTTGTGTGATAGCTGAAGCATGAATTAAGATTTTATTGTTGCAGCTGGTCTGCACACACACACATATGAAATCAGCTCTACCTCGTCAGCTCCACTCCCTCCCATTGCTTGCACTCTGACACCGGCATTTGTACATATCAGGTAGAAAATAAGGCAAGGAGAGAAAAAAAAAAGCAGGAAGATAGCAAAAAGGGGAAACTCCCAAAAGACAGAAGTCTGTGTGTTTGCTGCCAGCTATTATAACCTAAAGGCCACAGAGCGGAGATTTTGCTGTCTCCTACCTGACTGCACGGAATGCCAGGACTTTAGCCTAACAACTCAGTCAGAGGGTGAAGACACTGAACTTGGGACTCAGGTTCTCCCGATAAAGGGAGGTGCGACAGGCAGGGCAAGAGCTGGAATCTACCTTTTACACACTGAGAGTAATCCCAGTTTCGTGCTGATATTTAAAAGATCTTTGCCCTTTAGCTCAAACAGGAAATCTTAAAATGGAAAATATGCAGCATAAAGGAAGGGGTGAGGCTCACTTGAAATGTAAGAATGTACATGGGGATAGGAAACAACAGGTTGTTAAGAAAATAAAATTCAGCTTTAAAAAAATCAAGGCCCAATATAGAATTTGTTTCCATTTTGGGTCAGGAATATTATTAATATTTTTCTAGGTTTTGCAGTCAGCAGAGAAGGTTTTGCAAGCAGCAGGGGAAACTCTTTTTCCCCCCTCTCTTGCTCCTATTTTTTTGCTCCTCTGTTCATGGGCTGGCTCTGAACAGAAATTTGACATGCAAGAAGAAAAAAAATAAACACAATGAAAGTGCATTTCAAACAGATCACGAGGAAGAAAAAACAGGGAGATGAGCTGAACCCCCAGTGGCCCCCCATCCTGTAATGCATTCCATCTTGGTGGACCCTTTCACCCATCTGGAGATCCAGAATGTGGGTCAGATCCTCAGCTGGTGTAAATTAGCATAGCTCTACTGAAGTCAGAGATGCACATTTACAGCAGCTGAGGATCTGGGCCATTGGCTTTAATGGGGCTGTGTGCCGGTACATAGGACTGTCTATTCAGAGCTCCGTGCAGGATCAGGGCCTGTAATTGCCTCTAAACACAGGGATCACCAGGTAATTCTATTGCTGCTATTACATCAATGCTGTTGTTAGCTGAGTTGCTGAGGATAATTTTATTTACTTGCCCAACTGCCGTGCTTAGTAAACTGCCTTGTTTTTTTTATTTGCTTGCTGAACCCAGATGCCATATAAAGGCGATGGCAAGAGAGGAAAAAGTTAACTCAGTATCATCAATACTATTTTCAGTAATATCCTCTAATGCTAATTAAAGAAACAGCTAATGCCAAGATATACACTGTCCCACAAGCCAACTGGGAACACTCCCAACCTGTTGGCAACAGGCAGCCTGGGAGAGCACTGGAAAGCCTCAGGACTGCAATCACGAACAATGACACTGAGTCTACAAGCCATGGCTCTAGATTATCGGTCCCCACTCCTTGTAGAGCAGCTGATACAGCTCTCTAGAAGCTCCAGGGTGGTGGCTTTGCCTGTATACTCCTGTCATTCATCCAGCAGCAGTTAGAATAGGATTAAAGGACAAGTACTGTCCTTGGCCTCGAGCCCCAAGAGGCTGTTTGCCAGTCATACAACCCTCCTTTCACTCTCGAGGCTGTATTGGACCTATCAGTAATTCCCTGTAGCCATGGCACCAAAGCAGGAGGCCAGATTCTCAGCTGGCGTAAATCAGTGGAGCTCCTTTGGCTTCAGTGGAATCACGCTGATTGACCCCAGCTGCGCATATGGCCTCTAGTCTCTCTCTGGCTTTCACCAACATGGCTGCAGATCTGCTGTAGTGTCCGAATTTTACACCAGCTCAGTTCTCCTCTCAGTTCTCACAGCTTTCCATCGTGTAATTCCATTGGCTTCCATGGAGTCACCACTGTCTTATGCCTCCCGTGGGCTGCCAGACTGCGGCTGCGCTCTGGGGCTCCCTCCAGCATGCTGGGAGGCTGAGGAGCAAGTGCTAATGCAATTCCAAGCAGCATCAGGTGACCCCCATGTGAGTTGGGTTCTACCTATCTTATATGGCCCTCGTCACCATAGTATCCGTGTATTCATCCTCCTAGCACCCCGATGAGGTAGGGCGGTGCTGTTATCCCCAGCATACAGATGGGAAGTCAGGCACAGAGGGGCTAAATAACTTGCCCAAGTTCACACAGAAAATCTGTGGCAGAGCAGGGGATTGAACCACTAGGCTAGTGCACTAACCGCTGTACCATACTTCTTCTCTTTGTGCATCATGGACCACACAGAGCAATTAACTGGGGCCTCTGGTCACAGCCCTGTTTCTATACTGTCTGCCTGCTCTGCCACCTGGTGCTTGTGCAGAGGGGATGATCCCTCCTCAGCACGAGTAAGGGAGACTGATAGCAACTTCACAGCTCTCTAAAGCCTGTGAAGTCGTGATATGTCAGCACAGTTATTCCTTCACCTACTCTGTCCCGAATGGCATCTCCAAGGGGACAACAAAATATGTGACGAGGAAGGGGAAGTTACAAGATTTTCTGTGTCATTTTACTTTGTGTCTCTCAGAATCTGGTTCATGGATTTCCACTGGGAACAGTCGCGGGCTGGAGAGTCTCAAAGTCAAGGCTTAGGTTATGTGATCGTTTAAAGTCAGGTGTTCTGCCAAGGCTCACCTAATGTAGCTCAACTGTTTGACTGGCAGGAGAGATGGTTGAAAAGATTCCAGCTACCTTGTAACAATCGACATTCTGTTCATTTGTGCTAATACAGAAAATTCAGCCTCCTATATGAAGCCAATTGTTTGTTTTCCTCTGCGGGGGAGCAGCCAGATCTCACTGTGTCTTTGCTGTGACAGCCTGTAGTGTTCTGTTTCATTATACAACCAGATGTTTTGCGGCTATACAAATGTGTAGTGGAGTCTCATCAAAATTAATAGGGCACTTAGAGCTGTTTGCTTGACTGATCAAACAATTATAAGCCTCTCGTTCTGAAAGTAGAGTGCCTTGAACAGTCTAAGCACTCCAATGCAAAACCTTAGTGGAGACAGGGGAACCACTTTCCAGCCGGGGTTAGCTCCATCAGTGCAAATGGGAGCTTTTCCTCTCGGCACGAGGCGGTTTGCACTGGTGCAGACAGGCTGCTGGCTGGGCAACAGCTGGATAGAACTAGGGCAATCCCCAGTAAAGATAAGGCCTGAATCATCTGACATTTAGGACATGCTGCAAGGCTCTTCTTTTTAGGCTGGTAGCTGAAGAAGCCACTTTGGCTCAGATCCCTTCTTGCACTCTGCTATTTAACTGTGCTGCTTGACCACCATGGGCCAGATGTTCAAGAGAGCTCTGGGCCGGAATTTCAAGTGCTCAGCACCTCCCACTAAGGCCAGATTTTCAACAGAGCTCCGCTCCCATTTAGGCACTTACAGGGCTCAGGGGTCTGACTGGATTGTCAAGAGCTCAGCATTTTGGGTGCCGAGCACTGTTTGAAAATTAGGCCACTCGTCTGTGGTGCCTAAATGGGAGCTGAGCTCTTTTGAAAATCTGGCTTTCTGTGGCCACTGAACCTTTTCTCCTGCCCGCCCTTGGGGGATGGTAGCCCACGTACTCTGCATGGGCATTGTCTGTCTGATCGGCACCTCTAGAGGATTTCAAAGGGTCACATAACCTAGACGTAGAGTTTCTCTCTGAAGTCTCTGAAACAGCTATCATTTGGGAGAGAGGGCAATGCCAGGGCCTACCACCAGCAGTGTGTGAAGATCCACAGGTCTTGAACCCAGGTCCGCTGCCAACCTTAACATCCCAGATGCCATCTGGGAGTTTGCTAGTAGCTCGTGGGTTGAATGGCCAATGGAACCCTGGCCTCACCAGAGGCATCGCACATGGTTGTATTGATTGGAGAAGGGCCCAGCTCCACTGATTGGTCGGGCTGTGCTATTTAAGCCAGAAAGAGGCACAGGAAGTTGTCTGTGTGGGTTAGTTCATGGCTGCGATGTTGGACCTTGACTTCTTACCTGACTCCTGGTTCCTGCTTCCCTCACCTGCTCCTGGTTCCTGTCCCTGTTCTCAGCTTCAAACTTCACCACCAACCTGCAGCCTGTCTCTCTGACTCTGATTCCAGCTCTGACCTTGGCTGTGGTATTTGGCCACTGACTCCAGTTCTGACCTTTGGCTCCAATTTCTGGCTCTGACTCTGGCTTGACCTGGCATCCAACCTCTGATTCTGGTTCTGACCCTCAGTTCTGTTTCATGACTCCTGGCTCCTCCTCCAACCATTAGCCCTTGCTCCTCCTCTGACCACTAGCTCAGACTGCCCATGTCCTGGTCCCCAAACTGAGCTACCAGGGTGGGAGGAAGAAAAAAGGTACCCAGCAGCCTCCCCATGGTTCTATTCTGTGCGTGGGGTCGCGCTATTTCAGATCTCTTTTGCCCAGAGTAGCTGCATGGTCGTCACTCAGTGCTTCAGCAACTCCTTGTGCTGTAATGGAGGCAGAAGGATTGGGGGGGGGGGGGTGACAAGTGCCTTCAAGGGGATGGGAGAGCCACTATGTCCTCAGCAGGGATGACTGGCTGGGGATTAATTACTGATGGCCTAGAGCATGGTTTAGAGCCATTAAACCCAGCTGGTCACTACTGTCCCAATAAACGCCCCACACCTAAGGAGTGCTATTTTAAAAATGGAAAAATAATATAGGTGTATGGATTTTTGAATGGGTGTTGCAGTTGCAGTTTGGTATGTGCAGATATTTCTAGAGAATGAATGACCTTTACATTAGCTAGTCAGACTGACTGAATCATCTCTTCATGTTGCATTTGGTTTATTAGTTCTGTTCCTTGTACTTCAGTCAGGTAAAGCAAAGTGAATAACTTTTTAAAATGTAAAGTAAGTCTAACAAGCCTCTTAAGCGCTTTTGTTTTAGCTTCACTGTAACTTGAGATCTTTTTAGGCTCATGAGCAGGATAAATTTGGAAAGCGTATTATAAAAAAAGGTAAGTGAGGTCACTCACACAACACACATTTTCTCAGGACTGCTTTAATCAAACATTTTAATTAAAGTTTTTAGACTCACTTGTTCATGTCTGATAGGATGGTGTAACCCACTGTAAAATAGCAGATTGGTCAAACAGCGATGGGAAGTGCTGCTAAAAAATCTGCTTGAGCATTACCCAGAAGGGAAAATACTTGTAATGAACTGAAATAAACGAAATGAAGTGTAAAAAAGGAATTCAGAATAGGCTTTTAAATCACTAATTTCAATCACTAACTTTGTTATGAGAGGGAAAAAGCACCTCACCTTGGGTCATTCGATAGTTTAAAAAATGAATGACTACGTTCAAATAATTATAGTTTTAATTCAAAGATATTTAAAAAATTATAATCTTGCCTGTCATTATTATTTGTATTTCTTTTCAAAAACTATTTGCTGCACCAGATGTACTCAAGATTCAAATCTCTGCTCCTTTTTATATAGCTAGATGATAGCTGAGCTGTTGGCCTGGCCCTGTCTGCAGTCTACATAATCATAGCAATTAAACACAATGATAATTTATAATTCAGGTAACATATTAACTAATTTATTCAAATGCAGCCCATGCACAAAGTTTCAATGGGTCTGAACTACATGAAAAGTCTTAAGAGTTTGTGTTGTTTTTAAGGCCAAAAAAAGATCTGAAATGCAGCCCCAGCTTCCCCACAGGACCCATTTTTAACTTAATTTTAACTCATAAACTAATTAACTGTAAGTGCTCAGAAAGTTCATTCTGTTCTCAAAGAGTAAGAGCCTCTTGTTGGGGAAGAGACACTGGAGTCTTCTGATATAACCAAGTGGTTGAATTCCAGCTTTCAGTGCAAAACTCAGCTCAGTTTTCTCTCTGGAACCAGACCTGGCACCTCTGCCAGTGGGCATGGTTCTTTACAATACAGAGGAAGATAGAGGGCTTGATCCTCATTCATGCTAAGGCCAACTCTGCCAGTGTAAAAGGGCCTGGAAGTGGGTGTAAAATTCTCCATTCCAGTTAATGGGAATTCAGATAAAAATATGAGGCAGCTTTGAAAATCTCAGCCTTGGTGCAGCCACTCCATAACAGCACAGTAGCTGACATGGGACCAGATTATGGAACATCTTACGCACATAGGTGAGCAGTTACTCTCACGAATTGTCCCATTTACCTTGCTGGGACTACTCGTATGGGTAACTGGAGGTTCATCATCTAGCCCTGAGAGATGTACCGTGAATAAGTCTAGGTACTTTAAAGCTGGATAGTGCCTAGAGGCCACTGGACTGTATTAGAGGAGAAATCTTTCGTGTTGTCCCCTGATGTTCAGGGAGATAAACTAGCTCCTACACCCAACAAATGCTCCTCCTTGCACCTCACTTCCTGTACACTCACAAAACAACCTGCCAGAATCCAACCCTTAGACTGCAATAAGAAACAATCTTAGTTAGGGCCAAATTCTGTGTTCTCACACACCCTGTGTAATCCGATTGACACCAGTGGGCTGACTCGTGTGTAAGGTGAACTGGATTTGACCCAATATCTTCTAGTATATTTAATATCAATATTTATATTTAATGAAAAGCTGATGTGTTGTGACAAGGGATCATACAAGTAAGCTTAGATAGACAGATTACACCAGTCATCATTGTCTTGCTGTTACCTAGTGCTTCCCCCATCTGTTTGTCAATCCACCTGTTGTCTCCCATTTAGCAGAGACCATCTTTTTTTATTTAGCGGTATGGACAGCCCCTAATGGATGGGGGTCCTGATCCCAAATTGGGGCTATCGGGCACTGCCGTATGACAGATAATAAGCAGGATGAACTCTTGTAAAGTTGGAGCTGTTAAACTGAATTTTCTCTGAAGTATTGTATTCTGGGTCCAGTGATGAGAACTGAAGTAAGAGGGGGTAGAGGGGAAGCTAGGAATGGAACTAATCCATACACGTTTACCGGGGTGGGAACTGATCCATTTCTAATTTCCAGGGAGTCGTGTGCTAGTTGTACAATTACTTACAGATATGGGGTCTGTTTCTCTATTATCTTTCACCTGGAGGTGTTTACACCAGTGCAGAAAGGGTATAAAGCACTAGCAGATCAAGAGCACAGTGTTTTACACCCAGTTTGCCTTTACTTTGCCCTGGTGTAAATGAGGTGGCAGGTAGGGGAGAATCCAGCTTGCTTTGTCTAATTTTAGCTGCTCATAACAGTTTATTGCAACCAGAAGCAATTAGTCCAGTATGGACTAGCTGATGCCACTGCTGTTGAGAAGAGGACAAAGTTTAACAACTCTTGGCAAGAGCCTTCTAACTACCTCACTAAATGGATCTGCCAGCATATCCGGATTTGAAATGTACCAGATCACTGTGACGTATGGGGTTTATGGCTTTGCATAGCTTGGCATTATCCTCTAATGCACATTGCCTGGGGAAATGTATCATCTGGTCCCTAATAACAAAAACAACAAAGATGTCAGTTCTGGTTTTCATTTCTTGTCTAGGGAAATTAATAGGGACTTCAATTTATTGCAGGCCAGCATGATACAACATGTAAGCCATGTGAGCTGTGGCAAATAACATGTCTTCACTCTGATTTTCAAAACCCTTTGGACTAAATTGATGCTAAACTACAAAAATGAGGCCACTGTGAAATTGTCAGAGTTCATAAAATGGGGGGAGCTGGTCTGCTCAATAGTTGGGTGGGAGATCCAGGGTGCTGTACATGAGGAAGCAGTGTTAGGGGTTCATTAGAGCCTCCACTGATCCAGTGATTCATGGTATTAGGAGCTATAGTGCTGCTAAACGTGCCATAATCTGCAAGAGATTTATAGCACTGAAGTTAATAGATCCCGTGTGTTGAAATCTCCCAGACTGCTTTAGTTTTAATTTCTATCAATATTTACCTTTGAAAACGGCCAGGGCTCTGTAGAAACCAAGTCAGCGGACACTTCTGATGGAGTTGCGTTAAACCAGCACATTCTTCTGCTCTTCTGGCTACACCCATTTCCTGGACAGAACTGCCCTGTGTCACTTTTAGGACAGAATCAGCCTTCTACGAACTTCTCCTTCCACTAAAGGGCATGTAAGGATGCTGTTTCTTTGTGCCCCTCTGGTCTCTTTCTCTGCCAGTCTTTCTGCCACTGAGGAACTGTCCAAAGCTCTCCAAGTTGGTGAATCTGACCCCGTTTGCTTCCTTCCAGATCAGAGAATTGGAATCCATATATGGTAGCATTTCCAGCAGGATGTTGCCCTGCCTTAATTTTTCAGGTAGACTCCAGTACGTGTTATTTACACAGACATTTTGCTCCCAGGTTTTTATTGCTTATTTTATGATGTTTTGGGTGAGGTCAGAGCCTTTACAATATACGTACAATTGTCTCCCCTGACTTTAATTCAGATTTCTCCCCAAAGAGAGAGAACTGGTGATGAGAGGAC
The DNA here is from genome assembly GCF_028017835.1 of Emys orbicularis. Classification (NCBI taxonomy): domain Eukaryota; kingdom Metazoa; phylum Chordata; order Testudines; family Emydidae; genus Emys; species Emys orbicularis. Next base: position 133,733,659 of record NC_088688.1, on the reverse strand, counting down.
CATGTACACATAGTGATGTATCATCTAACTGTTTCTTCCATTACTCCACTAATGCTATGGGGACACCCTAACAAAACATAGAAAGGCTCAGTCAGTATCTCCAATAGCCATCTTCTCCCCCTCTTTTAAGGCTGTTTTTATCTGGTCATTTATTTTAATTAGAAGGAGAAACAGAATTTGATTTTTTTTGGTAGTTTCAGATGCTTTATTCCAATCCTGTAATTAAAAATAAAGAGCATCATTGTTTAAATCAGTATGCAGTAGGTCTTTAGTCTGTCATGTAGATTAATAACAGTCTGTAGTTATCTACAGAGGTTAAAAACAGTCAACCAAGTTAAGTTACCTTTGAAAAGCCATCATTGTGAATTGTGAAGGATTTAGGCATTAGAAAAGTTGCACCAGTTTAACAGAATCAATATAGTTAAACCTGTGTACCCCACTCCCCATGTAGACAAATTTAAACCACATTAACACTTGTTTAATTTGTCTTTGCTTGTGTCTGTAAATTATTACATTAAGCTAAATCCATTTAAGCAGGGGTTGAACAGGTTTAAGTGCATCTATATTAGGGGTTTGCACTGTATAAATTTTAAATCATTTTAGTTAAATTGTTGCAATTTTCACAATACAGGCAAGTCCTTGTGGCCCAATCCTGAACATTCAGAACTTCCTCTGAAGTCAATGGGACTTTTGAATTGCCAAGGAATATGGGTCTGGATCCTTATTTGGCAAGGGTGAGTTTTAGTTTTACAGGTGACCCAGTTTAATGTGAATTTCTCCTCTCTTCTGCTCTCTGAAGCTCAGGATTGATCTAGGACAACCATGGATAAGCAATCAGCCTTCTCCTGCCATACATGCTCCACATACAAGCCCAGAATTAATGGGCCAAAAATGGGGAAACCACTAATCTTCTTCTGACACCCCAAATCCAGGAATAAACCCCTGGAGTGAAATCCTGGCTCCACTGAGGTTAATGGCAAAACTCCCTTTGATTTCTATGGAGCCAGGATTCCACCCCTCTAGTACAGGGCTCTTCTTGGCCAGTGGCACACAAGGTCAGATTTGCAGTCAGTTTCAGTGTGCAATTGCAAATGTACACCTACCTGGACCACAGAGTTACCACGATTGGCTAGTGGCTTTAGGGCACAATAACTATAAATGCAGACCCATAAGAACGGCCATACTGGGTCAGACCAATGGTCCATCTAGCCCAGTATCCTATCTTCCAACAATGGCCAATGCCAGGGGCTTCAAATGGGAATGAACAGAACAGGGCAATTATCAAGTGATCCATCCCTTGTCGTTAATTCCCAGCTTCTGGTAATAGAGGCTAGGGACACCCAGAGCATGGGGTTGCATTCCTGCCCATCCTGGCTAATAGCCATTGATGGACCTAACCTCCATGAACTTATCCAGTTCTTTTTTGAATCCCATTATAGTTTTGGCCTTCACGACATCCCCAACAACGAGTTCCAAAGGTTGACTCTGCATTGTGTGAAGAAATACTTCCTTTTGTTTGTTTTAAACCGGCTGCCTATTAATTTCATTGGGTGACCCCCCCCCGCCAGTTCTTGTGTTACGTGAAGGATTAAGTAACATTTCCTTATTCACTTTCTCCACACCATTCATAATTTTATAGATGTCTATCATATCCCTGCTTAGTCGTCTCTCTTCCAAGCTGAAAAGTCTCAGTCTTTTTAATCTCTCCTCATACGGAAGCTGTTCCATACACTAATCATTTTTGTGGCTTTTCTCTGAACCTTTTCCAATTTCAATAGATTTTTTTTTGAGACCCAAATTATCTGTGCAGTTGCGCACGTAGGCCCCAGCCCTCTGCATATGTAAAATGGCTGTTTCACTGACTCTGACAGAATTACAATGATTTACATCAGCCAGTCGGGACCCTGGACTGTATGAAAATAAGGTCTGAAATGTTTGTTAAACCAAAATGGCCACACATGGTGGCTTTGGGTGCACTCCAATTCCCATGTGAACCATTCATCCGGGACTCTCATAAAGATTCAGAGTGATGAATTGTCAGACTACTGATGTGTTCAACCTTCCATTGAAAATCTAACTGGTATAAAAGAAAAAATTCACAATAGCATCACTAATTTGGTTCAGATCAGACACAATGGGAATGTCTCATACATTGTTTCGATAGAGGAGCCCTTAGGAGCTAAGCAAAATGTTCATACAGATTCATATGAGAGATGGATTTAACACAAACCCCCAGATCCAAATTCCCCCAAACCTGGAGAGCTGATAAAAATTGAAACCCAGATTATGAAAATGGCCACTAACTTTATTAAGGGCTGAACCAAAACTGGGGACCTCAACAACCCCTGAGCTTTGGAACATTTTAAATTGGAATCCAGATCTGAATGTAGCTTTGAGCCTCTCTCATTTCATAGCAGTTCCCCTTCTTTCTCTTGATACAAATTGAACAGTATTACAAAGATTTATGAACATTGCATGATCCTATGTGCCACATAGCTCCTGTAATACCAATGCACCCTGCTCACACTTTATATTAAGAGTTTTATAAAAGGATAATAAATTATTAATAGCTTTTTATTCAATAGTTAATCAATCATTCTCTATTGTTAGAGTCCAACAGGTCAATATGTTTATTACTATGGCTTATAGTTATAACCAACTATAATACTTTCTCCTAATGACTTTATAACAATCAATAATACATACTACTCACATCTGTTTCATACTTATAACCTATATTAATCATTTATTAAACCATTATAAACTTCATAAATGTAACTTATTATAAAATGTGACTCAAATTAAATGTGTGCTAAAAACCTTGAAATGAGGTTTAGGCCCAAAATTTGACTAACGTATTTGTTTCATTGAAAGTTTTTTGGGAGAGGAAGGTTTCAAAAATGAATGTATCTGTTGCCTTAAATGTATTTCCCCTCCAGGTCAATATCAGCTGTCCAGTAATCATGTACAGCCTTCTAATAACAAACTAGTTTATCCATGATATAAAGAAAATAGATTTTTAAAAAAATATTTCAGATCAACCATGTTGGTTTTAACAAGTCTACAAAGGAAAATAGCTCCTGCATAGTTATTAAGGTCATTTTTATTGTGAATTCCCAGGGAGTAAATTAGATGCACAGAGTGTGATTCTGAAGACTTCACTGCCACGAAACTCCCGTTGGCTTGAATAGGATCAAAGAATATCAGGGTTGGAAGGGACTTCAGGAGATCATCTAGTCCAACCCCCTGCTCAAAGCAGGATCAACCCCAACTAAATCATCCCAGCCAGGGCTTTGTCAAGCCTGACCTTAAAAACCTCTAAGGAAGAAGATTCCACCACTTCCCTAGGTAACCCATTCCAGTGCTTCACCACCCTCCTAGTGAAAAAGTTTTTCCTAATATCCAACCTAAACCTCCTCCACTGCAACTTGAGACCATTGCTCCTTGTTCTGTCATCTGGTACCACTGAGAACAGTCTAGATCCATCCACTTTGGAACCCCCATTCAGGTAGTTGAAAGCAGCTATCAAATCCCCCCTCATTCTTCTCTTCTGCAGACTAAACAATCCCAGTTCCCTCAGCCTCTCCTCATAAGTCATGTGCTCCAGCCCAATAATCATTTTTGTTGTCCTCCGCTGGACTCTTTCCAATTTTTCCACATCCTTCTTGTAGTGTGGGGCCCAAAACTGGACACAGTACTCCAGATGAGGCCTCACCAATGCCGAATAGAGGGGAATGAGTCTTCTGCCATAGCCAACAGCAATGAGGCGACTTAAGGACAAAGTGGCAGCTTGAGCACCAAGTCCATTGTGAGACCAAGGTTGTTACGTTAGGGTTTGATCCTACTCACCTTGGAATCCATTGTAAAACTCCCACTCGGCTCAACTGTCCCAGATCAAATCTTTAATGTGCTGAAATGAATCAGATTGAATCCCACCTTTTAACCACATAACTATCCCCCATCTCTGGGAAGCAGTGTGCTTTTAGCATACCCACCATCTGTGACACCCAAGTAGGGCTGGATTTCTAGCATTCTAGCATAGGTTCGTATGGGATTTCGGAGTCATTGTCTGCTCAGATATCACACACACACCCCGGCTCCTGGTACCTTGTGCAAACTGTGCTCTACACCTGTGCAGAGTGAGTCCAAATGTTCTACAGCCACTTTCACTCACTTCATACAGGTGGCACAACAATGAAGAACCAGACTCTGGCTACCATGGCCTGGAAGCTGTACCAGAATCTTCATGCTTCTCCTCTTGGGAAGGTTGAAGTCAGTGTTGCACACACACACACACACACACCCATGCGGCCAACACTCAGCTTGTGAGAACAGGAATAGCTCCATTGTAGTGGATCTGGCCCAAAGTAGTAAAGTAAGCTGATGGATCTGCCATACCTATCTTTAGTCAGTTCAGCAACTGTCTGCAACAACACAGTTCTGACTATGTATCAGGCCTTGGCTACACTTGAAACACTGCAGCTGCACTGCTGTAGCGCTTGTGTAGCCACTCACTCAAGTGACACGAAGGGTTGTCCTCTCGCTATGGTTAATCCACCTCCCTGCGAGGCGGTAGCTAGGTCTTCCATCAATCTAGCGCAGAGGTTCTCAAACTGGGGGTCAGGACCCCTCAGGGGGTTATGAGTTTATTACATGGGGGGTCCTGAGCTGTCAGCCTCCATCCCAAACCCCGCTTGGCCCCCAGCATTTATAATGGTGTTAAATATATTAAAAAGTGTTTTTAATTTATAAGAAGGGGTCGCACTCAGCGGCTTGCTATGTGAAAGGGGTCACCAGTAAAAAAGTTTGAGAATCCCTGATCTAGCGCTGTCTACACCAGGGGCTAGGTTGGCTTAACTACGCCACTCACAGGTGTGGCTTTTTCACACCCCGGAGTGATGTAGCTGGGTCAACCTAATTTTTTAGTGCAGCCCGGGCCTTCAGCATAACTCTGACTGTTAGCAAGGGCCAAAGTGGCCATATAAATCCCAAACTATAATACTGGGTTCACTATTTTGTAAGTGTTCAAGTTCATGCTTTTGAGATCATCAGTGCATTTCATTTAATACACGAAGAGCCCAAATCAGTGGTGAACTCCATCTGATGCAATCCATCCAGTGGAATTGGCCAGTTAGTGCAGATTTGTGTCTGCTTTGCTTTGCTTTGCCCGAGTGGTGAGAAGCGGCAGACCATCCTGGCAAATCTAGTCACAAAAGTCTTCAAAGCAAGCCCCAGATTTAAGGTCTCCTTCAGCCTTAGACAAATATGATATAAAGCTTGAAAGAGAGAAAGAGAACTAGATTAATGAGAATTCAGCCCTCATGTCTGTTCTATTCAAATGTAGATATGTTCACAAAGTCACAGTCAGGCCATTGGTCTGCTACTGGGAAAATGTGCAGTCCCTTACTCTGGACCTGCGGGAAAGCCACCACTAAGCCCTTGTTTTGTTACATCTCCAGCTGTGAGCTTTCCACTAAAGTGGATCATAAGCCCCCCTTGAAATCTAGCCATTTGTTTAAATAAACTTATTTTGGCTTGGCTTGCCAGGGGGAAATACTGTTCTCCATCATCTCATCTTGTTAAACCTGTGCATTAACGATCATTGTGAGCGGGGGGGACACACATAGTTTAATGCCAAGCACACATTAAAGTCAAAGAAAACAAAGACATATGTGCACTTTTCCTAGGGTTGGGTTTTCAGTTTGATAAAGAGGAATCCCATTAAATTTAAGCTATCAACACATACGAGTGGATGGGCTCAGTCCACTTCCTACGGGACAATTGTCTCAACTTGCAGAAACCTATTTATCTGAGGTACTTACGTGGCCCCTCACCATTCTGTATCCTCAGTGTATTTATCCTCACAGCACCGCTGGGCGACACAGAAGTGCTATTATTCCTGGAGAACTGAAGCACAGACAGATTAAGGGTATTATTTCTAACTAATCATTTAGAGCACTGCGCTGACCCTAGCTAAGCAACCACACAGGACAGTAAGTCTCCAGGACTCACGCGCCTCACTTTTGAAAATGGGAATTAGGATCCACGCAGGGTAACATTTTCCAAAGCAGCTAAGGGCCCGACACCCAAAGATACAGATTTCCAAAGGTTCTAGGCACCTCGCATTGATTTCCACCTAGCTGCAGATTTAGGTGCTTAAATACTTTAAAAATCAGGCCCCAACTGAATTGCCCAAGAGCTCACACTGAGTCTGCGGGGAAACTGAACCTAGGCCTCTTGAATCTCTGGGGAAGGCCCTGGCATTGCTCTCCGAAATCGCCACTGGCACTGGTACTAATTGCCACCCTTATGAACCGTCCCAGCCAAGAGGCCAAGGAATGAAAGGCTGCTAAGACTGAACTGTTCTCACACCCCGCATTGTCCCTCTGAGTCAGGAACATGGCACGTGGCAAGGGCAATGTGGAGGAAATTGCACTGTTACTCCCTGGGCATTAGCTTGTCTGTGATAGACAGATGAGCCCTATCTATAGGGCTCTTAAAGCAGCACCTTTTGCAATCACTCGCTCCATTCCCAAGTGACTTTATAGAAATGGTACCCTGGGGTCTCATGTTTGTGTCTCGCTGATTCCAGATCACATGTGCTCACTTTGTGAGTACAAAGATGTTTTCTTCTAACTGCCAGTTCACCCTGGACTCTGAAATTCAAGCTGGGTTCTTTCCTTCTCCTGGATTATCATCAGTAATAAACAGTTTACAGGCTAAAGAATTCCCTCAGTGACACCAGGCAAGCTAGCTGGCTTCAGATGATGTCTTCACTTACACCTGTACAACCCCATGGCTAATAGCCTCGAGGTTAATGGGGTTAGATGGGGGCATCATTTGAGAAGCAGAATCTCTATTACTGGTGAAGAGGCATAAAAAGAAAAGAAGCCATCTTGGCTTTCAGGGCCTAAATTGAATTTGCCAGGCTGGCAGCTAGAAAAATATATAAGCTGAGTATATTGTATATGGATCCAATGGGACACAATAAAGATGTATCCTTCCCCCCATAGGACTGCCTTTTTACAGATCTGCCTTCCAAAGAAGAGAGGCGTTGGTAAGAGCAATTTTTCTAAACTGTAGAAATGAACTTTTTTTGTTGTATTTTGTTGTACTTCCCATTAGAATCCCACTTCTAAAGGCAAGTCCATGAAAAGAAACCGAGCCTCGCTGATTTGTCCCAGTTTGAGGCTAGTATAGACAGACATTACTAGACTCCTTTACATGTGGTTCAGCCTACCTGTGACATATGATTGTGCGTATCAGGAACTCGGTACCATAACATGGATGCCTTGTCTTTGGGTCTAACAATTTCCCAAATTGAGGCTTGATCCAAAAATCACTGAAGTCAATGGAAAGTTTCCCATTGACTTCAATGGGCTATTGGATCCAACCCTGGATCTGGTGTCTCCCTTGGCAAGCACTCACATTTTCAGAATTTCCTTTAATTGGGCTGTTTTTTCAGCTGCTGAAATGTCATTCAGTTGCATTTCCGCTCAATTTAGCGCTTGGTTTGAGCAGAGAACTCAGCAGAACGGACACTCTCTAGCCTCCAATGTTTTTAAAGAGAAACCTCCTCGCAGCTGCCTTCCTGTAACAACAGCAAATGGGCTCTGACACTCATTGCTAACACTTCCATGCGCATCATAGCTTCTGACAGAAATCGTCCGTCTATACAGTGATCGGTAATGGGCAATAGCAGTGCACTGTCTGGCCGTGAAAGAAAACATGGATTGGCTTAAGCAGGGTACCAGTAACACTGACTTGCAGACTGGGCGTTTCCAGGGGCCTTGGCCTCTTACGGGTTTCCTGTAAGGTCATTTTGCAGGAAAGGGGCATCTAAGGTCTCTGCCCATGCAGAGGAACTTGCCCACATAACGCTTAGTGCCGCTCACTCCCCCAGAACTGCAAGAGCTCAGCTCGGCTCCAGCACACTCGAGGATTGGGCTCATCGTGTTCTGCTAGGACTCAATTCCTAAATCAAACACACTGCTTGGGTATAAAGAATGGCCTTTGCATCTAATACACGATTTATGTCCTCATACAAAACCTCTTGGCGTGCTCTTGTAGCAATTACAAGCAATGTTGTAAAAATGCATGCATGGTCGTTTGGAAAAAGCTGTTAGAGATTGTAGGAGATTTATAACTTCTAATATGTATTACTCATATTATTTTCTGATGGTACCATGGAAAGCCAAGTGAGAGCAGGAGCTAGATGCTGCAGAGATACAGAGTAAGAGACAGTCCCTGTCCCAAAGAGCTGGCAGTCTAAACAGACAAGCCAAAAAGTAGGAGAGAAAACCAAGGGACGGAGCGGGGAAGTGACTTGCCCTGGGTCATACAGCAGATCAGTGGCAGACCCAGCTCTCCTGCATTCCAGTCCAAGAGGCTGGAGTGGATAGAAAGAGAGAGAGATGTGTTCATCCTCTGGCCAAGGGAGTGAGAAACCACCAGGAAAACACCGTCCCTTCCAGCCCTACATTTCTGTGCTTCTACGAGCTCTGCTCCTTAAATTAGGGGGCATTCAGACTCTGAGCCTAAGTGGCTGCTGCTTATGTTCATCCTCAAAGCACACGGAGGTCTACTCCAGCCAGAGCCCCCACACCCAGAGAGTAAAGGTTCCCTGGTTGCTTCTGATCCTACAGGTTCCACAGGACAGTATGCCATGGGGATGCATCCAAGCCACCTTAAAATTCACTTTCACACAGCAGCTTCCCCACAATTTAGCTCTCAAGAATGCTATTTTTCAACTTGTTTTAATTAAATCCAACCCCCTCTATGCGAACATGGCCAAGCCTTGCATTTTCCACTTCCTCCACCCATATTTCTCTCTTTCAATCTCTCTCTGACCATCTGACGCATTCTAGTAGACATGTCATCAGACACCAGCCCCAGGGAGGAGAAGCACCATCCACTGCTGCATCTCACATTAGCATCCCACCCTTCTCTTGGGAAATAGAGCTGATGGGTTTGGCAAGTGTCTATACTGAAGGAAGACATTTCGAGTTTTTGATGGAATATGTGTGTAAGAGAGAGACTGGGAAAGAACACGTACGTGTGTATGAATACCCATACAGAGATTCTATTTGCCTAAAGACTTTAGCTGACCTTCCTGTCCAAACAACTCTGTTTCAAACACCAGTCAAAGTTACTTTAAAAAGCTTATTGTAGTTAAGTGACAATGTGCTGTTTACCTATAGCACCATTTGCAAAACCCAAGCGCTTAACTTAAAAGCAAGGACATGAACAGTTAAGGACATCATAAATCCTAGGTTGCTCACATAATAAACATAAAGACATTGGACAAGAATTCCAAAAGAAGGAGCCTAAAGTTAAGGTTTAATGGAGCCAGGCAAAAATTTTCAACTGAAACCTTTTTCAGCCCCTCCCCCCCCCCCAAAAAAAAAAAAACCACGTGGATTCAGCAACACCAAAACATTTGTGTCACTTTCAATGAATGGTTTGGTTAAAAAAAATTATAATCAAAAATTTTCATTGACATTTTTAAAACAAAATGTTTCAATTTTTCGATTCAAAAACAACTTTTCATTTTGAAATGTCCTTTCACTTTATTTTAAAAAATTGAAAAATGCTCAAAAACTAAATTAACTGTTTAGTTTTGGGTTGAGTAAACTATTTTGTTCAGTTTGCAACTTTTTATTATTATTTGGAATATGCCCGCTTCTTTTAACCTTTCCTTATTGGTCAAGTTTTTTAAACCTTTTATCATTTCTGTTGCTTTCCTCTGGACTCTCTCCAATTTATCCACGTCTTTCCCAAAGTGTGGCACCCAGAACTGGACACAGTACTCCAGCTGAGGCCTCAGAAATGCCAGATGGAGCAGGACAATTACCTCCCATGTCTTATGTATAACACCTCTGTAAATATACCTTAGAGTGACATTTGCCTTTTTTGCAACTGCATCACCTTGTTGACTCATATTCAGTTTGTGATCCACAGCAGTACCAGCACCCCGCCAGGATTCCCCATTTTGTAGCTGTACATTGGATTTTTCCTTTCGAAGTGCAGCACTTTGGATTTGTTTCTGATACTGTACATTTAGTTGAATAGAAAAGTTAATTATAGACTATCAAGCTATGGAGAAATGATGTATGATGTGTATGCAGAGATAGGTCCAGATCCTCAGGTGGGGCCAGTGATGTCAATGGAGCAACACTCTACCGACTGAAGATCCAGCCCATACTTTTCATGTTTCTTTTTCAGAAGAGTTTTGTGTCAGCTTTATATTTTGAGATAAATGGTAAAAGAATCATATTTAATGTAGGTCGGAGCTATGGTGGTGCTTGCATGAAAAATGCATTTCTTTGTACTTGATAAGAATAATGGGCGGCATTTTCCACTCTGTGGCATTAGGTATACACCACTGCGACTCCATGGACGTCAATGAATTTATACCAGCTTAAATTGGTGTTATGGGCTCACCAAGGCCAGATCCTCAAAAGGTAATTCTCATTGGACTTAATTGGAGTTAGGGGCCTATATACCACTGAGGATCTAGGCAAAAGCTCTAAGGGGGACAAGCTGGACTAAATCAGGGAAATGTCATAGCTCAGGCAGGCCCTGACTTAAGTGGGAAATTGACAAGCATTATCTGGGAGGCAGCTCAGTTCTAGTGCTGGACAGCTCTGGAGAGCTGGGGTTTAGTCCCAGTCTTTCCACTGATCTGCTGGATGACCTTAAGCAAGTAATTTCACCTTTCCCATCCCAACCTCTCTCTGTCTCGTCTATTCAGATTGAGTTCTTCAGGGCAGGGACTGTCTCCTGCTATGTGGTTGTGCAGAGCCCAGCACAATGGGGTCCCAAGCTCAGCTGAGGCCTCTGGATGCTACAGTAATGTTGCAGTCCCTTTTTATCCTGTCCCACTGTGATGAACTGGGACTGTTCTTAATGTGGTCTTTGAATGCTGAGTGGGGAGTGTTGGCCTGGGAAGGTTGCAGGGGAGTTTGGCTGGGACGGTCTGCATTGGGGATGGGAGACTGGCCTTGAGGGAAGATACCTGAGCACGTAACATGAGAACCCAGGAAGGGGGTTGGAGGCCAGGTAACACCGCTGCCCGGGAAACTGGACAAAGGCTGGGGGAGAAGCCGGAGAGAGGCTGAGTGAGAGGCTAAAGGGAGTTTCAGTTTGGAGCTGACTGGGAAAATGGAGGGGAGCCCAGATGGGCTCAGGCTTCCCAACGGGGCTGTGGTGTCCCTGGGACCCCAAGATGGACCTAACTGAGGGGGTCCTGTTGTCTGTACCTGCAAGACCTGTCTTGGACTGTGTCCCTGTCGTCTAAATAAACTTTCTGCTTTGCTGGCTGGCTGAGAGTCATGGTGAATCGCAGGAAGCTGGGGGTGCAGGGCCTTGTCTCCCCCACACTCTGTGACACCCACATACATAGTGCTTGTGGCTTTCTTATTGGCATATGTTGCTTTCTAAGTTGTTCTTTGCCCAAAAAGGTGTTTAGGCCCAAAGGATTCAAATAAGCATCCAAACCACCAAACATTTTGAAGTTTACCCATCCTTCATCCTAGCACACCCAATATTACCACCACTTTCTAACCAATATACAGAAGACTGTGTGTCATTGGCTTCTGGAAAAAGCATGAACCCTCTTGCCAAACAGTCAGCAATTGTTCAGCGAGTGATTCACAGCCAAGAATCAAAAATGCAGGCAGCAAAGCCTCTGTCAGTAGCAAGCATTCTGCAAAGGATCAAGAAGGGCAAGTACACATGTTCAGCTGGTTTACAGGGCTTGCAAAACAAAGGTGGTCGGGGGTTTTCTAAACATGAAACATCAGAGAAAAATTGGCACAGTGTCAAATGAAAAATTTGTTTCTTTTCCCACAGCTCCAGAGTCCCTACACCCTTGGAATACCTACAAAGAAACCCCTTTTCCACAACTAAGAGACCTGAAGCACTAATCTACAGATCGATACGAGCCAGATTCTGTACTGAACTGTTTGGAGCTATTTTAACCAGCTGAGGGTCTAGCCCTAAATATTAAGAATATATGCTGGCATGGGCAGCAAAATGCAACAATCCAAAGGCTAAATTGTGCTTGTAGACAGCCACGATTCCTCCCCAGACACCATCTTGCACCAGGACAGGGGCAGGGGCGGCTCTATGTATTTTGCCGCCCCAAGCACGGCAGTCAGGCTGCCTTCGGCGGTGCGCCTGCGGGAGGTCCGCTGGTCACGCGCCTTTGGCGAACCCGCCGCCGAATTGCCGCCGAAACCGCAGGACCGGCGGACCTCCCGCAGGCATGCTGCTGAAGGCCGCCTGACTGCCGCCCTCACGGCGACCGGCATGCCGCCCCCCGCGGCTTACTGCCCCAGGCACACCTGGAGCCGCCCCTGGACAAGGGAGAGAGATTATTTACTGTCACCTGCAAAAGGTGGAGTTTACATCCTCCCACAAACCCAGCCAGCTGTGCTGCCTAGAGAGGAGAAGCCATGACTCTGCTTACTCCCTGCCCCCTCCGCCCCCACCCGAGTTTGGTCACTGAATCTGTGCTCCACAAAGGACCTATATTCAAGATGCAGATAACCCATCCTTCCTCCCCTACTCTCCTGCCTGATTGTGCTAGGCCTAGTCCCAATCTAGCCCACTCTGCATTGTGCACACTTCCCCTTCTTGCCTGGTTTGTATTGGCTAGTTGTACTTTAGCTTTGCCAGTGTTTGCTGGTCTCAGAATAGTCCAGTCTGGGACTTGGCTTCGCTGTTGGTTTACAGTACAGGAGCCCAAGCCATCTCCCTCCTAATGCTATTTTGTTTTTCCTCTGATGGGGTCAGCAGCAGGGAAAGGCGATGAGTTTGCCTCTCTTCTGCCAGCATCTGATGCACTCTGTTCTGCAGAAAATGTTGATATGCTTTCAGAAATAGGAGGGCCTGATTGTGCAATCCCGTGCTCATGTGCGTAGTACCAATGGGAGTGGTCCCATTTCCACCCGTGGTCCTGATCCAAAGCCTACTGAAGTCAATGGGAATCTTTCTACTTGAAGGCGATGGGCAATTTTTATTGACTTAAGGGGACTTTGGATGAGGCCCAGTGCTAATAAGGGTTTGTGGAATGGGACCTGTTATACAGAGTGGCTGCTTTATTAGTCTGAGGCTACACACCTTGCTGGAGATAGTTTATTTGCAAAATAAGAACTTTTAATGCATCATAATTGTTGAAAATAGAGAAACGTGGATCAGCAAGATAAGAACCTAGGCTAGGATTTTCAATAAGCCTAAGGAAGTTGTGCACTTGGGAGATTGGCACCTAACCCCCTTAGATACCTTTAAATCCCAACCCAAACCTGTATTTGAGATTTGCAAAAGTTGACAACACTTGATATGTATCTAAACTCTGTTCTTCAAGTGGCCTCCTTCTAGCCTCTCTCAGGTCTAATCTTCTTGCTCAGGGCTGGTCTACACTGAAAACTTACAGGGCACAAGGAAGTATTAGCTCTTCCAAAGTTTACACTAACAGTAATTCTGTATAACACATCCCCCTTTTTAGAAGAATCCATTTATAGTACCAACAGCACATTTACAGGGAGGCACTAAACTGGAGACCTGGGACCAATCCCTAATTTTGTGGTCAATCTGTTGGGCAACCTTGTTTGTATCACATCACCCCTCTGTGCCTCAGTTTCCTCTACTAGAAAAACTGGATAATGGCACCTATTCACCTTTGTAAAGTTGTTTATGGCCAAAGGGTTACACAAGAGCTAGTTATTACTATTATTAAAAATAGCACAATGGATGTAACTCAATCGCCATCATGACCCCAAACATAATCTTACAAAAGATCCATGTGCCTGGAATATGGTTATAAAAATATGTGTCTCAGTATTTTTGTTGTGGGGGTTGTTGTATAAGATAATAGCAACAATAAAGTTCACTTTGCCTCCAACAACTGTTACAAGTCCAATAATGATGAACTGAGGTTCAATAGCCTGTGTTATGCAGAAGGTCTGACTAGATGTTGATAACGGTCCCTTTTGGGCTTAAAAACTAGGACTGAATCTGTGAAGAAATCGCAGTTATCGATATATGGCCTAAGGGCCCTCTTAAAAATACAGACCCTGATTCAGAAAAACATCCCTAGTCAGCAAAGCCCTTAAGTGTCTGCTTAAGAATGAGGAGACAAGGCTAGTGAGGTGACATCTTTTACTGGACCAACTTCGGTTGGTTTTCGCCAACAGACAAGCTGTCGAGCTACACAGGGCTCTTCTTCAGGTTTGGGCAAAGTAATCTGAGTGCCGAGCACGTATCTAACTCCCAGTGACGTCAGCAGGACTTACAAACATACGTAATGTTACACACTTGCGTAAGGGCTTTCCTGAATGGGGTAGACAACGGGTGCTTACGTGATTTTCTGAATCTGAACCACAATAAGTTAAAGCAAAAACACTGCATTACATTTGCAGAACAGTGACGTTTGGATTCCAAAAAGTGACTCCAAAAGCAGTTTACAAAATAACAACTACTCTTATAACGAGACCAAAGTCTGTCACTGCAACCATATTGGAAGATTTTACAGGCATCTAAGAAGCTTCTTTTGGGGGACACAGTCTGGCTTGACCAGTGTAAGAGAGGATTCAAACAGCAACAAAAAAGGGGGAAAGCAGCAAAAAGAACAAAAGGATAAGAGCGAGATGGAAGAGTGTAACAGGGTCTGCTGCCTCTCGAACAGTTACAAGGCCTGGCTTGCCCTCTCCCAAAGAAAAACTTAACTTTTCAGCTATATCTTCTTATCCAGCCCTAACTCCCTTCCTTGGAGATAACTACAGGAGACCCGCTCTGTGCTCACTGAAATGCACTCTGGCCCTCTACATCCCACGTGCAGCCTCACCCCATTAATTAACGGGGAACATTGCTGTGGCACAGGGGCACTGGGCCTATTTTAATGACAGGGGCCAGCCACAGTGTGAGAAAGAGAAATGGGAATAATAGGACAATAGGCAGAGGCAGTCAAATAAGATGGTAAGTGAGAAAAATTTTATGTGAGATAAATATCAAGAGGGCTGTATGGAAAGAAAACAGACAAGTAGGCTACCTTTGTGGTTATGGTACTGAAGAGGGACTCAGATGATCTGGGTTCAATTTCTGGCTCTGCCACAGATTTTCTGTGTAACCCAGGGCAACTCATTTAATTTCTCTGTGCCTCAGTTCCCCTTCTATAAAGAATAAGAAAAAATAATTGTGACACTCTGTACCTCGGGGAAACACCCTGCACCCCCATATTCATCCTTGTATGATTGTGACTAATGCAAAGTTTGTCATGTTGGGTGTCTTCGGAAGGCTCATGATGCACTGAGCATTGTTGTTGTAGTGATGTTATAGGTTGTAATTTCATGTATATAGCTATGAGGTTGAAAATGTATCCTCATGACTTAAAACAAGCCCAGGCAAAACTCTCCAGGAACGGAGGGGCAGTTCACACCTCATCAGGGCACGTATGGGACAAACCCAGCTCAGCCTCACAGGAACAAAGGACGCTGGCCTAGGATGCAACAAAGGATCTGTTGGACTCTCGAGAGAGTCACCCCCCTTCCCTTGGTCAGTTTGGGACTACAATGAGGTAATGCTCACCTGACCCTGAAGGGGGCGGGGGCAAAGCCAAGAGGGAAAAAAGAACATGATAAAAGGGAGAGAAGTTTGCCATGTTCTTCCTCTCTCTTCCACCTCCATCTACAGACACCACCACCAAGCGACTGAAGAGCTGATCAAAGGGGAGAGCCTGGCTGAAGGGCAACCAGCCAGCCTGTGGTGAGAAGCATCTACATTTGTAAGGGCATTGAAAGTGTTATGATCAGCTTAGAATTTGTTTTGCTTTTATTTCATTTGACCAAATCTGACTTGTTGTGCTTTGACTTATAATCACTTAAAATGTATCTTTTGTAGTTAATAAATCTGTTTGTTTATTCTACCTGAAGCAGTGCGTTTGGTTTGAAGCGTGTCAGAGTCCCAAGACGCCCCTTGGGATAACAAGCCTGATACATATCAATTTCTTTGTTAAATTAACAAACTCATATAAGCTTGCAGTGTCCAGCAGGCATAACTGGACACTGCAAGATGGAGGTTCCTAGGGTTGTGTCTGGGACCGGAGCTATTGGCTAGTGTCATTCAGTTGTACAATCCAAGCAGCAGCTTACATGCTAGAGGCCAGTCCAGGAGTGGGGTTCTCACAGCAGAGCAGGGTAAGGCTGGCTCCCAGAGTCGAGGATTGGAGTGACCTAGCATATTGCCGGTCCAGATAACACCAGGGGAACGTCACAATAATACTTCCCTATTTCACTGGGATGTTATAAAGATAAACCTGTTACTACTTGGGAGCTGCTCAAATACTGGGTGATGGGAGATGGAGAGTGTGTTATGAATACTTTGACAGATAGTTTACAGCAAACCTGATGAGAAATCTAGGGCAAAATGTTGTGGCCATTGAGAGAGTTGTAATAATTTTCTATGCCATCCACTAACATAAGTGCAAACATTAGCTAAGCGGGTTATACAAGTTCAGAACTGAAGTGTTCTAGTATGAAAAAAGCTTAGGTTTGTATAACCAAAACTTTTGTACACTTTTGTAATCATTAAAACACCACTGATGTTTATCTTTTACTTGCAAAAGAACCCTTAATTGCTTGGAACATACTCTCTTTCACAATTATTATCCATCTGGAGGCCTTTAGCTTTGATTTAAATCAAAAACTTTGCTAGGTTTGTCAAAGAAATGTGTCAGTTCCTATCCAAGAAACTCTCAGTCTGGCAAAGGAATCTTGGGGGGAAATGTTTTTTATTATTTTCATGCAGAATTTATTTTTACCCTTTTCTGGCCCTTTTAAAGCAATTTTTAAGCTGTAAAATTCAAGAATTTCACTAAAAATGGCGTATATCTGGTATGACGAGTGGGAACTCAATGATAGACAGAGAAGCCCTGCACTTGTAATCCCTCATCCCCTGGTGGAGCACCATTCATGGAGTTTCCTGGGAGCACAAAGATCCATCCAGGTAGCTCTGATTATAGGTTTGAGGTCATCAGTAGGTAGCTCCTTTTCTATAATTGGCAGTCTTGGAAAATAAGAGTTACCCCCAATAGTCAAGAATTTAGGCAGTGACTGAATAAATTCTACAGCACTGGAGTTCTTGAACATTGTGGAATGGCAATTACTCTCATGTTTGACTTTTTATGGCAATTTCCCAGGTGGTGAAGCTTCTTCAAAGAGCTATTTCTTTCTATTTTTTCTTTATCTTTCTCAAGGCTTGAAATATCTTCTGTATTACAAATCCTTTCCTCTGTAACATTTGTTCTAGAATTCCAGTCAGCCATCACCTGAGACATACTTCCGGTTAAAGATGAGCAAATTATTTAGCATTTTGCCTAGCTTCTGTCTATTGTGTTCTTCAAAATAATTCTCAAATCTGATTCATCTTCCCCTTCTTCCTCCATTTCAGAATCATCTAGTAAGTCTACTCAATGGTTCAGAGACATTTTCAAGCAGATGCCTGGGACACTCAGTGTGGCCTAGTGGAAGGGCACTGCTCTGGGACTTGGAAGGCCTAGATTTCACACTGACCTGCTATGTGATCTTTGGCAAGTCACTTCACCTCTTTGTGCTTCTCTAATCCCTTTCCACCCTTTATCTATCATATCTATTTGAATTGTTACTCTTCAGGGCAGGAACTGTGTGTTTGTACAGCACCCAGCACAATGGAGCCTTGATATTGGTTAGGGCTTCTAGGTCCTTCTCTAATAATAATAATAACATTTACTCCACGAAAGAAGTAAATTGTGTGACAGATCCAGACCAGTGGGGTACAGGAGTCTGGTAGAGGGCAAATATACTGGTCACTGGATGAGTAGTTTTCTGTTCCCTGAGTGACCAGAGAAGGGGCTGCACTAGAGTAATCAGGAACCTGCTAGAACCAGTTAAGGCAGGCAGGCTAATTAGGACACCTGGAGCCAATTAAGAAGAAGCTGCTAGAATCAATTAAGGCAGGCTAATCAGGGCACCTGGGTTTTAAAAAGGAGCTCACTTCAGTTGGTGGTGCGAGTGTGAGGAGCTGGGAGCAAGAGGTGCAAGGAGCTGAGAGTGAGAGGGTGTGCTGCTGGAGGACTGAGGAGCACAAGTGTTATCAGACACCAGGAGGAAGGTCCTGTGGTGAGAATAAGGAAGGTGTTTGGAGGAGGCCATGGGGAAGTAGCCCAGGGAGTTGTAGCTGTCATGCAGCTGTTACAGGAGGCACTATAGACAGCTGCAGTCCACAGGGCCCTGGGCTGGAACCCGGAGTAGAGGTCAGGCCCGGGTTCCCCCCAAACCTCCCAATTGACCTGGACTGTGGGTTCTTCCAGAGGGGAAGGTCTCTGGGCTGTTCCCCAACCCACATGGTGAATCTCTGAGGCAAGAAAATCCGCCAATAAGCGCAGGACCCACCAAGATAGCGGAGGAACTTTGTCACAGCTGGTAAAATAATGTTTCAGACAAGTTAAGTATTTGATGTTGGTTTATTGTTTTCCATGTGCAGTCAATAAAAGTGGATTATTATTGTTGTTGTTTAAGAAATCTCAAATAAGATTGTAAGAGGGTATCTACACTTTTAAGGGCCTTGGGCCAATCAACCCTATTCAGTTAATCCCTCTCCTGTGCAGGGTATGGGCCTTGGTAGTCCAGCAGTTGAGGGCTGCAGTATGTAGAAGTGATTCAATCAATGAAATTATATTGCTAATAGCAGAGTTTATTACAGATCAGGACACATGCGATCCCAGCGTATATCAGAATAACAGGGAACTAAATGGCAGATGAAGCAGCTAAAAGCAGGGTAAGAAATAGAAGATTGGCATAGAAATACCCTGGAGTAAACAGAAATTCAAAAGCCTACTACCGAAAAAATTAAAAGAGGAACAGCAAAAAATTTGGATCAAGAGAAAAAGAGGAATAAGAGGTTTCTTTGAATTGTGCCCTAGCATCGAGGATAATGACATACCCAAGGGCCCGGATAGGAAAAAATGAAGTGATTTGGTTTCGAGTACTAACTGGCCATTGTGGTTTAAACAAAAAATCTTTTTTAAATAAACAAACACAAAGATGAACTATGTGCGCGTCACCTTTTAGGGGCATGTAAAGGCTTTGGTGAAGAAAGGAGAAAGTTCTTTGAAGAATTTAAATGGTATAAAGTAACAAAAGTTATACAACATTATTTAGTAAAAATACCGGGGAAAAGGGGGAGTATTAGACATGGGGTACTATTACATTACCTGAAAGACATGGGGCAGAACGAGAGACTATACACCGCTAGGCATTTAGGAATTATAGCTGGTGGTGGCCATACGCTATGCAGTCAACCCTGCTTTGTAACAAAAAAGGAAAAAGAAAGAAAAAGAAAACTGAGGGCTGGCTGTGGGGAAAATCGAAGTTTGCTGAGAGCTGGAAGGAAGGAGAACCAGGCAGGTAGAGACCTTTGTAAGACTCCAGGTGGAAAGGCCTGGGAGTGGCCTGCTTGAGAGGGAGCTGGGAGCACTCAAAGGAGCCCAAGAGAGGCTGAGGCAAGAAGACAAACACTAGGAAGCAGGGCTGGGCCCAGCTGGAGAGTGGGGTAAAGACTTTGTGGCGTTTGTTTTGTGACACTGATAGCCGGAAGGGGTGGAACTCTTTAAATGGCTTGGCCAGAGTAGGCTGAAGATTGTGGTGGGGAAAATTAGGCAGAAGTGGCACGAGGGGGCACTTGGGGATGGTGAGTCTGTAACAAAGGTCATCTCTCTGGCATCTCCTCACTGATGAGCCTGCTTAGCTAGCAGGTCTCATCTGTACCCCCTTAACCTCCTGCTGCCTTCCAGCTATGCTTTAAACCAAACCCTCATCTTTCTTCATCTCTGCCTATGTCAGCTGTTCGAACTCCACCAGCAGCCTCCACAGCTGCCCTTTTATCTACCTGCCTTTCAAATCTGGTGATGGGTCCCAACATCTCCCTGATGCTGTTTAAACTTCTGGTGCTCTTGCGGCTTAACCTTCTTGAGGCTCCCTTTCACTCCCATAAGAATCCTAATGTCCTGCATTCTAATTTTCTTTGGGCCTTTGCCTATTTGGTCTGCAGACTCTCTAGGCACCACTCCATTTCTCAGCAGCACGCTTGTGAGCACATTTTGATCATTGTCTCAGGATGGTCGGATAAGTTCAGGGAATACAGCAGATGTTTGCAAAATCTTACCAAGCTATCAGGGTTCTGCACATGCCCATGTCCATGGTCCATATTCTCACCTGGAGTGCAATGGCATGACTTTGACGTCAGAGGAGTTATGTTGATTTATACTAGTTGAAAATGTTTGAATGTCTTTAAGAAGGTCCACCCTCTGAACTCAGGCTGGTAGAGAATTTAAGGCCCAATCTTCAAAAGTAGGAACATGCAGTTACACACACACAAATGTGCAAGTAGGTTGTTCATGGAATTACTTCAGTGAATATGCAAATCAGATATTTGTGTATGGAAATAACCATTTATGCATCTAGCTGTCCATCTGCATGTACAATCAGGTGTTCAACTATGTATAATTTTTTGCAGGTACAACTGAACACATCTAATTTTGGGGGGGGGGGAAGGCCCAAAGTGTTTACAGAGCTTTTGAGTGGAGATCTTTGTCCAATAAACTTCTGAAGCCATTGTTAATCCCAGCATAAAGATCAATAACCACTCAAAAGGGCAATGGAAGAGCATTCTGTAGTAGTAGTAAACCTATTGCATAGCCTCTCTTGTACCCTGCCCAATGATGCAATATGCTCTTGGAGGTAGGTTTCCCACCAGTGTTTGTTCTGTGGTACAAAATAATCCCATAGCAACATTAGCAGTACTCATGAACTTTACATCATAATATTGTAACTATGTATGATAACGCTGTGTCATTATGTCATGAAGCAATATCGTCACACATTGACACAATATCATAAAACAAAGCTGCAGTGTTGTCATATTGTGATGCTCCATCATTACTCTTGAAGAAAATACAGGACAGTTTAATTGTCCTGTAAACTACTGTAGGTTTAAAGGACATGGGACAGACCTGTGAAAATCAGAATTGTCTCATTAAGCTTGCAACGTATGGCAAATTTTTCTTTGAAATTCTCTTCAGAAAGGGATATAATGTTGTTGGACACCAGTAGTTTATGCCTTGTGCTTGAAGGTAAGACTGAATTTACAGAGACCTGTAATTAAACATAGCAAACATAATTTTAACAATGAGCTACATTACTGAATGCAATGATCTATAGCTGGAAATGTTTGATTTTTAATTCCAACCATTGCTTATCTCAATAAATCCATTCGCTTTACTGTAGCAAAGTTAGTTTTTAAGCCTGTTTCTGTAATAATTAGAGATGAACCTGAATCGCAAAATTCTGATCCAAATCTAGAGCTAAATTGTCCCAATTGTTCTGAGATGTTCATATTCGGGATTTTATACCTGTAACAAAACAGAGGCCAAAAGTGATGTTTGGCTCTAGATCTAAGCGCTCCCAAAGAACGTTTCAGACCATAGTTTTAGTTTGGTTGTATCTCAAATAAGAATGTTGATTTTTTTTTTTTAAACAAACACTTACTATCCTATTTGAATTGCTACTGAGGCAGCCAGTCAAATTGCATGGAATTCGATGTCTATTTCACATGTAGATCCTTACAACTAATTGAAAAATTGTTGCATGTAGGCATTAAAGAACTTTTGAATTTACGCTGTTCTTCCTGGTTAGTATGTTGCATTCTTTTGTGTTGCATAGAATTACTTCTAGGACATTTTGTCCCCCAGGCTTCATTAGTTAGGGTGGTTTTTCTTTTTCCCTGATTGCATAACTTAAGCCAGGAAGTTAACTCTCTTTCTGTCTAGTTCCACATAACCCTGTTTGCTCTCATAATTCCTATACGAATCTACAAATGCAATGCTTATCTGCATAATTTGGGTGTTTATTTTAGTCTTTTCAGAGGGTGGTTCACTACTTTAGTTACACTGTACAGAGTAATGTTTTTGTATCAAACTGCTAAATGCTCCACTGTAACTGGATGAGTGCAGTGATATCAGAAGAATATTGTACAGGTGGGTTTTTCATAAGCCCATAAGGGACTTATATGCTCCATTCCCATTGATTTTTCTTATGGCATTTGGGCACCTCGCTCCCTTAGACACCTTTGAAAATCCTAGCCTGTGTTTTTATAGTATGAGGCAAACCCTAAACAACTTCCATAGACAGCTAGTAAATAGGATCACGCTGTGCAATTAAACACATTAACTCCATCATGCTGGTTAGCTCTGCATTCAGCAATGACCCATTCACTTAATATACCTATCTATCTCGTAGAGCTGGAGGGGACCTTGAAAGGTCATCAAGTCCAGTCCCCTGCCTTTACAGCAGGACCAAGTACCATCTCCCTGACAGATTTTTGCCCCAGATCCCTAAATAGCCCCCTTAAGAATTGAACTCACAACCCTGGGTTTCGCAAGCCGATACTCAAACCACTGAGCTAGCCCTCCCCTCAACTTAATGTCCTGACATCAAATGCTTGTCGACACTGGGGAGTTCAGCCATTGGTGCACAGTCACGAGTTTTCAGGTTAGGAAGAAAACCTCAAAAAGTGGATCAAACATAACCAGTGCAGATGGGCTGTAGAGAGCCTGGAACAATAGCTCAGAGGTGTGAACTGCCTAGAGGGGTTAACTCAGATGCCCAGTGATGATCATAGACATCAACACAGTTAACTATTCCACACCTCTGGATAGGACAGAAAGGGAGGGTCATATCTGCACAGGTCATTGTGAGAGATGCCTCCCTTGGTGCCACAAGGAGTAGTGTTTGGGAGATACCACTATTTGTATTTCCCCCCAGTCAAGAAGGAACCGAATCCCAAAGCCCAGGAACATATTCAAGACCCAGAGAGGGGAAGCTCAGTGGAACCAAGTGGCAACATGAGTATATTTTGAACATCTGGACAATCTACTGTGAGCAGCCTCTCATTCTGGCGAATCACTTGGATGAAGCTTATTTTGTGGGTGCAGCTTGGAAGAGTAGCAACATGCATTTTTTCCATTCTGACCTTTGCAGGGTGGGTGGGATGTAGCAGCTCCGTGGAAGTTGCTCTTCTCCACTCCCAAGTACAGCTACCACTACCCATAGACTAGACAGCCCATAGCAAAGAGTAAGAGGGCGACTTTCATCCCCAGAGTTCCTGGGCAGCCATGCAAGGTGAGCCATAGTTTGGCCCTAAATAAACCAGACAGGCATAGGAAGGATTATTAGCCTCATTTTACAGGTGGGGAACTGCACGCAAAGAAATTCAGTGACTTGCCCAGGGTGACATAGGAAATTTTTAGCAGAGCCAGGAACTGATTCCAGATCTCCTGAGCCCCAGTCTAATGTCTGCATCCCATGAACCATCCTTCCTCCTGTATTTGACTTAGCTTTGCAATCATCATAAGTAAAAAATATGTGATGGGGGGGGGGAACTTATAGT
The DNA here is from genome assembly GCF_028017835.1 of Emys orbicularis. Classification (NCBI taxonomy): domain Eukaryota; kingdom Metazoa; phylum Chordata; order Testudines; family Emydidae; genus Emys; species Emys orbicularis. Next base: position 133,710,178 of record NC_088688.1, on the reverse strand, counting down.
TATAAAATAGTTTTTAAAAACATGAAAAGTTCTGAGATATCACAGGGCTGAGCACAGCATGGAAGCTGTAGATAGATAACAACAGATTAGGGCTCCTTTGAAAATCCTAACCAAAGAAAGAGTGTTGACCATGCTGGGGATACTGGGGATCAGCCATGAACATTTCATGTGTGTACCATTAAGATAGCCAGAACAACAGGGAAATACTTTTAAACAGAATTCTGGGAGATGAAAAACATAGGTCCTGCATTTCATCAATTGCTCTCTAGTGGACAGGAAATTCCAAATGAACGACAGTAATTGTAAGAGGGCACTTCTGAGTAATTTAAATGTCTGACCTGATTTTCAAAAAGTTATAATTAGATACAAAAGTGAGCAGAAACCCCAGGACAAAACACTCCTCTATTATGGGAGAGGCCAAGTCCAAACATTCTGAGTTTGCTCCTCTCCCTATAATAGGTGAGACACAAAGCTAGGATTTGCCCATGCCTGAACTTTGGAGTTGGGTCAAAGTATTGTATCTCCAATTTACCTGTAGTTACACTGTAGTGGAGAAGATCCTCATATTGGTAATAGTCAGCATTTATAGAGCACTAGTACAGAAATTAACTAATTATAGTTAGAATCCCCCTGTGATGTAGATGGGTTAATATTAATATCCCCATTTTACAGATGAGCACACTGAGATAGAAAGGAGTAGTTTTCCAAATGGCACATACTGAGTCAGGGGTGGAGCTAGGTTTAATACTCAGGCCCGCCTGACTCCTACCCCTGTACCCATTCTTCCAGACCACACTATCTCGCAAAGCCAGCTTTGACATTTTCAGTCATGTGAAGATTTAGCCACCAAAACCACATTGGAGTCAATGGAGCTATGGTGCCTTCCACCAGCTGAGGATCTGGACCATGGACTTCAATGGAATTTATATCATTAAAATCTGTGGGATTCTTTGAAAATTAAGGAGTAAAGTCTTTTTTTTATTATTTTAAACATTCATCACTTTGTGACCAATAAGTGGGGTTGAGCTAGATGACCACCTGAGGTCTCTTCCAACCCTAATCTTCTATGAAGAGCTAAGAAGTACTTATGTGGGGCCTAGACAGAAGCAATGCTTTTGTTTCCATACTACTCCAGGCAATTGGAGGCAGCAATGAACTTACCTATCAGTAAACCCATGTGCACTTTTACACTGGTCACTTCCCTGAAAAGGCTGTTGTGCAAACAAGATAAACTGATGGCTTCACACATTCCAACCAGAGGGAGGAGCATCAATGAGGTTCATGGAGAGGAGCAACAGCCAATGAACTGGGGAGAGGAACACAGAAGAGAAGCAACAGCTCTTCTCTTTCTCCTCTCTGTTTTTTCCCCAGCAGAAAAATAATAGTGTCATAGAAGTCAATGCCAAGCAATGGGCCAGGTCCTCAGCAGGGCTTGTCCACACTGGTACTTTACAGCGCTGCAACTTTCTCGCTCAGGGGGGTGAAAAAACACCCCCCTGAGTGCTGCAAGTTTCAGTGCTGTAAAGTGCCAGTGTAGACAGTGCCCCAGCGCTGGGAGCTACGCCCCTCGCGGAGGTGGGTTTTTTATAGTGCTGGGAGAGCTTTACCGTTGCTAGTGAAGATGTGCCAGGCAAATCAGTGCATCTCTACTGACTTAAATGGAGCTGTGTCCGTTTACAGAATTCCCAGGCTGAGACTCTGAGGTATGAAGTTCAGAGGGACTTTCACAGCAGGGAAAACATGGGTGGCAAAAGAAAACACTTGTACACTTCTTTTTTTAGGTCATTTTCCAATCTTTCCTCAGCTATTGCCAAAAGTGGGGTCTGAGTAAGATTGCTCTCTTCCTTACAGCTCGATGCGGCAGTGAAGTCATAATGCTGGGCTTACTCCATCTGTCTATTGACATGGAGATGATTGTGAGTCACAAGTCAACGTGGTGACTTGACTGCTGTGTGCTACACTGCAAAGTTGTCTCTTTTCCCCAAGTCTCATGAAACAATGTTTAATGCTTGTCTTGTGCAACATAACGCTGGCCGTACCTCTTGACTGACTTCACTCTTGTCTATGCTGCATTTAGGTCTGCTAAAGGTTATTCATATTATTATATATACTTATTCATATTACCAAAGTGCCCCTGAGCCCTAGTCATATAGCAGAACACTACTGCACAAGCCATTCCTACTGTATGCACCAAATAACTACTTACCTATCAAGCAAAAGATTTTATTCCATCTCTCACACTGGTAGGTCCCTCAATGGTTATTAGCCAAGATGGTCAGGGAAACAATCCCATGCTCTGGATGTTCCTAGTTTCTGACTGCCAGAAGCTGGGACTGGATGACAGGGGATGGATCACTCAATGATTGCCCTGTTCTGTTCATTCCCACTGACACACCTGGCATTGGCCGCTGTCAGAAGACAGGATACTGGGCTAGATGGACCATTGGTCTGACCCAGTATGGTTGTTCTTAGGGTACATCTAACACATGGGGTCCCAGAAATCTTGTTTAGATTAGGTCTGCACCAGAAAAGGTTTCCTGGTATATTTTGCTAAGGGAACCAGTATAAGCTATATCAGCAAAACACTTGTATTCCAATATAAGCTGCATCTCCACTAGGCCAGGTTCACTGGTATAGCTATACCCCTGTTCTAAGCAAGGAGCTATACCATTATAGCCATTCCAGCAAACCCTCCTACTGGTTCCCCCAGCAACATAAGATAAACCCGTAAAAGAACGTGTAAGCCAGTGTAACTACATCAACACTAGGGCTTTTGCCAGTATGAAAATGGTGCCAGAAAATCACACCCCTCATTGACATTGCTACACTGGCAAACATTTCTGTAGGCCTGGACTGAGCATTTACATTTCTTATTTGACCTTTATAAACCCTTGAGGATCTAATTTCAGGCGCTTTTGCCACAATAGGGCTCTGATATTGGCACATGTCTGTCCAGAAGCGACATGTTCCTCCCTCGGTAACTGTTTTCAATCAGTACTCCCAGAGCTCATCCTGTTCTTTGAGTGTGTGTGGGAGGGGGGAAGGGGGGGGAATGTGCTGCACAAGAGAATCCTTCATTCTTTGCTCACTGAATCTCCTTTACTGTAACTTCCTGCATGGCTGCATTAGACTTGTTTTCAGTGGTGTCAAGGAACTGGGCTCGCTATTGTGGAAGGCAAAGGAAACACATCACCCAAACTGGGCCTTCAAAAGTTTCTTATGAGTTGGTGGGAGCAGCAGCTCTAATTATCCTCCTGGGACATTTGTGTACTGCAGAAAAGAGCCATGTTAGCATAGACAGATGCCTCAAACCTTGTGGAATCTTTGTGTGTTGGAGGAAGGTCTTCAAAAAGGCTTAAGGGAGTTTGGAAGAGTTGAGTGCCTAACTCCCTTAGACACTTTGAACATCCCACCTGTAAAAATGACCTGCTATGTTGGAGACGAAGGTACTAACTGAATACAGAGTAGCCTTACTTGTTAAATAATGGTAAAGGGGAGGATATGAAAACTATCTAGAATAGCGTGAAAGGTGTAAATATCAAGGAGGGAAAGGATTTTATTGGGGTGGTCCATGGGGTGTCATTGCTGAAATGAAGAGAAACTGAGTCAAGGAAACTTTAGAATGAATGACTGAAAATGTTTCCTTACGGTAAGTTTTACTAGACTGTGCAAGTCTCCTAAGTGCTGGAAATAGAGCTGGGTGAAATTTTTTGCACAAAAAACTTTTTTTTTTCAGTGAAAAATGCAGATTTGGTGACATCAAAACATTTTTGAATATATATTGATTTCACCTAATTTTTTGTTTAAAAAAAAAATCAAAAACATTTTGGAAAAAAAAAAAGCAAAACCTGCCAATTTGGACAATTTCAAAGCAAAACATTTTGATTTTTCTATTTGAAACAACTATTCATTTCAAAATTTCCTTTAATTTTATTTTTAAAAGATTCAAAAACGTTTCACTTGACTTGAAACATTTTTTTGACTTTTCAATTTGCAAAAAAAAAATATTTTAATTGGTTTGGGTCCAGCCTGAAACTTGTTTTTAATTACATCTTTGAAATCACCACAAACCAAAAAATCCATTTTTAGCCCAGCTCTAATGGGAAATCCCCTCTTTGGAGTCATTTAAAGCTAATAGAACAAAGTACTGCAGAATATGCTGTTGGGAACAATCCAGCACTGGCAGGGGGATGAACATGCTGACCATGGATCTTTATTTATTTTAGGTTTTTTTATGGGCGTGACCCTACAGTCCTTAGCTAAAACTTTCATTGCATGCAATGGGAACTTTGCCCAAGTACTGGAATTCATGACTGGCTCTAAAGATTATATGACATGACATAGGTGACATAGGTGCCTTGCTGGGAGACTGAAACAGAACAGATTGGTCCCAATTATCCTGATCTGGCTAGATCATTGGGCTCAATGGGTAGTGATCCATGTCTAGTTGGCAGCCGGTATCAAGCGGAGTGCCCCAAGGGTCGGTCCTGGGGCTGGTTTTGTTCAATATCTTCATTAATGATCTGAAGGATGGCATGGACTGCACCCTCAGCAAGTTTGCAAATGACACCAAACTGGGAGGAGTGGTAAATACGCTGGAGGGTAGGGATAGGATACAGAGGGACCTAGACAAATTAGAGGATTGGGCCAAAAGAAATCTGATGAGGTTCAACAAGGACAAATGCAGAGTCCTGCACTTAGGACGGAAGAATCCCATGCACTGTTACAGACTAGGGACCGAATGGCTAGGCAGCAGTTCTGCAGAAAAGGACGTAGGTGTTACAATGAACGAGGAGCTGGATATGAGTCAACAGTGTGCCCTTGTTGCCAAGCAGGCTAATGGCATTTTGGGCTGTATAAATAGGAGCATTGTCAGCAGATCGAGGGACGTGATCATTCCCCTCTAGTCGACATTGGTGAGGCCTCATCTGGAGTACTGTGTCCAGTTTTGGGCCCCACACTACAAGAAGGATGTGGAAAAATTGGAAAGAGTCCAGCGGAGGGCAACAAAAATGATTAGGGGGCTGGAGCACATGACTTATGAGGAGAGGCTGAGGGAACTGGGATTGTTTAGTCTGCAGAAGAGAAGAATGAGGGGGGATTTGATAGCTGCTTTCAACTACCTGAAAGGGGGTTCCAAAGAGGATGGATCTAGACTGTTCTCAGTGGTACCAGATGACAGAACAAAGCCCTGGCTGGGATGATTTAGTTGGGGTTGGTCCTGAGCAGGGGGTTGGACTAGATTACCCCCTGAGGTCCCTTCCAACCCTGATATTCTATGATTCTATGATTCTGAGACCATTCAAACATTGCCCCTAGACACTGATGATGGACCCAGCTTTTGATGCTTTGTGACATTACCATGTGCTCTGCTTAACCTTGCTTGTGATGAGCTGGCCACTAGCCAATCATTTCACAATGGAAGAGGGATAGGGCCCCCTGATATTGGCAAATCCTATCAGCCTCCCCTCGCAAATAATCTGAGAGACAGTTTATCAGAGACTCTGCTTGAGTCCCAGCTACATCAATCAATCAAGATGGCTGCTTAGGCACAAAGAATGAGAGCGAAAAGATAAGAGAGGAAAAGTTCTCCCCGACAAATATTTAGTCATAAAAAGAAAAGAATGAGTAAAAAAGAAACTGGGATAGCCAGAGAAGAAGAAAACTGAAATGACATTGGCACAGAAAAGGCTGAGTAGAACTGCTACAGAGAGTCAGAAAAGGAGATTTGAGATGCAGTCCAAAGAAAAACCATTGTTTGAAACAGAAAGATTTCCCTGATTGATGAGGTTACGCAGATTAACCAGGACCCACACTTATTTAAAGGGAGGTGCTCTAAGGTGATAATGAGGGTACTGTGCTTGTTGTCTCTCAATGCTTTCCCTATCAAATATGATCAGTGTACAAGTATAAAAACCTGTTTCCTATCTGCTAGCACTGCAAGCTCAGCCTGAACCAGACAGTTTAGATTCATAGAGTTTAAGGCCAGAAGGGACCATTCTGATCTTCGAGACTGACCTCCTGCATAACACTGGCCATAAACTTGAACCAAGTGTCTCTGCAAGCCCATAACTCTTGGTTCAGCTACAGCATCTCTTTTAGAAAGACACCCAATCTTGCTTTAAATACTTAGTAATGGAGAATCCACCACACCCCTAAATAACTTGCTCCGAAGATTCATTACCCTTGCTGTTAAAAATGTCTTATTTCTAGCCTGAATGTGCCTAGCTTTAGGTTCCTGCCATTGGATGTTATGAGCCCTTTGTCTGCTAGAGTAAAGAATCCTCTACTATCAGAAACCCCCTTTTGTAGGTATTTAGAGACTGATCAAGTCACCTCTTAACATCCTCTTTGTTAATAAACTAAATAGATTGAGCTTCTTTAGTCTCTCACTAAGAATATGTCTATTGGTGCTACCGCAGCAGATAGCTGTGTATACAGTGGAGGTTAGGTCGTCCTAATTTGTAGGTTTAAGATCAGGTCTTAGACAGGTTTTCCAGACTTCAAATTATTAGTTGTATCTTTCTGGATTGTGCATCACCAACAATAAATTTTCCATGACAGGAACTTAAACAATTTTGATGATGATGCATGAGACTGAAAAGAATACTCTCGCTCTCCCATAGCTGTGTCGGCTCTGCAATGCTAACTGAAGTAAAAAGTAGTACAAACTTATTTTTGTCAAAGAAGTCAGCAGATACAACTCTGAATACAGGCAAGGAGAAGATCTGTGGTGTAAGAAGGTGCCATTTTCTGATGATAAATACACTTTGAAGTTTTTCAGTCCTAGTAAAACTTTAATCATTTAAACAGACTTCTTGACCAAAATCCAAGAGCTGACAATTTTGTGACATGTTGTGACGTACTGAAAAGTTGACACATTGTGCAACACAATAGATTGTCACATAATGCAGAAGAATTTATCTATGGATGGAGGCATTCTTTGGCAATCAGGATTCAGTCTGAGGATAAAGTCACAGATTCAGCTGACAATGAGTGTTTGTTTGCTCATGGGAGTCTGATTGGCTTCTGAAATTATTAACTGATGCGAGTGTCCCACTATTTTTTAAAAGCCTTGGTTGGATAGGTCCTTGCAACTATATGTGCTACAGAGATGTGCAAGGTAATTTATATCAGACTATTTTCAAAGAATTTAGTAACAGATTAATACGTTTTAAAGTTCATGTGTATATATCTAAGCCTTGGCTAGGATGATTTAGTTGGTGTTGGTCCTGCTTTGAGCAGGGGATTGGACTAGATGACCTCCTGAGGTCTCTTCCAACCCTGATATTCTATGATTCTATGATCTATACAAACCCACTATATGTGTATTACACTTAAAAACCTATGTTAAAAAAATTATAGTTGAAAGGTTAAGTACTCAAAAATTGATCCTTTCTCAATGTTCCATTGCAAAAGTCAATCCTGTGCAACCATAATTTGGTCCCGTTGTGCATATGCATCATGCTACAGTCTTTAATGACATGATCACATATGATTGTTTCCACAAACCCCTGCCTCTTTCAGTGCATATGATGGACAGTGTTCACTTAATGAGCAGTGATTCAACGTTTTGTTTTCTCCTCATTGTTCAATGTGTGACCCCAAGTCTTATTTACTACACGCTGTTCAAAGCCACTCTGAAGACAAAATTATTAATTTCCTCATGGGTGTTTCTGTGACACTCATCACTATAATATCTGAATGCTTCACAAATGTTAATGAATTTATTGTCACAACACCCTGGTGAGGTGAATTTATTTAACAGAAATTATAGTCAAAGGTGTGCATGAATTCTGGGTGCAAATTTAAGATATCTTAGGCCTGATTTTTCAAGGAGCATTTCTGGTTAACAGGATTTGCATTCTAAACTGTCCTGCCTACTAGACATCATGGGAGAAATCTTGGCCCCATTACAGTCAATGGCAAAAATACCACACAGAACACAATGCCATCCACAGCCACAGGAACAACTCTGACATAATCAAAAAAGCTGACAAAGGAGGTGCAGTCATTATCATGACTAGGTCGGAATATGAACAAGAGGCTGCTAGGCAGCTCTCCAACACCACATTCTACAGGCCATTACTCTCTGATCCCACTGAGGGTTATCAAAAGAAACTACACCATCTACTCAAGAAACTCCCTGAAAGCCCAGGAACAAATCTACACAGACACACCCCTTGAACACCGACCAGGGGTATTCTATCTGCTACCCAAGATCCATAAACCTGGAAATCCTGGATGCCCCATCATCTCAGGCATTGGCACCCTGACAGCAGGATTGTCTGGCTATGTAGACTCTCTCCTCAGGCCCTACCAGCGCTACCAGCACTCCTAGCTATCTTCGAGACACCACTGACTTCCTGAGGAAACTACAATCCATTGGAGATCTTCCAGAAAACACCATCCTGGCCACTATGGATGTAGACGCTCTCTACACCAACATTTCACACAAAGATGGACTACAAGCCATCAGGAACAGTATCCCCAATAATGTCATGGCAAACCTGGTGGCTAAACTTTGTGACTTTGTCCTCACCCACAACTATTTCACATTTGGAGACAATATATACCTTCAAGTCAGCGGCACTGCTATGGGTACCCGCATGGCCCCACAGTATGCCAACATTTTTATGGCTGACTTAGAACAGCACTTCCTCAGCTCTCGTCCCCTAGTGCCCCTCCTCTACTTACGCTACATTGATGACATCTTCATCATACGGACCCATGGAAAAGAAGCCCTTGAGGAATTCCACCATGATTTCAACAATTTCCATCCCACCTTCAACCTCAGCCTGGACCAGTCCACACAAGAGATCCACTTCCTGGACACTACAGTGCTAATAAGCGATGGTCACATGAACACCACCCTATACCAGAAACCTACTGACCGCTATACGTACCTACATGTCTCCAGCTTCCATTCAGGACACACCACATGATCCATTATCTACAGCCAAGCTGTAAGATACAACCGCATTTGCTCCAATCCCTCAGACAGAAACAAACACCTACAAGCATAGGCACCGACTCCGTGGGTGCTCCAGGGCTGGAGCACACATGGGGAAAAATTGATGGGTGCTCAGCACCCACCAGCAACGCCCTGCCCCGCCCCCCCATCGCAGCTCACCTCCACCTCCGCTCCGCCTCCTCCCCGGAGCGCGCCACCATGTCCTGCTTCTCCCCCGTCCCTCCCAGTGCTTGCACCGTGAAACAGCTGTTTTGCGCGGCAAGCTCTGGGAGGGAGGGGGGAGGAGGAAGAATGCGGCGTGCTCGGGGAAGAGGTGGGGCCAGGGTGGGATTTGGGGAGGTGTCCAATGGGGGCGGAGTCGGGGCAGGGCGGGGGCGTGGGGGCGCAAGCAACAAAAAATTGGCACCTGTGCCTACAAGATCTCTATCAAGCGTTCTTAAAACTACAATACCCACCTGCTGAAGTGAAGAAACAGATTGACAGAGCCAGAAGAATACCCTGAAGTCACCTACTACAGGACAGGCCCAACAAAGAAAGTAACAGAACACCACTAGCCATCACCTTCAGCCCCCAACTAAAACCTCTCCAGTGCATCACCAAGGATCTACAACCTATCCTGAAGGATGATTCCTCACTCTCACAGATCTTGGGAGACAGGCTAGTCCTTGCTTACAGACAGCCCCAAACCTGAAGCAAGCACACACCACACAACAAAAACACTAACCCAGGAACCTATCCTTGCAACAAAGCCCGTTGCCAACTCTGTCCACATATCTATTCAGGGGACACCATCATAGGACCTAATCACATCAGCCACGACATCAGGGGCTCGTTCACCTGCACATCTACCAATGTGATATATGCCATCATGTGCCAGCAACGCCCCTCTCCCATGTACATTGGCCAAACCAGACAGTCTCTATGTAAAAGAATAAATGGACACAAATCAGACGTCAAGAATTAGAACATTCAAAAACCAGTCGGAGAACACTTCAACCTCCCTGGTCACTCAATTACAGACCTAAAAGTGGCAATTCTTCAACAAAATAACTTCAAAAACAGACTCCAACGAGAAACTGCAGAACTGGAATGAATTTGCAAACTGGATACCATTAAATTAGGCTTGAATAAAGACTGGGAGTGGATGGATCATTACACAAACTAAAAACTATTTCCCCATGCTAATTTTTCCCCTACTGTTACTCACACCTTCTTGTCAACTGTTTGAAATGGGCCATCCTGATTATCACTACAAAAAGTTTTTTTCTCCTGCTGATAATAGCCCACCTTAATTGATTAGTCTCGTTAGAGTTGGTATGGCAATCCCCATTTTTTCATGTTCTCTGTATATATATATCTTCCTACTGTATTTTCCACTGCATGCATCTGATGAAATGGGTTTTAGCCCACGAAAGCTTATGCCCAAATAAATTTGTTAGTCTCTAAGGTGCCACAAATACTCCTCAATCTATAAACTACAATAGGGCCAGAATTTCATCCCTTGATGTCAAAATTCATCTTAGTAAAAGTATCAATGAATCAGTATGCAGGATTTATGTCAAGCATCCTAAAGTAGTTCACATATTGCTCTAATTAAGAGATCATGTCTCTGCTGGAGAATGTTATCTTAGGATAATGGTCTCCCACTGCTGAGGCATTTATGGAAAAAATGTTGACGTGTGATATTTATTTTCAAAACAGAAGGCATTGATCCTCTCTCAATGTTCTGTTACAATGACTTTGTTTCTGTTCAAATTATCAGAATATATAGCTAATAATTTTCTCAGCTGAATGTTGAAGCAGTAAAGTAACAGATGTTTCCCAAACAGTTATTGACCTGCAGCATTGTGATTCCTTTAGAACAACATATTGTTTGATTCAGCCAGTCAGATCAGTTTATCCATAAAAGCACGTGCAGAGAAAGTTGACAATGGTGATGGGGAGAGGGTGGGTGAGAGGGGCTGAGCTGTTGACTTAAATACTCTTTATGCATCTGATTAATTAGCACAGATTTAAGTTAATATACATCTGGTTTAAAATTAGAAGAACTTTACTACTTACTCTTTACTTTCTCTTCATGTAAATTCAAGCATTGCACTATGCAAACTTGGGGCAGCTATCATGTTGTTTGTTTGTTTGTTTTGTTTTCTCAAAATATTGAATCAATATAAATTGTGTTACTTAAAAACATTGCTGTCATTTAAAAAATAAAAACATCAGGCCTGATCCAAATAGAACATGAAAAGCCCACTCAGCCATTCCTGACCAATGAGTGGGAAGTTTTCCAGGCTGAGTGTGAGGACTTAAAGCAAATGTTTCTGCAGAATTTAAGATTATATTTTTTAAAATGTCTTTAACTCTTGTGTATGCAAAGAACCTTCAATCTGTGACCTAAATGTAAAGTGATATTGTCCTGAGTCTGCAGGCAGCTCCAGTGCCTCAGCTTCTGCTGCTCACAATTTTGTCAGGAAAAGGAAATTAACAAGATTGGTCAGCCTCATAGTTCCTATTCAGAACATTGTGGACAACAGTGTAACGTTTAGATTTCATGCTGCTGCTGGGGAAAGCTATGAGAGGCCTCAAAAGCAGGCACTAGAGTTCTGAAAAGAGGAGGAAGAGTGACAAAGGAGAGGCTGGGGGGAAGAGACATCTTTTCCACCACCCTCGTCATAACAGCCAAGGAGTCTGGGAGAGTGAAAGAATATTGGAAACCCCCTCACACAGCAAACAGCAGGTTCTGTAGGGAGAGAAGAGACAGCTCCTTTATCCTTTCAGCAGCTATAGGAGGGCAATGTTTTAAACGTTTCAGACACCTAACAGTTAAAGAACCTGAATCTCTAAATAGGACTCAGGGAGGGCATTCTGATAAAAATCCCAGCACCTTCCCTCTTCCGACATTTGGGGAAGAGGAGTTCTCTGGGCTTCTCCGCAGGCCATCGCCCTGATCCTACCCCCTTATATTTCATATTTACTGCTGATTGATAGATTTAACCCTCCAGCTGGTTTAGTGGCTTTAGCTGGTTTTGTCAAGCTCTGTTATTTTCTCTAATTCCTCCATCAGCACAGGGAAAATACAATGAATCAGCCTGGCTGATTCTCCTCTGTGTCTTTAAAAATATGTTGAATTTACAAGACAATATTATTGTTTATTTTTTGTTTGCACAGGTTCCATTCTGGGAGCTATGTATACAAGTCATTGTTAAAGCCCAGGAACATCTGAGTTCAACTCTTTTAAAATAATGTTTGAACTATAAAGAAAATTATACAGTGATTTCTTTTGAAATGTCAAGCTATTTTGCCCTTTTTCTAAAAAAAATTCTCTGTGTCAACTAAGTCCTTGGATTGTTTGAAAACAAAATGTATTTTTGCATGGGGAAAATCTTATGTTCAGTACCCACATGAGTAACTCATGGGTGCTGGGGATCCTTGCAGGGGGGACACAAAGAAGCACCCTCCCTCCTCAGTATGCAAAATGGGAAAAGACCAATGGCTGGAGTAGCTTCCACTGCTCTAATACCCTATTAAAGTCAATGATTTAGGTACATAACTATAGGCACTCAAATATGGAAATTTTGGCCTATGTGACTTGACCAGGGCCACAGTGGGAGCCAGTGTCAATGCTAGGATTAGTCCCTTGTTCTCACCGCTGGGCCCACTACATCCCATGTTGCCTCTCCTATTTGTCTGCCCCTTTTTGTGGTCAAACGTCATGCTGGATGCTCAGCAGAGGAACCTGTGATGGTCCTGGTGCATCACTGGTAGCCTGAGTGGTGCTGCCCACTCCAGCTGCAAAATCAAAGAGCTTCTGGCTGTGATTTGTCAGTCCTCAAAGGCCAGCCCGGTGACTGTAAATAACTCACAATCATTAGGAAAAATCAGTGTCAAGATTCCAACTCGAGCAGTCAGACAACACTGGGTCAATTTTCAAGAGATTACCTTTTATATTCCTTGGTTCCCCCCAAATTAGGAAGGGCCTGTGACCACAGGTCATTGCAGGGTACAAAGGGCAGGTCTACATCCCTTTTCTCTTTGTGCATAGTCCTGCCTGTTACCTTTTCTGTTTCAGTTCTGCTACCGCAGTCCCTACCGCATAGGGAAGGGCAGGCACCATCGCACAAGGATTATTACACAGAGACCTGTCAAATGCACACAGCAAACAAATAAAAACAGGAGATGAAAATGTTATTTTTTTCTTTTAATCCCTTTCAGTGACAGCAACCTCCGTGGCTAATTGTAACAATAGTAGATACAGCATTTTCTGATTGAAATGATTTTCAAGTTGCAGGTGCCCCTTTATGAACAGTAATTGCGTAGATCTGTGACACAAGTAGTCTTCAATTCCATTAAACCTGGGGTTTTGCTCAATTACATACGATATCTTGGAATTTTTCTGGCATATTCATCATCACCTACAAGACTCCTGCCATAAAAAGGGGTTCTTTATAGGGGTTTGAAATTATTAAAGTGACCCAGCACTTTTCAATTGTAACAGCTCAGGACAAAGTAGATCTCCCTGATCCCACTTATGTACCTATTTAAATGTAACCTAGTTTTAAGGTGGCCTAACTTAGGCTATTGATATTTTTTGACACGTTTTAAAAAAGGCTATTTAAATCCATGCAAATATCTGTATGCACACTTTTTGAGCACTGCAAGTCTGAATCTATCACCTGTGCATGCATCTGCTGTTGCCTGAAACATGCACATGCTGCTATTTGCATGAAAACTTCTACATGCATGAATAGAGGAGGATCCTTTGAAAATGTGGCCTTTTAATTATATTTAATACTCCACAAGAGTAGCCTAAAAACAACAACGGGATATAATAAAGCCCTGGCATCAAACGAATAAGGAACAATATAAAAAATTCAGCAGCACTTTATAAAGAGGACAGGAACAAAATATACAGTAACCATAAAACCAACAGATAAAACAAAACCCAGATTTCCCCAGGTGCAATCTAACAGGACAATTTTGCATTCATAACTCTAGCAATACTCTCATCTACTTCACCGTGTAATGATCCTGTCTAAGGTATTCAGGAGACAATAAACTCTGGCCCCAGTGCTTGCACATGTTCACTTTGTTGAGTGTGGCTCACATATCTGGACCTCCCAGCTGTTAACAGCTTCGACAACCTCCCCTCTGTCTTTGCTTCTGTGTATGTCACTTCATTCTGGCTCTGCAAGGTTTCTGAAGTCCCAAATGCCACTTGTCCTTCTGTAAACCTATCCCAGCTGTATCCCTCCTCCAACTGCCTCCTTTGGGGTTCGATTCTACACCATTGAAATCAATGGAATTTTTTCCATTGACTTCAATTAGAGCAAGATTGGGCCCTCCAGCAATTTCCACCCTGTTCTTTCTATTATGATTTGTACCAATCAGGGTTCGGGCCTCATTGTTCTAGGCACTGTCTAACAAAACGATGGCTCCCTGCCCCAAATATTATGCAGCATCATCCAAAAGATGCCAGAAATGCAGTCCAGTGAATTACCTTGATAACCCCTGATGTAATCTTTCTTAATGTCTGTGGTTTCTAATTCTATCAATTACTAGACAATTAAATTAAGAGGGTTAAGTTACACAATAGTTTCTGAGAGCAACTGTTTTGAAAATCCAGTTAAAAATGTATTTTAAAGGTAAATAAATGTATAATCTTTGCCTGAAGCACAAGCAATGTGGATTTTTTTTGAAGTGTGTGCTACCATCTCCAAGCCTCATCCTCTCTCCAATGAAATCCCTCTTCAAATGCCTGCACTTTTTCATTTCCACCCATGCCCTTTCCCTTTTTGCCTTCACAGAGCTATCTCCGTTCCTGCAAGCTAAGGCCTGGTGGGTTTACACTAGAAAAATTACCCATTGCTACAGTGGGTTCAGCACCAAATCAGCTCCACATGGTTTAACTGCAAGAGAAGAGCGGGATAAACTGTGTTCAGAATCTTTTCAGAAAACTGTTTTCACCATAGCGAAGGCCACTGTTTTCTGAAAGGTGTTTTATCCTGATCTACACTTGCAGTTAAAACATGTGCAGCTGAACCACTGCTGAATGTGTTGCTGATATCAATTGTCAGCAACAAGTAATTTTCCTAGAATCTAGGGTAGTGTAGGCCTACGATGGGTGAGAAACTCTCACTTCAAAGTCTATCAATGTTGCTCTTGAAATGACTTAGAGCGATAGCCATAAAGTGACTGACTACAGGCACTCTATTTTTCTCCCAGAAAGATGAATGTGCTGCCTCTACAATCTTCCCACACCCTTTGTGATATACTGGGTACTGCAGAATCTGGAAAGATCATAGAATCATAGAATATCAGGGTTGGAAGGGACCTCAGGAGGTCATCTAGTCCAACCCCCTGCTCAAAGCAGGACCAATCCCCAACTAAATCATCCCAGCCAGGGCTTTGCCAAGCCGGGCCTCAAAAACCTCTAAGGATAGAGATTCCACCACCTCCCTAGGTAACCCATTCCAGTGCTTCACCACCCTCTTAGTGAAAAAGTTTTTCCTAATTAGGGTGACCAGATGTCCCGATTTTATAGGGACAGTCCCGATTTTTGGGTCTTTTTCTTATATAGGCTCCTATTACCCCCCACCCCCGTCCCGATTTTTCACACTTGCTGTCTGGTCACCCTATTCCTAATATCCAACCTAAACCTCCCCCACTGCAACTTGAGACCATTACTCCTTGTTCTGTCATCTGGTACCACTGAGAACAGTCTAGATCCAGCCTCTTTGGAACCCCCTTTCAGGTAGTTGAAAGCAGCTATCAAATCCCCCCCTCATTCTTCTCTTCTGCAGACTAAACAATCCCAGTTCCCTCAGCCTCTCCTCATAAGTCATGTGCTCCAGCTCCCTAATCATTTTTGTTGCCCTCCGCTGGACTCTTTCCAATTTTTCCACATCCTTCTTGTAGTGTGGGGCCCAAAACTGGACACAGTACTCCAGATGAGGCCTCACCAATGTCGAATAGAGGGGGAATGATCACGTCCCTCAATCTGCTGGCAATGCCCCTACTTATACAGCCCAAAATGCCATTAGCCTTCTTGGCAACAAGAGCACACTGTTAACTCATATCCAGCTTCTCGTCCACTGTAACCCCTAGGTCCTTTTCTGCAGAACTGCTGCCTAGCCATTCGGTCCCTAGTCTGTAGCAGTGCATGAGATTCTTCCGTCCTAAGTGCAGGACTCTGCACTTGTCCTTGTTGAACCTCATCAGATTTCTTTTGGCCCAATCCTCTAATTTGTCTAAATCCCTCTGTATCCTATCCCTACCCTCCAGGGTATCTTCCACTCCTCGCAGTTTAGTGCCATCTGCAAACTTGCTGAGAGTGCAGTCCACGCCATCGTCCAGATCATTAATGAAGATATTGAACAAAACCGGTCCCAGGACTGACCCTTGGGGCACTCCGCTTCATACCGGGTGCCAACTAGACGTGGAGCCATTGATCATTACCCGTTGAGCCTGATGATCTAGCCAGCTTTCTATCCACCTTATAGTCCATTCATCCAGCCCATACTTCTTTAACTTGCTGGCAAGAATACTGTGGGAGACCATATCAAAAGCTTTGCTAAAGTCAAGGAATAACACATCCACTGCTTTCCCCTCATCCACAGACCCAGTTATCTTATCATAGAAGGCAATTAGGTTAGTCAGGCATGATTTGCCCTTGGTGAATCCATGCTATTATTACATCTGCTGAGGCAACAGAGACACAAATTCTGTGCAATTTTCTGTCTTATTTAAGCAGTCCCAAAGTCAATGTTGAACTGACTCAAGGTTTGCAGATGCATATGGTGCTCTGATTTGCTGAGTAGTGGAAGGAGTGTTTTAGGGAAATGCTAAAATGGCCTGAGACATATAAAATTGAATTAAGAAAAGAATCAGTGTCGGCTTAAACATCAAGTGGCAAACAAAGGCGAACAGGGGCTGCTAACAGGGAGTTTCGCAAGGGAGTTTAGAAGGGGAGTGGGAAGGGAGTGGGAGTCCCTCGCCAGCCGTAACCCCATCCCCGTGGCCCCCCCCCTACAACCTATAAACCAAACCACATTCCAAAACTCCCTTCTGTAAACCACCCTTTCACTAACTAGGATACAATGCAGGCAGAAGCCCAGCAGCAGAGTGGGGGCTATCCAGTTTATTGCACCGACTGTCGCATGTATGATTACCTGCCCTGTGGGCGGGTGGCGTATGTGTGCAGTCGGTGCAAGGAGCTCCTGGCCCTCAGAGACCATGTACGGACTTTGGAGGCCAGGGTGGCGGAACTGGAGGAGCTGAGAGAGGCAGAGAGGTATGTTGATGAGGCTTTCCGGGACACTGTAGAATTGTCCCACCTCCGCTTAGACAGCACCTGTGCTGTTAAGGAGGAAGAAGGGCCCAGGGAAGTAGAGCAGTCAATGGGAGCAGAGGGAAACTTTCCCGTAGTTGGGACCCTCCTTCCAGATGGTTCTGGGGTTGCCTCTCGCACTAAGGTTGCCTCTCCGGGGGAGGGAACTCCAGTTTCTAGGAAAAGGCAGGTGTTAGTAATGGGAGATTCGATTATTAGAAATGTAGATAGCTGGGTCTGTGATGACCGGGAGAACCGTATGGTGACTTGCCTGCCTGGTGCGAAGGTTGCGGATCTCTCGAGGCATCTAGACAGACTTATGTGTAGTGCTGGGGAGGAGCCAGTGGTCGTGGTACATGTAGGTACCAATGACATAGGGAAGGGTAGGAGAGATGTCCTGGAAGCCAAATTTAGGCTGCTAGGGAAGAGACTGAAATCCAGGACCTCTATGGTGGCATTCTCAGAAATGCTCCCAGTTCCACGCGCAGGGCCAGGTAGGCAGGCAGAGCTTCAGAGTCTCAATGCGTGGATGAGACGATGGTGTAGAGAGGAGGGGTTCACGTTCATTAGGAACTGGGGAAACTTCTGGGATGGGAGGAGCCTATACAGGAGAGATGGGCTCCACCTAAACCAAAGTGGAACCAGACTGCTGGCACTAAACATTAAAAAGGTTGTAGAGCAGTTTTTAAACTAGGAGATGGGGGAAAGCCGACTGCTGCAGAGGAGCGTGTGGATTGGACACAGACTTCTCTTGGGGGAGAGTCTGATGATAGAGAATCTCCAGGTTATAGTCAGGAGCAGAGGACTGAAAAGTATAATGTAAGGGCCGGATCAAATGATAAACAGCCACATAAAAAAGAATCTGGCACATCAGAAAAAGGCAGGCTAATAAACAGGGACAAGTTTTTAAAGTGCTTGTACACAAATGCCAGAAGTCTAAATAATAAGATGGGTGAACTAGAGTGCCTTGTGATAAAGGAGGATATAGCTATAATAGGCATCACAGAAACCTGGTGGACTGAGAGCAATCAATGGGACACAATCATTCCGGGGTACAAAATATATCGGAAGGACAGAACAGGCCGTGCAGGGGGAGGAGTGGCACTATATGTTAAAGAAAGTGTAGATTCAAATGAAGTAAAAATCTTAAGCGAATCCACAGGTTCCATAGAGTCTCTATGGATAGAAATTTCATGCTCTAGTAAAAATATAACATTAGGGATCTATTATCGACCACCTGACCAGGACAGTAATAGTGATGATGAAATGCTAAGGGAAATTAGAGAGGCTATCAAAATTAAGAACCCAATAATAGTGGGGGATTTCAATTATCCCCATATTGACTGGGAACATTTCACTTCAGGACGAAATGCAGAGATAAAATTTCTCGATACTTTAAATGACTGCTTCATGGAGCAGCTGGTACGGGAACCCACAAGGGGAGAGGCGACTCTAGATTTAATCCTGAGTGGAGCGCAGGAGCTGGTCCAAGAGGTAACTATAGCAGGACCGCTTGGAAATAGTGACCATAATACAATAGCATTCAACATCCCTGTGGTGGGAAGAACACCTCAACTGCCCAACACTGTGGCCTTTAATTTCAAAAGGGGGAACTATACAAAAATGAGGGGGTTAGTTAGACAAAAGTTAAAAGGTTCAGTGACTAAAGTGAAATCCCTGCAAGTTGCGTGGGCCCTTTTTAAAGACACCATAATAGAGGCTCAACTTCAATGTATACCCCAAATTAAGAAAAACAGTAAAAGAACTAAAAAAGAGCCACCGTGGCTTAACAACCATGTAAAAGAAGCAGTGAGAGATAAAAAGACTTCCTTTAAAAAGTGGAAGTCAAATCCTAGTGAGGCAAATAGAAAGGAGCACAAACACTGCCAACTTAAGTGCAAGAGTGTAATAAGAAAAGCCAAAGAGGAGTTTGAAGAACGGCTAGCCAAAAACTCCAAAGGTAATAACAAAATGTTTTTAAAGTACATCAGAAGCAGGAAGCCTGCTAAACAACCAGTGGGGCCCCTTGACGATGAAAATACAAAAGGAGCGCTTAAAGATGATAAAGTCATTGCGGAGAAACTAAATGGATTCTTTGCTTCAGTCTTCACGGCTGAGGATGTTAGGGAGATTCCCAAACCTGAGCTGGCTTTTGTAGGTGACAAATCTGAGGAACTGTCACAGATTGAAGTATCACTAGAGGAGGTTTTGGAATTAATTGATAAACTCAACATTAACAAGTCACTAGGACCAGATGGCATTCACCCAAGAGTTCTGAAAGAACTCAAAAGTGAAATTGCGGAACTATTAACTAGGGTTTGTAACCTGTCCTTTAAATCGGCTTCGGTACCCAATGACTGGAAGTTAGCTAATGTAACGCCAATATTTAAAAAGGGCTCTAGGGGTGATCCCGGCAATTACAGACCGGTAAGTCTAACGTCGGTACCGGGCAAATTAGTTGAAACAATAGTAAAGAACAAAATTGTCAGACACATAGAAAAACATAAACTCTTGAGCAATAGTCAACATGGTTTCTGTAAAGGGAAATCGTGTCTTACTAATCTATTAGAGTTCTTTGAAGGGGTCAACAAACATGTGGACAAGGGGGATCCGGTGGACATAGTGTACTTAGATTTCCAGAAAGCCTTTGACAAGGTCCCTCACCAAAGGCTCTTATGTAAATTAAGCTGTCATGGGATAAAAGGGAAGGTCCTTTCATGGATTGAGAACTGGTTAAAGGACAGGGAACAAAGGGTAGGAATTAATGGTAAATTCTCAGAATGGAGAGGGGTAACTAGTGGTGTTCCCCAAGGGTCAGTCCTAGGACCTATCCTATTCAATTTATTCATAAATGATCTGTAGAAAGGGGTAAACAGTGAGGTGGGAAAGTTTGCAGATGATACTAAACTACTCAAGATAGTTAAGACCAAAGCAGATTGTGAAGAACTTCAAAAAGATCTCACAAAACTAAGTGATTGGGCAACAAAATGGCAAATGAAATTTAATGTGGATAAATGTAAAGTAATGCACATTGGAAAAAATAACCCCAACTATACATACAACATGATGGGGGCTAATTTAGCTACAACGAGTCAGGAAAAAGATCTTGGCGTCATCGTGGATAGTTCTCTAAAGATGTCCATGCAGTGTGCAGAGGCGGTCAAAAAAGCAAACAGGATGTTAGGAATCATTAAAAAGGGGATAGAGAATAAGACTGAGAATATATTATTGCCCTTATATAAATCCATGGTTCGCCCACATCTCAAATACTGTGTACAGATGTGGTCTCCTCACCTCAAAAAAGATATTCTAGCACTAGAAAAGGTTCAGAAAAGAGCAACTAAAATGATTAAGGGTTTAGAGAGGGTCCCATATGAGGAAAGATTAAAGAGGCTAGGACTCTTCAGTTTGGAAAAGAGAAGACTAAGGGGGGACATGATAGAGGTATATAAAATCATGAGTGATGTTGAGAAAGTGGATAAGGAAAAGTTATTTACTTATTCCCATAATACAAGAACTAGGGGTCACCAAAAGAAATTAATAGGCAGCAGGTTTAAAACAAATAAAAGGAAGTTCTTCTTCACGCAGCGCACAGTCAACTTGTGGAACTCCTTACCTGAGGAGGTTGTGAAGGCTAGGACTATAACAATGTTTAAAAGGGGACTGGATAAATTCATGGTGGCTAAGTCCATAAATGGCTATTAGCCAGGATGGGTAAGAATGGTGTCCCTAGCCTCTGTTCGTCAGAGGATGGAGATGGATGGCAGGAGAGAGATCACTTGATCATTGCCTGTTAGGTTCACTCCCTTTGGGGCACCTGGCATTGGCCACTGTCGGTAGACAGATACTGGGCTAGATGGACCTTTGGTCTGACCCAGTACGGCCTTTCTTATGTTCTTATGTTCTTATGTTAAATTTCTTTCCCTGTGTAATGACTAACAACTTAGATTATGAATTATTATTATTATTATTTTTACAGCTCCAGACTAACATGGCTACCCCTCTGAAACTTAGATTATTAGAAGCAAAAGAACTGTAAACATTCAGCTTACCTGTCGCTAATTACGCTATTTGTTTAATTTTTGCATTCCACAATTAAATCAGTTTCACTTGTATTTATAGCCAATTTCATTTCAAGTTCTCATTAGGTGGCAAACACTGCAGGCTGACATTCTTTAAAAAAAACAAAAACACTTTTTTTTATTGGATTTGTTTAATTTGTGGAAAAGATGTCCTTGGGCTTTATGGGTGGCATTTTCAAAAGTATTCAGCATTGGCCTATCTTTTTCTGCCATTGATGCCAATGGCAGATTTAAGCTAGTGATGAGCACTTTTGGAACTCCCACTCTTAGTGTTTACAAAATTTAAATTTGGGTACAAATTTAAAATTGGTAAAAGAATCTACATTATTTCAAATTCTGCTATTCATGGGCCCAATCCTGTGCTCCTGAAATCCATGGAGTTTTGCCATGGACTTCAAAGGGAGCAGGAGCAGGTCACTTCTATATTTGACACATGGGCCATCCTGATTATCACTACAAACGTTTTTTTTTTTCTCCTGCTGATAATAGCCCACCTTAATTGATTAGTCTCGTTAGAGTTGGTATGGCAACACCTATTTTTCATGTTCTCTGTGTGTACTGTATTTTCCACTGTATGCATACGATGAAGTGGGTTTTAGCTCACGAAAGCTTATGCCCAAATAAATTTTTTAGTCTCTAAGGTGCCACAAGTACTCCTCGTTCTTTATGCTTAATGTTGTACTTCTAATAAAGGATTTAATTCTAATTTTTGCCTGGAGTGACTCTGACTTTCAAATTATATTTAAATATAGGAACTTATGGAATGGTTTAGGAATAAAAATAAATTAACATGTACAGAAATATGAATTAAAAAAACAAATAGGACAATTTAACTGCTCTACATCGGAAAACCCCACACAGAGCTTATTTCATCTAGTGAATTTTTCTGCAGACTAAGCTAAGGGGGAAAACAGAAAGGGTTTCTCTAATTGTTTTAAACCATGGATGAAAAGAACCTAGCATGATCACCCTTGATTAACATGCTTATTATATAATATATAGACAGGGAAACCAAGGAGAGAACCCTGGGCCACGAAAATAAATAAGGCAGCTTTCACAAGAATCAAAACAAAGCATCATTCAGAGTCTGTAAACAACTGAGCCCGCTGATCCTAAAACTAGTATTATAGGTAGACATGTACCTCTTTCTCTCTATGTGAAATATTTAGATAACATCCTTAATGTTTTATTATTCATCATGTCTCCACATTAATCCTTTTTATATTGATAATTCCCAATGAATCCTCTGCCAAGAAATGGACTTTGTGCAGAGAAAAATCCATTTTCTAGTGCCAAAGATATTAATAATTAACATTTATATCATGAAACTTGTAATACCAGTTTGCTAAAATAAAGCTAAGCTTTTTATTATTATTTTAGAGTTTAATTTAGTCATCAAAGGTTACTCAGCTTCATGTTTATAAATTATACAGGGCAGGGACTTAATGCATCTTGATCAACCTGTTTTGGAATTATGACTGTACAAGTAAGGAGGTTCATAACCTTGTTTGAATATCTGCCCCAGCCTTGAAAGAAGGTGATTTATGGGATCGACAAACCCTCATCATTTCAAGAATCTGCATCTGAGAACAAGATTTTCCTCTATAACACAAAGAGCAGAGCAACTCAGTAAGTCTCTACTAGAAGCTAAAACTTTGTTTATGTAAGAGTCATACAAGGTCTGAGAATAGTCTGCCAGTAAAAGTATGGATTTTAGAACAAATAAATAGCTATATACTGCATAAAAAATTGGAAGTTTTGAAACAACATGTCTGATAATTCAGCACTAGCCATGCTATAGCATGTTCTAATTTACCATTTGGTATATGCTTTTTGAAAATACTAAAAGTACATACCAGTGGTCACCTAAATCATAGACAATTCAAGCCCTATTTTACATGTTGGGTGAGACATTGAAAACTGCATGACTTAGAAATGCCAGTCCCATTAAAAGTTAATGAGACTTATGTTCCTAAATCACTTACTCTCTTTTGAAAATCTCACCCATTTTCGTTTCCAGGGCTACTGCTGCCAATCAACAATATTTTTAAAATAGTACATTTTTTGTAATTATCTGGCATAATAAAAGCAGCCAAATTGTTTCCTGGAGAAAAACGAATCCAGAAACCCTAAATACTGCAGCACTTCTGTTTCACTTTCTGTACCAATGATGAGAGGATTCTGTGAAGACAGACTTTTTTTTAACAGGATCTGCAAAATTTCTGTAGTACTCCAACATATATGCCCATATTAAACACCATAGACTGCCAAATTCCAGAGAAACAGAAAACAGAAAACACTCTATATTTGTGCATGGAATCACTTTTATGTGTTATTTCAAATGTCCTTCCTGAAGTTCTTACGGTGATCTGCAGAGAGAGGGGAGAAGAATTCTAAAGATAAAAGTAAATTCTAAATTCCATTTCTATGATTGTGGAATCATGGAAAGCAAGGGGCTGTGAATTTATCACAGTATTTACATTACTGTTACACATCCAAATGTTTGTGGGCACTCATCACCTATTTTCTAGGTATACTTCGCTCTAGTTAAGAAGAACCAAGCAAAATCACGGTGCAATGGTAATACAATTAGGGCATTACCCATGCACCCAAACTTGTAGATTGTGCAAGGAATATGAGGTTGCGACCTATATAAGTGCAGGTAACAGTGCAAAAAGGGGATAAAACTGTTCTTTCTTTAATAATTGTATTCTCTGCCATGCATTGTCAGGGATTGAAAAAAGCACGTGCCCAGCTTTCATTAACTGAAGAGAACTTTCCAGATGTAAACCAATGCAGACCTGTTTTCCTGAGTCTGCAAACTGGCAGCTCCAGTGCTTCTATTCCTCCTCACAATTCTGCCAGGCACTGGCAGCATAAAATTAACAAGGCTTTGGTCAGTTTCACTGCTGTTATTCAGAACCCCAGGGGTGAGGTAAACCTGAGAAAAATGGTGCCACTTTCAGAAAAACTCTAAGTTCAAGCAGAATCAGGCACTGGAGCTATTCATAGAGAAGCTCAAACTCCCCTTTCCCCCTCCCATGGATTAGGAGGAGGGAGGGGATTTCTCCCTTTGGGTCTTGAAAAAACAAGAGTGAAAAACAAGAGGCAACGTTTTCAAAAGGGGTGAAAAAAAATCAATTTGTCTCCCCCCCCCTTCCATCCTTCACTCCCTTCCCTTCCCTCCATCCCTACCCCTTTCTTCCTCTCTCACCATCCTTCCTTGACTCCCTTCCATGCATCCCTCCCTAGGGTGACCAGACGTCCTGATATTATCGGGACAGTCCTGATTTTAGGGGACTTGTCCCGCGTCCCAACCTTACATCGGTCGGGACGCCATTTGTCCCGATATCAGGGACCGTCCGGACCACAGGCGCGGCGCTGCCACTCACCGCTTCCTGGGGCAGCTCCCGGCGCCTGCCCACCGGCAGGAGCACCGCGTGCTGCAGGGGCGGGGCTTGCAGGCGCCGGGAGCGGGCAGAGAGCCCTCCGCCCCCCCACCCGCCCCGCCCCGCGATCCTAGGAGCCAGAGGGACCAGCCTGCCGGATGCTTCCCAGGACGGGAGCCGCCCCAGGTGAGCACCGCCGGGACTCCCCACCTCACCCCCTGGCAGGTCCCTCTGGCTTTTAGGGTGAGGGGGGGCTCTGTGTGCTGCTGGCGTCTGCAAGCTCTGCTCCATGGCTCCGGCAGCTCCCATTGGCGCTTTTCCCGGCCAATGAGAGCCACAGAGCTCGTGCTTGTGGCGGGCGCAGCACGCGGAGAGTCTGGGGACTCCCCTCGCCGCTCTCACCCTAGGAGCTGGAGATCTCCCAGCAGGGCTGGTGAGTGCGGCCAGGGAAGGGGGCAGGGTGTGATGGTGAGTGTCTGGGAGGTGTGTGTGGGGTGCTGGGCTGTGAGAGTGTGGAGGGCGCTGGGCAGTGGGGGAGGTTTGTGTGTTTTGGGGTGCTAGACAGTGGGGACCTGTTGGGGGGTGCTGGGCAGTGGGGAAGATCTGTGTGTGTCAGGGCACTGGGCTGCGTGGGTCTGTGTGTGGCATTGTTTAGTTGTGGTGGTGGGGCTGTGGGGAAGGGCAGTGGGAGGGAGGGAGGAAGAGAGGGGAAATCTGTATGTATTGAGAAACTAGCAAGTGGGGAGTTCTGTGTGGGGTGCTGAGCAGCTGTGGTGGGGCTGTGGGCAGGGGGGCGCTGGGCAGGTGTGTGTGCACATCACTGTGCATTTGTGGTGGAAGGGTTGTAGGGGGGCTCTGGGCATAGTGGATCCAGGGGGCGCTAGGCAGGGGAGCTGTGTGGCGCAGCATGAGCCCACCCTCAACAGGAAGGGGCACGCTGGTAGCACAGGGCCAGGCGGACCAGCCTCTGGCTCCGGTCGGGGCTGTGCACCTGTGTCTGTCTGTCTCCCCCCTTACCCCCCGCTCACCCAATGTGTCCTGATATTTCACTCTTGTGATCTGGTCAAACCCTCCCCTCCCCCCTTCTTCCCTTCTGTCCCTTCCCTGCACCCCTCTCCCTTCCTCTTCCTCCATCCCTTCCCTGCATCCCTCCCTTCTTCCCCTCCGTCCCTTCCCTGCACCCCTCCCCCTTCCTCCATCCCTGCCCCCTTCTTCCCCTCTGTCCCTTCCCTGCATCCCTCCATCCCTGCCCCCTTCTTCCCCTCTGCCCCTTCCCTGCACCCCTCCCCCTTCCTCCATCCCTCCCCCTTCTTCTCCTCCGTCCCTTCCCTGTATCCCTCCATCCCTTCTGTCCCTTCCCTGCACCCCTCTCCCTTCCTCTTCCTCCATCCCTTCCCTGCATCCCTCCCTTCTTCCCCTCCGTCCCTTCCCTGCACCCCTCCCCCTTCCTCCATCCCTGCCCCCTTCTTCCCCTCTGTCCCTTCCCTGCATCCCTCCATCCCTGCCCCCTTCTTCCCCTCTGCCCCTTCCCTGCACCCCTCCCCCTTCCTCCATCCCTCCCCCTTCTTCTCCTCCGTCCCTTCCCTGTATCCCTCCATCCCTTCTGTCCCTTCCCTGCACCCCTCCCCCTTCCTCTTCCTCCATCCCTGCCCCCTTCTTCCCCTCCCTGCATCCCTTCCCCTCTCTCCATCCATCCCTGTCCCCTTCTCCCTCATTCCCCCCGTCTTCCCTGCCCCCCGCCCTTCTATCCGTCTCCTCCCGTCCAGCCCCTCCCCGCACAGGTGCGCGAGGCCCTGCGGCGCTGCCCGCGGACGGGGGGGAAGGAGGGGGGAGCTGCTTCTGCGTCGCGGACTCCTCCTCGGTGGCGTCAATGCCGCGCGCTGCCAGCCAGCTGCTTTGCTTGCGTCACGGCCCATCCCTTCCCTTCCCCCCTTCCCTCCCCCACGTGTTCTGAGAAAGTTTGTTTTTGTGGTTGCCGCGGCGACGGTGGGCGGAGCCCGGGTGACCACGCTGGTTGGGCGGGGGCGCAGAGGGAGATGAAGTTATAAGTGGGGCGGCCCGGCCGCGCGGCGTGACAGTTCCGAACGGACAGTGTCAGCGCTCTGGGTGCGAGCCCCGCCCGCGAGGACACGGCGGCGGCTCCCGCACCCCCCCCCTTCCTGCTCACCAACTCGCAGCAGCAGCGGCTCCCCCATGGCAGCGGCGCGAGCAGGGAATCCCCGGGAACCGTCTCGCGCCGCCCCCCTCCTCCTCGCCCAACTTCTGCTGCCTCGCTGCTACTGCTGCCAGGCGGCGGCGGCGGCTGCTGCGCCGCGGCGGGACCGCTGCTAGCACCGAGCCACCGCCTGCTCCGGAGCAGCAGGAGCCGAAGGGGATTTGGCGGAGGGGAGCAGCCGGGCCCCCGCCTCCCCGTTTGATCTGTAATTAAAGGATATTTGTCTTGCAATTTTTTTCATATTTTCGGTGCAACTTTTTTATTCCCCCCTTTGAGCCTCTCCCCGAGCTGGACTCTCCGTCGGGCTCCCAGACCGAGCAGCCGCCCCTGACACTTGAATGAGGTGGGTGGTGTGTCTCTTCTCCCCCCGCCCCCTTTGCATTTGATGGATCCCGGTGGTACAGCAACGTGGATCCGAGTCTCCGAGCAGCGGCGGAGTTCTCAGTGCTGTCCGTTTCTCTCCCCCGTGTTGTCTGCAGGCAGCCACCCGGCGAATTTGACATGGCTCTCAGCGGCACGCTGCTCCCCTCCATCGCGACCTTCGCAGCGGGCACGGCGGGCAGGGAGAAAGCTCTGAGGCAGGCAGGTGCCAGCAATGTGAGTATCCCTCCCCACCCTGCCCAGCCTAGCCCTGTGCTCCGCCGCGCGGCTGGGGCCAAGTGAGTGCCCGGTGCGTGGATCGCAGCGGAGGGGAGCTGCTCGGCTCCACCTGGCCAAAGTGACCGGGGCTGGGCTGCGCTCAGCGAGTCCCAGCTGCGGGCTGAGGCGGGCTCTAGTTCCCCTTTCTGGCCGGGCAGTGTCACGCTGCTCCCTCTGGGCTGTGGCCGCGCTGGCCGGGGCGTGTGCCGGGCGCCGCTGGAAACCCTTGGGGGAGATGCGATCGGCTGCTCGAGGGGGGGCAGCGCTCCGGGGCGCTCACCCCGGGCTGGCCGGGTTGCAACAGGCAGCGATCCGGCAGCCTCTCCTAGGCGTGGGCGCGGGCGGAGGAGCTGCCTACTCCCCAGCGCGCCTGACGCGGAGTTCAGTGGCTGGGACTAGGGAGTGGAGCGGGGCGGGGGGCCCTGCCCCAGCGGGAGCGCCGTGTCTCGGCGGGCCGTGGTTACAAACAGCACGTAGCAGGAACGACACCTGCGTGTGAACTTGTCTGAGCGTGAATGCGGGTCTCCCGTGGGGTGCGTGCGCCCGGCCCCCGTGCAATGCCGGGGGGAACTCTAGATGGGGCGGGGGTGCCCGCCTGGCCAGCCCGGTGGTGACCGGTGCCCGTGTCTGTTCCTGCCCGCAGCGCTGGAGGGAGGAGCTGTCCCATCTCAAGCGGCTCCCGCCCGGGCTGACGGGGCGGCCCTACGAGCTGCCGGCCGAGCTGGAGACCCAGGCGAGCAGCGGCAGCCGCGGGGCCAGCCCGGCGCTCATGGCCCGGAGGGAGGCGGAGGAGCTCAACGAGCTGCTGGACTTCGACTTCATCCTCTCCAACTCGCTCATCCACCAGGAGCCGGCGGCCGCCGCGGCCGTGGTGGTCTCCGCCGCCTCGCCCCCGGCCAGCGCTTGCCCCTCGGCGCCCGCCGCCAGCGCCTGCCACTTCACCTACCCGCTGCAGAGGGGGGAGCCCGGCCTCCTGTACGGCGCCGCCCGGGAGCCCGCCTCCGCCGCCCCCTTCAACCTGGCCGACATCAACGACGTGTCCCCGTCCGGTGGATTTGTAGCCGAGCTGATGAGGCCGGATTTGGACCCGGTTTACATGCAGCAGCAGCAGCAGTCGCCTCTGGGCAGCCTGCATGGGAAATTTGTTGTGAAAGCCACGGTGAACATGGGGGAATATAACCACATCAGTGTTAGCGGCAAGAACAACCCGGCTGCTCCCTGCACGGACAGCCCCGGCGCCCCTTACGGCTCCCTCCCCAGGATGTGCCAAAAAATCAAGCAGGAGGCAGCCCCTTCTTGCACCATTGCCCAGCCTCCTCCTGGCGCTAGCCAGCGAGCCCAGCAGCACGAGTTCCCCTTGGGGAGGCCGCTGCCCAGCAGGACTAACCCCTCCTTGGCTCCAGAGGAGATGATGAACAGCAGAGACTGCCATCCTTCCTCCCAGGGGCTAAGTCACCTGTCATTGCCCCCAGGCTACCACCCTGCCCCGGGCTACCCTCCTTTCCTGCCAGAACAGCTCCCACCAAGTGCACTACAGTATCAAGGTCAGTCTAAGTGTCTAAATGTTTCGGGAGAGCCTTTAAATGTGCCTCCCTTGGTACAAGGGGTGATGATGCTGACTGCGCCCTCTTCACCTTTAGAGCTGATGCCACCTGGGAGCTGTCTGCCAGAAGAAACCAAGCCAAAGAGGGGACGTAGGTCGTGGCCCAGGAAAAGGACCGCCACGCACACCTGCGACTATGCGGGTTGCGGCAAAACCTACACCAAGAGCTCTCATCTCAAGGCACATCTTAGGACCCACACAGGTAAGGTCCATTCAATAAGGCTTTATTGGCATGGCACGCTATATAAGTGTTACCAAAGTGTATGAAAGAGATGGACCCCTTTCTGGGCTCTCTTTAGGGAGGTATAGTCTGCTCAGGTAATTAAATACAGCTGATCCAAAAATGTTGAATCTCCAAATTTTTTGATCAGCTAAAAGGATGCATTTTTGTGGGGAAAAATAATCCCACTTTTTATTCAGTTTAAAAAAAAATGCAATTTATGGTTTTACCTACTGGATTGGAGGTTACTTCGTGGCTCAAAATGACTCAGACATTGCAGGGTGTTTTTGCAGACACAAGGTTTGTTTGCATGTCTATTGCTATGTGGCTAGTTAATTGGCAGGTAGTTGGAAGTCAAGCTGAATTTGTTGATCTAGATAGCACTGGCTCAGCTGTATGACAGGAGCCTATGTGCAGGTATCTCCTTAGATTTTACTTTCTTTGCTCGTGGTTTAAAACTTTTTTCTTTTGTCCTGGTTTGCTCTTCTAACTGGAGAGAGTCTATTACTGGCATGTCCCTAGTTATCGCAGTTCTGAAATCAATGGAAGATAATGCTGTTGCTTGCAGGTGAAGCAAGATACTCCGAGAACATTTTTATAATTCTGTGTTAATGACATGATAAAATGTGTAGTCTACTTTTTAAAAGTTATTCTTCTGCTTTATTATCACTGCAAGAAAACTAGTTTAAGGTTCCTCAACTACCATTGGAATACAAGTAAAATAATAAATACATTAACATTCATATTTGAGCTTGATCTCACAGGTATGGTTTAACTTTGCCACTGAAGAACGCTTACTGCAGTAATGAAGTTGGTGAAAGGATTTCTGATAAATAATAGTCACTACTTTTGCCATTCTCTAAAAGCATGGTATAACTTAGATTTGAATTATTCAGGATCCCTGAATGAAGTTGTAGGAATTGGAATTTATTCTGTGAGCAGAAGAGGTAGGAAAGCGCTAAGGGACATCTCAGAGTTGAGAGTGGAAACTATGGTACTTATCATGTCCCAGCTAATGTCAATGTGAGCAGGACTGGGTTTTGAATTTCTCCTGAGATAAATGGCTAACAGTTTTTCTGGTATTTTCAGACTGGATAGATGCTTTCCAGAATGCTAATGTGATAAGTCTATAATCTTTAAGTAAAGTTCCCACTGAAGTCAATAGGAGCTTTGCTTAAAAGGCCATGAGATTGAGCCCTCTAATTTTTTAATAAAGTTGATCTAATGAAGTTTACAGCAGGTTTTTTAGTCCTGAAATCCACTATAATCTAAATCCATTACAATCTGAGCTGTTTCTGATTGATACTTGTTTAACAATCCTCAATCAGTAAAATGCATATATGTATTGATACTATTATCTGAGCTTTGTACTCTAAATTCCTGCATACAAGATAAAGTCTGGAAATAACAAGTGTTGTAGTTAAGGTTTCAATAAAAGGAACTTCCTTATAAGACATTTAATCATACTGTCATGCAAAGAATAGGTGTTTTTTGCCCTTTGTCTGATTTTAGCATCTTTGTAGCTAGATATATATAAATTACCACAAAAAGCCTTATTGTTCTTATTTTCTTTAATGAAAACATTAATTTTCCTGTATGTTACCAAACTTCTTGAGTGAAGATATTAATAGAAGGCTGGAATATTATCCTTACTGGAACATACTAAAATATGTGCACGACTGCAGACAAATATGGACTTAATTGACGTGATTTTTTTATTATTATTTTTGAAGGCGAAAAACCATACCACTGTGATTGGGAGGGCTGTGGATGGAAATTTGCCCGCTCCGATGAACTTACCCGTCACTACAGGAAACACACCGGCCACCGCCCTTTTCAGTGTCAGAGATGTGACAGAGCATTTTCCAGGTCAGATCACCTAGCCTTACATATGAAGAGGCACTTTTAATCAGAAGCAGTGGATCTTTCCCATACTGCCATAAGAGATTCAGTATTTACAGCAGACTGTCTTCCACACGAGGGAGGAGCCCAGCTAAAGCACTACAAGGAATCATGGTGAAGTCTTCCAAAGAGTGGAAATAAATAGATAATCAAATGCAAATGTTGGAACTCTTCTTTTTTTAATTATAAATTAAAGAAAAACATTGGGGTCAATGACTGGATCTTCTATCATTCCATTTCTAAATCCAACTTGAATATTTCTGGACTACAAAATGCCAAGGAGTGACTGGAAGTCAAGGATATCAGGGTTAAATAGACTGCTTGTTGGGTGGGAGGGGAGATTACACAGGGAGATTACATTCCCTTAAATCTTGTTTCAATGCAATATGAGATGTAAATGTCATCTTGTCTTTTTTTTCCTTCTAAAAGCCATTACTATGTTAAAAGAGGAGGAAGAAATTCAGGTACAGAATTGTTTAAAAGCCTATTTCATGGTGCTTAGTGACTGTTGGTTCTAAAGGTACCAAAAACAGGAAGCCAAAGTTCTCAAACTGCTGCATATCTGACAAGGAAATATTTTTGTCTTCCGATCTACAATTATGACCTAAGTCAGGTAAATAAACCTGATTTATTTCTTTTCTTTTTTTTCTTAAGAAAAAAACTTTATGCAGACAGTCTGTAATGCACTGTGGTTTCAATGTGCAATAATTTGTACAATGGCTTATTCCCAAATATGCCTTAAGCAGAACAAATGTTTTCTATATAGTTCTTTACATAATAAATATGTAATATAAATTTAAACAAACGTCTATTTTGTATATTTGTAAACTACAAAGTAAAAATGAACATTTTGTTGGAGTTCGTATTTTGCATATTCAAGTTGAAAATAAGTTTTAAATAAACCTATAATATTTTATCTGAATGGATTTTCCACTTTTTTCTTCTATGCGTTTGTGTCTAAAGAAACCTTGCTTTTAAATACTCATGAATGGCTCAATACCGCAGTCCTTTACTCAGACAAAGCTCATCGGGCAAAGACCACAAGCTTAGGCTCATACATTTCCGGTACTGCTATAAAGCTTTCTCTTTAGGAAAAATGCACTGAAAACTGGTTGTTCTGAATAGTGAGTCCTTGCTCACCTCTCTTCTCTGCACCAGAGAAGCATACTTCTCAGTTTTAAACTAAGGACTTTTGAATTACTCATGGTTAGAGTGTAACCAACTAAAATGTCTGTCTGAGACTTAAGAGCATTAAAATAAAAAACCCTTAATCCTCAGAAACTGGAAGTCTTTCCATGGTTTTGTACTGAGCCAACTTAGTGTTTGTGTGTCTTGAGTGCAACACCCATATGACTACCCGATCTGAAATTTTTACAGTTTGCGTTTTCCGCTTCTGTTGCTGTAAAGTCACATACATAAGCTGTTATGTTTACACTGTTTATCTTTTCATACTGCTGAGAAATTAGAGTAATACCTTGAAAAAATCAACTATATGCTAGTAATAAACTTGGGGCATTGTGTATGTAATTGCTTGGCATTACACGCAGTAGTATAACTTCATGTGCACTGAAAATTCCCCATGACATGAGAATTTTGAGTGTTCAGGGAATACAGGTGTGCATGGCCCAAGTTACTAACAAGAAGCTCAGTTAAGCCATATTGATTCTTCTGCACTGAATTCAACAAGCTGTGAATGCTAGGTATTAATATTGAACAAATCTTCAGGATCTACAAAGTCAGTGGTTACAACTAAAGTGCTTGATCCTGAAAACACTTCAACATACCCTTGTACCTTTCTCATTTTATTGAAGTAAATGGAACTAGTTACATGAATAAGGTAGTTATTTTTATTGCAGTAGCATGTAAGGGCCCATGATGGCTCAAGGCCCCCTTTGTGGTCGATGTGGTATAAATACATAGACTGACTTGTGATCAGTGTTAGCAAGATCAGGCCCAAAACTGGGACTTATTGTAAAAAGAAGAAACAAATTGTCTTGCACTGGTTTAAAAATGTCATCTAGGTATTTTGCCTATACATATATATCAGAATGAATAAAGTAGAACATGGAAAACAAGTATTACTGATAAGGTCGGTTTATATTTTGCAGTTTTGTCAAAACAAGTGGTAATATCTACTTGATTTTTTTTTCTCCAAATCTGTCTCAAGAATGCCATTGGATTTCACATTTTGACGTGTTCTTTCTTTGTGATGAAGTCCATGCCTTACTGATTATATGCATTCTTGTTCAGTTGAAAGGTGCCTTGACTTGTTTGGCGTACAGGTAACGGGGAGTGAAGGGGGGGAGAGAGAGTATCCTTTATGATTTGCAAATAATTTTAGCTTTGTCTATTTGATAAAGTTAGGAGTCACTTTTGATCAGCAGGATTTTTAAAGTTTAAAATATTTAAAGTAGTAATTGTTTTTGACCTTTTTATGTTGCATTGCCTCAACTATTGATGCTGCCATGGAGGGATTATCAAATGTCAAAAGTGGACAACAGTTTGACACGTTGTGTGAACCTGCCAAGCTTTCCTGTGTTTGTGCTATGCTTCGGCTACATTGGGAAATGCATATTTGCAACTCTGTAGATAACATGTATGTACAGATAACTTGACTGTGAATCAGAGACCCTGTTCATCTTCAGAATCAAGTATATCCTCATTCAGTCTATTAAAATCTAGCTCTAGAAAAACACGATCATTGGGTAAATCTTATACCTGTTTTGAGCTTCAAGAGCACTGTCATGACAATGTCTAAGCACTTTATAAAAAATAATAAAGATGCCCGAACATTTGGAGACACATGGTTATTAAAGTGAACTTTATTTTTCCTTTGATTTCACAGGCCTGAACTTTATAGTTGCTCAAACAATGTTCTGAAAACAGGGATTTGTTCTCTCCCTCCCCCATCCAAAATTGTTTCCTACCATAGGCTGCCTCTCGCTTATATTCTGACTTTCATTCAAAAGCTAAATACAGATGGAAGCAGCTCAGTAAAGTATTTTTAAAAATACTTTTAAACAGCTCCCAAATGATACTGCATATACTGATGGAGACAGGGCCAGCCTACAATTCTTCACGGGCGAGGGCAAAGCCCATGTCTCTAATCCTTGTTCCTTAGGAGAGCTCTTGGGAAATACTGAAACAAGCAATTCTACCAGTTGTACTTTGATAGGCAGGTATAGCTAAAAATAGCATGCTGAGCTAGCCACCTGTTCCATTATGTCTTGCCTCCTGGAGGCGCATTTAGCTGCGAGAATACAAAGGCAGCTGGAGGCACAATATAGACGATAATAAATGCCTCCTATAAAGGGTATGCAAAAAACACCAAACAATGTTGTTATACAGTACACCTCTACCTCAATATAACGCAAACTGATATAACATGAATTCGGATATAACACGGTAAAGCAGTGCTCCGGAGGGGCGGGGCTGCGCACTCCGGCAGATCAAAGCAAGTTTGATATAAGGCGGTTTCACCTATAATGCGGTAAGATTTTTTGGCTCCCGAGGCCAGCGTGCTATCGGGATAGAGGTGTACCTTGAAAAATCATATTCAGTTTACCTCATCTGGAAGGGGTAGTAAAGCGATGTACATATACTAATGTTTACAGCCTGGGATACTTATGTGTTTAGGCACCTTAAAAGAAGACATCTTAAAAATGGCCTCATTGCCAAAGGGAACTGAGTACCCAATAGCTGCCATTCACTCATGGCCACTTTTGCAGATGCCTAGAGAAAGCCCCCACGTTGGAAAAGGCTGTGCAGAGTCAAATACAAACTACAGCCACTATCAACCCTTCTCCACCATAGCCCTAAACGTCCCCTGTAAGCATGCTTGGTGTGCAAAGATGAGCCGTTTACAAGATGACACACGTCTGTCTTCAAGGTGCCAGGTTTTCAGAAGTGTCATTTGCATACAAATATACTCAAGGCAATAGATGGGATTATTGCTCATTACTCCTTTGTTTCTGTCTGTTGTGGAGTTTAGAGTGGAAACTTGTCTACTTCCAATTATTTCATTACTTGTAATCTCATGCAAATGCTTCCATCTCTTCCCTATCAGACATTTTTACTTTAATAAGAGTTTCTCTTTTAGTGGATTTACTACTCCCTTGGGGACCAAATCCTGCTTCCACTGAAGTCAACTCTGAGACACACATTGATTTCAATTAAGCTGCTGTAGATCAGGGAATCTCTTCCCCTTCGCTTTAAGAAGGTGAGGTCAGAGGAAGTGTAGATAATCACCCGTAGTGATTTAATGCTCTGTTGAATACGTTTACCATGTAGTTCTATAAATGTATCCTAGACCTTGGGCCCCTCCTGCTTCCACTGGGGTCAGGGACAAAACTTCCATTGGCAGCAATGGATCAAGAACATGTACTTTGGTTTTTATGCATTTATCAGGCATTTCAAATAAAGAGGCTAAAATAGTCAAATAACTCAACTGTATTTGTTAGGTGCCTTGCTGCTCCTTCTTGTTATGCATAAATTCAGTTGTTTTTGCATAACTGGGGACCTTGAGTGCATTATAAAATCATAACTTGTCATGCTGGAATGTTCTGCTACAGAAGACTGGAAAGTCTAAGCACTACGAGCATCGTTCTGAGACAATGAGCACAGCCTCGGGGATGTGAAACTCCCCCAAAACTGAATGACAGAAGCCTGACCCTTAACTCAGGGAACCTGCACGGATTGGCTGCATTTGGGAACATTTCCCCCTCTGCAGTGCCCTGGGGTGACTTGAGCTTCCATTGTCATTAGCTCTGGTGGCAAATTATAGCTGCGAAGTTTATTATAGGCACGGCCCTAGAGACCAGCTGTGGAGGTACTCTCTGGGGCATGCATGCCCGTGGTGGTGGTTCCACTGCTTTTGTTCTCACTATACTTCAGATAAGCGTCTTCTAGGCTGCATTGCACCCTTAGAGGCTTGCATATGAACCCTCATAACAGAAACCCTATGTATGAACCATGCTTACTGTTGCAAAGGAAAAAGAAAGTCTTTTTTTACTAGCATCTCCTCTATGTTTGGAGTGTGAGTGTTGTAAGTGATCCAGAAGGCTAATGATACTAGCAGCTGATCACAGCAGGTGTCTCCCACATGAGTTAGATTTCCTAAGGTGATGCTGCCCTCATTTTTGAAGCTCTGACTCATAGGTGCTGCAACTAGGGGTGCTGCTGCTGCACCCCCTGGCTTGGAGAAGTTTCCATCATCTACAGGGTTTACAGTTTGGTTCAATGGCTCTCAGCACCCCCACTATACAAATTGTCCAAGCACCCCTCCTCTGACTTTCTCCATAGTAGAGACTGGAATTTTTAAGTGAATCTATGCAGTGAAGTTTGGCAATATGAATGGTTACTAATCAATTAAAGTGAAAATGCCAAGCTCATTTCACCTAGGAACTTGTATCAGATTCAGAAAGGGATTATAAATGTCTTATCAATACAACTATCTATCTGCAACTCGAAATATTTTTGCATAATTTTGTTTTGGGTACAGTAGGCTTGTTTGTGTGGTACAAGCCGTGGCTTGCTCAATCTTGTAATTCAAGTTCTGTGCTATTAAGGTTTCAGCCTTATTCAACAAAAATGATGCAGCTTCTCCTTATTGGCTGATTAAATATCTTTAAACAATTATAGTAACAGGTATCAGGCAGTTCTTCAAAGCAAACCTCCCTTGCAACAATTTGCTACTGATGGGGTAGATGGTCTGATATTTAACTTTGTACCACCAAAACCTGTTATCTACTTGAAATTCATTATGTATCACTTAATGGCTGATCCTGCACCCAGTGCAGACAACAGGAGTTTTGCCATTGTCATGAGTAGGTCCTAATACAAACCTGATCTATAGCTCATTGAAATTACTCCCATTGACTTCCCTGGCCTTCAGATCAGACCCACAGCTACCCAGGGCAAAATCCTAATGTCAAAGTGAGTTTTGCTGTTGACGTAAATGGGTCTAGGATTTTACCTCCAGTGTTGGAGCTTGTAGAAATACTTAGGAGGGGGGTTGCCCCAATAAGCCCCAGATTGTAGACTTTGTTAGTCAAAGCCACCCTGACATGGGAATCTGATTTGCAATCTGGGTCTTTGTGAGGGGATTAGCAGATCTCTCTGGTTTGATGTCTGGTTCTCAATTTGGATCGTATAAAAAACCATGACCTCATCAAGGCTTATATAGTTCATCACCTTTATATTCATAGTCTGGTATAATTGATATTGTATGTTAATAAATTGCTAAACTACTGTGCTGAATGTTTGCATTGATTAAGGGAGTCTAACAGAGTTTTGTTTCTAAACTGTCCCGGTTTTATGCCAAACATATTGAGTCAGTAATCTCACTAGCGACCAAAAGTAAAAAAAAAAAAAAATCCCATATTTTCCTGCACTGGAGTGAACTGAGCTTAAGCAGCCCATCTAAATTCCTGCATTTGTATATTTTAATAGCAGGTTTCCACTGCGCAGTAAAGAATAGCTGGAAGAATCTGCAAAGAAATATCTTTTTTAAAAGTGGAATGTGAAAAAGTTTGCTCATCTAGATAGCAAAAATGTTATCCTCAGTCATTGTTCATGCCCGGGTATTTACAGCTGCCTTTCCACACATGTATTTCCTTATTGATTGCTATAACAATGCTGTCATCTGCACAAGATATTTAACTACCTTTCCTTTGGTAAACAGTTTTTACTAACATTTGCTTTGACAAAGCTCCCAGGTAGGTAATGTAAAACCTACTAAAGAAGCTTTGTATTCAAAGAAACTGTTTAATTGGTTGTTATGGTTCAGACAATTAGACGTCCTTTTAACTCTTTTGTTTGGGAACATAGGAATAGAGATCAGCCCACTAGTCCATGTAGTCCAGTATTGTGCCTTTGATAGTGGCAACTATGAGATGCTTCAGAGGAAGGTGCAAGACTCCAGTTGATTTTATTGGCTGTTGGATCAAGCTTATAGCTAACCAGGCAGTAATAGGTAGTTATCAGGTAATCTCCCCCTAGGGAAAGTTTCCTCCCAACTCCCCAATAATTGGAGGTTCACTTAGGCTCTCAAGTTTGAGGATGTATATCCCTTCCAAAACTCTTGTTTATTTTATAATGTTTACTATTATAACTCTGGATAGTACTTTTGTCCAATAAATATTTGATCTCCTTTGAAACCCTGCTAATATCCTGGCTCCAGAGATATCTTGTGGCAATGAGTTCCACAAGCTAATTTTGTGCTATGTTTATAAAAAAAATCAGATTTTGAATTTGTCATCTTTCAGTTTCATAGAAACTGTGTTTATTGTGTTATGAGGGAATAGAAGTCCCCAATCTATCTTCTCTAGACCATTCATGATTTTTTTTTCTGTTTTAAACCTAGGATTAGAAGGATTGAACTCTGATTTTTTTAAGTTGCTTTAGATAGATAGAGTCCAAATCTCAAAAGTTTGTACATATGTATGTCGTTTTTACTGATGTGGGTGTCCCAGTTTTTACTGATGTGGCTGTCCTGTCCTGCTCTCATGAATAAGGCCAGCAGGATTTGGCATAATATGAATGTTTAGAAGACATTTTGTAAGGCTGATACTAATTGCTATTTATTTAAAATTCTATGACTGTACATATTGAGATTAATAAAGGATTCATAGATAAAAGTGTTTGAAAATCATATTGCATAATCCTAATATCTCTTTACTTAGGTACATCAGGCACAGTAGAATACTGAATTCTTGACTAGAACCATTAATTTTCACACACACACACACACACACACACACACACACACACGGATCCTTATAATTGCTCAAGTAATAGATATTTTTACAAAAGAAACAGTCCCTCTCTAAATTTTAATTATTAAGGATGGACATTTGCTTTAATTTATTTTTAGGTGGAAATGGAAATTGACAATAGGAACATTTACCAATTTAAAACCAGTCTTTCCAAGATTAGTTACCCCCTATTCCTTTTGATCACTGTCCCAAAACACTTTTCTTCCTGATGTCTTGCAGTTTTTGAATAGCAAGAGATAAACCAATGTGAATTTGCAGTGGACACTAAAATTAATTCTACTTGACCAAATAAACTTTTTAAGGCGTGATTAATGAGTATTTAACTGGCTATTTGATTACTTAATTAGAAAACTATATTATGGTAGTCCCAGGTAAATCCCCTTTCTGAAATGGGTTCAGAGGTTATGCTGGTTTGGGACTGAGCAAATTAACCATGTGGAGCAAATCCAAACCATCACTAAAATAGATTGAGTTTTGAAAAAACTAAGTTCTGAATCTTCAGGATCCAAATTTGGAAGCTGTGTGTACCTGGGGGCAGAGGCGGGAGCAGGGGCAGGTGACAGGAGTATGATAAGATGGAGGTCAGGGAGAATTATTCAGAACACTAGGAACAGCTGACATTTTCTGTGGTGGGCTTTCCCCAGCATTTTACCCTTTACTAAACACAAGATGCCAGAGTTTACATTTAATTTTCTGCTATAGTTAGTTATTAAAAATAAATAGTGACTGTCCAAGGATGCAACTCCTTGAGGAGAATAGCAGCATAAACAGGAGGGGGGGGGAATCTGTTTGTTGGAGGTCTGAATTATATAACTTGATAGATAAATTTGCTCTAAGACAAGAAAGAGACTTTAATGATTTACTGTTTTGTGCATTGTTTGGCTTTGTGAACTAAACAAATGGCATTAAAAAGTCAAGTCTACAAGGGTGAACACAATGACGTTACATGAGGGCTGCCGTCTTCCTTTTCCAGGACAGGAGTAATGATGAACAATTATCCAACACAGTAACTTGTAAGAGTAATTTGAAACAGCACATTCAACTTTAGTGAGATATCAGTGACCGTGGGTGCATTCTGTTGACTTTAACATGAACTTTTTCAAAGACAGGGATTGAAAAAGCTGGGAAGACGTCTTTAGCAAAGGCTGTACACGGTCGAAGTTGATTAAAAATGTTAGAGAGAAATAACACAGTGACAGTTGTTCTGATTTTAATCCCTCTTAATAAATAAATCAAAAAATAAGTAGGTCTGAGTGAAATCAGATTATAGAATCTTTCAGTGTATTTGCTTCTTTGTTTCCATTCCAGCCTTTTTTTCTGCAATATGCTGACTATACATGGCTATTGGCTGACTTGAAGTCATACACTAAACACGCATTTGTTTAGTGCTGTTCCTTGCAGTATAGAGAGGTAAGATTCATCCCAAAGTATTTACCATAACTAAGGGCTTGCCTACGTTAAGGAAATTTGCACAGGTGTAACTACATCAGTATGCCAGGCTAAATTACACAGAAACACCCTCTCTTACACCCATTCAGTGTGTCTAGACTAATCAAGATGTTTATCCTGGGGTAAACCACACTGGTTTGCACCAATAAGAACGCCCTAATCTGGCCCTGGCTATACTGGGGTTTCAGCCTCTGGTATAGCTGCACCATGCAAATCCCTAATTAGGTGTAGTTTACAGAGGTGCAGCACAGTGTGAAACGGTGATACAATGCAGTGGTGTAAATCACATTTGCACTACTGCTTTGCACGGTTGACCAACTCACAATTTTATCAGGAGTCTCATGACAGTTAGTGTTTTCTTAAAGCCCCAGCACTTGGAGTCACATCATTTGATGCCAATTCTCAGCTTTCATGTACTATAAAAATACTTTTCTAGCCTCCATGATCATAACAAGAAGCTTGAAAACATTTAGCAAGTGCATCTAATGGCTCAGATACCAAAGGGCTGATAGAAAGGATGAAAATGCATAGGTGCCGACTCCATGGGTGCTCCAGCCCTGGAGCACCCATGGAAAAAAACAATGGGTGCTGAGAACCCACTGACAGCCTCCCTATCAGCACCTCCCCCTTCCCCCAGCGCCTCCTGTCGGCCGGCGGCCCCGCCGATCAGCGCCTCCCCGTCCCTCCCAGCGTCTCCCGCCTGCCGTGGATCAGCTGTTTCACGGCATGCAGGAGGTGCTGGGGGAGAAGGGGGAGGAGCAAGGGCAGGGCACGCTCAGGGGGAGTGGGCAGAGCAGAGGTGGGAAGAGGCAGGGTGGGGGGCTGGGAGGAAGGGGTGGAGTGGGGCCGGGCCTGGGGCAG
Organism: Emys orbicularis; assembly: GCF_028017835.1. Classification (NCBI taxonomy): domain Eukaryota; kingdom Metazoa; phylum Chordata; order Testudines; family Emydidae; genus Emys; species Emys orbicularis. Next base: position 133,668,746 of record NC_088688.1, on the reverse strand, counting down.
AGTGGGGGGGCGCACCCCTGGCACATTAGAAAGTCAGCGCCTATGTGAAAATGTATTAATGTTAAGCCAATCTCATTATTGGGCGGGGGGCGGGGAGGGGTGATGTATGATTTGTGAAATGTGAGGTTGACAACACCGCACTCCACCATTGGTTCAAAGCCCAGTGCAGACAAGGCTGTGCTGAGCTTTTGTGTGTCTCTAAGATGACAGACACTGAAGAAAACTCCAGGCTGCAGTTATTACTGCTTTTCATATGCCATTTAAAATGTCTGGTTTTGCTCTGTGTATTTATTTATATACAGGCATTTCTATGGCACTCATCACCATAGCGTCTGGGCAATTCTCCTCTCCTTTCTCATATCATGTAATTAAATCTATGTAAAATACATACGTTCTTGGCAGGGAAAAAAATCAAGCACTCCTTTTGGAAGGAATTTGCACCCTGCAATTAACTATTTACTGGTGTCTCTTTCTTGCGCTGTATCATGACACCACAATTCATTTCACGTTAAGTTGAGAAAGAAAATATTTTTAGGCTAGTTAGTATTTCCAACCCACACACTCCCTCCCCTCCCCCATGATTGGTGGCCCTATTCTGCTGTTATTGAGGTCAATGGGAGTTTTGCAATTGACTTCAGTGGTTGTAGGATTTGGCCCTGAGTTTTATGCCATGAATAGTTCCTCAGCCTGCATTGCTCTCCCTACTTCTGCATGCTGCTACTTGCACACACTGAACAGTTCACAAACAGTGAAGTGCAAGGACCCTACGGTAGATCCATGGCTATTTTTAAATGGGTAATTCTGTATTCTGGTGGGCTGTGTGACACCATATGTGCTGTAGCTATTTACGGTTCTAATCTCATAGACTTTAAAGCCACCAGGGACCATGATGAGCATGTAATCTTGAACTGCTTAGTCAGGCGAAACTCCCCCTGAAGCCCACAAACGTGAGCAGAACCTTGGCGTGGGTTCTATGTTTGCATGTGGTTGGTTCTAACCTCATGTCCCCGCCCCGTATGCTGACTTGTCACTTAAACCCAATATAGGAGCCTGCTCCTGCTCCCATTCAATTCGAAAGCAAAACTCTCCTGGCGAAATCCTGACTTCATTGAAATCAGTGGGAGTTTTGCCCCTCTGTTTTCAGGGGCAGTGGGATTGAGCCCTAAGCGGTTAACAAGGGCCCATAAATGTGATTTAACTGATACTGATGCTGTGAGCTCAGTGGCATTCTGTGGGCCAGCTGCATGACCCTGGGTGAGTCACCTCACCTCGCGGTGCTGGTTTGCCATCTGTAAAATGAAGTGAATGCTCCCCATCTCCTTTGTGAAGCTCTTTGAAATGAAATGGGCTATTCATTACATCTTCTTATTGCTCAGCCCTCGCTGATTTTTACCCCCATTGACCTTGTGAAACTCCATGTACGGTGAAGTAGACGGAGAAGCCTCAGGTGTTTCGGTCCATGTTCAATATACAATTTTGCAAGCTTCTTGTGCTAGAGCCTGCTCTCACTGAAATCCATTGCAAAACTCCCATTGACAGCCATCATGCAGGATCAGGCTTATAATGAATGTCTGCTCGGTGTGAAGCTGTTCTGTAAAAAAAAGATGATGGATGGGATTTTCAGAAGCACCTAATGATTAAGAAGCACAATTCCACTCCAAAAGGCAATAGGACTTGTGCTCCTAAATCACTGTCGTGTTTTTGAAAATTCCACCCAACTTCACTTTAAGATTGTTCCACTGGGCTTTTCTGCGGCATATCCAGTTTGGTTTGCATCAGTGAAGGGGTCCAATCCTGCAGCCGCTCACTCTCAGAGACAGGCAACTGGTGTATGGCAACCCCTTGTGGCCTGTGGTCATACATAGACAAAACAGATCTAAATTTTCTGAATGAGAGACAGACTCTTGGGTGAAATTCACCCTAGTGCAGATGGCTTGTCAAGGACCTATGCACCATTTTAGTGGTGAGCAGTGTCGCGCCCAGGGTGAATTTAAACCAATACTAAAGTGTTTTATGCTCCTATATGCTGAGGCAAATCAGACCTCTTCTTTTTCAGTGGTGGTCTGTTATTTGCACTGGAGAAAGAAGAAATACTGCCATATCAATGCTTGCAGATAGCAATGCTAAGGCTTTTTGTGATGTGCAGGCACCCAGCTTGACCTGCCTTATAAGGACCTGATTTTCAGAACCCACCTGCCCATCCTCTGAAAATCAGGCCCCTTTTAAAGTGTCTTAAGCTGGGCACCCAAATATTGATGCAGCCAAAATCATTAATCACATTGGAAAATCAGGACCCTTTTTTCGCATGCATCTGTGTGACCAAAGACTTGCTCATGCAAATCTTCATGAAGCCAGCGGGAGTGCTCACGTATTTAGCTATCTTGCTGAACGGGGCTGACAAGCACACCACTCCCACTGGCTTCGGATAAGGTTCAACATACCAGTGATATTCAGTCCGAGGCTCGCAAGCCCCAAGTGGCTCTTCAGTGTGTCTCCTGCGTCTCTTTGCAGCACGTGATATTAAAACACCGAGTGATTTATTATTAACCAATCTAAGTTATTAACCAATCAGGATGCTGTTACTATGTTATTAACCAGTTGTAATTGATAAAATAATAATACTTGGTCAGTCATTTTGCTGTGAGAATTCTAGTTCCCCGTCATACAGTTTAACTGTGAATATAGAGTACTGTAGTAAATGAAACAATGAATTCACACGACTGTGGCTCCTTCGGGGAATGTTGATCGCTAATATGGCTCCTGAACCGCTGAGGTCTGAGTATCACTGGGCTAAACTCACAAACAAAACATGCTGCCATCCAGCTGGGTGTGAAAAGCAGCATGTTGATTTATAAGCATGAACTACCCCAATAGTAACTGACTGCTGAGAATGCTGTTTTTGTGGGGGTTTGCCCCTCCTCTTTACACCAGTATTTACATAAGGAAAATAATATTCAATATTGCTGGTTGAATGTGCAAAAAGGTATTATTGTTAGGTACCATTTGCTGGTCCATTTTAAATAGAACTGCATCAAATCTCTTTAATAAACATTAACAGAGTAGAGAGCCCTGTGTGTTCACATCTGCCTGTGTTTAGAAGGAATATCAACCAATATTTGTCAGCAGGGTGTTTGAATGCTCTTTGGTAGCACAGGTTTTATTAACTTAAATTGATTACCATCCATGCATGATCTAACATATTTGCCCTCATGGAAATCTATTCACAATCGCGTTGACGATTCCGCTAATGGCAGAACCCTGAAAAGGAGGGACCCAACTGATTAGCACAATCTGAAAGATACTGAACCTGACTCTAAGCAGATGCCAACACTACAGCGGCTACAACATGACAGCTCTGGCACTGCAGCCGCGCCACTGTAGCACTGCGGTCTGATGCTCGCTGCATGAACAGAAGGGGTTTTTTCCCCCCCATTGATGTCGTTTATCCACCTTGCTGAGCAGCGCAAAATTTTCCACAGCCCTGAGCAATGTAGCTAGGTCGACCTAAGTTTTAGTTGCAGACCAAACCTGAGGCAGTGTAAGGGAACTTAAAAAGTGGGTGTAACCTGCACTTTAAGGTCTCAGGCCGAGAGAGCAATAAAAAGTGACCCTAGTGTAAAGGGGACTTAAGCCATGTGTTTATACTAAAGAGCTAAGCAGCTACAATCTAAAAGGCGAAGCGCTGCTTGCCAAGCCGGTGATGAATTGTTTTGTAGTGCCCCCATGAGGACTAACAGCCAGCGTGCAATGTACTCCCTGCTTGCCCTGCACATCTCTCTGCACATGAACAACAATTTGCTTTCTTAAGCACACAAAATAACTGGCCAGGCAGGAACTTTGGGCAGCGGGAGACTCCCTTGCAGGGGACCTTTCCGCTTAACCAAGGACGGCTTGATTACTATTTTAAGTTTAGTTTAAATCAATGGTTGTAAGGCACAGCAAACTCCAGAGAGACAAGGAGGAAGAAGCCTCAGAGCCTCCTGCTTGCTGCGAGTGAACTTGGTGGTGGTTTTTACTCCTCTTCAGCAAAGTACATGAGTAGTCACGGTGGGTGAAATCCTGGCCCATGCACAGGTGGCGGGTGAAAATATTGTTTGCTGTGTGGGGGTGTTGGAGAGTGAACCTGCCCTGGACCGACTAGGGTATGTACTGGGGTCCCCCACTGTTGCATCTCTGCAGGAGAAAGGGAGCCCTTTCTGCTCTTGAGGGGAGTGGAGCCCCTACTACCGTTCCTGGGAGGACAAGGAGCTCCATGCCACTGTCTCAGCCTCATGGGAGGGAGAGGGGGAGGGGGCCCTTCCCACCAACACTCCAAAAGGATGGTGGGGTCAGAGTGCAGGGACAGGGTTACAGGGTGGAGCCTGAGTGCCTCACGACATAGTGGCCTTATCGGGTGGCTGCCAAATCGCTCTATGGCATTGTTAGAGCCCCTGCCACTGTCCTATGGAGTCTTGTGTGATGAGTTTGGTGGTCTCAGTTCCCTTCCTACTGGGCAAATGTCCAGGCCTTATACAAATATTTACAGGTTTATTCCAAAGCTCTGCAGCTCAACCCCAGCAATGAAGGGGCATTTCAAAGGCACTCAATGGCATTCTGAGCAGAGAGGCTAAAGACTGCATGGCTCAGGAGATAGCCTGTCACCCGGAGCTCAAGGAGAAGGCAGGTGGGCAGGGCTGGGTCCGGCTCTATCCAGCCTGGGGCAGAGGGGAGGCGAGCCTGCCTGGCCGTCACCCTGAGTAGCAGTGGCTCCTTTTTTTCAGCCACTGTGCTGGGTCTGGCCTGCAGCATGACCCCAACCAGACCAGCACTCATCCTGGGCCGCCATGGCAACTGCCCCATGGGGTTGGCCTGGGCCCAACTCTCTGTCCAGCCCATCGGCTCTCACTACTTGGGGGAGCTTACCACAGCCTCACCTGGCACCCGTGGACATGCGCAGGGGAGAGAGCAATTGGTAAGCAGGGCTGATAGATTTGTAGGGGCTGAGGCCTTCCTAGCCCTCTCACCTGCCACCTGACTTCAGTGAGGCCAGGATTTCATCCACTGATTTCAGTGGGACTGGTAATGTTCTTCAACAGTTAAATGTGTATAAGCACCTTGCTGAATCCAAATCATAATCTCTCTGAGTCTCAGTTCCCTATCTGTAAACTGGGCACAATAATACTGCCTTTCTCCCACCCTGTGCCTGACATGCCTATTTAGACAGTTAGCACGTTCACATAGGGACTGTGTGTAAGGGCCAGATGGCTTTTACTAGGGAATGAGTTGAACGGTTTTCCTGTAAAACCAACCCATGTTTATAAAGAGAAGTCCGGATTCTCAGAAATCTCAATGCAGCCGCTCATTTTGACATTGCATCCATTTGCACTTGCAAGGTGTCCCGTTTTTGTGGCACACAAATGCTGTTTGCCTTTGGAAAATCGAATATTGTCAATGCTTCACAGATAGTGCTCCCACAATATTCTTGCCAGCAAGTTAAAGAAGTATGGGCTGGATGAATGGACTATACGGTGGATAGAAAGCTGGCTAGATCGTCGGGATCAACGGGTAGTGATCAATGGCTCCATGTCTAGTTGGCAGCCGGTTTCAAGCGGAGTGCCCCAAGGGTCAGTCCTGGGGCCAGTTTTGTTCAATATCTTCATTAATGATCTGGACGATGGCGTGGACTGCACTCTCAGCAAGTTTGCAGATGACACTAAACTGGGAGGAGTGGTAGATACGCTGGAGGGTAGGGATAGGATACAGAGGGACCTAGACAAATTAGAGGATTGGGCCAAAAGAAACCTGATGAGGTTCAACAAGGACAAGTGCAGAGTCCTGCACTTAGGACGGAAGAATCCCATGCACTGCTACAGACTAGGGACCGAGTGGCTAGGCAGCAGTTCTGCAGAAAAAGACCTACGGTTACAGTGGACGAGAAGCTGGATATGAGTCAACAGTGTGCCCTTGTTGCCAAGAAGGCTAACGGCATTTTGGGCTGTATAAGTAGGGGCATTGCCAGCAGATCGAGGGACGTGATCGTTCCCCTCTATTCGACATTGGTGAGGCCTCATCTGGAGTACTGTGTCCAGTTTTGGGCCCCACACTACAAGAAGGATGTGGGAAAATTGGAAAGAGTCCAGCGGAGGGCAACAAAAATGATTAGGGAGCTGGAGCACATGATTTATGAGGAGAGGCTGAGGGAACTGGGATTGTTTAGTCTGCAGAAGAGAAGAATGAGGGGGGATTTGATAGCTGCTTTCAACTACCTGAAAGGGGGTTCCAAAGAGGCTGGATCTAGACTGTTCTCAGTGGTACCAGATGACAGAACAAGTAATGGTCTCAAGTTGCAGTGGGGGAGGTTTAGATTGGATATTAGGAAAAGTTTTTCACTAGGAGGGTGGTGAAGCACTGGAATGGGTTACCTAGGGAGGTGGTGGAATCTCCTTCCTTAGAGGTTTTTAAGGTCAGGCTTGACAAAACCCTGGCTGGGATGATTTAGTTGGGATTAGGTCCTGCTTTGAGCAGGGGGTTGGACTAGATGACCTCCTGAGGTCCCTTCCAACCCTGATATTCTATGATTTTATGCTTCTATGATAAGAAATAATTTGCCCCTGCCATTAATAGGGTGAATACAAAAATCAGAAGCAGGTTTAGAAAATTTGCCCCCCTAAGTGTCTTTAAAAACCAGGAATCCCTTTTGGTATTAAAATGTGGTATTGCTAGAAATAGCTTTTGATTATCTGTAGAATCTCCTGATATGGCAACAGAGTATTTATATAGTTGGCACCTTGTAAAAGAAAGCTCCCCTAAACAGGATATTCCTGTTGGCAAAGAGACATCATATTTGCTTAACACAACATTTGTATGTTTCTGCAACCCTTGACAAGTACAAACAAGGAAGCATACTGATAACTGAAGGGGGGGATCTCTATCAAATAGGAAGTATGGAGGCTAGACCTTGGCATTTACACAGATATCTTGGAGTTACACACGTTGTACAAAAGCATGTTTCGAAATTTCAAGGTCTTGATTGTTCTCATTCTGCTCTTGTTTTTCAACTCAACAAGAAGTCTGTAATGCTCTGTCTCAGTTTTGTTTACTAACTTGATCAGTTACTTTCCAGCTGTCACAAGCAGAAATTGTCACTCTGTTTTTCTTTTCTTTTTTTTTTAAATTGTCTTTCAAGTTTTTGAGAATTGTTTGAAGTGATTGATAATAGGGCCTGATTCTCACTCAGGGCCGGTGCAACCTATTAGGCGACGGGCGCTAGCATTTGGGGGGCAGCATTTTCTTCGGGGGCGGCCAGATCTTCAGCCGCCCTGGTCGTTGTCGGCATTTAGGCGGAGGGAGCTGGGGCAGGGGGGCGCGGGGAGGGCCGCCTGCAGCAAGTGGGGGGGGCGGCACGCAGGGGAACTCCCCGCCCCAGCTCACCTCTGCTCCGCCTCCTCCCATGAGCACGCCGCCCCGCTCTGCTTCTCTCCCTCCCAGGCTTGTGGCACCAAACAGCTGATTGGCGCCGCAAGCCTGGGAGGGGGGAGAAGTGGAGCAGCGACGGCGTGCTCCGGGAGGAGGCGGAGCAGAGGTGAGCTGTGGTGGGGATCTGCCGCACGGCTCCCCGGGCTGGGGGGGAGCTGCCGCGGGGGGGGTGCCTCAGGGTGGAGGGGGGTGTGGTGAGCTGCCACTAGGGTGACCAGACGTCCCGATTTTATCGGGACTGTCCCGATATTTCCTTGTTTGTCCCGCGTCCCGACCAATGTTAGGTCGGGACACTGGACAAACAAGCAAATACTCCAGAGTCCGGAAGTGCTCGCGCCCCCCTCCCCCGCCCCGACTCCGCTTCCTCCTTCCCCCATTGGCTCCCTCCCCGAATCCCCGCCTCTTCCCCAGGCTCACCATTCCTCCTCCCTCCGGCGCTTGTGGAGGGAGGCCCGGGAGACACAGGGGAAGCGCGGGGCCAGGGTGAGTGAGAGTCCGGCCTGGCCCCGAGTGCAGGCAGGACTCAGTCAGGCGGTAGGGAGAGGAGGGGGGCAGCCCGCGGGGCCAGGCGGAGGCTGTTCTCCCCCCCAGGCAGCGGGACTCGGGAGCAGCCGCTGCTGCAGCTCCCACTGCCGTGGGGGGAGGAAGCGGCCGATGGCCAAGCTCGGCGGCTGTGGCTGCGGCTCTGGCGCCCCCGAACCCCCCGAACCCGGGCCTGCTGCGGGGACCCAGCAGCGCGCACGCTGCGCCCAGCCCCTGGCCAGTCGCGTCTGGGCTGCTGCCCAGCTAGTGCTATCCTGCGGCGGCCCCGGGGCGGAGGCATCGGCAGCCCCGTTCATTCCCCTGCGGGACCCGAGCGGGACGGGGGGGCTGGGGCCTGCTGCCCCCACTCCGGGGCCACCGCGGGATTGCACCAGCTGGGCAGCAGCCCAGACGCGACTGCTGGGTCCCCGCAGCAGGCCCAGGCTCGGGGGGTTCGGGGGCGCCAGAGCCGCAGCCGCCAAGCTTGGCCATCGGCCGCTTCCTCCCCCCGCGGCAGTGGGAGCTGCAGCAGCGGCTGCTCCCGAGTCCCACTGCCCAGGGAGGAGAACAGCCTCTGCCTGGCCCCGCGGGCCGCCCCCTACTCTCCCTACCGCCCGACTGAGTCCTGCCTGCGCTCGGGGCCAGGCCGGACTCTCACTCACCCCAGCCCGGCGCTTCCCCTGCGTCTCCCGGGCCTCCCTCCAGCGCTTGTGGAGGAAGGGGGGGGGGGGGTGTTTTTTCTTTTCTTTTTTTTTTGCCCTGCCCCCTCCCGCCACACCCCTCTCCCCCCCGCTGCTCACGGAGGTGGTTTTATTCTGCGGATGGGAGGGAGAGCTCTCTCCGAAGGGCCTAGAGCGCCCTCACCAGATGTGCTGCAGCACTGTATATGTAGACATGCCCTCGGTATATAGACCCTGATGGAAGGGGGGCGCCCTGCGTGGCAGGAGCTCGGTCAACAGAAGAATTCTTCCATCAACCTAGCACTGTCTATGCTGGTATAGTAACGTCTCTCAGGAGTGTGGATTTTTCACACCCCTGGGACAAGTGGCTATACCAGTGTAAGTTCCTAGTGTCAACCAGCCCTTACAGTCAGCATTAAAACTATAGGCATTCAGTTACTGCTCAGTACTAAGAAAACCATAACCATAACAAGGACCCGTATTCTCTGTAGTAGGTTTTCTCCTTTCATCATTAAATATTCAATCTAAGCAGTTTGTTTAGCTTTTCTGAGGAGGAAGTGAAAATGCCCACAGGGGAGGTAGAAAGCAAGTAGCCAATTCAGTAAAGCAAGCCTCCATGATGTGACTGTTTACTAGAAAGGCAAGTGAGATGTCAGCAGTTCATAGATTTTGGATGTTTGACTGGATGTTGGTTTTCTAGGCAATTTGAACAAATTGGTTTCACTTACATGATGATATCCAGCAAAGTGAATTGTAAGTAGCAATGCGTACAGTATAAATAGCTGCGGTAAAATAACTTCAGGCCAAGACTGGAGCCGGGAGAATAATTTGAAACTAATCATTTAACAAATTTACCTCTTTTTCTGTTGATGAAATGTCCAGAAATGTCTGCCAAATTCTCATATGTATTGATGAATTCAAATTATTTGTGAATTTCTTCACTGAAATAGTCTTGGTCTGGAGCTCCTTTGTGAATTGCAAAGAATCTAAATTTGAAATATACGATGTATTGGTTAGTTATGTTCATCACATAGTACTGCTTCTGTTTCCTGATTGGATAGCTTATGTAACTAACCAAGAACAGTGCAGCGGCTGAATTGCATATCTGAGTGTAAAATCTGAAAAATTGCAAATTGACATTTACACGGGTTTTTGTTAGTTGCGCAGTTTGAAATTTCACAGGCTAATATTTCACAGCATGCTAGTGGAAAAAAAACATTTTTTATAAGTATTTGTGCTAGTAGAACATGAAAACTCAAATATTCATGTACAACATACACAAAAGGATCACAGCTACATGTGAACTGAAATTCACTTTCAAAGAATGGTTTGCACTAATATCCCAGGTCCAGTCTAGACACAAGCCAGCATGGCGTGAGATACTGTGCTGCATCTCGAAGAGGCAGAACACAGAATTAGCAGCCCAGGGGAAGGAGGGGCTAACCTGGCATAAGCCATCCTTACACCTTCACAACCCTGGGCTGTTGTGGGGACTGGAGAGGCCCTCAGCATAAAACTTAGATAGCTCCAGGGGCCTGTCTAAACTACAGCAGCCTCCCTAGGCTGCCCTATGGGTGCACTGCTGCCAGACCCCCCAGAATGTCCCAATGCTGGGACCTGTAAGGGGGGTCTCAGGAGGCAGCCGTATGGCTGTCTTCTGCCATGTCTGTGCCTAGGGAATCCTTGCCTGGCTGGATGCAGGGCTTTTAGCCTCCCTTTAACATAAGAGACAGTATAAATGGGATGGAGAGAGAGTTAGGAGCTCACACTGGTTGCCTAAAAGATCCATCTTGAACCACTGAAATCAGCGGCCTGGTTTCCAGAAACGCGGAGGACCATCAACTCCCATAAACATAAAGGGGAATTCCTGGGAGCTCAGTACATTTGAAAAAGTAGGCCCCTGCCTACTTAGAGCGTAAGCTCTTCAGGGAAAAGACTGTTTGTACAGTGTACAATGGAGGCCCGGATCTCAGTTGGTGCCTCTAAGCACTATCCAAATATAAATAAAAAACAAACATTTCAGAGCCTTTGAAAACATGTAATTTGAGATCAGTTCTAGGAATGGGCAAAAAGTTTGGGTGCGGTAGTTTCACATGTTTTTGGAACCAGTTTATCTGTCTCTGTTTAAGCCTCTTGGCAGGCAGATCTCACTGGTGATAATTGAAATGGCTCTGACCGTGATATAATTTCTAATTCTTTGCTTCTTGAATATGATTAGCTCTAACTGTTGTCTCCCGCTGAATCTATTTCTTTAATGGACACTTTATGGTCCAGCAATAGCAAAGCCAATGGGGGGCAGAGGTGGCGCCCTCCTGGTGGCCTTTAGGTCTAAGCATGATGCGTTTTTAAGCTTATTTTTCAGTGAAAAATGGCTGCCGGTGACTCATCACCACCCCTGTGTTCTCCTTAGTTACAAAACCTGGCTACGCTACTGTGGGCCACATCCTAAAATGTATTTAGGTGTCTATCCCCTATTGATTTCAGTGGGAGCTCGGCATTTAAATATCTTTGAGGATCTGGATATGCCAACATCATGCTTATTTTCATATTGGATCAATGTATTAGCTTGCCAACATGCTGTTGGTAGTATGTGTCATTTCCAGTGTATCTAACAAAAGCTAACAAACTTTTTTCCTTGTGTGTGTGATTTTTTTTTCTTTTATCAAATTGACAAACTGTTATTAAGTTATCCATTTATTGAAGCATTTCTACTGCTGGGAAAATAGTAACAAAATATTAATGAACATCTTTGCATATTAGAAATCAAATTTCAACTTATCAAAGACCAAGATTTTCAAAAGTGACTAATGATTTGAGGAGCCTCAGTACTTGATGTTCAACTTGAGATACTTTAAAAGGACCTGATTTTCAAAGGTATACAACAGTCCTTTCTGAAAATTGGACCCCCTTTCAGGTGTATCAACACTAGCACCCAAAAACTGGGCCACCCAAAACCACTAGTCATTGTTGAAGGGGCGTCCCACCATGTTTTTGTGTGTGGCATCTGTGTGAGCAGTGATTTGTTTATACAAACATTAACAGAAAAACAATTTTTGTCCAACAGCAAAAAATCATTTCATACTTAAATGAAAGTTGGTTGAGGTGGAAGCAGAATTAGATTTCCTACTTTTTTCAATCAGTGTATCTCAAAAACGACAGCTGAGTATTTACTGCCAGTTGCCCCAGCAGGCATATGCCAAATTGTATTGATAAAGCTATGCTGGTCGTGCCCAGATTAGCACCCACCTCTGGCATCTGCAATGAACCTTTTTTCCTTTCCCCACCCCACAACTATTGCCTCTCTCAACCTTCTGGGATTTAATGTCTGTAGGGCAAAAAAGAACATGTATTGGTGCAATGTGCCAAATGTCTTTGTCTTTCCAGCCTAACTATGTTAACACAGAAAAAGGCTGGAACTGATGTGGTAGTAAATAGAGTGACTCATTTATTTCTATTACTTTAAAATCTGTACTGCAGTGCCCCCTAGAGGAATAAGGATTCTGTTGATAAAGCTAAGCTAACTGTGATTTTTGCTATTATTTCATGTGGATCAATGACTAATGTGACAGAGGGAATTATATTCAGGCACATAGTAAACATCATTTAATCAATAAAACTGAGGAGGGGAAAATACCAGATTCTCATATTCATTGAAATCACAGAAATTAAAGCTGGAGAAGACTTCCATGATTATGTTATTGTTCTGGTCAGTCAAATAACATAATCCTTGGGCTATCTGGACATTCACTTAGACCCAGATCTTCAAATGTATTTAGGCTCCTAACTTCCACTGATTTCAGTAGAATATAGAAGCCTAAACACCTTTGAGGATCAGGGCCTTAGTGTCGATGCAGTAAAAATAAATCCCAGTTCTGATTTTCCTTCCTTTCCTGGCAGCTAAATAAGAACACTATTTATTTATCCAAGTTTTTATACTGCACCCGTCATCTTAGTGTTATGCAGGAGATCAGATTAGATGATCATAATGGTCCGTGATGGTTTTAAAAAGGTATTAAATTATATCTGAGCACCTATTAAGGTACAAACTAAGGAAGGTTCTTAAAAAGGTATTAAATAAACAATAGAAGACTCACTAATAGACCTGGGATGGGTAACATATCTGTCCCCAAGGTACCATCAGAGCCAAATAATGCTGTGCTAGGGAGTCCTGGAGGACAATGCTGTTGGATCTTAGGAGAAAAGAATTCAGGTGGAACAGGGATACGCAGCAATCATCAGCCATTGATAACACTGATGCCAAAGTCATCGAACGTGATATGTTAAGATTGAAAGGAGAATCAGCTCTGATACGCCTATCAAGAGTCACTTAACCTGAAGTACACTGCAATACAGGTGTTGGGGGGGGACTGGAGGAAAGTAGTGCTACTTTTCCCGTAGCTTGGCCCACTTGAGTTTCCAAAATGATCTGCTGCTCACAGTAGATTGTGCAGATATTCAAAATATGCACATGTTGCACTAGGCTCCCCCTCACTGGGCTTTGAATATGCCCTGGGGCTTTTGCGCTCCTTGGGTTTGGCTCCTTCTTGACTGGGGGAAAAATATAAATAGTGGTAGCTCCCACATGTTGCTACCCTGTGGCACCAAACTGAGGCATTGCTCATAGTGATCTGTGCAGATCTGAGCGCCACCCTCTCTTTTCTTACAGGAAGGATGAAATAATTAATGTGTACGTCATTGGGCATCTGCCTTGGCCCCTCACTCAGATGAATGGGGCAGTTAGCACTCTCTGAGCTATTGTTCTGAGCTACTGTTCTCATCTCTGCATCAAGTTACACTCATTCAGATTGCGGAGATTTTCTTCACACCAGTAACAACTAGTGATATATTTTTTCTTTTTAAATGAAAGCCAATAATAAGATGGTAGCTTCAGAATGGTTCTGGGAGAGTACATACTAGCTGTTTCTGAGCCCTATTGCAATAGTTATGAGATGAGGGGGAGCTGGTGTTCCCCATCATTAAATTACTCTGCTTTTTCTTCCACAATATGGGTCATTCCACTACTTTAGTCATCTAGATGCCTCTAGTTTACAGGCCTTGCAGATTTTAAAAAGGATTCCGTTCAATTAAGCGGTTTGTCCCCTGGCCTAACTCCATGGTGCTTGCCCAGGCCAGAGTCACACCGAATGGGGCCACGTCTATTTACAGGTGCTTGCACATGACCACAGGGTCTCCAGAACCAGGACTAGGATCCAAGCAGAACTTTGAACTAAGCAAGAGGGAGGCCTCCTTGGAAAATGGGATGGACTGCTCATAACACCTGTGTGGACCAGCAAGTACAGGCTGGAGCCTAAGGTCTGCCCATTCCCTACACACATGCTCTGGGTTGACAGCAAGCAAGCATGCAGCACCTAATTACTAGAGTACACCTGGACTGAATATCCACCTAGTCCTCCCACCCCCTGCCCAAAGAGAAATGGGAGCAGGTGTTCTTAGTCCTCCCTTCTCTCTTTTCTCACTCACACATTCATACACAGAATAACCCAGGACTGTACTGTAAAATCTGCCTTCCACACGCTTTTTTAAATAAAATAAATTTTCCTCTTGCAAATGTGCAGCACACTCCACTTAAAGTTGAAAGAGAATTCAGTCTCTCTAGACTGCAGCCAAACTGAGAACAAAGCACAGCGTTACTGCCCTGACTAAAGGTATCATTAGCTTTTATTTCCCCCAAATTTATGATGAAATTTTTCTCTTGTGCTGTATGTAACATATTTTAATGCACATCGTAAACCTTTGGTCACACACAGAAACTGACATTAAACAACTGCTGCAGCTCGACACAGGCTGATGAAAGCCAGTCAATGGATGTTTAATGGGGCATTGTTTGTACCATATGGCCTCCAATACTGAAACAAATGCAGTCCATTAAAAAACAGTTCTGAGGGGGGGTGTCAAGGGCTGGACAGGTCACACCTGTGCTCTGCTTAAGAAGCAGAGAGGACATTTGCATGGCTCAGCTGAGTGGGTCTGAAATGGGCCCTGCAGTTCAGATTGTGCCTCTCCCCTGTCGCTCACTGAAAGGATGTCACTCGCTTGAGTCCCAAAAGCCCAGACCCTGAGAGGTGTATAAGCGCATCGTTCCCATTGAAATCAATGGGAGCTAGGCAGCTAAAGACCTTTGGGCTTCTGGGCCAAAGTGCCCACTGCTCCACACAAACTTGGTGTCCCTGTTTTTACTGAATAATGATTCTTTATTTTTGCTGTCAATAGAGGCTAGAAGAAGGGCTGTTTACACAGGGGGGTGGGAGGTGGAAATACCACAGCATTTTAACCTCCCTGTGAGACAAAAATGGGACTTTTCTGTATCAATGGGTTGTTCAGGATTAGCTAGAACCAACCCATCTCAGTGGCGGATCCAGAAAGCCAATGGGGACACAAACCAGACATCAAGAATTACAACATTCAAAAACCAGTTGGAGAATACTTCAACCTCCCTGGACACTCAATTACAGACCTCAAAGTGGCAATTCTTCAACAAAAAAAACTTCAAAAACAGACTCCAACGAGAAACTGCAAAACTGGAATTAATTTGCAAACTGGACACCACTAAATTAGGCTTGAATAAAGACTGGGAGTGGATGGGTCATTACACAAAGTAAAAACATTTCCCCATACTAATTTTTCCCCTACCGTTACTCACACCTTTTTGTCAACTGTTTGAAATGGGCCATCCTGATTATCACTACAAAAGTTTTTTTTCTCCTGCTGATAATAGCCCACCTTAACTAATTAGTCTTGTTAGAGTTGGTGTGGCAATCCCCATTTTTTCATGTCCTCTGTGTATATATATCTTCCTACTGTATTTTCCACTGCATGCATCTGATGAAGTGGGTTTTAGCCCACGAAAGCTTATGCTCAAATAAATGTTAGTCTTTAAGGTGCCGCAAGGACTCCTCGTTCTTTTTGCTGATACACACTAACACGGCTACCCCTCTGAAACCTAACCGTGGGACGCTCCAGCAGGCAGAGCATGTGAACTCAGCAAGGCTCTGCAGGACCAAAAGGTGGCTGGCAGATGTCTGTGTTAAGAGCTGAGCTCACAGAGAACAGGAAGCTTTCACCTGAGACTGACAAAGGGACAGAGCCAGAAAACGAAGCTGGTTCCCACAGTGGCTTGGCTTATGGGAGTCCAGGCATTGGCCAGTAGGGACTATGTCTTAACTTTGCTTCTCTCTGTTAACATAAGGCCTTCCTGGAACTGTATTCCAATTGACTCAGAAATCCTGCTCTGATTTGAGGAAACTGGCTGGTGTCACTGCAAATACTTGCTAAGGTGCATTGATCTCTGGAGAGGGTGAAAACCTTTGACTAGGAGTCAATCTCAGTGGGACTGGGACTCACCAGGAAGAGCTCATGGTGAGAAGCAGGAATGCTGACGCTTGGGAGGCATTGAGATTGTGTGGCCTATCCTTGGGGACAAGTGAAATCCTTTGGCAGGTCTGGTGTGTTGAAGGGGTACCTCCATGGGACTCTTTAAAAGCTGGGGCATAGCGCAGAGCCTGTGCATCTGTGACAGTCCCTGCATGAGAGACCTTCGGGTGTCCTTCACTTGGGGTCTGTGTGACGGGTTGGGTCACAGAAACCCCCTTGGGACTGTCACCTGATGTGCTGAGACTACCTCTGAGCCCATTTTCCCTGCCAGCTTGGGACTCCAGAACCCTGCCTTGTTGAGCCAGAACCGCTAGCCTGCTGCAACGCAGACCCAGGTCTGAACCACGCCCCCAATGCTGCAGACTTAACTGAAAACAGCTTAGCAAGTACTTCTGTCTCCAGCACCCAGACACCCAGTTTCCAATGGGATCCAAACCCCAAATAAATCCGTTTTACTCTGTATAAAGCTTATACAGGGTAAACTCATAAATTGTCCATCCTCTATAACACTGATAGATATGCACAGCTGTTTGCTCCCCCGGTATTAATCACTTACTCTGGGTTAATTAATAAACAAAAGTGATTTTATTAAGTATAAAGAGTAGGATTTAAGGGGTTCCAAGTAATAACAGACAGAACAAAGTCAATTACCAAGCAAAATAAAACAAAACACGCAAGTCTAAGCCTAATACATTAAGAAACTGATTACAGGTAAATCTCACCCTCAGAGATGTTCCAATAAGCTTCTTTCACAGACTAGACTCCTTCCAAGTCTGGGCCCAATCCTTTCCCCTGGTACAGACCTTGTTAGTTCCAGCAGGCATCTTAGGTGAAAAGCAGGGGATTCCACATGACTGTGACCCCTTTGTTCTGTTCCACCCCCTTTTATAGCTTTGGCACAAGGCGGGAATCCTTTGCCTCCCTCTGGGTTCCCACCCCTTCTAAATGGAAAAGCAATGTTTAAGATGGATTCCAGTATCATGTGACATGGTCACATGTCCTGTGAGACCCCTAGTCTCCATTCTTCCAAGGCTGGCTGAGACATATGCAGTGGAGGCTTGCAGGTAAACAGACATCTATGTCAATTGTCCTAGTCAATGGGAGCCATCAAGATTCTAAACCACCATTAATGGCCCACACGTTGTATAATTACAATAGGACCTCAGAGTAATACTTCATATTTCTAGTTTTAGATACAAGTATGATACATACATACAAATGGGATGACCTCACTCAGTAGATCATAAGCTTTGTATTGATACCTTATAGGAGACCTTTTGCATAAAGCATATTCCAGTTACATCATAGTCACACTTATAAACATATTTTTATAAAGCATATGGAATGCAACATCACACTGTCACACACTGTGTCACAAATCTGGACCTTAGCAAGTCTCTGAATATTTTCAACTGTGCTGTTGTAAAGTCATTCAGCTCCAAAAGGAAGCCCCTTTATTGCTTCAGTATTAAACATCTTGCTTGTTTGTGGTCTGAGCTCAGGACTGAAAGCTTTGCAGTTCCCTCCCCTGTCCTGCTATTTGTGCTGTAAGAAAGTAGGCAAACAAAAGTATACACAAAATGGGCATACAGGTCAACCTGCATGGTCACAGAAAGTTCAGTGTTACCAGTGGGTAAATTCACTGTCTGGACACTATTGTAGTTACATACTGTTTGGTGTACAGAATTGGTGCATTATTGTTATATCCAGGGAGACTCATGTGGCACAGTTATAATAATTACAGTAGCACCTGCAAGCCTCAATTTACATTGGGGTTCCACTGTGCTAGGCACAGATACAAAGCCCCTGCCTCAAACAGCTTACAAATTAAATAGACAAGACAGACAAAGGGTGGGAGGAGAAACAGAGGTGAAGTGATGTGCCTGAGGTCACGTGGCAGGTCTGTTGCAGAGCTGGGAACAGAAGCCTGCTCACCTGATCCCAGTCCAGTACCTTATTCTCTAGACCATGCTGACTTCCTATAGCTAGAGAAATCAAGCAAAACATGCTCTAGTAATATGCCTTTGCATTTATAAATGGCTTTGCTTCAGCCATTATCCTTTTGTATTTGTTTCCATGTACTTTTCAAGATTTTAATTCAGCATTTGGATCTAAAGTGGAGCCAAACTGCCTTCAGGGATCACCTATAAACCAGAATGCCTCATTTTAAAATCAGACAGGATCCATATTTGATTTGGCTCCAAACCCCTCCCCCTGGGTCCATTTAGAGTGGGCAGCTGAGGCATAACAGATCTCAATATGGTATTTAATATATGGCAAACACACAGATCAGGTGTCTTGTAGCACTTAGCTGAACTTGGTAATTAGCATGTCTGAATGTGAAAAACTGCTTCATCATTAAATACTGCATACATTCATAGAAGCTTGGTCTCCTATTATTATCATAATAATGTAGTGGCTGACAGACTGTTATTTAACCAGCATGAGGTGGAGGATAATATGCATGCAGACACAAAATGTGTGTGTATGCATGGATATAAATAAACACAGAGAAATAACAAATGGTAAATACTGAGCGGTGCAAACTTGCTATCTTTGTCTCTATTCTATTCTAATTCACATACTGATTAAGTAGTAGCATGTATAAATCACTGTGCACAGAATTTTAAACATATGTAAATAAACGGTATTGAAATTATATTAATTGCTTTAATCTATTTAGTAATCAGACCCCACTTTGCCTCTGATCCATGTCTGAATAGGGCAGCTTGAGGAGAGGAACGATTAATTCATAGAATCATAGAATATCAGGGTTGGAGGGGACCTCAGGAGGTCATCTAGTCCAACCCCCAGCTCAAAGCAGGAACAATCCCCAACTAAATCATCCCAGCCAGGGCTTTGTCAAGCCTGACCTTAAAAACCTCTAAGGAAGGAGATTCTACCACCTCCCTAGGGAACCCATTCCAGTGCTTCACCACCCTCCTAGTGAAAAAGTTTTTCCTAATATCCAACCTAAACCTCCCCCACTGCAACTTGAGACCATTACTCCTTGTTCTGTCATCTGGTACCACTGAGAACAGTCTAGATCCAGCCTCTTTGGAACCCCCCCTTCAGGTAGTTGAAAGCTGCTATCAAATCCCCCCTCATTCTTCTCTTCTGCAGACTAAACAATCCCAGTTCCCTCAGCCTCTCCTCATAAATCATGTGCTCCAGCCACCTAATCATTTTTGTTTCCCTCCGCTGGACTCTTTCCAATTTTTCCACATCCTTCTTGTAGTGTGGGGCCCAAAACTGGACACAGTACTCCAGATGAGGCCTCACCAATGTCGAATAGAGGGGAACGATCACGTCCCTCAATCTGCTGGCAATGCCCCTACTTATATAGCCCAAAATGCTGTTAGCCTTCTTGGCAACAAGGGCACACTGTTGACTCATATCCAGCTTCTCGTCCACCGTAACCATAGGTCTTTTTCTGCAGAACTGCTGCCTAGCCACTCGGTCCCTAGTCTGTAGCAGTGCATGGGATTCTTCCGTCCTAAGTGCAGGACTCTGCACTTGTCCTTGTTGAACCTCATCAGGTTTCTTTTGGCCCAATCCTCTAATTTGTCTAGGTCCCTCTGTATCCTATCCCTACCCTCCAGTGTATCTACCACTCCTCCCAGTTTAGTGTCATCTGCAAACTTGCTGAGAGTGCAGTCCACGCCATCGTCCAGATCATTAATGAAGATATTGAACAAAACCGGCCCCAGGACCGACTCTTGGGGCACTCCGCTTGAAACCGGCTGCCAACTAGACATGGAGCCATTGATCACTACCCGTTGATCCCGACGATCTAGCCAGCGATCTATCCACCTTATAGTCCATTCATCCAACCCATACTTCTTTAAGTTGCCAGCAAGAATACTGTGGGAGACCGTATCAAAAGCTTTGCTAAAGTCAAGGAATAACATGTCCACTGCTTTCCCCTCATCCACAGAGCCAGTTATCTCATCATGAAAGGCAATTAGGTTAGTCAGGCATGACTTGCCCTTGGTGAATCCATGCTGACTGTTCCTGATCACTTTCCTCTCCTCTAAGTGCTTCAGAATTGATTCCTTGAGGATCTGCTCCATGATTTTTCCAGGAACTGAGGTGAGGCTGACTGGCCTGTAGTTCCCCGGATCCTCCTTCTTCCCTTTTTCAGTGGTTCTCAAACTATTTACCATTGTTGGCCGCATCCAATACTACCTGCATAGCCCTGAGAATGTCACATGGGCCGCAGCTGTGTGCTGATTGGGCCGCAGGTTGAAAGCCACTGCATTAATTGTATGCTTTACTACTGGTTTTTTTTTTTTTTTTTTTTTTTTTTTAATACATTGGGTCAAAATCCTGAGGTCCTCAGGGTGGGTTCCATTCCCCTCCCACTCCTAGATCCGCACTTGGAAGAAAACCCTCTCCAAGCTCCGTGGCGGATGCTCTGCAGATCCAGGGGCCACATGGGTAGAGGGGACTTGAAGGGCCAATGGGAGGAAGGAGGATGCATCTTGTTCTCCTCTGTCCCCAGGGAGAACAGGCCGGGGCCTTTATTATTTTTTCCACTGAGATCACTTCTCCCAGCCAATTCCAGGAGCTGCTGCTGCCAGGAGGAGATAGGCTGTCCCGGACTGAGGGGAACACAAAGGGCAAAGGCACTGCAGAGGCACAGGGCCTCCATCTAGCCTTGGCTTCCCAGAAATCTCTGGAAACACATGGGATTTGTGAGGGCAGAGCCCACAGCCTGTTCATGAGGTCAGGGAACACACCCCACCTTCTGGAGGAACGAACTCTGTGAGAAAATCCTCATGGACAATTCCTTCTTCAGAGCCTCAATCCATACGATTTTTGTGGGAGGGGTTTGTCCAGCCTCACTTCTCATCCAGGCCTTGCATTAACTTTATAGCTGAGCTGGCCTGAAAACAAAACTAAAGGGAGTGGGGGTGGGGGAGAGATATCTGACATTTTCTGACAGAAGAATTTTCATTTAACTTCATAGCTCTGGTTAAATATTTCAACTTCTCTGCAGGAACCATGCCACAGTGTTGTATTTGCCACAGTGCTTTTCTGGAGCCATCGTTCCCAAAATGCAGGAGTGTTGTTATTTCCTATTTGTATTATCATCGCCATTAGAAGCCTCAACCAAGCTCAGGGTCCCATTGTGCTCGGTGCTGTACATACATACAGCAAGAGACAGTTCCTGCCCTGGACACTAAGGGTCAAATTCAGACGAGCACTTACATACATACATATATCATCCATCTTCAGGCCAGCACTCAAGTACACGCTTAGAGCTTGGAGTTTACCAATAAAACACCCCCAATTAAAAAAAATGGTGTTTATTAAACAAATACTGGAAAAACACCAGAAATGGTTACTTGTGTGTATTAGCTTGTCTACACAGTGCATTGATGCGGGGGGGTGAGTTCTAATGTGCTGCGCGTTAACTGGTCTGTGTAATCCCTGCTGGTGCACACAAAAGGTTCCCACGTGCACTTTAACTAATGTTGGTTTAACCAGTACTACGTTAAAGGGCACATCACAAAGAGATTACTCATTACTGTATACACTACTGTAATGAGTAATGTATGTAATATACATTCTTTATGACAGTGTGTACAAAGCGAAAGCACCGAAAGAACCCCAGATTTTGGACATCTACATAAAACTCAAAAACAAGTCCCCCCAAATTAATACACCCCCAAAACAGAAGCCCTACACAGGCTTTACTTATGTGTCTGCTTAAGGTCAATGGATTTCAATGGGACTTACGCACACACCTAAAGCTCAGCACGTGCTTAAGTGGTGTCCTGAGTAGGGATGCTTTTCTGAATTGGGGCCTCAATAGATCAGTCACAGAACAGGAAGGAGAAACAAAGTATGGTCAGCCCCGTTTTACAGCTGGGGACTTGAGGCCCAGGGAGATTAAGGGAGCTGTTTAAAAGGCCTAACTCTTATCCAAAAGAAGCCAATGGCTCCCGTGATTTCAGTGGCAAGTGCTTTAGAAAATCCCACTGTCTGTGACTTGCTCAAGGTCCAACAGAAAAACCTTTGGCCAGGCTGGCAATCACGCGCAGATCTCCTGTATCTCAAGCTAATGGCTTAATCCTAAAACCACCACCCTGCTTCTCCTGCTAAGGACAAACTATAGCTACAAGACATCCTTTCACTAGGGCATGGAAAGTCCTCCATATGCTTCCTACCAACACTGGAAAGATGCCTTGATTTATTTAATGCACTGTGATGGGACTTTGCAAGAAAACATGTTCCTAGTGCTAAGTATGGAGCAGGGAGGCCGTTGCTCAGTGCATCACAGTGCAGAACAATGCTGAGGTGACCAGGGCCGGCTCTGGCTTTTTTGCAGCCCCAAGCAAAAAAAAAAAAAAAAAAAAAAAACCCACCTGCGGGGCAGCTGGAGCAGCCGAGCAAAAAAAACCCGTTCAGGGCGGCCGGAGTGCGGGTGCAGGGGGAGGGAGCGGGGGGAGAGAGAGAAGGGGGGCGGCCAGGGCTTCCTTCAGCGGGGCGCTCGCCACGTGGCCCTGACCGCCGTGCTGCCTGCCGGGAGGGCTCCACGCCGCTCCAGTCAGCGGGGAGGGAAGGACACGCGCTGCCCCGCCAGGCTTGCTACAGACCTGGCACTGGCTGGGGCAGACGGAGCACGCAACCCGCTCCCAGCAGGGCGCTCCCCTCCTCCGCGCCACCGCCCCCTATAGGGCGGCCGGAGCGGCGAACCAAAACGAAAAAAGAAAAAAACCTGCGGTGCGGCCGAAGCGGCGAAGCAACAAAAAAAAAAAAAAAAAAGAAGGATTGGGCGGAATGCCGCCCCTTAGAATCTGCCGCCCCAAGCACGAGCTTGCTCGGCTGGTGCCTGGAGCCGGCCCTGGAGGTGACAGCAGCAGCAATCACGTCAATTAGCAAAACCTAGCCTCCCCTTCAATTTATGAAACAAGACTGGAGGGATGCTCTCGTTGTCAAACTGCGGCTCCGTGACATCATGGTGATGTTGCAGTGAAAGGGCTTGATTCTCCATTCACACTGGTGCAAAAGAGGAGTAGTTCCATTGAATTCAGTGGAGTTATACTGGTTAAAAACTGGTATAAGGAAGAAGAGAATCAGGCCAAGTGTGTCTGAATGAAGTTACAAGATGTAGCCTCAAGTGTCACAATGGTCACTTAGGACAGACGTATAAAGAGCTTCACATTCTTATTGGTTTGATGATAGGTTGTTTTACACAGCACCTTTCATAAACAGCTAGCAAAGCGTGTTATAAACATTAGTTAATGTCCCAACACCCCTAGCATGTGGGCATGTATTACTGTGACCAGTTTTACAGATGGGAGACAAAGGCACAGACTACACTGGGGAAAAGGACTGAAGAATCATAGATCAGCCCAAAGGCCCACCTGGACCAGTATCTTCTCTCCCGCACTGGTTTGCACCTCACATGGGGAGTTATGAAATAACCTATTCATAGAGGCAGCTTCTTCCTAACCCCCATCAATCAGTCTGGCTTGTACTACAAAGCATGAAAGTTTACATCCCTGACATATTTCCATGGGGTTTGGGGGTCTTTTTTTATAATCAAATCTAATGTAACTGTGGATGTCTTGTTATCTACATGAATGGCCAGTGCATATATGAATCTTACTAAATTCTTGGCCTCAATGATATCTTGTGGCAGTGAGTCCCACAGGTTAATTATGTAGTGTGGGAGGGAGAGGGTGTATTTCCTTGTAGCAATTGTAAATTCAGTGCCTCCTAGCCCCCTGCTGTAACAATTCAATCACACTTACTCCCCTTAAAAATTCTTTAAGGAGGATAAAATACAGGGTACTAAAGGGCTTTTCAAAGCATAACAAGCACGCATGGCTGACAGCTAACATCAGACATGTTCAGATTAGAAATAAGGCACACATTTTTAATGTGGAGGGTGATTAACCATTGAAACAAACTACTAAGGGAAGTTGTGGATTCTCCATCCCTTGAGGTCTTCAAATCAAGACTAGATGCCTTTCAGGAAGAGATGCTTTAGTCAAACACAAGTTACTGGGCTCAGTACCAGGGAAACTTTTGTGATAGACAGAAGGTCAGACTAGAGGATCTAATGGTTCCTCCGGCCTTAAAATCTATGAAGCTATAACATGTTCATTGTACATAAGCCCCCCCACCCCGAATGCTAAATCTATGGCCTAGCATAGACTGTATACAGATACTACAGCTTCTATACCTACCTGGCACCACTTACGCTGCATTTCCTTGGCGGACACAAACAGGAGACGCTGAACGTCCAGGCCCCAGGCCGGTCTATGCGCTCATGCAGGTCTCAGGTGTTGGAAATCGTTACACTCGGCTTACTCACAGCACATAAAACCGCTGCAATCCAGCCGAGGCACCCAATGTTAGATGGAAAGGTAGGACGTGTTTTAAGTTATCCTTTGGCAGCTCTGTGCTACAAAGCAAGTGTTTAAAAACATTACTAGCCCCAGAAGAATTTATTTGGGGTGAACTCTCAGCAATAACATAATGGAAAGAAAAAAATATTTAAGTAGAGCTGACGTCCCTTTGCCCCTCAAATTAAATCAAACCCAGGAAGATGGTTATTGAGTTTTCTAGATGTGGTCAGTGGCACATGGTTTGACCTTTTGGGGCCAAACTATCTGCAGGGGTAAATGTGCACAGCTCCACTAACGTCAATGGAGTTTCAGGTATTTGCACCAACAGGGAATTTGGCTCGTTGACATCGTTTTTGCTCTTCACTGCACCAGCACTTCTCATTTGCTTGCAACCGCCACACCATGAAATAAGCAGCTTTCCCTTCTGCTTAGCAATCCCTAGTCTAGCTTAACTTCACATTGGCAGCAGACAGGGCCGGGTTAACCTTTTGTGGGCCCCCCTGGGGGCCAAGGAGCATGGTGTTAGGAGGTCAGTCCCCAGAGCATGGGGCCAGCCAGGGTATTGGGGCATAGCACGGCTGTGCTGGCCCCGCTCCACCCAGCCCAGTGCAAGGGCACTGTATACAAACCAGATGTTGCCAGATGCACCTGGCCCACACAGCCCTGTGCTGCCAGCGTGCCCCTTCCCCTCGGGGGTGGGCCAATGCCGTGCCACACAGCCCCCCCCCCCCCCCAACACCCCCTGACTCCCTATGCCCAGCGTCCCCCGGAACTGCTGTGGCCAGCAGCCCCCCACACAGACCCTCCACCACAAATGCATAGCAGCCTGCACCCCCCAACCCCTGCCCAGCACCCCCCACACAGCCCCACCACTACTGCCCAATGCACTTCCCCACAGCCCACCACCACAACTACACAGCACCCCACTCAGCCCCCCCCACTGCCCAGCATCCTAACACAGAGCCCTCCCCCAAGAGACCCCCTACTGGCCAGCAGCCCCCACACACACCTCCTGAGACCCACTCCCTCACACCCTGCCCCCTGGCCACACTCCCCAGCCCTGATGGGAGGTGACTGCGTCTGCCAGGCTGAGCTGGCAGCATGGCCGGGGCTGGTCCAATACCAGGGCGGGGAATCACTCCGGCCTCTCGGGAGTGGCGCGATCTGCCAGGCCAGGGTCTGCGCCTGTCAGACCCTGACAGGGTCTGCGCCTGTCCCTGGCTCCCTCAGGGCCCACTTGCCTGGAGATAGGGTGACCATACGTCCCGGTTTGGCCGGGACAGTTACCTTTTTAGCTCTGTCCCGGCCATCCCGACTTTTTTGACAAAAACAGGAATTTAGCCCGTTTGCTCTGCAAGAGCAAATGAACAAATGCCCAGTTTAGCAAAAAAGTCCGGTGCACCCCCCTAGCAGGGTGTGGAGGAACGTGTGTAGGGGGGTGGCGACGCGAGGTGTCAGGCAGCAGGTAGAATGGAGCTTGGGGGGGTTAGGGGCCAGCCCCAGCTCCTGGCAGTGGTGTGGGGAGCTGGGGTGGGAAAGGGGTCAGCCCCAGTCCTTGTAGCAGCATGCAGAGCTCGCTATTGGTGTACTTGGGCATTAGAGGAATTGCAGAGCTAATATGTCAAGCCAATTAGCTGACTTGAATTGACGAGCAAAGGATTACAAGTCTCTGTTCAGCTGTGAGCTGAATAATCAGGCAGTTTATCCCAGCTCTGCCACTGATCTTCTGTGTGCCCTGATACAAGACACTTAACCTCGGTTTTCTCTTCCACCCTTTGTGTGTCATCTCTACTTAGATTGCAAGCTCTTTGGGGCAGGGACTGTCTCTGACTATGGGTATGAGCAGTCCTCAGGCCCTGATCGTGACGGGGTTCTCTAGCTGCACTGCACTACTAACAGTCACTTTTTTTTAAAGGGTGACTTTATGGGCTTTGAGCTTATTAGGTGTTGAGCAATCTGACCGCTCAGCACGTTGTCTGGATGATTAACAGCCACAGTGCTTGTGACCAAACATTTTCCTGCTCAGCAGCATTTGTGATGGCCAGTAATAATGGCAATGTGCACAAGATGGCTTGTTAGGCCATTGTGGAAAGCAGCTTATTGCAGCAGACTAGCATTGCGCTCCTTCCTTACTCATTCGGCTTGCTACCACTGATCAAGGAAAGATGGGCATCACAGCCAGCAGCAGCACACTGCTGAACTAAAATACTTGCCTTCTCTCACGGCTGGGGGAGGGTAGCTGCAATCAAAACAAAAAAGAAGCTTGTTTGCTGGGGTTCCTTAACCAAAGCCCATTCTGAAACATGCCTGAAAAGATATGCTAAATAAAACCAGCAATAACTTTAAAAAGGTTAGAATGGTCGCATGGTTGAGCATTCAGGAGATGAGAGTTCGTTTCCTGACTTTGCCACAGGTTTCCTGTGTGACCTAGGGCAAGTCACAATCTCTCTGGGCCTCAATTCCCCATCTGCATAATGGGAACCACCAAACTTCCTTTCTCCCACCCTTTGCCTGCCTTGTGTGTTTACATTGTAAGCTCTTAGAGGCTGAGACTCTCGCTCACTGTGTGTTTGTACAGCACCTAGCACAGTGCTCTAATCTTGGCTGAGCCTCTAGATGCTGCTATCATAGAAATAATAATTGTAGCAATGTGCTAATTCTGGGTGCAGTGACTGCATCTAGCTGACCTGATTCTAATGTCTCTATTTAGAGACGCAAGAACATTCAGATTAACAGTAATGCGTTTTATTTTGGGAACTGAGATAAGCTGGTGTTAGATTTACAGACAGCATGTGAAAGATGCAATATTTAATTGCCTTCCAGCTTTTGGATTGTCACAGAAGCAAGATTCAAGCTACCATCCCTGAGACTAACCTGCCAGACCTTCTTCAGATAACACCCCCAGTTTCTAGCTTTAGCAAACATTTGCAGAACACAGTAGAAATGCCCCCATATTGTTTCCAAATCTGATTTATTGCTTGAGTGCGTGAAATGGTGCTTTGAACATTGCAAATTAATAGGTGAAGGTGTTGTACCAAAGCAAAGGCACAATATTTTGAGTGTGAGAGAACAAACTGACAGAGAAGCAAATCTCAAGCTAATGTATCAGATAACAATACAGAGGCCATAATGGACCCCTTACATACTGCATCATTAAGGCCAAGAGCTTAGCAGGGTTTTAAAAAAAAGTCAGACTTTATATAGCTGGATACTGAGCACATCCAGAGTTATAATAGTAAGAATTCAAAAATATTATGAGTTTTGGAAGGGTTATAAACCCTTATGCATCAAGGAATCAGACATTTTCCCTGGGAGCAGGTTATCCAATCACTGCCTACTACAGGGGTTCTTGTATCTTCTTCTGAAGCAACTGGTACTGTCCTCTGTTGGAGGCAGGATGTGGGACAATACAGACCCCTGCTCTGCCCTAGTCTGACAATTCCTGTGTGCACCACGTTCCGACAGCTATGGTCTGAGAGAGGTGAGGTGCCAGAGACTTGATGGAGATAGTCCTATATTACCACCCTATCATAACTGTCACTTCAGAAACAGTTTCAAACAGCAAGTTAGTAACAGGCTTGAGAACAGAAAGCACTCAGGTCTCCTAATTCCTCATTTCTTTCCTAACTATAGAAAATGTTGCTGATCTGTGCTTTTATGCATGAGAGCAGATTCTTACTTTCAGTCACATGAGTGTATCCATACTTACAGTGGTGTAATTGAGAAGAAACTAGTCTCCCCCTAGAATAAGAATATTTCCATCATAAAAATCATCTTACATGGTAAGCATCCTAAGTGAGATATCCCTTCTGATGTCTGCGCTTTACACCACAGTCTCAGGTAAGTCAGTGGGAGTTTGAACACCTAGCAGGACCACTCCCGTCTCAGCCCTGGCATATTTCCAACGCTGCTGTCACAGAGTGAGTAAAGGTATGGAGTGTATACTGAATAACCAACTTTCGGTGTAATCCTTGAACGTAAATTACACCAACTGCTTCCCGGAGATGGAGAGTGACTGTATGCCGTAGTAGTAGTATTTATACTGAGGTAACACACACAAGCCCAGTCATGGACCCCATTGGTGCTGTACAAACAGAACAACTTAGAGTCCCTGCTCCAAAGAGCTCACTCTCTAGATTTTTTCTAGATAGCAGAACTTGTTTCAATGGAGGTTGGAAACATTGGTTCAGGTTATGGTTTCACCTATTTCAATTGTGCGTACTGAGAAGAGGCCCCACATATTTTAACCCATTTTCTGATATGTGAGAAGTTTAATATGTTATTGTTGATCATAGATATTTCTAAGGCACCAATTACCGTAGGCCAATGGTTTCAAAGACGAGTGAGCCCCTGAATAAGGCAGCTCTTATTTGCAGCAGCGACTAATAAGAATCAATTGATAATTTCTTCAAAATTGTGATTATTCTCACGATTTTGACATTGCCAAGGGTTTAGCTGGGTTTTAAGGCTGGGATTTCGCAAAGCACTCAGTATTGGCCTAACTCTGCTCCCACTCAAGACAATGGTAAAGCGCCCATTGAGACTTCAATGTGAGTAGCCCCACCTCAAAGATTATCTACACCAGAGAGAAGCAGAACAAAGACAATCACAGAAGAAGCAGCATACATGAGTCAGGGACTCATCCACGAACAGAACAGTCTCTTCTGACCTTGAATCGACCCATCTATGAATGATTCAACAGTCGAATGCTATATTGGGATCAGATCTGTGACACTGGTCCACGTTCTCCTTTCAGATACACTGAGGTAACTCCATTGAAGTCAATGGGAGAGCACCAACATTAGTGAGAGAAGAGCTTGGTGCAGTGTGGTATAAAGCATCTTAAACTAAAGGCTAGGTTCTGATCTCAGCTGAAGATTAGAAGTCATAGACGTTTCTCCAGAATTATACCAGTATAACTGAATTGGGATCTAGGACTTGAACTTCTCCACCAACTTGTTCCCTTAAATAATATTATTTATTATTGTAGCACCTAGAAATCCCAGTCGGGGACCAGGACCGCCTTGTGCTAGGCACTGTACAAACACAAAACAAAGAGAGAGCTCCTGCCCCAAATAGCTTCCAGACTAAGTACTTGAATTACTTGGGACTATGTGTCTGTTTCCCAATGTATCCTTGTCTGCTGGAAATATTACTAGTAAGGAACTCTGTATACAGCGTTATATTATATTATGCATAATCTTCCCTCTGCAGTTTGTCTTATTCTGTGCATGGTACTTTATATAATGTTAATAGTAGGGGATGAGTGACATTTAACTATTTTTATTCCATTCTAGAAGGAAAAAGTGAATACTATTCTCTGAGAAGAAGCAGAAAATAACTAATAGTAATCAACATTTTTACCATATGCATACGAAGTCTGCATTTCCAAGGCTGGTTTAAAACCTGGTGGCATCTATAGTGTCTAGGTAGCACAAATTGTAACACAACGGTGAGAACCCCTGCAATTCTTCATAATTATGTGCTGATTCTTCAACTGTACCCTAAAATTACCCACACTACCCTGCCAGCCATCCCCAGGAGCCAGAGCGGAGCACTTCCGAGCTGTGGAATATTTAAATGATGATCCTGTGAAAGGGAGTTCCTCCTTTTTTTAGAAGTGGACCAACCAAGGAACATGCTTAAGGAACAGCTGATGGTGTAGCTGAATGAATCCCCTTTGTTGGAATCTCCCGCTGTGCGGCTGGATTAACAGCGGGACTAGCTTTAGTAGTTGATTCGAGGACATTTGCAACAGAAGGGATATCCTGGCATAAGAGTATTTGGGTCTGCAAGGCATTTACAAACATTTTCTAATCATGACAGGATTTTCAAACAGACAGCATGTGAAGAAGTACTGTGTCATTCGCTGTACATTTGAGATTCAGACTCCAATCCCCAAGTAACAGGTGTTTTCTCTCAGCACCTGATAGTTTCCACCGCTTACAACTGTTCAGCATAATTAAGATCTTTGTAGCAGGGTCTGAGCTACTGGAAAATTCACATCAGGCCTAGGGAAATAAAAAAATAAATTAAAAAGCCCCCCTCCAACAAAAAAACCTCTAATGCAAAATTTTCAGTGATTTTCTCTGTGTTTATTGAAATAAAAGCTTCAAAACAAAACCTAGAAATTACAGTCACAATGAGACTGAATCCCGGGTACAAAAGGAAGTCATTCGAACCCTCCCACCCCAGACTCTATCCTGAAAACTAGAAGGCCAATACAGTATCTTAGGCCCCTGTGTTGCACCCCATTCTGCCAAATTCATTCGTTTTTTCTCCACCATTGCCAGCAACCAATAACTGCACAAATAGCATCAACTAGAGTTTCAGGTTTCTTGTTCTGTGCTGGAACTAGGCCATGCAGTGGCTCTGCCATAGGTAGTATAAAACCACTGCGTTAACAACTGCCAAAGTCTCAAAAAATAATAAAAATAAATGGCAAATGTTTGTCCTTCCTTAGGGAGGCAGATGATGAGTCCTCTGGTGTCTGCAAAAGGCCAAAAGCCAATTGTCCATAAGTCTCGCCACGTAACAGTAATAAGAGTAAAAAAAAGTGTTTCATAGTCTCCTCTGATTCGGAGCAGGTTTCCTGGGAACAGCCTTTATCTACTATATGCTTCCTTTACAGGTTGCCTCCGACATACAGTTTACCATGAAATACTCACCACCGTATACCTCTGTACTTGAAGGAAACTCTGTGATTTCAACAGTATAGCAATGCCCCAATGAGACAATCTTCTGAGCAATTCAGTACTGCTAAATGATGTTCTGAAAAATATTCCTTAAGCACCCTCTGGTGCTTAAGGAATCCGCAACTCTTCTGGAAGAGCAAAAGAGCGCCCCCAAGGGCCCACCCACAAAGCCTTGAGCTTCTTCATGTTAATCACGGCTCTGGCTGCAGCTGAATAATTAAACAAATACGTCCCTATCTTCTGTGCAGCCCAGATATCACATGCCTGGGTGAAAATCTTCACTGACAACGTGAAATTCCTCTCTCCTTTAATCTGTGTTACCCTACACTGACCACAGTGAAGTGTCCAAAGAAAAACAATACAGCAATGGACTCCAGAGAAAACCTGGTCTTACCCCAGAATGTATCTGTATCGCCTCTCCTCTCCACTCATTTATTAGAGGAATGCATACGGAATGAACGTACAAACGCTGCAGCCAGCTAATAAACTGTGGAGAAATACCATACTGAGACAGAACAACCATAAGAAAGACAGGTTCATTCTATCAAAAGTTTTGGCCTGACCCAATGCCACAACATAACCCTCCCGATTTACCCCATTGCAAATATTTCCTGCAAACAACACAACATGTCTGTCCTTTAAGTGCATTAGATTCACTGGGACGCAATCATTTCCCTGTTATTTTCTCCAATCTCATGGCTAAAATTGAAGCCAAATTTGTAATCTGTGTTCCAAAGGGCAATTAATCTCCAACTCCTGATATCTTACAAATCCCCCACTAGTCAAAGCATCATTGAAAGAACATGAGAGCCCCACAGAGACAGGATCTACCAACCTCTAATAAAATGCTGCTGTCAAGCCACCTGCCCCCAAGGAAGTTCCCTCCTTCAGTGTTAAGATCGTTGCACAAACCTCCATCTCCTCTATTGACCTCATCTCAAGCAAGTCCTGTCTGTGCTGGAAAACCTGCAGTACTACCCAAAAATTGCAGCTGCTGCTGGAAAGGAAGAATGATTTGTCCCTTAAAGCACTCACTATAATATTCCTGAACTATCCTCAACATACCAGCAAGGTCCCTGTGGACCAGGCCTGTGCTAGGATCCCGTAATCCCACTGCAGTGTCTTTTCCTTACATCTTGCAAATATATCAGAGGTAGCTGTCCCACCTTTTGTCCTAAAGTCCATTGCAAAAGTAGCTGTTTCCAGCTTTCACTTTTGGTTCTGAACCATTTGCTTCTTAAAATCCTCTAAGACCCTTATTTCTCTATGTTCCCCAGTTTGCAGTCAACTGTAAAGCTCTCTCAAACAGCTCTGCAATGCTACAGAACGCTTTTAAATCAGATGTATACAGACATCCTGAAAAGGTACATAAAGCAGTCACCAAACTCCTCTTTTTCGGTTCCCTCCATTCCATCTGGGACTCATAAAACTCCAGAAGTGTTTCTCATGCCATAAACATGCCTTTAAACTTTCTAATTGCTACTGCATTATTAAGTGACCGAGTATTTAATTTCCAATAACCGCAGCCAAAGGTCACTGTTCCATACTCCCCAAGCTAAACTTAGACCAAGCAATGGTCAGAAAACTGCAGGCAGCACTCCATATATCGGCCAATCACTGGCGTAGCTTTCATACACACCCTGTCCAAACAGCTATCCAATTCCCCTCCAAAAACAAAACTGCAAACATCCCCTCCTTCCTTACATCAGTATGGCCAAAAACATCTTTTAATCCAACAGCATCACACACTGCTTGTAAGTTTCATCAGCTCATAACCATTGAGGTTTCTTTGCTCTGTCATCCCTCAACTACACAATTAAAATCCCCGATAAAAAACAACTGCAATAAAAAAGGAGCAACCTCCATAATAAATAAATAAATAAATAAATAAATAAATCTTTTCTTGGCTTCTTGAGGCTTTGAGCCATAGATGGTGACAAAACACCTCACAGCCAAATAACAGACATCAACCAACAAACCCCTTCCTGACTGCAGTTCTGCCACCCTCCACACTGATACCACACAAGTATAAAACCGTAGCCCCTATACCACCATAAACATCAGGCCTGGTGGACCAAAAAGATTGGCCCCCTCTGCCAGTCCCTCAATGTCACGCCTAGAACCTAGTCTTGTTTCCTGGATTCCCGCTAGATCCAAATCCCGCCTTAAACTGAGAGATCCTCTGTCTCCAGCACATGCTCAGGATGGAATGCAAGTTCCACGTTGCGATTTGTAGAACCTTCTAGACAAAGACTCAAGCCCACACAGGTACTAGTGAACACCATCTAGTTAACTGCTTTGTCGCTGCTACTAAACTGCTTGACTTATCCTTCTCTCTAGCCACTTTTTCTTTGTTGACTGGTTCATTACTCACAACTGGGGGCCACCTGAGTCCTCAGCTCTCAATCCTGACTCTCAGAGGTCTTTCTGAAATTGTTCCAGCCCGCTAACCCGTGTGCCCCTTTCCCCCAAAGAACGTGCTTGTAACCATCCAAAGGGTCCTCTCTCTCTGCTCTCCCTTGTCTGCAACAGCCCCTAACATGGAAAACCTGTTATCCATTTGATCTGTGAAAATGCTGTGTGGTTCGGACAGTTACTCTACCCTCAGTTATTATAACCCCAGCAGGCTTCTTGGCTCCTCTCTTCCCCTGTCCAATCTCGAGAAACATTTCTCTTCCTGGAGTTAAGCACACCAAAACCTGCTCCCCAATGATAGGGTCTGCCATAACCCAGCCTGCCAATTCCAAGCTGATGATTGGGATTCCTGCATAACTAAGTGTGCTTGCAGATGTTCCTTCCCCAGTTTCTCTCCTCCCCATCTCCGATAGTCTCCCCCACATTACCAGAGATCATGTCCCTATCTGCATCATCCTCACTCTCATTGGTTCTCACTCCCTCCCCCCGACACCTTCCCAATCCTGTATCAGTTAAGGCCAAGGTCTGTCCTTCCCTCAGAAGGAGAGAGGCCATGTAAGCAGGCGCGACTCACCCCTGCGGCGCCTCCTGCTGGTCGTCTCCTGGAATTAGCTCTCCAGCCGTTGGAGCGCCCTCTGCAAGCCGGTGTCCAGCTACCGCTTGGCCCCATGTCCCTCCCGGACCTGGTGCCCCATTATCTGGGGTGCTGCCCCCTGGCAAGAACCCCTTTCTCTCAGGGCCTCCCCTCTCCGGGGAACCCCCAACCCTCTAATCCCCGCCTTGCCACAGTCATGGGCTACTGCCAGTCACCAACTAGCCCCCATTCCCTGGGGCAGACTGCAGTATAAGCCACTCATCACTGGCAAGGAGGGTTTGGACCTGCTGCCTCTGTCTACCCGTGGGCTGCCCTCTGCAACCCCCAGTACTCATTGGCCTTCTGCTAGGCCGCAGCCTGGGGCTTTCCAGGCTGGAGCTTCCCCAGCTCCTCTGCCTTTCCCCAGCCCTGCTCCGCTCAGGTCCCTGCAGCCAGGTCCGTCTCCCTCTACAGCTAGAGAGAGACTGCTGAGCTCCTGGCTCCCAGCCTCCTATATAGGGCCAGCTTATGCCTGATTGGGGCATGGCCCAGCTGCAGCTGCTTCCCCAATCAGCCTAGTAGCTGCTTCCCCCTGTAACAGCCCTCTCCCAGGGCTGTTTTAAGCCCTTCCGGGCAGGAGCAGGGTAACCACCCTGCTACAGGCCCTACCACTCAAAATGTGGCTTCCATCAATCCTTGCATGGCTGCTTGGTATTACCCGACCCACTGGCTGTCTGCTGGAGAAAGGGAATGATGTCTTTCCCTATTGTGCCACTGCCTATAATAAACATGTCCACTTTCCCCACACATGTTGTGCCAATGAAGTCCCTGCAGTCCTCAGGCTTGTGAGCATTAGAGCCGCAACACATGCACTTCCTCACACCACAGCGCACAGTAAAATGTTCTAGAGTCACAGATAAAACAAGTGTGTGGCTGGCCAGGCTACCTACAATATCCCCACTCAGAACCTAAATACAATATATTGGGGAGATGTTACACCGTATTATTTACCTGGAAGAGTTCACTGGTGCCTTTGAAGTCACCATTCCAAACGCTAAATGGATCACAAACTTTAACTGGAGGCTGCGACACTTTAGCATAGCGTGAAACTCAACACAGAACATCCACTTCGGGTATGTTTTCATTGCGGAAGGAAATAGCCGGTTGGAATACAGAAATGGCTGCTCCCCAATCCCTAGTCCCCTTCCTAAATCCCAACCACAGCCAGAAAAATTCCACTACACCATGAAAGCTGACACCAAACCCCCTGCTGCCTGGCAGGTGCATCACAGCTGTGCAGGAGAGAATCCTAAAGATTTTAACAGAAGAGTAGCAACAACATAACCCCTAGTGCAGTGGGACATTTGTTCATGTCCCCTGGGCCGTGCAGTTGAATCCCATCTCTCTGCTGAGGCACCCTAAGGCAATGCTGCCATTGTGGGAACACTTCCCAGCAGCCGGATCCTGACCAGCTGCGACGGCTACTAGGGTTTCTTCCCAGGCGGCCCCTCAGGAGACCCTTGGCTGGAAACAGCAGGGCTGGTGCAATCTATTAGGCGACCTAGGCGGTCGCCTAGGGCGCTAGGATTTGGGGGGGCGGCATTTTCTTCAGGGGCGGCCGGATTTAGGCGGAGGGAGCTGGGGCAGAGGGGTGCGGGGAGGGCTGCCTGCAGCAAGTAAGGGGGGGGGGGCCGCACGCAGGGGAACTCCCCGCCCCAGCTCACCTCTGCTCCGCCTCCTCCCCTGAGCATGCCGCCCCGCTCTGCTTCTCTCCCTCCCAGGCTTGCGGCGCCAAACAGCTGATTGCGGCGCCAAACAGCCTGGGAGGGAGAGAAGCAGAGCGGGGCGGCATGCTCAGGGGAGGAGGCGGAGCAGAGGTGAGCTGGGGCGGGAAGTTCCCCTGCGTGCGCCCCCCCCCCCCTTACTTGCTGCAGGCAGCCCTCCCCTGGGATGATTTAGTTGGGAATTGGTCCTGCTTTGAGCAGGGGGTTGGACTAGATGACCTCCTGAGGTCCCTTCCAACCCTGATATTCTATGATTCTATGAAGTGGAGCACCGACGGCGTGCTCGGGGAGGAGGCGGAGCAGAGGTGAGCTGTGGTGGGGAGCTGCCACACGGCTCCCCGGGGGGGTGGGGAGCTGCCGCAGGGCTCGGGGAGGGCGTGGAGCAGAGGTGAGCTGGGGTGGGGAGCTGCCACATGGCTCCCTGGGCCGGGGGGGGGGGGGGAGCTGCCGCGGGAGGGTCGCCTCAGGGCGGAAGGGGAGGTGGGGAGCTGCCTCGGGGGGGCGCCTCAGGGCAGCGGGGGCGGGGAGCTGCCGCAGGGCTCAGGGAGGGGGGAGGGCGCAAGGTGGAAGTTTCGCCTAGGGCGCGAAACATCTTTGCACCCGCCCTGGGAAACAGACACCTCAGGGCCTTCCTTATTGCCACTGTTCCTCAGCTGCTCACTCATGACAGCCCTTTGTGCTCCCTCCTCAGCACTGGGTCGTCCCTTTGTGCTGCTGGGATCCTCAGGGGCAAAAGAATCAAAAGACCCCATTTTGGATTCTAAAAAATGCCTCTTTGGGGCCACTTCTCCTTTTGGTCAAATCCTGCCCTGAGGGGAGTCCCTTAAAGTGACTGGAGCCCCTGCAACAGAGGAGAGCCCAGTAGTACCACAGGGCTGGCTGCTGACCTGCGCTTTCCCCCTACCTTACTGATACAGCCCAACTGTTGCAAAGCACCACAGTGGTCCTGCCCCTCCTCAAGGCCCCATGCTAAGCTTGAACTGGGAGACAGGCCCTGCAAAGCATTTCCCAGTGTGAGGGGGCCTAGCTCCATGCCCTCCACGCCAGGGGCTCCCTCTGGCACAGGGCTGGGCAAACTTTTTGGCCCGAGGGCCACATCGGGGTTGCACAACTGTATAGAGGGCCGAGTAGGGAAGGCTGTGCCTCCCCAAACAGCCTGGCTCTCACCCCCTATCCGCCCCCTCCCACTTCCCACCCCCTGACTTTCCCCCTCAGAATCCCCAACCCATCCAACCCCCCCTGCTCCTTGTCCCCTGACTGCCCCCTCCCGGGACCCCCGCTCCCTATCCAACCCCCCTGCTCCCTGTCCCGACTCCTATCCACACACACACACCCTCTGACAGCCCGCCCGGGACTCCCACCCCTTTTCCAACCACCCTCTGCTCCTTGTCCCCTGACCACCCCCTCCCGGGACCCCCCACCCCTAACTGCCCCCTGTGATCCCACCCCCTTATCTAACCCCCCCTGCTCCCTGTCCCTTATCCACATCCCCGCCCCTTGACAGGCCCTCTGGGACTCCCACTCCCAACCCTCCCTGTTCCCCATCCCGACTGCCCCCCCAGAACCTCCGCCCCATCCAACCGCCCCCTCCTCCCTGACTGCCCCCCAGAACCCCCTGCTTCCCGCCCCCTTACCAGCAGCAGGAGCTCGCAGCTGCGACACCTGGCCAGAGCCAGCTGTGCTCCCCACATCGCCCAGTGGGAGCAGTGGGCCAGAGTGTGGCCCGCACGGCCGTGTGGCTGCGGGGGGGGGGGGGGGGGGAGGGGGAGAGAAGGGGGGGGGGCCGGGAGCTCAGGGGCTGGGCCGGATGTCGCCCACGAGCCGTAATTTGCCCATGTCTGCTCTGGCAGCTGCAGGGGGAAAAGGAAATTCTTTTTCCTTTTGAATATGTACTTCTCTTCCCTGTCCCTTGCCCCCAAATCCATCCCCAGTAGCGTTCCCAAGTCAGCTTCCTCACAGGTGCCTTTGTCTCCAACCCATCACAGGAAAAAGGCTCAAACTCAGCAGACAGTGCCACAGGATCTACCAGCCCATGCACCATTCACCAAACAAACAGACTCTTCCACTGTCACATCCAAAGAACTTACTGGAGGGAAAAGCTTCCCTCAGCCCCACCATCTGAGGCTGCAGCCAAGCGTGGCAGAAAGAGGAAGTGAGAACAAAACAAGCCAGTTAAGTTTGGGCTTTATGTGGAATAACTGTCTCTAACCCCTTCCTAAATCCCTAAACCAGCCCTGAGCATTGTTGTGTGACAATGTTGAAAAGCAATTGGCTAGGAGGTGGGGAAAAAATGATTTGCCAACTCATCCCAGATAGCTAAGGCCAGCCCTAGTTGTATACATAAAGGTATCACATCATGGAGCAGTCAAGCAGTGGTCCTCCTGGAATATTGCATTCAATTCTGGAAACTGCACAACCAGAAAAAACATCCAGTTTAGAGAACAAGAATGTCATGGGGCTAGGGCACTGGTCTGGGATTTCAAAGATTTTTAAGGCCAGAAGGGACCAATGTGATCATCTAGTCTGACTTCCTGAATAACACAAGCCACAGAACTTCCCCAAAATAATTCCTGGATTTACTCACTCAGGGCCAGATTTGTACAGGGATTTAGGTACCTAAAGATGCAGCTACACGCTGCATCCACATTGTAGAGTGTAGCTACACATAGCAGTGAGAAGCTCTGGCCGGAGGCAGGCGGTGAGGAAAGGCTCTGGCAGTAGGGAGCTCCAGCAGGAGGAAGGCAGGACACTACACTGTTAACCGGGGAGGCACTGCTGAGTAGTGTAGAGAGACCCCTAAGGGTTCATTCACGCCTTTACTCACCTATGTAGTGCCTCACCATCTACACATTTATACTTGTGCTGAGGGGGGAGAGGTGCAGCGTATACATGCTACATGCACTGTAAGTGTAGGCACAGCCTAAGAAGCAAAAGACTAAGAGGCTGATCCAACTTTCACTAAAGTCAATGGAAAGAGTCCCGTTGACTTTACTGGGAGTTGGATCAAGCCAGGAGCTCAGATGTTTAGTCTGGCTAAGCAACAAATGAGGCAGACGTAAATCCATGAACATATTGGGAGGGCTGTATAATCTTGCCTGTATGCTCGGGGTTCTACTGATCGCCATATTTGGGGTCGGGAAGGAATTTTCCTCCAGGGTAGATTGGCAGAGGCCCTGGAGGTTTTTCGCCTTCCTCCGCAGCATAGGGCAGGGGTCGCAGGCTGGAGGATTCTCTGCGACTTAATTTAAAGACTTCAAGGGAAAGTGGGTGGGTCAGCTTTTGTGGCCTGCATCATGCGGGAGGTCAGACTAGATGACCATATTGGTCCCTTCTGACCTTAAAGTCTATGAGTGTCAGCACCAAGAATAAAGAGGGATTATTTAGGGTGGTAAATGTGTGTATGTGTCTGTGTGTGGCAGGGGGTGGTGGTGTATTCATAGATTCATAGATTCTAGGACTGGAAGGGACCTTGAGAGGTCATCGAGTCCAGTCCCCTGCCCGCATGGCAGGACCAAATACTGTCTAGACCATCCCTGACAGACATTTATCTAACCTACTCTTAAATATCTCCAGAGATGGAGATTCCACAACCTCCCTAGGCAATTTATTCCAGTGTTTAACCACCCTGACAGTTAGGAACTTTTTCCTAATGTCCAACCTAGACCTCCCTTGCTGCAGTTTAAGCCCATTGCTTCTTGTTCTATCCTCAGAGGCTAAGGTGAACAAGTTTTCTCCCTCCTCCTTATGACACCCTTTTAGATACCTGAAAACTGCTATCATGTCCCCTCTCAG
Source organism: Emys orbicularis (assembly GCF_028017835.1). NCBI lineage: Eukaryota > Metazoa > Chordata > Testudines > Emydidae > Emys > Emys orbicularis. The sequence continues at coordinate 133,629,071 of NC_088688.1, read as the reverse complement.
TCTTCTCTTTTCCAAACTAAACAAACCCAATTCTTTCAGCCTTCCTTCATAGGTCATGTTTTCAAGACCTTTAATCATTCTTGTTGCTCTTCTCTGGACCCTTTCCAATTTCTCCACATCTTTCTTGAAATGCGGTGCCCAGAACTGGACACAATACTCCAGCTGAGGCCTAACCATTGCAGAGTAGAGCGGAAGAATGACTTCTCGTGTCTTGCTCACAACACACCTGTTAATACATCCCAGAATCATGTTTGCTTTTTTTGCAACAGCATCACACTGTTGACTCATATTTAGCTTGTGGTCCACTATAACCCCTAGATCCCTTTCTGCCGTACTCCTTCCTAGACAGTCTCTTCCCATTCTGTATGTGTGAAACTGATTTTTTCTTCCTAAGTGGAGCACTTTGCATTTGTCTTTGTTAAACTTCATCCTGTTTAACTCAGACCATTTCTCCAATTTGTCCAGATCATTTTGAATTATGACCCTGTCCTCCAAAGCAGTTGCAATCCCTCCCAGTTTGGTATCATCCGCAAACTTAATAAGCGTACTTTCTATGCCAATATCTAAGTCGTTAATGAAGATATTGAACAGAGCCGGTCCCAAAACAGACCCCTGCGGAACCCCACTCGTTATGCCTTTCCAGCAGGATTGGGAACCATTCATAACAACTGAGTACGGTTATCCAGCCAGTTATGCACCCACCTTATAGTAGCCCCATCTAAATTGTATTTGCCTAGTTTGTCGATAAGAATATCATGCGAGACCGTATCAAATGCCTTACTAAAGTCTAGGTATACCACATCCACAATCCACAGTATTAACTATAATAGAATGAATACTAACAATGGGAAATTATAGACTGAAGAAAAAAACATCCTTACAATGAAACGTATTAATTTGTGTCTGAGTCTCCCATGGGAAGTCACAGAAGCCTCATCTATCTTATGGTTTTCTACAGAGCTGATGGCTGTAGAATCTAAGAACCGAAAAGGTAAAAAACGGTTACTAACCTGTCACAATTGTTCTTCAAGATGTGTTGCATAGAAAAGATGGCCCATCCAAGGTAGGAGAAAGGTGTCTGCGAGCGATCTCGGGCTATGACCCAGGAAGAAGCAGAACAGGAGACACTTCCTGTTGTGCTTCATCGCGAACAGATCTACCTGGGGAGTCCCCCACTTCTGGAAAATGCCTTTCACGATATCTGGAAGGATGGACCACTTGTGGTGGATGCAGAAGGATCTGCTGAGATGATCCGCTAGCTTGTTCTGTGACCCCAGGAGATAGGAGCCTTTGAGGTGGATTGAGTAGGCTTTGTAGAATTCCCACAAGACAAGTACTTCCTGACACTCCAGGTACCTCCAGCGCACTCCACCCTGCCTGTTACAGAACATCGCTGACATGCACTTGCCCGCCACGTGGGGTTGGAACAGCCAGGTGAACCACCCTGACCTCCTTGATGTTGATGTGTAGCAAGAGACCTTCTGGAGACCAAAGGCCCTGAGTTCTGAGAGACCCCAAGTGAGCTCCCCAGCCCATGGCAGAAGCGTCTGTGATGAAAGACACTGATGGTTGGGGTCTTGAAAAAATGGGACTCCTGCACACACCAGCAGTGGGTCCAACCACCAAAGAAGGGAGGAGATCACTCATGGGGGGAAGTGTGATGACCGTATCTAAATGGTGTTGGCCCGGTGCGTATACAGACTCCAGCCACACCTGAAGAGATCTGAGCCATAGTCTCGCACACTGCACAATGTGGGTGGTTGTAGGGGGCCGAGGAGCTTTAGGCAGTTTCTCGCTGGGGTGATTGGTAATTTCTGAGGCTCTCTATAAGCATCCCTATTGCTTGGAACCGAGCTTCCCGGAGGAAGGCTCTGGCTTGGACTGAGTCGAGGATTGCCCCGGTGAATTCTATCCTTTAAACCAAGGAGAGGGTAGACTTCTGCACATTTATTAGCAGACCCATGTCCTGGAAAGTTGACGGTATTAAATTTATATCAGACTGCACCTGGGCCTTGGTCCGACCGCTGATCAGCCAGTCATCAAGGTAAGGTAGACCTGAACCCCTTGTACCCTCAGGAAAGCTGCAACAACTGCCGTGCATTTTGTGAACACCCAAGGGGATGCTGACGGGCCAAACGGGAGCACTGCGAATTGGTAGTACTCGTGGTTCACAATGAATCGGAGGAACCTTCTGCATCTCTGAAAGATTGAAATACGAAAGTAAGCGTCCTTCAAATCGAGGGCAGCATGCAAGTCCCCTGGATCCAGGGAGGTGATGATGGAGGCCATGGAGACCATGCAGAATTTCAGCTTCTTCATGAATCTGTTGAGGTTTCGCAGGTCCAGAATCGGTCTGAGACCGCCACTGGCTTTCGGGGTTAGGAAATAATGGGAGTAGAACCCCTGACCCCTTAACTCCTGTGGAATCTCCTCCTCTGCTCCCACCCTTAGGAGCGACTGCACCTCTTGGGCTGGCAGTTGCTCGTGAGAAGGGTCCCTGAAGAGGGATGAGGAGGGGCTATGGGAAGGTGGGGAACAACTGAACTGAAGGGTGTATCCCAGTGCTATTGTGCGTAGCACCCAGCGATCTGAGGTAATCTGTCCCCGAGTGTCCCAACAAAAGCCCTGCTCAGACCCTGCCAAGTGTCTGGGGGGCAGGCATGGACACAGATGTGGATTGGGGCAGAGGTCTTCTCCTGTAGCCCCTGTTCCTCCTTTTACTACAGTCTTGCTGGGCAGGTGCCAGGAAGAAACAAGTAGCTGGTTGGGGCTTGAAGTGTTTCCTAGAGGGAGTCTGTGTATGCAGGCCTAGGGACTTCAGGGTGGCTCTCGAGTCCTTCAGACTGTGCAGTTCGGAGTCTGCTCTGAAAAGAGCACTGTACCCTCGAAAGGGAGGCCCTGCAATGTCTGCTGCACCTTGTGGGGTAGGCATGAGGATTGACATCAGGAGCTTCTCCGCATTGCCACTGCTGAGGCCACGGATTGGGCAGCAGAGTCCACCGCTTCCAAGGCTGCCAGCAGGGAGGCCTGACCACAGATTTTCCCTCCTCTACAGGGGCTGCAAATCCGCATCTGGATTCCTGTGGCAATAATTCTTTACATTTTACCACAGTGTCCCAGGAATTAAAATCCTAGCAGCTCGAGAGTGCTTGCTGATTTGCGCTCCTGAGCTAGAGGCTACCAGTTGAATAGACATTTCTGCCAAAAAAGTCTACTTTTTGGAGGCTTGGCTTTGGAGGCTGGACCATGCTGACCCTGTTGCTCCCATTCTTTGGCTGCTGATACTACCAATGAGCCCAGTGGTGGATGGTTGTACAGGAATTCAAACCCTTTACCTTGAACAAAGTACTTTTTCTCCATCCTTTTGTTGGCTGAAGGGACACTGGGGTCTGCCATAAGGCCTTGATGGGGTCCATAATAGCCTCATTTAAGGGCAAAGCCACTCGAAGGGCCCTGCAGCAGCATATCCATCAGGACGTGGGAGGACTCCTTTACCTCCGGATCCCCAGGATTTGAGATACTCTTTTGAGGTTCTCCTGATGTGCCCCATAATCGTCCTGGGCGGGTACTGTGTCCATTCCCACCACCACCTCATCTGGACGGGAGGAAGAGGATGCTGCACAGGCAGGGGGCACTACTCCTCGCCCTCAGCACTGGACTGGACAGCAGATTTTGCAGCGCTCCTGCATGTGAGCTTCCCCCAGGCACTTAAAGGAGCTGGAATGGGGGTCACTGACAGGCATAGGCTAGTGGCATGAAGCACAAGGCTTAAAGCCCACAGACCGAGGCATGTCCCGGTGCCAGGAGAGACAACCCCGCTGAGTGGGGTTCGCTAATCTAACTCATTTAACTAAAACTTCACTACTACAAATGAAGATAATGATGTACAATTAAAGAATCAAAGTCCATTGAGAGGAGCACTTGCAGAAAACACAAGGACCAACAGAAGTTCTAGCGAGTGTCACAGGCAATAAAAAGGGGGCTGCAGGTCGTCGGAAACCTTCATGCCAGCACTATGAGCGCGCTGCTCCAGGGGGCACCAGAGCTGACCCAACGGATACCACTGAGGGGAAAACTTTCCAGCGGCGGTGTCCAGGGTGAGCGCACACCTGCTTTGGAATGGACACGGGCAAGCCCTTGAAGAAGCAATTAAATTACTTGGGACCAGGGCCGGCTCCAGCATTTCTGCCGCCCCAAGCAAAAAAAAAAAAAAAGCCGCGATCGCAATAGCAACTGGCGGCAGCAATTGGGGGGGGGGGGGGGAAGCCGCGATCGGGGCGGCAGTTCAGCGGCAGGTCCTTCGCTCCTAGAGGGAGTGAGGGACCTGCCACCCCCGAATTGCCGCACGTGCCGCCCCTCTCCCTTGGCCGCCCCAAGCACCTGCTTGTTAAGCTGGTGCCTGGAGCCGGCCCTGCTTGGGACTTTTAAATGGAGACTATACAAAGTGCTAGGCAACATACTATAGAGAACAATCCTACACTAGCAGAAAGATAGCCTGGATGAACTCAATGTCTTTTCCAGCTCAAATATCTATGACTTATGACTGGCTGGAAGGACATATTGTCCTGAAGATGCAGCCAAAAACTATTAACTCCAAGCATTCATTAATCCCCAGGAAATGCCCCATACGAAAGTCTATTATAAACTGAAAAAAAAAGGATGTTTATTAGCAGATGATGCAATTTTACACTTGGAACATGCAGGTCATTCCTAGTGAATTAAGGCCTGTTTTAAAAGTAGGCCCCTGGAATTACAGGCTACGACTCCAATCCAGCACACAGGCTCCTGCTTCATGTTGCATAGGTGAGTAACCCCTTTGAAGTCAGGAGGGTTACTCACACACACAAAGTTAAGCACATGCATAAGTGTTGATAGGATCAAGGCCCTAATTTGAACATGCAGTTATCATAATTACATACACAAAGCAATTAACTGCAGAGACAAATGACCACTTACATATTTAACTGGCCCATTTGCATGCATAATTACCCCCATTTGCATGTGCAATCACTGTAATTCCATGTGCAAATTATCCACATAATGTGCATGCCTAATTTTTAAAATCAGGCCTCTAATGCCTTGTATTTACCCAAGTAGATGCTTTAATGTTCGGTTTGTAATTCTCCATGCTGATCTGATGCCACAAAATTCAAGTGAAGGTTTCAGAGCTAGAGCCTCAGCGGGTACGAAATCAGTGGAGTTCTGACCATTTACACCAGTTGAGGGCTGGGCCGGGCTCTTTCAATGGCCTGTCATGAAAGGAAAACGAGTGGCTGCAATCCACTCTAAGTCTCATTTACACTAAGGCCCCTTTACATCACTCAGAAAACAAAGGTGCCATAAACATGTGCAGGATCAGGACTCTTTGCATGCCCACAGTGGTGTAAAGGGATCCTAATGGAAATGAGAAGCTGGCTCCACTGTCTCAAGTGTTTGCACTAAGCAGGAAACTACGTGCACCCTGAGCAGCGGAATCTCCAAAGTCTTTTTGCCTTTCTGTGTTCATTTTTCTCATGTTCTGAGGAGAATCTGGAAAAAATCAAGAGGGTCTGGAACTCTTGCAGCATCCAGCATTCCATTGTGAAGAATATTGGAAGAGATTTTATAGTGTGCTAAGAAAAGCTCTGGAAAAGTTAATGTAAGATCTGGAAAAACGAAAAATGTAATTACACTACCCAGGTCTTTCCATGCTTTCTCTTGGAAGGCACTGGATCACTTTAGCAAACACTTTAAAAAAATACATTTAAAATGTACAGCTTTTAAAATGATTTGGATGGCAAGCTGGGAGCTCTCTCAGGTACACATTGCCAAATACAGCATGTCTCATTAATGCCTACCTGGCAGCAAGATAGGTCTGAGCAGGTCAGCTTGTGGGGATCAGTTAATTGTTGAAATACTAACAAACAGTAAGCGATGGAAATAGATTCAGTTCTCAGTCAGAGGGTTGGTGATTTATGTTTGTTTTTAAATCATAGCACCCAGCTATTTCTACACCTTGACATTTTATTTCAGCTAATACTTGCAATCTTATCAATTCAGTAAGAAAGAGGCTACCAGGTCCACCTACTCCAGTATCCTGTCTACAGCATTTGTCACCACCAGATGCTTCAGAGGAAGGCATAAGAACCACCCAGTAGCCAGTTGTGGGATAATCTGCCTGAGCTCCAATAACTCTCTAACTACGCCCTTTCCATAACCATTGTTATCATTACCTAGGTTGTGAGCTCTCAGGGCAGAGACTAGCTTCTCGTCCTGGGTTTGTGCAGTGCCGAGCACAATCGATTGCTGGTCCGTGACTAGGTACTATGGTAATACAAAGAATAAAAAATAAATAAAGTAAGAACAACTCTGGATATTCTTGATATCCCTATACAGGGATGTGTGACAGACCCCAGCTACGTCGACTCAGGATAAGGCATGATTCGGGGGAGAATTGCAAAGGCATAAATGGCAGGTAGGTGTCCAATTCCCATTGAAAGCAATGGGAGCTGGGCCCCCTAACTGTGATTTGGGACTTTGAAAATCTCCCCCTTATTCTTTTAGAACAAGACTGGGCCATAAAGCTCGAGCCTGAGTCTGAGCTGGGGCATAGCCCAGCTGCCCCAGGAGCAGCGCTGGGAAGGTATTAGAACTGTGACACACCAGGGCACAATCTAGCCCTTAGGAATGAATGATCACTATATCAAGTATTCCCACAGGAGGGGAGGCGGGTGTTTCTTGCTAGAGCCTTAAGTAAACCCAGTAGCACCCTAAAATAATGGTCAGGGACACTGTCCTAATATTCGAGTAAGCTGTAGTGTTTGGGTCCACTACTATAGCACGGAAAAGTATTTTGAAATGAGCTAATAAGATAAACTGATATAAATCAAACCATTTATTCTTACACAACAGGGGATCTCAGACTTTTTCTTAAGGTACAACTTAACCGAGAGATTGTCTCATGGGCACCTCCCCACTCATTCATGAGCACATTACATCCATGGAGCAACTACAGCAAATGTTGGAAATGGGCCATCCTGATTATCACTACAAACGTTTTTTTTCTCCTGCTGATAATTAACTGATTACTCTCGTTATAGTTAGTATGGCAACACCCATTTTTCATGTCCTCTGTGTATATATATCTTCCTACTGTATTTTCCACTGCATGCATCTTATGAAGTGGGTTTTAGCCCATGAAAGCTTATGCTCAAATAAATGTATTAGTCTCTAAGGTGCCACAAGTACTCCTCGTTCTTTTTACAGCAATTACGTACGTGAAAAAGCCGTATCGGGCCTCCAAAGACCTAGTTTCAATCCCTGCTTCTGCAACTGGCTCGCTGAGTGACCTTAAGCAAGTCACTTCTTGCCCCGTGCCCGTTTCCCCAAAATCTGTTAAATAGAGATAATACACCGACCTTCTTTGTAAAGTGCTTGGGCCCAGATCCTCAAGATCTCAATGATAAGTACCTTTGAGCATCTGGGCCTTTGAGATTGACTGATGAAAAGTGCTATAAGAGCTAGGAAAGGAGCTAATGCATTGGTAGCTCTCTGTTAATGCAATTTAGCATGGACCCCACATTTGTGTGGGTGGTAGGTAATTTTGGGACTCAAATGAGTGAGGTCCTTTGAACCGAGACACATTGGAGAGGCATGTTTCACTGTTTAATTGCTGTTTATAGTTTCTTTTGCCTTTGTGTTTGGTTCCAACATTTGGATTTTTTTCCCAGGCTGTTCTTAATTAATAGGAGATTGTCAGTTAATGTTTTGTTTCTTTAATAACTCTCTTAGAAGCTTCCAAATGAAATTCCTTTCCATACTGTCATTTTCCATTTAACAAAGATTAATTGCCAAGTGCTTTAATGGTGTTGAAAAGAATGCAATTCAGCATATGTTTAAAGGGGCAGGACACACTAGTTAAATGTTATAGAACTTTACCAAACAACAATCACGCTTCTCATCTGGTTGAAGACAGACTTTGGCTTTCTGCCTGCTAACAACCCTAAAGTATCCATCATCTCCATACACTCTCTCACGAGTTATGGGCTAGTGCAGGGGTCTCAAACACGCGGCCCGGGGGCCGCATGCGGCCCGCAGGGTTATTTTCTGCGGCCCGCGAGCTCCTCACGGCCCCCCCGCCCTCCCCCAGCGTTTACCTAGAGCGGCTCCGGCCCGACGCACACTGGCTCCCTGCCTACCTGCCCTGCCCCCGCGCCGCTCCGGGAAGCCGACGGAACCTGGGGAAGGAGGGGCGCAGGGGTGTGTGTGGCTGTTGCTTCAGGCACCGCCCCCAGCAGCTCCCATTGGCCGCAAATGGGGAACCGCGACCAATAGGAGCTGCTGGGGGCGGTGCCTGAAGCAACAGCCACACACACCCCTGCGCCCCTCCTTCCCCAGATTCCAGCCACTTCCCGGAGCAGTGAGGGGGTGGGGCAGGGCAGGGAACCTGCCCTGCCCCCCGTGCGCGTCAGGCTGGAGCCCACCCCCCGAACCCCTCCTGGAGCCGAACCCCCTGCCCTGAGCCCCCTGCCGCACCCCTCCTGCACCCCAACCCCCTGCCGCACCCCATACCCCTCCTGCACCCCAACTCCCTGCCCTGAGCCCCCGCCACACCCCTGGGGGCAGGGAGGGGGCAGCGTTGGGGTGGGGATTTCAGGGAAGGGGTGGGAATGGGGGCAGGGAAGGGGTGGGAAGAGGCGGGGCAGGGGCGGGGCCTCATGGAAGGGGTGGAGTGGGGGCAGGGCCGAGGGCGGCGCGGGGGAGGTGTCAGTAAATGGGGCCCTCGGGCCAATGTACTAGTCCTCATGTGGCCCACATGGTCATTTGAGTTTGAGACCCCTGGGCTAGTGGCCTGCTTTTCAAAGGTGTGAAGCACCTGTATTTCTGAGTGAAGGCAGCAAGAGCTGTGGGAGATCAGCATCTCAAAGTCAGGCCATAAGGAACTAGGGAAAGGATGTGAAGGGGGGCAGGTTGTGATCAGGTTCTATGTGTTGAAGGAGGGATGCAGTCAAAGATTGCTTTAGGCTCTAGACTTAACAGCCTCAACAGGGTCACTGTTACAAGTAGAGCTGCTCAGAATTCCTTATTTCCCCCTGAACATTCTGACTTTTCAGCATAAAAAACAAACATGGAAATATTTTGATTCAGAAATGTTGCTGCAGTGCTTCAGAGGACTTGTAGTATAGGTGCCTCATGATCCCAGGCTGCTCAATAGGCCGAGCTCCCTGGTTGTACCACATGTCCCATGATGCACCATGGCCTCCTCTCTTCCTGAGGGGAAGGAGTGCATCATGGGAGACCCATGGCTACAGAGTATCCTGGGAAATAAAATCTGGCTGGGGGGACCCTGGCCACTAGAGGAGAGGGGAGCATGAGACACCACAGCAGAGTATCTGAATTGAAATGTTTTCAGGCAATTTTTCCTGGAAAGCAGACACATTCCATGAACAATTTTAGTCAAAAACCCAAATTTCTGTCAACAAGTATTGACAGAAAATGTTCAACCTGCCCTAGTTATAGTCTACAGCAATCCTGTTCTGTGACTCCTTCCGTCTTCATAAGACTCCATAGAGGGGCTCAACTGGCAAACCCAGAGCTACTCTGCTGAAATTTGTGTCACATCTTAAGGGGAAAAATTATCTACATACATTGATCCAGGCCCAACAGGGAGGAAAAGACCATTACAAGGCGTAGCCGGTCAAAAATAGTAAACACTTTAGGCAATTTCATTCCACAGGTTTAGAAAATGAACAATTTTTCACTTACCTGATTTTATTTTCACATTCCTGCTCTTCTTTTCTTTCCCCAACTCCCTTTTCCTCCCCTTTTCCTCTTTTTTCCCATTTTGTCAGTGAAAAATGCAGAGAAAGAAGGAACCAAAAATTTCATTGAGAAAAGAGAATTTTTACACACACACATATATATATATATATATATATATATATATATATAAGGAAAAGAGGACCTTTCTGTCCAAAACATTTTTCAAAGGAAAAATGTACACCTCTATCCCGATATAACGTGACCCGATATAACACAAATTCGGATAGAACACGGTAAAGCAGTGCTCGGGGGGGGGGGGGGGTGCGCACTCTGGTGGATCAAAGCAAGTTCGATATAACGCGGTTTCACCTATAACACGGTAAGATTTTCTGGCTCCCGAGGACAGCGTTACATCGAGGTAGAAGTGTATATGCTTTCTATTAAATATGCTGCTTATGTTAAGGGGAGATCAGGGAAGATGAGGCTGTGGAAAATGCATGGAGGGAGTGGGGAAACTGTTCAGGTCTTAGGTTAAGAATGGAGATCATTTTAGAACAGTTCTGAATAGTATCACATTCACACTTCAGTAGGTTGTCCAAGTTCTTCCAGATCCTTACAGTAGAACAGCTTGCTGTGCTGTGGAAGAATTGCTAAATCGTTTGGGGCCTGATTCTGCTACCTTTCCTTACATTATTTCCGTACATTATTCTACAATCGGGACTCAATCCAATTTGAACAGACATCACCTGGAGGGAGGGGTCTTTCTATATTCAATCGGAGTTGAATACTTTCATTATTTTCTGCATGCCTACTAGAAGAGCAAGGTGATACTTAGCACAGAGCTTTAGTGCATACTAGTCAGTCTCGTTCCCTGGCAAAATCAAGATATATGAAAAGTGAGGATGGCCCTCTACATAAATTACACACAACACACTATGTCAATAGAGCCATAAGGTTGCAAACTCAAGCACTCAACAGTTAGGAAATGCCAATCTTAATGTCTGTGCAACATTAATTCAGCCCCCCCTGTGCATACACATTAGTACAGTGTTTAATTACAGAATCATGTTTTTCCACTGCAAACAAACAGATTCCATCATGTGGAGTCACATTGGCCCCCACGTGGCTCATCAGCGAGCTTTCAGCCTTTAGCTCTCCCAGACAGACTCTCCCATTTGAGCGAAGGGAGTTAACTGATAGCAACAGTAGGTTGTCCCCTCTGTATGGGCCAGCCCCTAGAGGAGAATGAGACACTCACTTTGCAAGTGGGGGTCACAGATATTTGCTGACAGCTGAGGAATGGTGTGATAGAGGCAGCCTGGGTTCAGTCCAGGTTCTGAAGTGGAGTGTACACTCGTGACCACAGAGCTTTCCATCCCTGTAGCCTCCTCCCAAGCCTGGCCCCTTCTGCCCTACCCACTCCAGCCTGCCCTTGTGCCAGTCCTGTCTCTCCTCCCTAGCTCTATACTACCATCTCCCAACCCCCAGCTCGCCATCCCAGTCCCAGTCTCCCTCCCAGGTTTCTTGGTCAAGTCCCAGTCTCTCCCCTTGGCTCTCAGCCCCAGTCTCTCCTTGCTCCCTGGACTGCCTGTGCAATCTCAGGTCCCCCATCCTCCCCAAGTCCCAGTCCCTAACTCCTCACCCAACATCTCCATGGCTTCCAGCTCTAGTCTTCTCCCCCAAACCTCCTTGCCCCAATCAACCCCTCTGCCTGTCCAGCTGTTTTCTCCTCTGCATTTCAATCAGGTTGTTTTCTCCTCCTCTTCCGTGCTGCTGACTGTGGGGAGCAATACCTGCAGGGAAAATCCCATTCAGCCCCTGCAGCCCCGGATGGAGCATGCTTTGTCGGGGATGGTGCATGTGCAGTCTTGTCAGTTCTAGGAGCCATGAGGGGAAGGAGCATGGTCAGAGCAGATGGAATCTTCAGCGAACGTAGCTACCCCACTCTCTTGTGGGCATGTGTAGAGATTTTCAGAGGCTTATAACTTGGCCAAACTTGGGCAGTTTTTCAGGGGAACAGCAAAAAAGTCATATTCCAGCCACCAGGGTGAGCCCTACTCCCCACATTTGTCAAGCCCTTGTTCAAAACCGTGGATGTGCTAGAGTCTCTCAACAAAACGGTTATTAAAAAAATTAACTTGGAAAAATGGATTTTTCCCTAATCTCATTCTGAAATGGCCAAACTGGTTTAGCAGAAAATTTCCTCAAAAATTCAGCCAAAGGCCAATGGTTTAAATCTGCAAAGTTATAAGCAACTGAAAACAAGAATCTCATAAAGGGAAGTGTCAGGCAAAACTATATAGGTGGTGCTACCAGCTCTGCCTATAACAACATAGTGACAAATATATTCCAAAAATCAAGCCATGCGAACGTCACTTATCACCACTTCTCATGTGAATGGAAGTTAATTAGAATTGTAGTAATATTTAGCCTGTTCAGATCTGTTGAATAACATTCAGATTTCCTTTGCTCAAGCTGGAAATGAAATAATCTCTCTTTCACCCAGATGTGAAATGCTGCATTCCCAGTTCCAGGCTGTCCCCCAGGAAATCCCATGTGGGGTTTTATTTGTACTTAGATTTATTCATATTTGGAATAACATTACACCACAAAACAGTCCATAGAATTACATACTAAAATTGCATTCAGACTATTTGCTCAATACAGCCAACTGCAAACATATGTAACTTTTAATAAACAATAAGGATGCAAGTCCAACTCAGATGCTTTCAAAATTTATGTACACCCACACCCCACACATGTTGAGGTAATTGCCGTGTGACAAATAAGTATGGTGTATGATTCTGCAATTTATCATCCAACTCTGACCACCTCACCTGCACTCTTCCTACTAATCTATTTACCCTAGGACACGTGAAATATTCCAAACCCTGAGCAACTTCAAGCTGCAACTTAAAAAAAAAAAAATCAACCCGACACAAATTAACTTGCATCTTTAATTTCCTTCATTTTAAATTGAAATACACAGAGGATGGCAGTAACCCCTCCCCTGCCCCCCCCCACTTGACGATGATGCACCTAGTCTTACCATATTTGATCCTGCCCACAAGATGTTGCTCATCCTGCCCTACTCCTTTCCAAAGATCCTCTGTTCTCCTAGACAGCATCCGCACTCTGCACGGCAGGCAAGCAGCCTCCTCTGAGGCTAGAGCTGTGCGCCACGCGGAAGCACCCAAACTCGGCCTTGGTTTGTGCATCCCCCTTGCATCAGGAAACTGCTTTTCCCAAACAAGGTGAGAAAAGATGGGCTCATGTCCACTCAACTAGTAGCCAATGAATCTCCCATCCCCCTTGTTTGCATCCTTGTGAAGGTCACAATTATTTAGAATTTAAGACAAGTGCCAACAGGTCATGAATTAAAGATTTGCCAGTATCCCATAATCCCAACAGAATGAACTGTCAAAATGAACTCCACATGATCAGTCCCTCGATAGTACCCAGGAGCCTAGGAGTTGTCAAGGGGGGAATTTAATTACTTTAAATTAGCCATAGGTACAAACAAAACAAGCAATAGCATGCCCACAAAATGTGCTGTTTAGCTAGGTGCTCCCTCTCCAATCAGCTCAAATAGGAAAGGGGGGAATTGTAAAGAAGCCGAAAAGGCAGCTAAAAAGACATGCGTGGATGGAAGTGCAGCAAGTTAAAAAATGTCTGACCACTACATTCACACAATGAAAGAGAAAGAGTTTTACCTGTCAGCTTCCTTTTCTCCAAGCAGGGTCACGCTGGCAGTCAAGGCGGAATTATATTGAGTAGACCTCCGAAGAGTGTGTCTGTATATAGTAACATATGGTTTTTATCCTTCTGTGACCCCTTCACTGTTCTCTCCTTGCCACCTCTCCTCACGCAGATACGACATTTCACCCACACGCTCATTCATTAGTTGACTCCATTCGCCCCTGTACTCAAGCTTGCCAAACTGACCTGTCCCTTGGCTGACTTAGCAACTCCTTGGGCCCCCTGAGCTCCCCCAAACCCCTAACTCCTCAGAGACCCTTCCTTTCACATCACTAATGCCCCAGGCCCCTCTTCCTACTTAATCTCTTTACCGCTCAGAACCAACCCCCTCAGCTCAGAAACCTCTGCCATCCAACACTCTGCATATCGCTCCCATCCGACTTCCCCCTCCACTCCTCAACCCTCCAGACTGAGTACTCTTCTTACCAAACACCCAACCCCAGCCTAGAACCCCCCCTTTAGCGTTCCTTTTCAAATGGTCACACAGTAGAAAACTCAAGACAATTAGAATAATTCAACTTTTGCAAGATTCTTACTTCCCGCTGGGTCTAGAAAAACAGGAGCAGAAGGAGCAGCGAGCATGTGCTCTGAAATAGCTCCCCAGAACACTGTTCTCATGGCTTCATCCCTCCGCTGCATGAGCTGAAGCCCTCTAACGACAGCCCAGTGTAGCAGTAACTCTCTGGCAGTTGGTGGTACTGCATACTGCAATACATCGGAACACTACAGCGCGGGGGAACAACAACAAAGTTTTCAGGGGATTTCCATTCAAAGTTTTTTTATTGAAAAAAAATCTGAACTTGAAAAGTGATGACTAGCTCTAAAAATTCTCATATGTATGAACTATAGATTAATTCACCTGTTTTCTTATCCAAGGCTGCGGTCTTTAAAACTCAAATGAATGAACAAACAGCAATGAATCCATCAACTAGGAGGCCACAACAAATCACCTCACCCTTTGGCTGAAAGACTTACTTGGTACATGACTATCCCTCATGTATCATGTCTGAGATCCTGGTTATCTCAGACAATAGGAATTCCAAAGATGCTCCTACATAAGGGCACTGAGGATTTGCTCACACATTATTACCTTTAAGTTAGAGGCTTAAAGTTTTTTATGGTCTACTTCTAAGCATTGCTGCATGGGCGGCGGTGCAGGAAACACAAAGCCCTGAACATCACCACTTGCTACTGGATTTCCTAGTACCAACAACATTTGATTGTTATTCTGTATTGAAAATGTGTCTGGGAGCATGTAGAGGGATAGGAGGTGAACAGCAATAACATGACTTTAGATGGTACTATTTATTAAATTGACAACTAAACCCACTCAAGATTGAGTGATCTGCATGAAGATTGATCCTAACAAAATTTGTGGACAATAGAGTTCCCAGATACCAGTTTTACTAAAGTGCATTTTAAGTTAAAGGAAGCATTAAATTGCTTATTATTCATGTTTTAATCTCTTGCCCAACCAGTGTTCATTTCTTATTTCAGAGGAGGGGGAAGCTGTTCAGAGCGAGCCTAATATTTTATCTATAGTACAAGCTCAAGGTTCTTGTCAGACTGAACATTCCTATTCCTGACTGAGCTAGTACAGTACTAAGAAAAGACTCGTATGCATGCAGTACAGTAACTGGACAAATCAGAAACTAGCTAACAGCACTAAACTCACACAGCGATTACAAAGGTAGCACCTTACTACCCATTCAAACTTTTCTTCCACTGGCCACTTCCACGCATCTTGCCAAATGGGCATCAATAGGGTGATGTGGAATAGGACCCATTTTTTTTTGCACTCAGTATTCCAGCATCTCTGCAATCCACCTTTAGTAACCACTCTCCCCCTTAGCAAGTCCTCTTATTTGTCTGCTATTTACAGTCTTCGAGTATGAGCAACAGAGCCTGACCAAGGTTGTAGCAGCTTAGTTCAGTAACCATTTGTACAGATGTCCTCTCAGGGATTATGACTAGGGCTAATGAAAAAAAATAGTTGTTTGGATAGTTTAATAAGTTCAAAGGCATTTTCCATTATTTTGTTTCATAACAATCCAACTTTTCATTTTCCAAATGGACGATTTCATTTCAAAGCTCTTAGTCACATCATCTGACTAAGCTTCAGGAGTGACACTGGCCACACACTTGCCTACCTAACCCCGCAAAAGGGGGAGGGGGAGACCAGGTCACTCTAAACCAGGGGTGGCCAAACTTACTGACACTGAGTCAACAAACTTCAGAAGTTCGAGAAGCATGGTGCAGCTGCCAGGCACCTCCTGTCCCACAGAGCTGAAGCCCCAATGCCCTCCTCCCTGCTGGGTAGAAACCAGAGGCTGGGTGAGAGGGACACGTGGGGTCACATCCCCCGATTTTTGCCAGGGTTTGCTGGCCCAGCTTGGTTACATGCTGCTGCAAGGCCCCCTCCCTGCACAGCAGCTGCTGGAACTGATGAGCTGTGCCCTGGGTGGAGGCAGCAGCAAACAGCTGGGAGCTGCAGGAGCCCCTGCTTTTGCTGCTGCCTCCACCCAGGGAGCTAAAGCAGAGGCCCCGCCCTGCAGCTCTCAACTGTTTGCCACTGCCTCTCCATGCAGAGCTAACACCGGGGAGCTGCAGGGAGGGGCTGCTGAGGGTGACACTCAAGCGGGGGGGAGGGGGCGCAAACCTTTACATTGTGCCCCCCCCCCCGCAGCAGGCACCAGCCATCTGTCAGAAGCCTCTAGCCCACCCCACCCCGGTGGGCAAAGAAGCAGGGGGCGGGGGGCGCAGCATCACACAAGCCACAGTTTGGCCACCCCTGCTCTAAACTCTTCAGCTACAGTTAGGCCCATGAGAGGATCTGCGATTGGGACAAGAATAATCACCCCTGCTATTTGAAAAGAGAAGCAGAGAGGACTAGGGACATCTTAAACCATAAATAGCAGAGCTGAGACTGAGTGAAGCTTTTTCATGGGAGAAGTCCCGCACACCTATCAATGCGCGAACAGCAGTTATCCACATGAACAGTGCCTGGCCCTAGGACCTTTACTTGAAGGAAAACAGGAGATAATATGAGGGCGACTTGTTTAGGTCATATTGCTACCTACTTAAAAACTTGACTTGTACGAGATGTGCCTGTCCAGCGGTGGCTAAGGAGTGGCTGGGATTTGTCTCAGCCTGCATCCATGGTCGAAGTTGTACTCATTTTTCCAGCACTAGTTCAGGTGCATAGTATTACCAGTCTATATTCACTAGATCTAGCAGGGCCGCTTATTTTCAAGAGGATAATGTTCTACAGGTAAAAGGGGCTAATCTTGACTAACTTTTTATGAAACCCTGCTTATGGTACTGATGCTTATGCTTAAATTATCTGAAGTGTATTGAAGTGTATCTGTTTTTATTTTTTGTTTTCTGAAGTCCTGAAGTTAAATTTGTAAATCTGCAAAGGTTAAAGTTCAGTCTGGAACTATTTACTGGTCTATACAGCTGCCCATGATACCACTGCCATATTGTTGCAGTGTTAGCACTCATGGGTATTATGTAACCATGAAAGACACTAAGGAGTTGCAATGAAAGTTGAATGAATAAGAAACACATCAGAAAACCGAAGACCCTCAAAATACTTGAAGGCTACAGCGGAGCAGAGAGCTCTGTTTAGTTAAACCACAGGGCACCCTGAAGCTCATTATTCTAGGCACTGAAAGTTTTAGTACAGTGTAGCTAGTCCATGCAAAGATGAAATCCCAGCCTCGGAGCTGTTTGTTTTACTCTCCCCCACCTCATCCCCTTTTCCAAGGTACATGACTCATTGTAGACGGTGAACAATAAGATCAGTCAGCATACTGACTACATATTCCATGTATAACATCCCTCATCTGGTCAGAATCGTACCATTAAAGATAGAGATGAATAAAGATGAAGAGATCAAAGGTTAAACACATAGTTTAGAGAGTTAACATGTAATTGCTTTATGGCCAAAAAGTGATGACTTATCTTCAGCCCATGTTCAGGAAGTGTTGTACAAGAGAATTTTGGAGAAAGTAAAATTCATTTTCCTCCTCAGCACTGCAGCAGAGTTAAAGTTGTCTCTGCCAAGCCAAACTGTACTTAAGAGGAAAGCTCACTGAATTAGCCGCTCAGCACTCAAAATAACTGACAACGGGGCACCAAGAAATAAGACTCAGAACTCTACAATTAGAGCTTACTTTTAATCGAAGGAAAAGTAGGTGTGCATAATGTTTTGGGATGCAATAACTTGATTGTTCGCCTAATTCTCAGGTTCTGAATTCCCCCACACAGCAATTTATAGACACAATGTCCTTCCTGAAGAGAAGTTCCTGAAACATTACAATCCTTTCAAGAGCAATACAATGCCAATAGCCTTAGAGTGGTCCTACGTTCTCACAGAAGATGAAAAAAAAATAAAGCAAAGGTGTTACAAACATTAGATACCTGGTTTTGAAATACTTCCAGCTGTACTGGTGAAACAACTTCAATAAAACAGGAAGTACAGTGGAATCTGACTTGTTAATAAATAATATTTCACTATGATGGAGAGAAGTGAAGTTTACATTTTTTTTTGCTGACCAAAAAGTGCTCAATTCACAAAAAGGGATACATCAAAACCAAACATGCAACAGTTGTTTTTAAAACCTTTACTGCAACGTAACATTGAAGTAAACAGTAAGTAGATATCTATCATTTTCCCCCCGAAAAGAAAAGACGTAAACAGGAAAATAAGTTTGCCTGTATGTGTACAGCTTCTCAGATCATGTTAGAAGGGAGTCTAATTCAATGATCAACAAATTTTAACATAACAGTAATGAGTTTTCATTTGAAGGCATTTTTTCTTAAATCCAGCATTTAACATGAAATCATGGGCTTCTTGCACTAAATTTAATACATCTGAAGCAGCAAAATAACCCCCTATATTTTGGCATGTATGTTTACAGTTGCTCAATTCTTTTAGATTTCACAAAGCCATTATCCAGTGTTGCCATGAAATACAGATTGTAGATTCTAGGTAGCAAAAGCTATTTTCCAATACCAATGTCAAGTAAAAAGAAACATGAAGCAGGGCATTACACTAAGTTTCTGGAACTAGTACAGTAAAAGTGAAAACCTAGAAAAAAGTTAACCTACAGTTTATAGAAGGAACTAAATACCTGCAGAAGCTGATTTTTGGTTGTATAGTATTTTACACTGTGTGATTTGCTGCATCTGCCAATTTAAAGCAGACATGCTTCATTTATCCTTGCTTTGTTTCCTATGTTTCTTCTCCCTCCCCCCATACCATACACCAAGTATTGTGGATATGAGCCCAAATACCCCCAAACAATCCAGTGAACAAAGTTAGTGTAATGCACTGGTGTGAACTGTGAGATAAAAAAGTCTCTCCCTTTCAATCTTCATCAAAGTTCTGTTGTAGAAGGAAGTTGGCAGCCAAGTTTTCATTCTTCTCACAAGCAAAATATGCTTGTATCACAAGTCCTTCAGGAAATCCTAATGCCTTTAACTAAAGAAGAGAGATGCATTTAGAAACCACTACGGTTAAGTAGATTAAAACTCCTTGAATGTTTACTATATTAGGATTTCACCATTTAAGTCATTTGTTCAAATAAACGTTGTGACCACAGTTAGGCTTCTCTTCCCATTCCTTATTTACTAGAGATTTTGAATTGAATTGATTTCTTGTGGTAACCTCAAATTAAGTTCTCATTTAAAAAGTGGTTATGTCAGTCTGACTGAGTACAGTAAGTCACATCACTATGCTTTCACGGCTGTAATAAGTTAGAGAACAGGCACCAGGAAATAACAGCTGAATGCTGCACTGCTGTAGCTAAAATTCATTCAACACAAAGCACATCTGAAATATGAATAGTAGGAGAGTTCAGTGCCTTTAGCAACAAGTACAGATTGTAGCAAAGAGGGTCTAGAATGCAAGGACACTGGGGAACCTGACTATAGCAAAAAGAGTGTTTGATTTTAACTGAGCGAGCAGGCAAATGCAATTGCTGCTGTGAAGACCGTTAACCTCTGATTAATTGATTAGGTTTGGATAGAGAAGAGTGAGTGCTGGATTTATCCACTTCACACTTCTGTTTATGTCTTCATTTTAAGCTAGCTATAAAAGTCAGTCAGGTTAAGGAATTTGTGTTTTCCGTCACAAAATTTTCTGCACATATTCTAAATTCTTAGTCTGAGACACTGGGTGCTCTTAACCAGGGGAGGATAACAATCCCTAATTAAATCTAACAGGAATATTTGTGGCACCTTGGAGACTAACAAATTTATTTGAGCATAAGCTTTCGTGGGCTACAGCCCACTTCTTCGGATGCAACTGCAACTGTAGCCCACGAAAGCTTATGCTCAAATAAATGTGTTAGTCTCTAAGGTGCCACAAGTACTCCTGTTCTTTTTGCGGATACAGACTAACACGGCTGCTACTCTGAAACCTGTAATTAAATCTAGAGACTTATCACAGTGTACCTCTATAGAGCACATGTCAGTGGTAACACCACATAAGGCATTTGAGCTCTCGAGTGTGCTGAGCATCTGACAGGGAAAAATGTTACACTCTAAAATAGCTTCAAAACCTCATAAAGAGTTAATCCTTTACCGCATAAAAATGAATTTAAATAGAGAAAACAGTAGGTTGAGGCAACACTAGATGAAGAGTCATACTGTGCAGGGTGCATGAGGAAAATAAGCTATTTTAGTGAATACCAATTTTCCTTTACCAACCTTGTCTGACCAACCCCTTTTTAATGGTTATTCCAAAAGTTGCTGCAGAATCAGGGAGCGCCATTGGAAGAATTCAAAATTTCAATGAAATATACAAGGGTTTCCACAATTTTTCAGATAATTATTAGGGCTGTCAATTAATCGCAGTTAATTCACGCGATTAACTCAAAAAAATTAATCGCGATTAATCGCACTTAAACAATAGAATACCAATTGAAATTCATTAAATATTTTTGGATTTTTCTCATTTTCAAATATATCGATTTCAATTACAATGCAGAACACAAAGTGTACAGTGATCACTTTATCTTATTTTTATATTTGCACTGTAAAAATGATAAACAAAAGAAATAGTATTTTTCAATTCACCTCATACCTGTAGTGCAATCTCTATCATGAAAGTGTAACTTACAAATGTAGGGTTTTTTTGTTACATAACTGCACTAAAACAAAACCGTGGAAAACTTTAGAGCCTACAAGTCCACTCAGTCCTACTTCTTGTTCAGCCAATCGCTCAGAGAAACAAGTTTGTTTACATTTGCAGAAGATAATGCTGCCCACTTCTTAATTACAATGTCACCTGAAAGTGAGAACAGGTGTTCGCATGGCACTTTTGTAGCCGGCGTTGCAAGTTATTTGCGTGCCAGATATTCTAAACATTCGTATGCTCCGTCATGCTTCAGCCACCATTCCAGAGGACATGCTTCCATGCTGATGACGCTCATTAAAAAAATAATGTGTTAATTACATTTGTGACTGAACTTCTTGGGGGAGAATTGTATGTCTCCTGCTCTGTTTTACCCACATTCTGCTATATATTTCATGTTATAGTAGTCTCGAATGATGACCCAGCACGTTGTTCGTTTTAAGAACACTTTCACTGCAAATTTGACCAAATGCAAAGATACCAATATGAAATTTCTAAAGAGAGCTACAGCACTCGACCTAAAATTTAAGAATTTGAAGTGTCTTCCAAAATCTGAGAGGGACGAGGCGTGGAACAGATTTCAGAAGTCTTAAAAGAGCACCACACTGATGCAGAAACTTCAGAACCCGAACCACCAAAAAAGAAAATTAACCTTCTGCTGGTGGCATCCGACTCAGATGATAAAAGTGAACATGCGCCGGTCCGCACTGCTTTAGATCGGTATGTCCTCTGGAATAGTGGTTGAAGCATCAAGGGACATATGAATCTTTAGCGCACCTGGCATGTAAATATCTTGTGACGTTGACTACAACAGTGCCATGCAAATGCCTGTTCTCACTTTCAAGGGACATTGTAAACAAGAAGCAGGCAGCATTATCTTCTGCAAACATAAACAAACTTGTTTGTCTGAGCATTTGGCTGAACAAGGACTTGTAGGCTCAAGTTTTACATTGTTTCATTTTTGAATGCAGGTTTTTATAGTACATAATTCTATTATTGTATAATAATTATGTATTATTGGACTATAAGGTAGATAGAAAACTGGCTAGATCGTCGGGCTCAATGGGTAGTGATCAATGGCTCCATGTCTAGTTGGCAGCCGGTATCAAGCGGTGTGCCCCAAGGGTCGGTCCTGGGGCCGGTTTTGTTCAATATCTTCATTAATGATCTGGAGAATGGCGTGGACTGCACCCTCAGCAAGTTTGTAGATGACACTAAACTGAGAGGCGTGGTAGATATGCTGGAGGGTAGGGATAGGATACAGAGGGACCTAGACAAATTAGAGGATTGGGCCAAAAGAAATCTGATGAGGTTCAACAAGGACAAGTACAGAGTCCTGCACTTTGGATGGAAGAATCCCATGCTACAGACTAGGGACTGAATGGCTACGTAGCAGTACTGCAGAAAAGGACCTAGGGGTTACTGTGGAAGAGAAGCTGGATATGAGTCGACAGTGTGCCCTTGTTGCCAAGAAGGCTAACGGCATTTTGGGCTGTGTAAGTAGGGGCATTGCCTGCAGATCAAGGGACGTGATCATTCCCCTCTATTCGACATTGGTGAGGCATCATCTTGAGTACTGTGTCCAGTTTTGGGCCCCACACTACAAGAAAGGTGTGGAAAAATTGGAAAGAGTCCAGTGGAGGGCAACAAAAATGATAAGGGGGCTGGAGCACATGACTTATGAGGAGAGGCTGAGGGAACTGGGATTGTTTAGTCTGCAGAAGAGAAGAATGAGGGGGGGATTTGATAGCTACTTTCAACTACCTCAAAAGGGGTCCCAAAGAGGCTGGATCTAGACTGTTCTCAGTGGTAGCAGATGACAGAACAAGGAGTAACGGTCTCAAGTTGCAGCGGGGGAGGTTTAGGTTGGATATTAGGAAAAACTTTTTCACTAGGAGGGTTGTGAAGCACTGGAATGGGTTACCTAGGGAGGTGGTGGAATCTCCTTCCTTAGAAGGTCAGGTTTGGCAAAGCCCTGGCTGGGATGATTTAGTTGGGGATTGGTCCTGCTTTGAGCAGGGAGCTGGACTAGATGACCTCCTGAGGTCCCTTCCAGCCCTGATATTCTACGATTCTATGATGATTTGCAAGTTCAACTTTCATGATAAAGAGACTGCACTACAGTACTTGTAGTAGGTGAATTGAAAAATACTATTTCTTTTGTTTTTTACGGTGCAAATATTTGTAGTCAAAAATATAAAGTGAACACCATACACTTTGTATTCTGTGTTGTAACTGAAATCAGTATATTTGAAAATGTAGAAAACATCCAAAATATTTAAATAAATGGTATCTATTAATTTTTTTAATCACGCAATTAATTGTTTTAATCGCTTGACAGCCCTAGGAATTATTCCTTTACAGCTATTTATAGAAAAAACTGCGTTTTAAAAGAACTGCATGGAAGCACCCCCTTGACATACAAATCCAGATTTAGATACTTAACTATTTCCTTAGTGCTGATAGGTAGAGGTAAAAATTGTTGTGCATTTTACACTTTAATGCTCCAATCTAGTAACTACTGCAAAATTCCACAGCTACGCTTCTAGTTAGCAAAATAATGCAACCGCAGTCTATTCTACACATTTTCGTCACAACTGTTCAAGTTTCATTTTGTTCCACATTACTGCACGTGTATCTATGTCACCTTTACTGAGCAGCAAATGGAATTTAATGCATTCACTGCATTAGGTTTCCAGGGCTTGCAGATCTGCAAGTTTATTTAGATGTTTACTAGTATTTTTAGCAACCTACAGAGCCAAAACTCAAATAGTCAAATAACTGGGTTAAGCAGTGACTTTCGTCTACTTCCTATGAAAATTAAGAGCCAGTCTGAATACTTTAGGAATCAATTTTACAGTACAAAAAAGCACTCCCCCTGCACATCACCAAAGCCACTATTACATTTCCGGCATTGGTATCTGAAGCTTTCGCAAAAAAGAATGGCTACTCACCTTCTTGTAACTGTTGTTCTTTGAGATGTGTTGCTCGTATGCATTCCAATTAGGTGCGCGCGCGCTGCGTACACAGTCGTTGGAAAGTTTTTTCCCCTAGCAGCACCCGTCAGGTCAGCTGTTGAGCCCCCTGGAGTGGTGCCTCCATAGCGCTCTACATATGACCTGCCAACCCGGCACCTCCTCAGTTCCTTCTTGACGGCTACTCTGACAGAGGGGAAGGTGAGTGGGTTTGGGATGGATATGAGCAACACATCTCGGAGAACAACAGTTATGAGAAGGTGAGTAACCGTTCTCTCTTCTTCAAGTGCTTGCTCATATCGATTCCAATTAGGTGACTCCCAAGCCTTACCTAGGCGGTGGGGTCAGAGTTATGGAATTGCTGATTGGAACACTGCCCTGCCGAATGCTGCATCATCTCTAGCATGCTGGACGATGGCATAATGAGAGGTGAACGTATGCACCGAGGACCAAGTCGCTGCCCTGCAGATTTCTTGGATTTGGACTTGGACCAGGAATACCGCCGATGAGGCCTGTGCCCTTGTAGTGTGTGCCGTAAGTGCTGGAGCTGGGATTTTGGCTAACTCATAGTACGTGCAGATGCCACCGCTACGAACAACTGGTTTGACTTTCTGAATGGCTTAGTGGAAGACCATGTAAGGTGGGTCTAGGGTGACCAGATGTCCTGATTTAATAGGGACAGTCCCGATTTTTGGGTCTTTTTCTTATATAGGCTCCTATTACCCCCCACCCCCTGTCCCGATTTTTCACATTTGCTGTCTGGTCACCCTAGGTGGGTCAGAGGTGAGGGCATTCAACTCAGACACCCTTTGTGCTAAGGTAATGGCGATCAGAAAAGCTACCTTGTACGATAGATAGAGAAGGAAGCAAGTCGTCACCAGTTCAAACGGGGGCCCCATTAGATGGGAGAAGACCAAGTCCCACGCAGGAACTGGCCATCTAATCTGGGGATGGAGGCGTTCCAGGCCCTTGAGAATACGTCCCACCATGGAGTTGGCAAATATGGAGTGTCCAGATACTCCTGGGTGGAAGGCCGAAATAGCAGCGAGGTGTACCTTAATGGACGACGCTGCCAGGCCTTGTTGTTTTAGGTGTAGGAGGTACTCTAGGATGAGTGGTATAGGCACCTGGATTGGAGGTGTGTGATGCTGGGCACACCAGCAGGTGAACCTTTTCCACTTAGCTAGATAAGTGGCCCTGGTGGATGATTTCCTGCTGCCAAGTAGGACCTCTGTTACTGGTTCCGAGCACAGAAGTTCCATGGGGTTTAACCTTGAAGCTTCCAAGCTGTGAGATGGAGAGACCTGAGGTCTGGGTGGAGCAGGCGACTGTGGTCCTGAGTGATCAGGTTGGGGTTGAGTGGCAACGCAATCGGGGCGTCCACTGACAGTTCCAAGAGCATGATGCATCAGTGTTGTCGAGGCTATGCTGAGGCCACCCACCGGGATTACCTCCCCTCTTGTGCACCAGAGGGAATGGGGAAAAGCCGTACGACAGGCAGCCTCCCCAGGATAGCAGAAACGCGTCCGTGACCGAGCCCAGGCTGTGATTCTGGAAGGAGCAGAACATCGGGCACTTCCTGTTCCTGCGGGTGGAAAACAGGTTGACCTGGGGAAACCCCCACCTTTGGAAGATGGAGTATATGACATCCGGATGGACGGACCACTCGTGATTGCGGAACGATCTGCTGAGATGGTCTGCCAGGTCGTTCTGAGTCCCTGGGAGATAGCCCACTCCATTCACCTGGAAGCATCCTATGCAGAACTCTCAGAGCCTGAGGGCTTCTCGATACAGGGAGGAGGAATGGGTTCCACCCTGTTTGTTGATGTAAAACATGGCAGTGGTGTTGGTTCTTCCTCATTGCCATGCACTGGCCTTGCAGCCAGGC
This sequence comes from Emys orbicularis, assembly GCF_028017835.1. Lineage (NCBI taxonomy): Eukaryota > Metazoa > Chordata > Testudines > Emydidae > Emys > Emys orbicularis. The sequence goes on along the minus strand of NC_088688.1, from coordinate 133,603,564 downwards.
ACAAAAAGTTTGGCATGCTAGGCGTACCGCCCTGAGCTCCTTGATGTTGATATGAAGAGAGAGATCGTCCTGAGACCGTAGGCCCTGCGTTTGTAGATCTCCCAAATGTGCACCCCAACCCAGAGCTGACACGTCCATTACCAGGGACAAGGAGGGCTGTGGGCTGTGGATGGGGACTCCTTCGCACACCATCCGAGGGTCAAGCACCACTGGAGGGACTCGAGTATGTGCTCTGGTACCGTCACTACTAAGTCCAGCTTGTCATGTCCCGGGCGATAGGCCGATGCAAGCCACGGTTGCAGGGGTCTGAGCCTCAGCCTCGCACGCTGGACCACCTAAGTGCAGGCTGCCATGTGGCCGAGGAGATGTAGGCAACCACTTGCCGTAGTAGTCGGGAATCGCCCGAGGCCTTGAACGATGTTTGACATGGCTTGGAATCGTGTCTCTGGCAGAAATGCTCTTGTCTGCACCAAGTCCAGCACTGCTCCGATGAACTCTATTCTCTGGGTCGGAGACAAGGTTGACTTGTTCACGTTGAGGAGGTCCAGTCTCTCGAAAGTGGATCTGACGAACCAGGCCCGAGATTCCACCTGCTCCCTGGTGTGCCCCCTGCGCAGCCAGTCGAGGTAGGGGTATACCTGCACCTGTCTCTTGAGAAGGAAGGCTGCTACGACTGACATGCAGTTGGTGAAAGCTCAGGGGGCTGTCGACAGACTGAATGGGAGGACCATGAACTGATAGTGTTTGTGGTTGACAACAAACCTTAGAAATCGCCTGTGCACGGGGCGAATGGCTATGTAAAAGTACATGTCTTTCATGTTGAGGGCGGCATACCAGTTTCCTGGATCCAGGGAAGGGGTAATCGTGCTCAGGGAGACCATATGGAACTTGAACTTCACCATGAATTCGTTGAGTCCTCGCAGGTCTAGAATGGGTCAGAGACCCCCCTTTGCCTTGGGGATTAGGACTCTGAGCAGTGCCGGGACTCCGAGTGGCACCTGTCCCTGGCGGCGCTGAGGGGCGGAGCATTGCAGGCTTTCTGCAGGACGGTGTTGCACGCTGTGGCATTGGGGGCTTGGTGCGAAGGGCCGGGGACTGCGGTGCCGTCATGTCTATGAGGTCTCTCGCGGCCTCAAATGTGTCTGGGGTGGAAGGCAGTTGTACTTCCTCCACCACCTGACACGGTGAGTCCAACTGCACCAGACTCAACGACCCCTCTTGCAGGACTGAAGTCGATGGTGCTGGCTCCAAAGTTATCAGCACTGGGGGCTCCCTCCCTGGGACGCACCCCACTGGCCGGTTCCGAGGGGTTGGGTCACAAAGTCAGGGAACCACTCCTTCCTTGTTTCCGGTGCCACTTCTGACCCGGGTAATGGGACCAATGCCAAGCTGTCTCTGACGGTTTCCGCACTGGAGAGTGGCAGTGCTGCGGGTCTCTTCAGGAGTCCTTCCACGGTGCCATCTCTGCCACTGACAGGGCACTATGCACCAATGCACTCAGTGCCGGGTCCTGCCGCGCCAATGCTAGTTGCAGTCTAAGTGCTGCCTCCATGAGGAGCTGCTTCAGTCTAAAGTCCTGCTCCTTCTTCGTTCTTGGGCGAAACCCTTTGCAAATCCTGCACTTATCCGCCTGATGCATTTTCCCGAGCCGCTTCAAGCAATCTTCATGGGGGTCGCCCATTAGCATACGCTTGTTGCAGGACTTGAAGGGTTTGAACCCCTGGGACATAGACATGCCCTGAGTCCCCAGCGAGAGCACAGGTGGGCTGAAGGAGAACCCCCCCACTCCCGACAGCGAACTATTAATACTACACTAATAACTACCTAAGGAAAACAAACACTAAGTAAAACAGAGCTAGGGAAACGTGGAGAGCTTGCTGAGCAAGACGCCAGAGTTCCAACGACCATCACTGGCAGTAAGAAGGAACTGAGGAGGTGCCGGGTTAGCAGGCTCTATATAGAGTGCTATGGAGGCGCCACTCCAGGGGACTCCACAGCCGACCTGAGGGGTGCTGCTAGGGGAAAAAACTTTCCGACGACTGTGCATGTGGCATGCGCACACCTAACTGGAATCGATATGAGCGATCATTCAAAGAAGAACTCGTTTTATCCTCTTCCTGAATAGGGCTCTATTCTTCTCATTCAATTATGCATGTGCACAGTGGACCCTTGGCCACTTCAAACTGCAGTGTTGTGATTGCAACTGCACAGCCTTTTAAGGTTGGGAAGCGATGGCCTTACAGCAGGCCAAGACTACAACAGCTTGCAAATCTTACACTGGAAAATTAAGATGATTCACAGCAGTAAGATATCAACTTCACATACAGCTTTAGTGCAGGTTTTAACCTGCACAATGTCTAATCTTGGGAGAAAAAAAAAGATAGCGAGAGCATGTAAAGTATTTTAAACCCAAAAAAGGCGGCTTACCCTCTCTATAGCTTCTTTCTCCTGAGGTGTTACTTGAATGTAGTTCATCTGACCACTTCCAGCTTCTGCTACTCCTCCACTGCCGCCGCCGCCACCACCACCACCACCACCACCTCCTCCTCCTCCTTGGCCACCAGACTCTTGAACTGGCTCATTTAACATCTGAATAAAATGCTCCTGATGTTGGCTGATTTGCTGTGGTGCATGGGAGAACAAAAGGAAGCAATACACTGAAATAAAGCATGTTCAGTCCTGCCAACCGGCAACTAAAAGTTTCTAGTTGCAGTGAACTTTGTGGTCTAGAGAAATATTACGGAAGCCTGGTTAATTTTGAGAATAATGCTTGGCAGGTTCCCACTGAGAAGAGAAACCATTATGGTTACCAGAGTCAAGTTGCAGCTACCTCCGTACTCCCTTACAAACTCTGCATCCCGTATAAAGGAAATAAGCTGTCATGCATTCTGTGCAGGAACGAAGGCTGTTTCACCATTATTCTCACTGGCCAAAAAGACAACTACTGAGGAAGCTTAGCTTGTCACAGATATTACTATAGGAATACCTACCTTCTATTTCTAACATTTGATCCTAATTCAGTTGAGTCTCAATAGCTCCCCTTCTCTGAAAAAGCTTCTGACTTCTTCCTTCCAACCCCACTCACCATACTTATAATTTGAGAGATGGTACTTTTAAAGAAAATGAAAACTAGGAGAATTTGCAAGCATATCTTAAGGATTTAAGGACAGTGACTCAGCATATTGGGCTGTATTAGTAGGAGCATTGCCAGCAGATCGAGGGAAGTGATTATTCCCCTCTATTCGGCACTGGTGAGGCCACATCTCGAGTATTGCGTCCAGTTTTGGGCCCCCCACTTCAAAAAGGATGGGGACAAATTGGAGACAGTCCAGCGGAGGGCAACGAAAATGATCAGGGGGCTGGGGCACATGACTTACGAGGAGAGGCTGAGGGAACTGGGCTTGTTTAGTCTGCAGAAGAGAAGAGTGAGGGGGGATTTGATAGCAGCCTTCAACTACCTGAAGGGGGTTCTAAAGAGACTGGAGCTCGGCTGTTCTCAGTGGTGGCAGATGACAGAACAAGGGGCAATGGTCTTAAGTTGCAGTGAGGGAGGTCTAGGTTGGATATTAGGAAACACTATTTCACTAGAAGGGTGGTGAAGCACTGGAATGGGTTACCTAGGGAGATGGTGTAATCTCCGTCCTTAGAGGTTTTTAAGACCCGGCTTGACAAAGCCCTGGCTGGGATGATTTAGTTGGTGTTGGTCCTGCTTTGAGCAGGAGGTTGGACTAGATGACCTCCTGAAGTCTCTTCCAACCCTAATCTTCTATGATTCTATGAACTTTTAGACAGTATCTAGTACTTCGGTTTGTAGCCAAATTGGGTGAGGTGCAGAAGGAAAGCCTCCATCCCAGTACTTTCCAGGCATAAAATTGTTTCACACACCCCAAAAATAAGAGGGCACATTGCTAGTATTGATGCATTAAAGTGCCCTTGCCTGATCTAGACACGTTATCCCATGGTGCTTAAGTCACCTGCAGTAGCTGGGGGTTTTCCCGTCCTATCTGCTGTAGCAATGCTGGCAGCAGATTAGGATTCTGCTGAATAATTTGTCTCATCTGCTGGAACTGAGGTTGATTTCGTAAAAATTCAAGTGGATGTCCTGCAATATAAAGAGTTATACATTTAAGAAAAAAGCAAGCAAGTTACTAGAGTGGCTTCTGTAAATGAGAAGAACAATATATATTAGAAGGAAAAAACTGGATTAGCTGAAGTTTCAGAGTTGGAGGGTAATGTGAAATTCCTTTCAAGGTGACTCAAGTCTTTGAAGTGTACAATATTCATAATGGCCTTATTACGGACAGGCTCAGACGAAGGAGTGGACTTGGCAGCAGGACCTGTCTCATCCATAAAAGTGGCCCCTCTCTTAGCGAGGAGGTGGTTCAGTGAAACGGTAGCAAAGCTTGCTTCACCAATAATCACACTGCTCCTGTTCTGTGGCTTTATACAGAGAACTTCAGTTTAAGAAAATGTCAACCAACAAGAATTTAGAACATGTCTTAAGGCCTAAGGTGGGGCTGTGTTGGGGACTAACATTTCACACTGTTACAGTTTAAAAAGTAAAATGTAATACAAAGGGATAAAGCAAAATATACGAGTTCAAAGGATCTTGTGGCTTTACAAGAGGTGTTTCCAACCCCAATGAGATGGTGATTGGAGAGCTAATCTGAAGACCACTGCAGCTGAATTGCTGAGATCAAGTAAAAGCAGACAAATGTTCAGCCTCTTTGGGACCAGCATTTACTGGTACAAAGTCAGCTTTTAAGAGACTTTCCCCGCCCCCCCGCCCCGCTTCACAGATTGAACTGTTTCTGCAAGTTACTTTCCAACCACCCATGAAAAGTAATGAGAATATATCACCTCAAATAAAGACTAACATCTAACCTTTTAAAGAGAACGTAAGATTCCAAGGGTGGTTTTCCATTCTGTATAATTCATAGCAGAATTAATTTTAACAAGCATACAGCATTTTATTTTGCTTTTTAGATAAAGAGCAGGATGATTCAACATACTGGAAAAACAGATGTTTCTGCTAACTGAGGGGAGGTCAAAAAATTGGTGTCTGTGAACCATATAGCTAAGACAAGACCATATAACTCCCTCCCAAATATCCACATCTGAAAGATAAAAATGCAAAGCAGCAGCAAAAGCCTTTATAATATGCAGCATGGATGTAGTTTTATTCTGGTACACACAAAAAAGGCAGAACTTAAAGCAAACTTGTCATTACAATGACAAAAATGTAGCAGACAATTTAGTTTATTTTTAGCATTTACTGAAGTATGAAGGACAAGCAATAGCAATGAGCTGACACTCTCCGCCTCCTCACACTAGATTTCATTTTGGGAGTGCCAATTCCAAGTGTTACTCCTTTTGCCACCTTCCCAATGATGCAAGTGCGCTCCCTTAAGTGTCTCCAAACAACACCTCAAACTTTTCAAAACTATGCAGAAGAAACTATAGGGACTCCTTTGAAAAGTAATGTTTGAAGCTTTATACTTCATAGTGTAACTTAGCAACCACTTTGCATTTAATAAACATGAGAGGTACTTGTTAAATGCTTATGTTAAGGCAAGTTTGAGTCCTCTGAACTTAGTAGCTGAAATGGTGGGTCCACTGCAGAAAACTCCAAAGCTTTCTGCTGCTGGGAGGTAGTATATTTGAGGGGGGTACGATGATATTCATGAACAGGTCCTCTTCCCATGCACCCTCAAAGGCTTACCCAAAAGACTGATCTAGATGGTCCACAGAGAATTTCATGGCAGCTGATTAAGAGCTGGGTGGACATGTAGTGCTGGCTTTTTTTCCAGCTACTTCTACAGGCCTCTTTGAAAACAGCTGGAGACATGGGGAAGCCAGAAATAGTGGAGCCAGTCTAGCTGCTTCTATTAGGGTCGGATACTACACAGGAGGACAAACTGGAGTCACTAGCTAGAAAGGCACATCACTGGAAGCAAAGCAACCAAGGATCAAGTAACATATGCAGAACAGGTGGAAAGGGGACAATAAAAAGGAAAACATAGTGATGAAGATTGAAAAGTGAGTTGCACTGAGAGGACATTTACTACATTTTAAAAAAAAGGAACTACACCATTTTATTTTGTCAACATTGCTTTTCCATGTACCACTGTTGTGGTTGCAAGAGAGGGGAGGTTCTCACGGATCACCTACTTAATAGTATTTGCCACATTTTGAGTTTGAGAACCCTGATTCTTATTTATATTACAATAGTGCCTAGGAGCCCTAGTCATGGACCAGGTCCCCATTGTGCTAGGCGCTGTACACAATGGACCAGGTCCCCACTGTGCTAGGCGCTGTACACAAACAGAACAAAAGAGCCCCAAAGAGCTTAATAGTAAGTTTAAAAATGTCAGGTGGCCACAAGCAGGGTTGCCTATTATCCGTAGGCAATACAAAAATGGACACCTTTATAAATTAAACCTAATACTCTGGGGTTACAAGTGAGGAAGTTTTGAAGTGATGTACTGCTGCAACTCTAATTCTAGACAGTAAGAAGCCAGAGGTGAGGTTGGGGAAATACGAAGTTGTCCATAGCTGTGATCTCAGGAACTTAAAACCACACATATTGGATCACAGAGTGGGTATAAAACCAACAGTGGTATTTGGGAATTTGAACAACTATGGCCCCAAGATTACAGATCTAGCCACCCACAAGTGTTTCCTCCAAGCAAGTTCTACTGCCCTTTTGTCTCTCACTTTGAAAAGCCTCACAAACTTAAACACACTATTTAAACATCTAGTACAGAGAGATTGCTTAACAGCTACCCATAAACACAAGACCATCTTACCGCCTGAAGAACTAGTAGTCGTAGTTGTGGTTGCTGCCGCTGCTGCCACTGCTGAAGATTGAGAAGCACCAGTGCTTGCTGCCTGAGGAGGATCAGCCGCAGCTTGAGTCTCTCTATCTCCCGGGATACCCTAAATCCAGGGATCATGTTACAATTAACAGCATTTTCATGGGTAGAGATCAAAGTTAATGGTTTCACTGCACTTGTTTTGCCCTAGAAATAAGACTCAATACTTTCATTGCAAATATAAACCAATTAACACACTACAAATTTGCAGACACTATTGCTAACAAACCTACAAACAGCTCCAAATCATTCAATATAGCATTGAGTAAACTGAAAAGGGAGAAAGGTCTCAACAATTTAGTGCTCCGTTAAAACTCAACATCTTGAACTGCACTAGGAAGTTTACTGACAGTTAATGCAGAGTAGCGCAGTGTTCCAATATGTTTTTTGCACAATGAGTGCTTCATTGTATGACTTTAATAGAGGTAATCAATACATAATTGTCATAAGGGCCACATCCAAATTGGAAGATTGCACTTGTTGCCAGCCGCTGATGGTTAAGAGCACTCTTGCCTACAGCACTCGATACTTCAGAAGTAGACCAGGATGTAGGACCCTTAAACAGCAAGTCTGTATTACAATGGGCTCTGTCAGAGGTACAGATCTAGTTTCCTTAATTGCTCCCCTCAATATTCTTATTTGGGTTGAGCAATTCTTGGAACATTTCTTGGAGGATAACATCTTGTTTCAGAAGGTGGAGGAAATAACCATGGGGCACCCATTTTAGACTTGATTTTGACTAACAGAGGAATTGGTTGTGAATCTGACAGTGAAAGGCAATTTGGCTGAAAGTGAATCATGAAATCGACCATTTCATGACTAAGGAAAGAAAGGAGTGAACAGCTGAATAAGGACAATGGACTTTTAAAAAAAGCAGACAAACCCAGAACTGGTAGGTAGGGTCCCATGGGAAGAAAATCTAAGGGTTTGGGAGAGGAAAGCTGGCAGTTTCTCAAAGAGACAACATTAAATGCTCAACAGAAAACTATTCTGATCCAAAGCAAAGTAGGAAGAACAGTAAGAGGCCAATATGGCTGCATTAGGAGTTCTTTAGTAACCTGAAAAATCAAAAAGGAATCCCACAAAAAATGGAAACATGGACAAATTGTTACAGGTGAGTACAAAAGAATAGCACAAGCATGTTGAGACAAAATCCGAAAGGCAAAAGGCACAAAATGAGTTTCAACTAGCAAGGGATAGAGAGGCAATAAGAAGAGGTTCTATAAAACCTCTCTCTTGCTTCTAATGCAAAGTGTAGGCCCACTATTTAGCAGGGAAGGAGAGCTAATAACTGATGACACCAAGGCGGCTGAGGTGTTTAATGCCTTTTGCTTCACTAAAAGCGTTAATTGTGACCAGAAGGGTTAATTGTTACCACAATTAATATTTACAACAAGGAAGAAGGAACACAAGCCAGAATAGGGAAAGAACATGTTAAAGAACATTCAAGTTAGTTAAATGTATTCAAGGCAGCAGGGCCTAACGAAATTCATGCTAGTGTATTTAAGGAACTTGCTGAAGCAATCTTGGAACCATTGGCAATTGTCTTTGAGAATTCATGGAAGACTGACGTGGTACAAGAGGGAGAAGGGAAAATACAGTACCTAGCTTTAAAATGGGAACATAGGACCTGGGGAATTATAGACCCATCAGCCTAACTCTGATACCTGGAAAAATACTGGAACAAATTAAAACAATTTGTAAGCATCTAGAGGATAATAAGTAATAGCCAACATGAATTTATCAAGAACAAATCATGCCAAACCAACCCTAATTTAGTTCTTTGACAGGCTTACTGTTCCACTGGATTGGGGGGAGAGAAAGAGACTTGACATTTTGATTTTAGTAAGGCTTTTGACATAAATATTCTCATAAGCAATCTAGGGAAATGTGATTTAGATTAAATTACCTAACAGTGGGTTTACAACCGGTTGAAAAACTAATCCGAAGAATAATGAGCAATGGTTTGGCATCAAACTGGAAAGACAGATCTAGTGGGGTCCCAACAGGGTTCTATCCTGGGTCTGGTATTATTCAACATTTTCATTAATGACTCAGACAATGGAGTGGAGAGTGTGCTAATAAAGTTTGTGGCGGACACCAAGCTGGGAGGGGTTGCAAGCACTTTGGGGGACAGGATTAAAATTCAAAACTACCTTGACAAACTGAAGAATTGGTCTGAAATCAACAAGATGAAATTCAATAAGGACAAGTGCAAAGTACTACACTTAGGAAGGAAAAAAATCAAATGCACAAACACAAAATAAGGAATAAATGGCTAGGTGGTAGTACTGCAGAAAAGGATTTGGCGGTTACAGTGGATCACAAATTGAATATAAGTCAATATGATGTAGTTGGAAAAAAGGCTAATATGTTGGGGTGTATTAACGGGAGCATTGTATGTGAAACATAGGAAGTAGCTGTCCTATTTTGGGTGCCACCGTTTAAGAACAATGTGGATAAATTGGAGTGATCACAGAGGAGAGCAACAAAAATTGTAAAAGGTTTAGAAAACCTGATCTACAAAGAAAGATTATAAAACTGGGCATGTTTAGTCTTGAGAAAAGATGACTTAGGAGGGACCTGATTAGTGAATATGGAGAACAGTTGATCACCATTGACTTAAGGCAGGACAAACAAGTAATCAGCTTAATCTGCAGCTAGGTAGATTTAGGTTGGAAACTGGGGAAAATGTTTAACTATAAGGCTAGTTAAGCATTGGTATAGGTTACCGAGGGAGGTTGTGCAATCCCCATCACTGGAGGTTTTGAAAAACAGATTAGACAAACACCTGTCTAGGTACAGTTAGTTGGTTCTGCCTCAGCAGTGGCACAGGATGAGGGGGATTGGATTAGATTAGTGTTTCTCAATGACTTGACTCTCAACCTCCTTACCAGTCCCTGAGATTTCCCTGACACAGTTTAGGAAGGCAGCAAGCCGGTCCCTGATATCAAAAAGGTCAAGAAACACTGGAGATGACGACGTCTCAAGGTCCCTTGCAGCCCTACATTTCTATGATTAGCCAGCTACCCCTCATCAAGCCCCAATCCCAGACACACAGGAACTACGTGGAAGTTCACATCATTAAAAAAATTCTCTTACTGCTGGCTTACTAAACAGCTATGTAAAGAAATTTCTCTATTATAGACCAACATTGTGAAACCTATAACATTAATGGGGAGGACTGAGGTCTCTTTACATCTGTTATGTAGTGCAAGGTTTAGTCCTTGCAGTTTAAAGCTTGAAGTCATTTTCATAAGCGGTTAAATGCAATTTATGCTGAAAATGAGTCATAAGTAACAAGTGCAGCTCTGGCTTAAAACTTTAAGTAGTAACCTGAAGGATTTACATATAAATGATGCCTACAGAAAATAGTTACCAATTCAAAAGCTTCCTCCTAGGAAGTTCAAACCAGTTTTTTTCCTTCCTCAGTCTATAGGAAGTCCCGTTCACACATGATCTGTATATCTCCACTTCAAAATAAGCCAGAAATTAAGTTCATTAAGCGTGAATGGGGAATAGCAAAGGGAAACTGATGTCAGGAGAAAAAGTGACCGTTTCAAATGAACTCAAATGTAGCCAAAACTAGAGACACTGGAAATATTGCATTAAATAACTATCTGCCCCACTGAGCTTCCATACCCATTTTCATAGGTTACGAGCAGCTCTGGAAACTATCAGGCTGAGAAACAGAACTGAACGCAACCCAATACAAAAATGGAATGAAGAAGATTTTAACATATGAAGTAACATAACAAGAGTCACTTGGACTTGTAGCCATTTTCCATTTCCTCTCAAGCAAATAGAAGTGCACTGCATTTTTAAAGCCAGTTTTACCACGGACAGGTTGTATCTTGTTCAGCAGATTGATCACTCAACTCCTCTCCAAGTTTAACTACTATTTAAAGAAAAACACTGAAGTCCAGACCCTAAGTTAATATTATGTATACATGATATGCTCTCTAGGTTCTACAGCATGATTCGTACCAAGGATGAACCAACAGCTTTAAGGGCTTAGTCTGTTTTGTGATACTATAGCTGCCAATACAAAAAACAGTGACTATTATCCTCAATTGGTCACAATAGGAGAATCATTTTTAGTTAATTGATACAGGCAGTATCCTATTGAGATAGGGCATAGCTAATTAAACCACACCATGTCAGCTTCAAAATTTTTAGACACACCTTGCATATACAGCCAAATAAATGAGTACAAAATATGGCAATCACAAAATTTAGCCGCCAGTATCGCCCTCAAGGCAGTAGGCTCTTGAAAATCCATTTCTCAACCTCCCAGTCTCTCTGCTTAAAGCTGCTGTTCCTTTGTGGACTTTTACTCATCTCTTACAACTTGTATCTTTTTCAGGTTATCAAGTCATTCAAAGATGAATTCTTCTCAAAAGATGGGGAGAAAGTGAAAAGATGAAAAAATAGCTCACCATTAGAAGGTACTCCACTGCTCTGTCAGGATTGTTGAAGCTGGCTCTCAGTGCTGCAATTACTTGCTCTCGCTCATAGCCCATTGACATGATCTCAGTCACCATATTCTCATAAGACTGACCTGTCACTAGAGGGGCAAAAATAGCACAGTTGTAAATGCGGTAAAAGGGTGCAAGCAGACTTTGAGAAATGCCAAAACGGAGACATTCACTCGAGAGGAAGTGAGGGAAAGTCAAACTAAACTTGCCAAATTCTGTCTATTTCATTTTTCAGTATGTTCAAGTTTTATATTAAGGACTCGACAGGATGGAAGAGTTCCTGGGGACAGAGCACAATGCAGGCTTCTAAGGAAGATTCAATGTGTTTGTGACACTCCTTGTACTAATAATTCCTCTTCCCCACTCTTCATTAAGGTCAAGGGCATCTTCACAGCTATCTAATATTCAGTTCCTGGCTTAATTAGAAAAAGCTTCCTGCAGTTCAAGGCTGGAAATTAATCCCACTAAGCTGAAATCTGTGCCAGATTGCTTTGGAAAGCCAAATAATGACTTAACACAACAGCTGGAATGGTCACCAATGGAAAGTGTGGACCAACTGACAGTTCTACACCACTGCAGCATGGTAAAGAGAGACAGTGAAGATCACCTGGATCGCACAATAAAGCGTTGGATGGATCAACCCAAGATGGCAGAGAAGGGAAGTTCTGAAAAGTAACAGAAGGCTTGAAGTACTGTTTAGTGATGCAAGTTTGTTTGTTTTTAAACAGTCAGTGGATAGTGAATTGGGTCCAACAAAATTTTGAGAGTGTTACATATTTATGGCCGCACCAACTGACACCCTCCTAACTTAATAGATTCTAAGTTCACAAGGCAGTCTGATCTTATCTGTCCTCCTGTATGATATGGGCTACATCTAATCTTGATTTAAAAATTGCAGAGATGGAGAAGCCACCACAATTCTTGGTAAATTGTTCCAGTGGTTAAGTATCCTATTAAAATATTGCACTTCGTTTCTAGTCTGAGTTTGTCTAGCTTCAAGCTTCCAGCCATTGGATCTTGTTTTACCTGAGAGATTAGACAGCAGAGATAAGATTAGTGCCCTTTATCAAATGTCTGTTTCCCATGTAGGTACATACAGACTGACCAAGTTATCCATTAATCTTCACTTCATTAAAAATTGATTGAGCTCTTGGGGTATCACAGAGAACATAGGCAGCAGCTTGGTGTACAGCCCTCCTAGGCAGGGCTTTCTACACTAGGCTGTTGCCTCCATCCTCAGATACATCTGAAGATGCTCCAGAGGTCCCAACACTAAGGTAAAGGGAAAAGGTGCACACGTGCCCTGCCTCATCATATGTAGCACACTTAAGGATTTTTTAAAGGAAAAAATTCAGTGTAAGAGCCTAGAAAGTACATTCAGACATATTACTATTAAATGCAAAAAATCAGTCATTTTACTCTAAATGCTTTGCTTCCTTTCTTTAAAAAAGAGCACGTTACACAAGTCAAGTAAAGGGCTGATTCTACCTTGAAATGTAACCTGACAACTTTCATGGTGTGGTGAGGGGCTAAGTGTGGCAAAGCTGATCAGTACTAACTGACTCAATGGAGCTGTACATCACTGTTCTAGATACCAGTGACATAGACAGGTCACTTAAGCAAGGTGGCAAAAACCATTCATAATTGCAATTACAGCAACTAACAGTTTTGTTTTCCTGTTACTTACCCCTATTCCCAATTTGCTAATTGTACTCTGCTAGGAGTACTAAGTAACAATGGAAAAGAATCTCATGTTTTGGGGCTGGCTCCCACTCGCCGAGCACACAGCCTGGGCGCCCCACACACGCAGCCTCAAGGGTGGCCTGGGAGCAGGACAGAGAGCAGAGTGGGACCAAGCAGCTGCCATGCAGGGGCAAGAGCAGCAGAGCTCCCAGCTCAGCGCGGCTGGGGAAGGGATGACCCCCAACATCCAGGCAGCCGGGAGCCGCTAGGCTGAGCTCTGTGCGTGTTTCCTCTGAAACCTATATTTTACATCTAACTTCAAAACAGACAAAAATAAAAGCCAATGAAGGTGTTTTGGTTGAACATCCCATTTTAAAAATTAAGAATTGCAAAATTTCATGCTAATAGTTTGACAGCCCTGGAGACTGATGTTCTAATTATCGCAGCCTAGAGCTGGAAAGCCCAATTCTCAGATTAGATGGTAGCTCAGCATCAACCTTCTCAAACTGCAGTCATTCTACTGCAACAGTCACCAAAGGAGCTAATTATTCAGATTACGTACTCACGTGCCCCTTATGGGCACTAGAGTGCCATCAATAGCACCACCACAGTTAGGAAACAAGGTGGGCAGTAGAGTGTCCATGCAGTGCATCATGTTCCTAGAACTAGAGTGTCAACAGCTGGGGCGTGGGGCGCACCAGACACTTTGGGATAGGGTTTCTTTGACTCAGATCTGTGCACAGCAGTGTGGATGCCAGAGTCTCAGGTTTGAGCATGGGTCAGAAAACTCTTAACCTAGGGTTAAAATGCAACATAGATGCTCAATTCCAGGGTTCCCTGACATGCATCCGCTGACTGGAATCCCACCAACCCTAGGCTTACACTGCTGTGTAGACATGCTCTTTATTATCTACAATGAATTTAGGGGGTAAGTGGAGATAACATACATAAGCCACTGGCTTATCCAAAATAACCTCATAGACTTTAAGGTCAGAAGGGACCAATATGGTCATCTAGTCTGACCTCCCGCATGACGCAGGCCACAAAAGCTGACCCACCCACTTTCCCTTGAAGTCTTTAAATTAAGTCGCAGAGAATCCTCCAGCCTGCGACCCCTGCCCTATGCTGCGGAGGAAGGCGAAAAACCTCCAGGGCCTCTGCCAATCTACCCTGGAGGAAAATTCCTTCCCGACCCCAAATATGGCGATCAGTAGAACCCCGAGCATACAGGCAAGATTCTACAGCCGGACCCTTATTTTACCAGCGATGGCTCGTTAATGCCTAATTGACTAAAATCACGTTATCCCATCAAACCATTCCCTCCATAAACTTATCTAGCCTACTCTTGAAGTCAGAGAGGTCTTTCGCCCCCACCGTTTCCCTCGGAAGGCTGTTCCAAAATTTCACCCCCTGACGGTTAGAAACCTTCGTCTAATTTCAAGCCTAAACTTCCCCACGGCCAGTTTATATCCATTTGTTCTCGTGTCCACATTAGTACTGAGCTGAAATAATTCCTCTCCCTCCTTGGTATTTATCCCTTTGATATATTTAAAGAGAGCAATCATATCCCCCCTCAGCCTTCTTTTGGTTAGGCTAAACAAACCGAGCTCCTCAAGTCTCCTTTCATAGGAAAGGTTTTCCATTCCTCGGATCATCCTAGTGGCCCTTCTCTGTACCCGTAAACCAAGTATAGAGTTGGACTCCCCATGGCATTAGTAATGTCAATTCAATACTTAACAAAAATCAGTTCAATTCTGAGTGACTACCACCTAGACTAACACTGTCAACACAGGGTCAATAACTTTGGCCCAGGTTTAAAGAAGTGCATGCACAAGTTACTGTAGTTGCGTGTGCATTTGCAATAAGGGATTAACCATTGTCTCTCCTTGGCCTTCCAAGTTTACAGAAAGAAACTTCTTAAAATACAAACTTGTAAAGTAACAGACTTGTGTTTTGAGAAACAGTGGCAGAAAACCAGTACAAGTACAATCATCTTAGGTGAGGTGATCTTAACTTACAAGATCAGCAATTCTTTCTACTGACACATGGATCATTTACTCATACTACAAATCACAAACTAAGACTCGCAAAAACATGCTTCATAGTGCAAGTGAAGAGCACTATCACTTCTGGTCCCTAACCACATTAAACTGGTCACTTTTTTCAAGTGCCTTTTGGGACCAACAGTGTTATCCAGGTGTAAACTAGAACACTAGATGAATGGGGAAAACTAAAGGAAATCTGAAAGAGATAAAGGTCAATTTATTCTAGCCTACTGCAGTACGCATCAACTAAGATGAAGGAGAAATCTGAATACTGGTAATTTATGCATCTATAGTCAACAGCAATCCATGCACTCAAATTTGATTTCTCTAGTCACTCCTAAGTAGTGTTAAATCAGGCTTGTGACTGGTACTCTAGGATCCACTTTTTTGTTTTGACAATCCAACAGTACCTCATTCATATTCAGTTGTGGATATTCTAACCTGCAGTGAAACCTGGACTGCTCCAATGAAAAAGGAGTAAACAGTCAGCTAACTTACACAGTGAGAAACACTGACAGATGTGCCATCCATCCTTGTAGCACATGAAGGGGGAAGAGCAGCAGGTTTATTCAAGTGGAGAGAGAAGGACCTCTCCATAGAAAGTAATCATTTTACTGGACAGACTGTGGCACTAAAATGTCCTTCCATAAAATCCTCTCTGGGATGTAATATGGCACAGAGTCCAAGTTAAAGACCAGACTGAGTCAGGATACCTGGGTTATAGATCCAGCTCTGCTAATGTGATGTGTGATCTTGGGCAAGTCATTTCTTTTCTAAGTCAGTTTCCACATTTAAAAAAATGTGAGTTTATGCCCACTCACCTCTGTGAAGAGTCTTATGAGTTATGGATAACAAGCACTGCATGTGTTATAAATTAAGACCAGCAACTCACTTCACAGGTCACTGCACTGTATCTAGAGATAATTACTGCAGAGACCATTTGTGACCAGAACTGCATTCAAATTAGTGACCCTAAATTCACTGGGTGCACATGCTAAATAGTACTGTCAAAGTTGGAACGGTTGTTTCAATATTGTGAACATAATGGCTGAGGGTGCAAGTCATTGGTTGTGTTTACTGGCCATAACATAAAACAAAACACACCAAACCCAGCATTCCATTCAAACCACTTCAAGTTGAATCACTGGGAAATCTGGAAAAACCAGAAGGGCTGTTATAAGTTTGTTTTCCAGTCTTTATACAACACATCTTTGTATACAAGTTGAAACCACCTCTGTACTAAAGCGAGAAGAATGTTTACATGAGGTTGATTTTACCACATTTACTTCTGTTCTTTGGGAACAGCACTTTGATTATAATCTTGAGGATAAAAAGGTACAGTAGAGGAGAGAATGCAAACAACTTATCTGTTAACCCACCATTTATTTCAGCTGCAGTGAAACAAGGCTTAAGTGCAAGCTAAAGTTTAGATAAACACTTACCAAGTGCACTTGTAGCATCCTCAAAAAGGTTTGATCGAGAAGTATCACCTGATGTACTGCAAGACAAAACAAGATCTCAAATACACAAGTTTGGAACACATAATTGGTAAGCAGAAGCAGCATCTGTAACTCTATGTTATTTCCTAAAGGAGTTAAGGGTGTCTAAGACCTGGTATGAAGCCAGAATTTACATACTTCTGTGCTCTAAGTAAATGCTACTGTTTTTAACTGTTACTCTTGCTGACTCCTATCAAGAATATCTACATTTGGAATACTGCTTATCCATTCAAGTGCTGACACCTGCTTACCTAAATATTGCCTTTAGGGCTGGGAGAAAAGTAAGGGTTGGATGGGATTTTTGTAAGTGCTCAGTGTTTGCCTAACTGCTCCCACAGAAGTCAACAGTAAAACTGACATTGAATTCAGCGGGAGCCGAATTAGGCCAATGCAGAGCACTTTTTAAAAATCTCTCAGTATCGCCCCTTGAAGGACAACTGATCAAAGTTTATCCATTCCCTTTAAAATTCCTGCGACATTTGAAGACCTTTGTTCCCACAGTTTGTCTGAATCCACTTCCAAAAAGGCAACCATTCAGAAGACACTGTTTAAATGGATGTGAATTTTTCTACATATAAAGAAAAACGTTCTGGAAAGAGTACCACGCTATCATTTGACACTGACAAGATTTACCAGAGCTAGAAATGCTACAGAGTGAGGGATCTGTTTTTACTAGTCAATGCCAGGGAAATCCACAGCCATACTCCAGAGGACAGTTATTTAAGAAACAGCTTGAGCAAGTGGGTTTATGGTAAAGCCTCCTGCCACAATCAAGCAAGATTTTTAAAAGAAGATTCTATTTCCATTACACACTCTTTCTATCCCTAATTCAGAGTTGGGCATTTACACCAAGACTTATTTCATATTCAGCCTGAAGTTTTATTTGTGGCCTTCTTCATTTCTCTCACACCAGTTTCTGTGACATCTTTGAATCTCCTGCTGCCCCTCCAGCCCACACTTGAGTGAACTTTAATATTTACAATCCAGAAGACAAAAAGTGTATTTAACTAAGAAGTGCTTGTATAAGTGAGTATCCACATTTTACTCACTTATATCAGTCCATATATGAAGTCATTCAATAACCAAGAACTCTCTCTCTTCAGACCATTTCCTGTGTTTGAGGTATCTGTTAACTACCATCTTCAAAATGAATAGGGAAGGGCAAACAAGATCTAAACAAGAGGTTCTCAACCTCTGAACTCCCCAGGACGCAAACGTCAAATGCAATTTGTCACAACCCACCCAACTTCCACAGACCTTTGCAGCTGGGTCAAGGATTGCTTTTATTCTGGATATTTTCTAATAGTGATAAAATGGAATAAGACAATCTTTTGGAATCTGTTTAGCAAAGGTGAGTACGATAGATTCCTTATAAAATTATTCTTTCCAGAAACTAAGTGAGATTCTAGTCAGAATAAGAACTTAACTAACAACATGTCTAGTGCATCTAACTAAGACGTTTCAAGACATGGTTTTGAGCTTCTGGAGGACAATCCATTTAAGTCCGGAAGGGCTTTACAGACATTAATTCACTATGGATCACAATACCCCAGGAAACAGGAAAGTATACTTAGCTTAGATGGGAAAACAGTCACAGTAATTCTGTGACACATCCAAGGTCAGAGATGTCTGTGAGAAAGCCAGAAATAGAACCTAGATTTCTGAAACCCACAGGGCTGGGATTCAATCATAAGATCGTCCCCTTTCCCTGAAAAAAGGTAGTGCACTCTACAAAGCTTCACACCGGCCAGACAGCCATATAAAAACTATTGTAATGGAGAAAAATAATTAGCCATCTTTTCACTCCATGTCCCACTTTAGTGGCAGATTTAATTTAAATCAAAGCTAAAGGAAAGACTAATGGCCAATTTCACATGGAATGGTTTCAACAATTTCCAAGTGGCCCATTCATACCTGTCAGTTGATGTTGGGCTGATAGCAGCTGTTGCCTCAACGGGCTTCTCTGCTGGTTTCTCTTCTTTAGTGGCACTTACAGGTACAGGTTCACAAGCCACTGCAGCTGGTGTTGGAGGGGTAGGGGCTGGGACTGGGGCTGGGGCTGGAGCAGGGACTGGTAGAGGAGTTGGTGCAGGGGCTGCAGCAGCTGTTGTAGTAGAACTAACAGTAGTAGTGGTAGCATTTGATTGCTGCGTTGTAGCTGGTGATGGTGTTGGAGCAGCTGCTGCTTTGGGCTACAAAAACAATGAAATAGAATTAAGATAGCACATTCCTGCTCTAAGTATGCTCTGCAAGGACCAGTTAGGCTTCAGATAGTAACTTGCAAACTCAAACTCTCCATTTAGTGGATTTTATAAAAGACATTTAAAAAATATGAAGGTGTATAGTTGAAAAACCTAAATTTACAACGTCTTAAGCATCTAAAGATACACATTTTTAAAGGCCATCATTTTGCAATCAGAACTGAAGTATTTATTTAATACATAATTACAACATCCAGTACTATGTTAGAAGCTTCCTGTTTTGCTTCATAACCAAGTACATTCAAATCCAAACACATTAAAAGAATGCCTACTCGTTTTTATAAGATGTACATTTCCTAAATATTATATAAGCAACAATGTTTATAGTGGAAATTCTTTAAGATAATCATCAGCAGATTCTTGACGAGTGAAGAGAGTGCAAGTTGTGACCACACAAATTTGAAATAAGCTGATAAAATGAAAATTTGACATGTAACTGTTATTTTGTTGGAAGGTAAAGTACCAAGAGTTAAGATTAGAAGTAAATCCTTAATATTAAGCTTAACCCACTACCAGTATGCCTAGGTACTAGAGCAGAGGTGGGCAAACTACAGCCTGCAGGCCACATCCGGCCCGCAGGACCCTCCTGCCCAGCCTCTGAGCTCCTGGCCCAGGAGGCTGGCCTCCCCTGCTGTTCACCCTCCCCCGCAGCCTCAACTCGCTCCGCCACCTGACCCAGTGCTCTGTGCTGCCGGGTGGCACGGCTGCCTGTCCTGGTGCTCTGGGTGGCACAGTTGTAGCGCCACCAGCGCTCCAGGCAGCGTGGTAAGGGGGCAGGGAGCGGGGGGGGGGTTGGATAGAGGGCAGGGGAGTTCGGAGTGGTGGTCAGGGGGCAAGGGTGTGGACAGGGGTCGGGACGGTCAGAGGGTGGGGAACAGGGGGGGTTGAATGGGGGCACGGGTCCCCAGGGGGCAGTCAGGGAGAAGGGGTGGTTGGTTGGGGCAGGGCAGTCAGGAATGAGAGGAGGGGTTGGATGGGGTGACGGGGGGCAGTCAGGGGTGGGGGTTCCAGGGGCTGTCAGGGGACAGGGGGGTTGGATGGGGCAGCAGTTCCCGGGGGGCTGTCAGGGGGCAAGAAGCAGGAGGGGCCGGATAGGGGGCGGGGCCAGACCACGCCTGCCTGTTTGGGGAGGCACAGCCTCCGCTAACCGGTCCTCCATACTATTTTGGAAACCCAATGCAGCCTCAGGCCAAAAAGTTTGCCCACCCCTGTACTAGAGCACCATTTTCAAAATACTGCAGAGCATTTTAGATATATAGTTACCACCGAAGTCCACAGAAGTCATGCAGTGTCTTTAATATAAATTAGTTAGCAATATGTGACAGGTTTGCTATTACAAACATGATGATTTCTACAATTCTCTCTTTCCTACCACTCACCACTTGAAACATGTAAAACTTATTTACATTCAATATTAAGTCCTCATATATGGCCCCCTCTAATTTGCCACAGCTGTCAAAATTCACAGGTCCACTTCCTTGAACAAATCATGTTTTTTCCTAGTTTAAACTGTTGAAGTTGACACAATGGACCACAGTCATGAGTTCTGAAAGGCAGCCACTAGAAACTTTGGAAGTTCTGAGCCTGAGGATTTAATACTGGTCTTCCTTCTTTAGTGAATGAACTCATGAACAGGAGGACAAGAATGTAACCCAAGTAGGTAGAATGAAACATGGGGAGATTGTAAGAAAGGGTGGACTGTAAAATTCAAACTCCACTTATCACCCAGGAGCCATCAAAATGTTGTTGGAGATTTTTGCATTCTAGTATTGGTGTTCATTATTACATGCTGCAAGTTTTATGCACAGTGGAGTGAATAAAGGACAAAGTTTCAACTCTGAATCTCCCCTATACACACACTTCATGAATAACATAACTCTCAGATAACTTAAATAGACTTTAGTGGTTCTGTAGGTATGCACTTACATGTGTAATGCTGAGAACCACAGTAAGAACTCTTTACAAAATGGATGCGACTTTGATGAGAAAATTGCAACTTACTTTTGTCACCATAACCACCACAAAGTTCTTCTCATCGATTTTGTATTCTTTAAGAGCAGTATCATCATTAAGGATTTTACCTAGCAAATTCAATATAAAAGTTATTGAGAAGTCATTTAACAGTTTGTTAGCTCATCTTAATATTCCATTAGTGCAAACAGTATCAAGTACCTAAAAAATAGCTATATGCAGGCACTTGAATATGCATAAGCCAAAGAAGAATGTTTTACCCCTAAACTTCTCTCTGCAGAGCTCCCAAATAAAATTTTCCTGCTGTGCCCTTCTATAGCACAAGTTATTTGAAGCCAGTTCTGACTATTCTGACAACATTTTCAACACTACACCAACAGTGTCAAATATGTTCCATAATTTTGAAAATAGGATTGTCATCTCAAGGAAAAGGTTTTGTTCAGCGTTTCTCAAAGTTGATCTTTTCAAACACTAGAAAAAATACTTCAATATATCAATCAAATAATTTAAATTTGCCTAGTGCTTAAGATAAAGAAAAAAATGTCAATATCCTCCATGCTTTATAGCCCTACTGCCTTATTGTGACTTTGTTAGCCTTTCAGAGCCAGCAACTGATCAGCATAAATGCATCTGCATGAGGCAAGCTTGTGACTCTGCAATTTTACCAATTTAAACTTAGGAGACTCAAATACTGGCTTTATGTGAAACAGGCTTAACCTTTCTTTCATCCTGTCTTGCAAAAAGATTAAAGTAGAGACAAGACAAAAAAAAAAAAAAAAACAGTGGTGCCTTTCTAATTTGCACCACCATTGTTGATTAGCATCTTTTGTTATTAAGTATATATGACCATCTTCTGCTGAAGTTCACTTATACCAGTTTGGTTTAAAACTTCATTACACTACATAAATATCCTGTAAAAGTAGTTTCAGTTATAGCGTCACTATAGAACTCTAGTCTTTGAGAAATTAAGTGAGATAAGGTTAGAGAATACTATCCTACTATAAAACCGAGCAATAGTCTCCGTTCTAACCGTCAGGTTTCCTGCAGAGGCAGCAAGTCTTGAGGAAGGGTTGGGACTAACATACATATGCACCTTTACAACGGATCCCATCCCCACATTAGTGGGGTTTAAAAACAATATGCTGCCCCAGCTGTAGTTAACAGGAGATTTCCTTGGCCTGTGGTGTACGCAGTCTGGGCACTGAGGATATGAATAGAACAGTCTCTCACTCACGTGGCTCCAGCTGGGAGTTGAAAGTAGACTTGAGTCCTAAATGGTTTGGTCATTTGAACACCAAAGGTGAAACGTGGATGCAGTGTCTGAACGGCCAACATTTGCATTGGTCTATTTGCCCACTGAGGATCCTTTATTATCTTGTAAGCTGTGTGGGAAAGGAACTACCACCATCTGTATGCACAGGACTCTGCACCACATCCCCAAAAATACTCTGTTAAAGCCTCTAGGGACTACTGTAATATAAATACGAGACTACAACGAAGTTATCCTCACCTTTGAGCAGTTTACTGTTTTTTAAAGCAAACCACAACAATTCCACCAGGTTGAACCAAAGCCTAGCACAGTGCTTTTAAAAAAAAAAAAAAAACCCCACACGGAATGCCAAAACGGGTCCTCCCCACTCACCTTCCTAAGAAAGGGTTTTATGCCATATGCAATGACACCACCAGTACCTTACTTCTAAATTAAAAAAAAAAAATCTTTGAGCAATAATGGTGGATTATGGAAACATGAGTCTTGACTCCTTAGTTCAGACTTTAATTCTGTATCTTATTCCCTATCATCCCTATACAATTTTATTTGGATTAGACAATTTGCACAGTGCTGCCAAAGAGACATAAGCATTTGAGAATCTCAAAAGTGCAGCTACTTGTGTTAAATCCTGTGCCCTGCTGTGTCAGGATTTTTCAGCCCCATAACCAACAGAAGTTTCAGAATTGCATGCAATTTTAAATACATGCATGAGACATTTTATGACAAAAGTTTTCTAGTTAATATATTTAGAAATCCATCTTTATGAACTGAAGTCAATAAGAACAAATCAGGCAAGACAAGTCCATTTCACTATCCTGGGGACTTTCCTGACTGTTTGTTATTGTTCTGCCTGACTTAAGCCCTCCAGGACCAGAGATGTGAAGAGAATCCAGAACAGCTGCCTTTACTGTCTCTCCCCTTATCTCAAATGTGGGGTTTCCAAGTTTAATCTTAATTTTCTATTTCCTTTTTTATTTATGCTAAGTGTCCCTATGTGTTTTTTCTCTTAAGTTATTGACATGTGCACTCAGCCTTAACTCCAATTTAAGGACTTTTTTGCCTCTGAAGGAGAACAAACAGATTTTTCTGAGTTCCAGAAATCCCACCTTGCTGTGTTGGGGAGAGGTCAAGGCAGCTGCTTCCAATATGTTAAGGATATCAACAAGGCTTTTTTGGGAGAAGAAGGAATCTGAGAGAGTATTTTGGTCCTTGAGATAAGTGTCCTCTGAACTCAGAAATGAAGCTACGAGAAGGAAGGAGAGTGGATTCAGACATTTTAAAGCCAAAAGGGACCATTATGCAAGAGGTCAGACTAGATGCTTGTTACATAGCCACTGGATTTCACCAAGCAATTCAGGCATCAAGTATTAAGAATATGATTTTAAACCCTAATGTCTATCTTCCATGGCCAGTTTCTCATTGGTATATACTGTATGTTTCTAGGTGATTTTTGTGATGCACCTGGAAAACTACTACTGAGAGCTGACCCCAAAATACCAAGAACTCCTTCTGCTGATGAGACAGCTTGTTTTGTTTTTTAGTACTTCTAAAGGCTAAACAAAATCCTAATCCTTGGAACAGGGGGATATGGAGTAAGAGGTCAATGAAAAGCAGAAAGTTTGTCAGTTTCAGATGTAATCTTTACTTTAGAAGATGTTACCTGCATAAATTAGTTTTTGGCCAGCTACTGGAAAAGCATCTTTCCCCTTTTCTGATTCGATCTTCTCTTTCAGCGCCTTCACCTAAAGCACATAATTCTTGTTAGAGGAAAGTAGATTCACACTTCAAATCCCGCTAACACTGTGTTTGTTTCAACAGAACAGCAGATACAAATAGACAAAGTGTATTTCAATCCCAGGTTTGGAACATTATGTCACAAAAGTCAAACTGCCAAAGAGCTTTCCTTCCAGCCTCCTCTTGGAGCAATATTGTTTGAGGGATTTTCTACTAAATCAAATTAGAGTTACAATCCAGTGTCACATTACAATCACTCCCCTGACAATTATGAAATATAGATCTAGAATTCAGTGAAAAGTGAAGATGAGATTTGACGCAGAAAGTGCTCATTAAAGAAATGAGGTATCACGCCTAGTGGCCCTTCCCTAAAGCACTTGCTCAGAATACATGGGACAAGCACAGAGTAGACAAGAGATTTAAAAAAAATAAATATTCCCCCCCCCCCAATAGAATGATGATCTCACTATCTATAAATTCAGTTGCACTGTCTTTAATCACTGCAGTCACTAAGTGATCTGCTAGAGCAGAGGTTCTCAAACTTCACTGCACCGCGACCCCATTCTGACAACAAAAATTACTACGTGACCCCAAGAGGAGGGACCAAAGCCTAAAGCCACCCAAGCCCTGCTGCCCCAGGATGGTGGGCTTAAGCCCCAATTGGGGGACCTGTAAGCTGATCACCACTGCCCTGGGCAGTGGGGCTTGGGCTTTGGCGCAGCGTGGTAGAGTTCGGGCTTGGGCTTTGGCCCTGGGCCCCAGCAAGTCTAATGCCAGCTCTGGCGATCCCATTAAAACGGGATTGCAACCCACTTTGGGGTCCTGACCCACAGTTTGAGAACCGCTGTAGACCACTGTGAGGGGCAAGTTGTCCAGTTTTGCTGCTGAAGTTAGATGACTCCTATCCAGAGGGACTATATTCTGGTAGTAATGTGCAAAAGGATCACTAATGACTGTTCAGAATACATAATTAAATAAATGCTTTTATACTAATGCACTTAGAATGTTAAATATAAACACTCAAATGTAGTGTACCCGGAAGCATTTTACATTTGTTGCATTTATCCCTTGACAGTTCACAAGAACCGTGACATCTTTCAAACAGGCAATCTGAAAGTCACACCCCCATGCATCCACAAACTAACCTAGCTAGCTTCTAGAGGATTTCCATACTTGTCTTTCAAAAGTATACAACACAAGCTGGTGCAGGGTCAGTAAAAAAAAAGACACTGGGGTTGAAAAGTGCACAACATGCCTAACCCAGAGGACTATGCTTACTAACCAAGGCAAAAGATCCTTGTGTCCTAATATCACAATTTAAGTCAATACTACTTGTGCCCTATGTAGCTGCTACATGATCAATATTGTTTAATTTTCAAATGCAGCTTACTACTAAGGCTAGCCCAAAGCCGAAATATACTCAAATGCTTGCGATTCAATATCTGATAGATTTCTTAACTTAGGTATTACAAAAAGCTGTCAAGTTATGTCACTTAACACTAGTGAAATCTGTCAAACATTTGCCCTTACATGTTTCTTGTATCTTTCCTGGCATCACTTTGTTTTGTAGTTCTTTCTGCCTCTCCTCTCCAGTTCCCTAGCCCCTACCCCCCAACTTTGCTTCTTCCATCTTTTTTCTGCTACATTATACATTTTACACACTTACAGTATTTTAACTTTCTCCCAGCAGCCCCTCCCCACAGGGCTTAGAAATGAGAGCCCACTGTCCAAGGGAAACTCACGTGAGGAGTCACGCCTTCCTCTTTTTCCAGCTGCTGGGGAGAAGACTGTGCTGATATTCCCATTAGACATGCTGCCCTGGGACCTATCAGAAGCTCTCTCATATCAGCCTCCCAGCTAATCAGTTGTATTTCTATTGGAAAACTAGCCAGGCTCTTGACTTTGGATCTGTTACAACTCCATGACCTCTACATGGCTTTACCATGGACAGGATTTTCTTTGTTTATAAAGGGCACTCTATTCCCCTCTGAATTTTTCCTGCAATACTATTGACTTGCTGGCAAGCTGCATTATATTTACTTAGGATAAAACTGACATTTTATTATTTACTGTTTACTCCAAAAAGGCTTTACATGAAGTCCACAAAACCATGACTGTTCAGATGTAAATTCTTCCTAGACTACTTCTTGAGATTGAAAGACATTAACCTTGTTTTTGAAACGTTAACTTAGGCTGTCTCTACACTGCCACTTTCAGAGCTAAAACTTTAGTCATTCAGGGGTGTGAAAAAACACCCCCCCCGTGCGACAAAAGTTTTAGTGCTGAAAAGCGCCAGTATAGACAGCGCTTTATCGCCAGGAGATAAAGCTACCACTCCTTGTTCAGGGTGGTTATTTTTTTATCGCCAGGAGAGCTCTCCCCCGGCCATAAAGCGTGACTACACTGGCCACGTCACAGAGCTGCCGCAGCCGTGCTGTAACATGGGCAGTTTAGTCAGACCCTAAGTCTGTATCATTTGTTACCACAATAAACAAACCTGTAAATGTGATCTGTAAGCAAGTTTGATAAAAGTTTTAGGGACTCTAGACTAAAAGCTGTCATTAGCAGCTGAACTAATTAGAACTTGGCTGATCGCGGTCACACTCAAACTCAGGCCTGGTCCACACTAACCCCCCACTTCGGACTAAGGTACGCAAATTCAGCTACGTTAATAACGTAGCTGAATTTGAAGTACCTTAGTCCGAACTTACCGTGGGTCCAGACGCGGCAGGCAGGCTCCCCCGTCGATGCCGCGTACTCCTCTCGCCGAGCTGGAGTACCGGCATCGACGGTGAGCACTTCCGGGATCGATTCCAGAAGATCGATTGCCTGCCGCCGAACCAGGAAGTAAGTGTAGACGTACCCTCAGCCATCACATTCAGTTGCCCTGCCCTTTGACCATGCTATTTCATCTTCCACGTACATGTTTAACACCCATTTTGTAAGGATGTTGTAGATTTTGTCCCCTTCCTTTGGGAGACTAAGGCTAAGTCTACAATGGTTTGGTAAGGTGCATAGTATAGCTGCTCTGTCACTGGGAGCAAGCTCTCCCAGTGAGATAGTTTGAAAGAGCAAACTTAGGACTTGTCTACACAGGGACATCTAGGAAAAAGTTCATCCAAATTAACTAAAAGTGTGAATTTGAAGTGGATTAGTTAAACTGCATTAAATCCATGTGAACACCCTCATTCAGAATCAGAGTGGCCTTAATTTGGTTTTGCTGAATTTACTTCTGAAGACAAATTAAGGCCACTAATTCTGAACTATTTAATGCATTTTAACAAATCCACTTTAAATTCACACCTTCGAATTCAGATTAATCTTCCTGAACATCCCTGTGTAGATAAGCCTATAGGTGTCCATCAGTTTAAAAACAAGGCATATATTAATTTCTGACACTGTGGGCCAGTTTATCCTCAATCATGCTTGTGCAACTCCACTGACGTCAATGTGGATGCATCGGTGTAACTGAAGGTCAAATTAAGTCATAAATTAAGAGAATTTTTATTGACCAGCTGAATTTATTACCATTTTATGCAATACTCAAGTTGTTTCTAAAACAGCAATTTCTAAAAATATACACACTTATTTCGATAAACCTAAAGGACCTCAATCACACCCTAAAGAAACACATTTACTTAAGTTTAAAGTGGTTGTTTCTCTCAGAAAAATAACCAGAATTAGAAGTTTTTCTGCTGTTACCAAGTCAGTACAGGTGTAATCTGTCACAAAATGTATTCAGTACAGAAACCAACAGACTTCTACTGGAAACAGAAGTAAATTCCTTAAGACATTCCAGCTATAATTAGTTTCTGCAACTGTAAACTCCCCTGGTCTTTTGGACTATCAAGCCAAGACTCTCCTCACCTGCAGAGGGCTTATGAGTAATGCTAGACCTGTGTCATGGTTGCCATTGATTCTATAATCAGGTTTAATTATTTATGACTCAATTTTATATTAAGCCATTTGATCACAGAAATATTAAGCAACTCAAGTTTCACTAAGAGCTACAAAGTTAAATCTTTGAGTAGAGATGAGACAAACAGACCAGTTGCTCAGCAGTACCACCAGATTAGGGGACGAAGTGAAAACTTAAACTGACTTGTACATTTGAAAAGCAAGCAATGTTAAAGAGGCAGCAGGACAACTAAGGAAACATCCATAACCTTATGACCACTGTTCTCAAAGCACACACCAACCAGGCAGATATCCAGCCTGCTGAGTAAGCATTCTATATAACCCCTTTTCAAAGAGCAAAGCTTGACTCCACCCAATCTAGCAGCCAAATACAGCTATCAACTCTTGAGGACCAAGAAGTGTTTCTCCACTGCTCAGAGTTCCATCCTTTTAATACTTAGGCCATGTCTACATTACAGCTGCTACAGCAGCACAACTATACCACTGTAATACCGCAGCGTAGGCACTTCCTACAACGAAGGAAGGGGCTTTTCCATCGCTATAGGTAATTTACCTCACTGAGCAATGATAGCTAGGTCAACTGAAGAATTCTTCTGTCAACCTAGCCACATCTATACTGAGGGTTAGCTTACTATAGCTACAGCTTTGGGGGTGTGACTTTTTCACATCCATGAACGCAATAGCTATGTCAACCTAGCTTATAAGTGAAGGGCAGGCCTTACACAAATTATTTCATAGCAAACTGATTTCATTCAGCTAGGGAAGTTTAGAGGGACTGTAGCAAGGTAGCTACTGGCCTCTTCCACAGCTGACAGCTCTTATGATTAGACAGAAGAGTCATGCAGACTGAGGGGATGCCCCTCACACATACCACTGATTAAGGTAGAACCTATAGCACGTAATAGCCCTTGAATCCTTCAAGTCCCCAACTGGAGATGAAGTAATAGTATGGGAATTCTTCCAATCAGCAAATTTAAACATCCTGAAAACCTGGATTTTGACGCTTTTGAAAGAAGTGCCTCACCCACTTACCACTGTAATAGTTTGCAACAAATCTAGTTCTTATATTTAATGCATTGCTGATTTTAACTCAGCTCTAATGGTCTAGTGACTTCACTATAGAGTAAGCAAAGGATTCTCCCCATTAGCTCCACAGCCTCCAACACCCTCAGGGATCCTCATTTATCATCTGCACCTAGTTGCTCTGAAGATATAGAAGTTGAATGTTTTACACAAGGTAAAAATGCTGTTAATGCTAAGTAGAAAGTCAGGAAATGCAAGAGTTAAGGTTCCTAAAGCAACACTACAGTAACTCACAGTAAACATGTCCTTTTTATTCCTGTTTTCTTCTTAAGAATTAAACGTATAATACACAGGTTGTGCAAAATGGTCACATTACCGCTTTACCTTTTGCATTCTGGCTTTCACCCTGCAACCTTAAAAATGGCATTATGAAGTTTGGTTTATTTTTAAGAGAAATTGCCCATGCTTAATGCAGTTGGCATTTAAGTAGTCCCAATAGGCTGTACTGATGACAGTAAGATTAATGAAGGTGGTAGAGCCAAGTTCATACCTTTCTATGTATTGTTTGGCTGGACACAGTTTCTACAAAGCTAGTGGGGCAGGTATCTTTTGCTTGTGATGTCTCTCTTGACACTTGATGGCTAGGAACTCGTATCTTTTCAAATGAAAACCTATACTGCACAGACCAATCAAAGATTTTGAAGACCCTAAAAATCCACATGATTCACAATTCCCTCATGTTGGGGATGAGACAGTTTACAGGCAGCTGTGTTTCAATAGACACTTACAGGCATCAGCATACAAACACTACACCCAGCGGATGCCTAAGAACAGCAATGCCTTAACTGTCAGTCTAGGCAGAGAAAATGGGCATTGTGATTTTTGAGGGGGAGCACTGTATCATTAGGATCCAATAAAAATCTTAGATGCCTATATACAAAGCATGCTTATTTATTTAAAAAAAATTGTAAACTGAGTGTGCACATGTCAAATGAGCACTATTTACAAACCAAATTTCAAAGTTCAGTTTGCTATTCAAGTTGTAGGAAAGTGCAGCAGTAATTGGAGTTGTGAAAGGCAGAAAGCTGGAGTGCATGAACAGATTTCCCCCCTCAAACTTTTTGTTGTTGTTGTTTTTAACATCGGCTTTCAGCTGAAGCCTTTCAACCTACAGGGATTTCTTTTTGCAAGTCATAAGCAGTGTTCCCTCTAATTTTTCCCTCTAATTTATGTGCATCAATATGGAGGTGATGTGTGACACATCACCTTCATATCGGTGCACAAAACAAAATTCATGTGGTGGGGTTGGGGCCAAGGGGTTTGGGGTGTGGGAGGGGGCTCAGGGCTGGGGCAGAGGATTGGGGTGCAGAGGTGAGAGGGCTCCGCTTGGGGGTGTGGGCTCTGGGGTGGGGACAAGGATGAGGGGTTTGGGGTGTAGGAGGGTGCTCCGAGGCTACAGCAGAGAGAGAGGACTTCCCCCGGCCCTCTCTCCCCGCAGCAGCACCTGGGCTGGGAGGGAGAGGCGCCTCTCCCACTGCGGCAGCTCCAGGGCTGGGGCCAAAGGATAGGTGCCTTCCCCCGGCCCCTGCAGATCCAGCCAGGGCTTGGTTCAGGGAGAGGTACCCCGGCCATGACAGGTCTGGGCCGGGGCTGGGTTTGGGGAGGGGCACCCCACGACAGGGCCGGGCAGGGCCGCCCGCGTTCAGGCTGGGTCGCCGCGTCTGGGCTGGGCCACCCACCTCCCAGGATTTCCAATAAGGCCCCAGCAGCGGCTGGGTCCGGGCCGCGGCATCCCGGCCAGATCGGGGTAGGGGCGCCCCATCCACAGCAGGTCTGGGCTGCAGCATAGTTGAGGCTGAAGGGCCGCCCCAGGGGCTGGTGGAGAAGCACCCCTCCCCCGGCCATTTCCCGGGTGGGTTCCCTGAGCACCTGCGTGTCACTAAATAGTCTGCGGCACAGCTGCAAAGCTTACAGGGAACTTAGGTCATAAGTGAGGGACAGTACAGAGTAACAAACTGCTTTGCAGATGTAAGTTTGCAAGCTATGCTTTAATAGATTTTTTGCTCTCCCCTATTTAGAACACCATTTTAGAAACTTAAAATAAGTTTCCTACTAGCCAACCCACTGTTTGTTTCTGCACTACCACTAAACTGAACTGTCACCATTCCCAGAGGTTTGGTGATGACTATGCAGCAGTAAAGTGACCTCAAATTGTTCACAGGTCTCACAGAAGTAGTGGTTACTTGTTTTTTGTAATCTCACTTGTGACTTTTTAAAAGCAAAAAGTTTTAGTCTGGTGGGAACTGTCATGTTCCTTGTCACAAATAAAAATACCTAGCACACATCCAAGAGCTTCCCAGGATGAATCCTTGGTAAATAATAAGTCAACTACTGATTTAAAAATTGCATTTTACAGTGCTGCTACAAAGTTCAGCGAGAGTCCCAGGCAACCATCTATATTCAAACTAAGATTTTGATTACACTGAGTTTTTACTTTGCAACTAAATCAGTGCAAGATACTCAGTGTGGACAAAAATTACGTTAATGGCCTGTCTGACTCTAGCTCTTAAGTGGGGCTGGTAGACGGTTTTAAAGTAATCATCACTTTTGTTATTACAAATGTTAAATATTTAAAAGGGATGTCTGGTTTTATTTAATTCCATATGCTGGGAATATTCACTTCATTTGTTTTTTCTACCACCATTTGATCCACAGTTACTGCAGCGGGGGGAGGGACGGATCAGCGTTTATGGCACACTCCTCATCGGTACCCGGCCCAGCTAATGATCAACCAGCAGACCAAATTTGGTGGTGAATCCTGGTCACGTACTACCTGAGGCACGTTGCGCACACGCTAAGACGACGACGCCTGAAGCAGCAGCTTCCAGTTCAAATGGATTGTTAAGTACAGTATCAGTGGATTCAAAGCATATACAAAGTTCTTACCCATCTTATAAGTTCTATAGGTTGCTCACAAAACATTTAAACCAAAGCATTTTATACTTTTTTTTGTATTTCACTTTGAACACAAACTAGTGGACTAGTGTCCACGTTCTGGTTCTCAAGCATTGCCGTCTAGCCTTTGAAAGGGATATTTGCACTGTGATGATTGCTATATAGTGTGTGTTCAAAGTCAGCCCATGCCATTGCTGCTAGATTAAGAAACAAACTGACTGATAGCCTGAAGTGGTAAACTGACCAATATAACAGGTTTTATTCCCCTCCACCAAGAATACTAAAAGACAATGGACCAACATCTCACTGATCACTAAAATAATCAGTATATTAGTGCAAGGCCAGGTCTACACTAAAAAGTTAAGTCAACCCAGCTACATTGCTCAAAGGTGTGAAAAATCTATGCTCCTGAGAGAGACAGTTAAGCCAACCTTTCCCCTAGTGTAGACAGTGTTAGGTTGATGCTACTGCCTCTTGGGGAGGGGAGTTAAGTACAAAAATGGAAGAACCCCTCTCGTCACTGTAACAAGCACTACAGAGGAGCAGCTGCAGCATTTCTAGTGAAGACAACCTAAGACAACTTCACTGGTAAGGGGACACCTAGCTCCAGCTTTTAGTAGAAGTATCAAAAACCGTCTTGGTTGACATTAGCCTACTTTACAGTAAGGCCTTTTACATGGGACGCCAGGTTTTATTTATCCTCAATTTATATAATACCTCTGGACCAGGAGCAGAATAGCAAACTGCCTTAACAGTTGCATTTAGAGACATGGCAATTTAGTGAGAAAGAGAACAAAAGTTCTATTAACCCAACCTGGTTCACTAGTTTTGATGTTTCTGCCATGCTCTCATACCAGTAATACTGAGACAATACCAGGACTTTAAAGTCCATTTGCCAGTAGGAAATAGGATTCTGTCCCTGATAAGCATATGGGGGGTGGGGGAGGGAAGACTAACCCAAATCGTTTTCTTTAAAACGCTTCTAGACTTCTGTTTGTGAAGCTATGCTTTTGCAGGTGTACCAAATTTAAACTAATGCAGTTCTTCCCTCACAGTTTGCAGAGAATCAGAGGGGTAGCCATGTTAGTCTGTATCCACAAAAACAACAAGGAGTCTGGTGGCACCTTAAAGACTAACAGATTTATTTGGGCATAAGCTTTCGTGTATAAAAAAACCACTTCTTCAGATGCAGAGAGGCAGCTGTCCATAGATTTCTCAAGCAATATCAAGGGGAAATTAACACAAGTTTCAATTCTCATTTTCAAAAACCCTATGGGCAGGAACTTCACTCTGCTGATGACAGGAAAAAGCTCTGAGCATTACAGGCAAGCACTGAAGTTATTTGAGAGAGAAAAGGCTAAAAAAAAAAAAAAAAAAACACACCAAACCCAGAACCCAGGAAAGGGGGTAGAACAGAGGTCTATTTGCCCAGTAGTCAAGACTAAGGTGAGTGTAAGATTTCTTCTTTCAGCAGAAGCAGGGGTAGATTTGAGATTTCAGACACCTGCTAGCCAAAAGCTGATACACGAGATAGAGTCACGTTTCTATTTGCCTTCCCAATACCTGAAAGTTTGTGGGGGATTGGCACAGCAGGACAGAAGAAAAGAGAAATGCAACTGGATTTCTCACTGCTAGACCTTGAGCGTATCTGGGTAGACAGTTTAGACCTCTCACAGGTAGGTCTGGTAAATTTTTCAAAGCACTGGTCTACATTCCCAAAATTTTCACCTTAGCAAAATCAACAGTAATGGGTCAGCAAGCTCCTCAGCCAGCTCTTCTAAACTCTTGGATGCAAATTATCTGGACCTGCTGATTTATAAATATCTAACTTTAGTAGCAGC
The DNA here is from genome assembly GCF_028017835.1 of Emys orbicularis. Classification (NCBI taxonomy): domain Eukaryota; kingdom Metazoa; phylum Chordata; order Testudines; family Emydidae; genus Emys; species Emys orbicularis. The sequence goes on along the minus strand of NC_088688.1, from coordinate 133,570,011 downwards.
TGTTTAACATCCTCATGAATTACTACTGGAATAGAAAGCGTCATTATATGATACAACTACATCACCTGGACTTTTTCCCAAATAACGAACAGAAATATTCATTGAACATTTCTGTTTTATTTGTTAGCACATAGCCCCCAAAAGTCTGTAGTAAAGTTAGCTTGATAGTTAATTGCCCATGCTCTGAACTTCATCCCAGGAAAGGTGTGATCATAGAAAGGAGTATAATACAAAAATTAAAAAAAAAATCCACATAGTTTAAGAAGTTAGGGTAGGCATACAAAATTACGAGAGAGGATGTAAACATGTATGGTTATAAAATAGCTGAGAGTCCCCAGTACTTCAGAGATAATAAATAATCCTATAAGGCCACACTGTAATGTATCTGAACAAAATTAGTGGTGAGCATATTCTGGCATTTCATGCAGTCTTAACATTCCCTTAATGAAGACTTATGGAATACAATATATTTATATTAAGAAATGCCAGAGAATACTGAGGAGGATTAGAAAACCAAAGAACTGGATTTTACCCTTCCCTAGCCTGAGAACTCAAACTGTGGCTATAAGACTGGAAGCAAACAGAATTTCCAAATAAAAGCAAAATGTGCTTTACAGAAAAATACAAGTTTGACTTCTCAAAAGGATGTCTCACCTTGCCCACAGATCTTAATTTGGAGGAAAGCATGACAAATTATGAAGCAAAAAATTACACTACTAAATGTTTATTCTGACAGTGTAGAATTTTGAAGTTACTATTTTTGCAGAGTCATCCACTGAGTATCAAGAAGCAAAGTAAAAAGAATGAGGCGTACCTGTGGCACCTTAGAGACTAACAAATGTATTTGAGCATAAACTTTCGTGAGCTAAAACCCACTTCATCCAATGCATGTAGTGGAAAATACAGTAGGAAGATATATATACACACAGGGGACATGAAAAAATGGGTGTTGCCATACTAACTACACCAAGAGTAATCAGTTAAGGTGGGATATTATCAGCAGGAGGGGAAAAAAACATTTTTTAGTGATAATCAGGATGGCCCATTTCCAACAGTTGACAAGGTGTGAGTAACAGTGGGGGGGGGAGGGGAAACAGCATGGGGAAATAGGTTTTACTTTGTGTAATTACTCATCCACTCCCAGTCTTTATTCAAGCCTAATTTAATGGTGTCCAGTTTGCAAATTAATTTCAATTCTGCAGTTTCTCATTGGAGTCTGTTTTTGAGGTTTTTTTGTTGGAGTAGTGTGACTGAGGTCTGTAATCGAGTGACCAGGGAGGTTGAAGTGTTCTCTGACTGGTTTTTGAATGTTGTAAGTAAGGCCCTTACACTTCACAGCTTCCCCAACTATTTGTGCAGTAGCAGTTAAAGGAGCAATGTAACTAGCCTTTAAAGGGGAAACAAGATGCCACATAGCAACTGACAAGTGATAAAAAACATCAGGGATGAAGGACATGTAAGTACATCTTCTTGCCTAGAAAAGGAAAATAGACAGGTTTGAATTCTGCACAGCTTCATAAGAACATTTTTCCTCCAACCAATGTGAACATTAGTCCCCTCATAGGCAGATCATTCTTGTGTTTCTGCTAGCATGTCTGGAAAAGTAACTTGTGAATGAACCACATATTTGGGGTGGAGAAAGCCACAAAGGACAAAAATAGGTGTATAGAGGGAAGGATGCCTTTCAACTGTTCTTCACAATTATGGAAGTTTAATTTTAGATTCATATCTACTTCTAAACAAAGGGATCTTCTCTTTCGCTACTGTAAAGCTGTGAGAGAAGGTTTGACATGTGAAATAGTGGTGACAGAAATCTAAGAGAGCAAACACAGCAACTCCACATTATAGAGTGTTCAGCACTTTCATTCTTGTGCCCATTTTTAGGCCTGACAGTTTGAGATGTTTGAAGGAAGCTGATCTTGCACTTTTTCCTCCTGTCTGTACATAACATCTACTTCTCCTTCTAACCCACACTTGAAATCCATTAACCCTCACACTTCAGTTAAATGAGCTACTAGTGCAGTAGGCGTTTTCCTGGCACAACCCCCTACCTCACCTAGCAAGATTTAAATGAGTCCTCAAGAAATATGCACTTTCTTCCATCAATGTAGCTACCTGGGGGGGGAGGAAGATGGGGACAGCAACAGAAAAATCCCTTCTGTTCCTGTAGTATGTGCATTACAACAGCGTAGCTGCAGCTGTGCTGCTGTAGTGCTTGTAGTGTAGACATACCCTTATTGTTGAGAGTTAACAAGACCTTCATGACAGTTTTTAGAGACAGTTTCAAGCAATTAATTAGAGACTATATCACAAGAATTTTGCACCATGGTCTCTATATAATGAGATCCCAAGATTATCACTCTGAAGCCTAGAAAGTCTGTTGATACTGTATTAAATGATGGAAACAGCTACAAGCAGGATGGAAACGTTTTTTGTTTAGAATAATGCCATGCCAAGAGTCCTAGACCATTGTGGTATCAGAGGTAGGTAACTCAACCAATCACTACCTTTACTCCACAGCTAATTTGGATGCAACAATTTCATTAGTTGTAAGAGAGGCTGCATAGATGGTGGATTACTTGGCCCAACTACCACACTTCTGCAACAGCACACTCACACACTTGTTGAAGGGGAAGAAACAACAATTAAGAGGATGAGGTGCTGGTCCAGTAGTCTAATAGGAACACTTCAAAGTTGAGGACCAAATACTCATTTCAGGTACTACAGAAGGATGTGCAGCAACGCAGGCTACCAGTGCAAATACGCACCCAGGGGTCAGGCAGGCTTGTGAAGCCTGCGCCATCAGGTCCTCACTGCCATACGTTTAGTGAGCTGCCAAGATTAAAGCTGGTGCAAGTATATCTACACTAGCTGCAAATCACACTCATGACTTCAGTGTAGACAGAGTATCCACCACTAATCTTCCTCAGCCAGAGGGGAAATTGCAGCAACAGAGAAAAAGGAAAGAAGGATCTCAAACAGGACACTGACAAAACCAAGCAGGTAATGAAAAAAAGCCTACCTTGATAGCCAAGGCCTCAATTGTTTATTGGAACTTCAGCTCCAATATCTTTGGCTAGGTCTACACTACCCGCCTGAATCGGCGGGTAGAAATCAATCTCCCGGGGATCGAATTATCGCGTCTCGTCGGGACGCGACAATCGAACCCCGAATCGACGCTCTTACTCCACCAGCGGAGGTGGGAGTAAGCGCCGTCGACTGGGAGCCGCGGAGGTCGATTTTGCCACCGTCCTCACAGCGGGGTAAGTCGGCTCCGATACGTCTAATTCAGCTACGCTATTCGTGTAGCTGAATTTGCGTATCTTAAATCGACCTCCCCCTGTAGTGAAGACCTGCCCTTACTCAACCCCTTCCCTTCCCTCCCTCCCCTCACCAGCTTACTGCTAGTTTCTCAAGAGAAGTTAAATCCCAAAGCAGTAAAGTCAAAACAACATAGGGCTTAAAACTAATGACTAGTCTGCCAACCCATATGAATTTATATTACCTAAAAATAAAGAAGTTAGGTGACTTTGGGCCTAGTGGTTCCTGCTGGTACTAGAAAATGAAATTAAGTCATTGAAACTAGAAGGTATGTTGCAGACTTAGTTGTAACGATCCACTTACATAAGAACGGACACACTGGGTCAGACCAATGGTCCATCTAGCCCAGTATCCCGTCTTCCACTGACGGTGGACAGAGCCAGATGCTTCAGAGGAAATCAATAAAAGAGGGAAATTATGGAGTGATCCATACCCTGTCCTCCAGCTTCTGGCAGTCACAGGTTATGGAACACTCAGGACAGGGGGTTTGCATCCCTATGGCTAATAGCCATTGATAGACCTATCCTCCATGAACCCATCTAGTTTTTTTTAACCCAGCTATAATTTTGACCTTCACAAGTTTCACAGTCTATGTGTTGTGTGAAGTAGTACTTCCTTATATTTGTTTTAAATCTGTTGCATATTAATTTCATTGGTGACCCCTGGTTCTTGTGCTATATGAAGGGATCAATAACACTTTCTTATTCACTTTTTCTACAGTTAGTGATTTTATAGACCTCTTATCTCCCTCCTTAGTCCTCTCTTTTCTAAGATGAAGAGTCCCAATCTTTTTAATCTTTCCTCTTATGGAAGCTGTTCCATACTCTTAATCAGGCCTGCACAGCATACGGCCCGCAGCGGGTGAGTAGGCAAGCGGTGGGGTGGGGCCAGCCAACGGCTGGCTGGCAGGTGGGCAGTGAGGGTGAGCCAGCGGCAGGGGGCAGCGGCAGAAGGTAAGAGGTCAGCAGAGGGCAGGAGGTGAGCTGGCGGGGGGGGGGGGGGCGCTGAGAAGGCGAGCGGGGGTGAGTAGGCGAGCCGGGGGGATGGGGGGGGGAGAATGATGAGCTGAGCGGGCAGGCAGTGGCGGGGGGGCAGGTGAGCCGGCGGCAGGGAACGGGGGGATGCGAGCCAAGCGGGTGGGCAGTGGGGGAGGGGAGCAGGTGAGCCGGCAGCGGGGGAGGGGGAGCTGAGGAGGCGAGTGGGCGGGCAGTGTCAGGGGGGCTTTATACTTGGGGGGAGGGGATGAGGAGGTGAGCAGCAAGCCAGTGGCTGACCTGTTCTACTGATCTTGTCTCTCATAAAAATTGGTTCTTTTTGCTGCTTTTCTCTGGGCTGGGGGTTGTCCCAATGCTGCAAAGAGGGTGTTCCCAAAGGAAGGTGCTTGCTTCTAACCCCCTAGGCCGTCAGTATGTCTGCTCTTCTCTAGTCAGACCACTTGACAAGTTTGATTGTTCTTGGTCTGGCTCCCAGCCCCTCTACAAGGGTTGCAGATGTCTGGAGGTGCCTGCCTTCCTCATTCACACCTCATTAATTCAACAGGGCAATTGATTACAAAGTCGGGGGAAGATCTTATTCTACTGCTAGCAAAAAGACATTTTTCTTTTACTTTAATTATACTACCTTAGGGGCCCGCTATAACATATTACCAAGGTTCAATACCGCTGTTTCGGCGGGGCGGCGCTGGGGAAGGAGGGGTTGTTTCCTCGGGGCTGTTTCCGTGGGGCTGGGCAGCACTGGGGTGGGGGGGGTTTTCGGCCCTCAGCTGTTTTCTTTGGAGTAATATGGCCCACACTGCTTTACGAGTTGTGCAGGCCTGCTCTTAATAATCTTCATTGCCCTTCTCTGTACCTTTTCCAATTCTAATATATTTTCTGAGATGGGACGACCAGAACTGTACACAGCATGCAGATATTTTCTGTCTTATTATCTATCCCTTTTCTAATGGTTTCTAACCTTATCTTTTTTGACTGGCGTTACACATTGAGCAGATGTTTTCAGAGAACTATCCACGATGACTTCAAGATCTCTTTCTTGAGTGGTAATAGCTAATTTAGATATTATCATTTTGTATGTATAGTTGGGATGATTTCCAATATGCACTACTTTACATTGAATTTCATCTGCCATTTTGTCGTCCAGTCACCCAGTTTAGTGAGATCCCTTTAACTCTCTGCAGTCAGCTTTGGCTCTATCTTGAGTAATTTTGTATCAGCTGCAAAATTTGCCACCTGTTTACCCACTTTTCAAGATTATTGTTGAATAGCACAGGTCCCTGTCCAGCTCTTTGGAGGACTCCGCTATTTAACTCTCTCCATTGTTTAAACTGACCATTTATTCCTACCTTTTGATTACCATCTTTTTAATCTGTTACTGATCCATGACTGGACCTTCCCTCTTATCCCATGACTGCTTACTTTGCTTAAGAGTTTTTGGTGTGGGACCCTGTCAAAGGCTTTCTGAAAGTCCAGGTACACTATATCCACTAGATAACCCTTTGTCCACAAGCTTGTTGATACCCTCAAAGAATTCTAATAGATTGGTGAGGCATGATTTTCCTTTGCAAAAGCCATGTTGACTTTTCCCCAATGCATCATGTTCATCTATGTGTCTGATAATTTTGTTCTCTACTCAGTTTCAACCAATTTACCTAGTAATGAAGTTAGGCTTCTTAGCCTGTAGTTGCTAAGATAGCCTCTGAAGTCTTCTTTAAAAAATGACATTACATTAGATCGGTCGCATAAGAGGCTCTATTCAGCAGCACAGCTTCAGTTTCAGCATGCCACATTATAGTCCCTTTTGGTTTAAAATTGCCAACTTTTCCCTTTGAAGATTTATTGGAATGGAAAGAAAATGCTTGACTTTTCTAGCACACCATAAGAAATGAAAGTAGCAGAACTGCAGTATTTATTTTTATGTCATAACACCACAACTTGGCTGTTGAGTCAAGAAGCATGCCCTTCCACGCTAGCATGCGTAAAACATACTATAGCACTGGCAGCTGGTGACAATGTTTAGGAAAGAGCTAATGACAAGTTAAGATAGATGAATGGATGAATAGGGATACTCCCAAACCTTAGGCTTGGCCTAAACCTAACATTTAGATCAACCTAGTTAACACCTTCTGTCACTAAGGGCTTGTCTATAGTTACGCGCTGGTTCGGCGGCAGGCAATCGAACTTCTGGGTTCGATTTATCGCGTCTTGTCTGGACGCGATAAATCGAACCCAGAAGTGCTCGCCGTCGACTCCGGTAATCCTGCTCGGCGCGAGGAGTACGCGGCGTCGACGGGGGAGCCTGCCTGCCGCGTCTGGACCGCGGTAAATTCGAACTAAGGTACGTCGACTTCAGCTACGTTATTCACGTAGCTGAAATTGCGTACCTTAGTTCGAATTGGGGGGTTAGTGTAGACCAGGCCTAAGTGTCTACACAGTGGTGATCTGTGCCACTGTAGTGCTTGTAGTGTAGATCTACTCACAAGGTGATCTGTTAAAACTAAGGGCAAGTCTAAAATTTAGACAATTCAAGCAGATTATTTTTGGAAAAATTACATTTATCACTCATTTTATTCTTGAATACTGAACAAATGCCAAGTTCTATCTGCCACAAAAATCAAGTGTTTAGGGCTTGATGCCACTCCTGTTGATTTCAATGGCAAAACTGCCACTGACTTCAGTTAGGGCAGAATTGTGCTTTTAAGCACCGTGGCCTTCCCACTTCATTAACTGCTTTTAAACAGTCTTTAGCAAAACTTTTGAAGTACTGAAGAGATTAGAAACTGATGGGACCAATGTGTCTTTCAGTCTCAAACTTGCATATAAATCCACTTGTAAAGTTTCAACCACCCAAAAGATTATTTGGTTTAGTAACATTATCTGATTCAGACCATGCTAGTACTTTAAAAAAAAAAAAAAAAAAAAAGTAACACCAACATCTAACTCAGGACTATAGCAACAACACTCAATCATTTGGTTATGTGAGCCTGTTCTTTTATAAGGGAGATAGTCAGTATTTTATGCAAAATGCTGAAATTGTTACTGAATTTGGGGTTATTTTAATATAAAATGTAAATTAAGTGTGTTGTTTCATGTTCTCAGTGGAAAGTATACTTAAATATTTTCCAGACTTCTGATAGTTGAATACTTCTAATGACAATCTGTAGTGTTTCTTACTTTGCACTCAACATCAGTTTTTGTTTGTTTGTTCTTTTAAGCTTGACTTATATAAAGAAAGTTAAAGAAGTGGCCATAAATTGCTAGAATAGTAGGAGGTTTAAAACAAGTTTCCTGAGCCTATCTTAACTAGATAATTTTGGCCATGTCACAGTACAGGGCAGTGCTCCAAGTAATCAAACCTACCTTTAGCATTGAGCACATGGAAACAGTGAATTGACTAAATGTAATGTTTCAAAAGCTCCCAGGAGTTAACACATTTTGATTTAAGTCTAACATTTGGTTTGGGCACTAGTACACTTAGTGCTATAAAGGGCCATTTTCAAAATTAGACTGAAAAGGAACATCCAACCAATAAAACAGCTTTGAAACCAAAATTATTAACAAGGCTGTTTTAAAGGATTTGGTGATTTTGCTTTTTTAACACAGGCCTCATGAGCATGTTTTTTATAAAGTTGGCATTACAACTGTACCATCAACTGTTCTAATGTTTGGCATACTTTTTCCAACAAGTTTCTACTGAATTTGCTAGTTTTAATACTCCAACCCTATTGCTGAAGAGTTACCAATATCATGGTTTCATGATAAATAATTTGACATAAGATACCCAAAAAATCTTGTCATATTTTTAGCCATAATTCTACTGAATCATTGTGTGTATACAAAGCCCCATATCTACTGGAGCAATTTCTTTGCTCAGTTATACTTATGCAGCGATCCAATGTTTGTTAATTGGAGAAACCATTCTACTTCCCCCTCCTCCAACACCTAGCCCAGGGGTGGGGAACCTACAGCACATGGGCAGGATCCGGTCCACTGCTTCATTTTAACTGGCGTGTGGCAACTTTCTGCGCAACGGGCCAGAAGCCCTGAGCCTCGGCGCCTCCCCCCATCCCATGGGGCTGGAGCCGCGAGCGCCAGCTCACCCCACTGTGGGGCGGAAGCTGGGGTTGCCAGGCCGTTAAAAGTCTGGTGGGCTCTGCACAGCTCCCAGAAGCTACCAGCATGTCCCCGCTGCCCCTGCTCCTAGGGGCCATCACGGAAGCTCCGCACGCTGTCCCCGCCCCCAGTGCCAGCTCCGGAGCTCCCACTGGCCGGGAACGATGGCCAATGGGAGCTGCAGGGGCGACACCTGCGGGCAGCACACACAGCCACCTGGCTGCGCCTCTGTCTAAGGGTCGGACATGGCGGCCGCTTCTGGGAGCAGCATGGAGCCTGCCTTAGCCCTGCTGTGCCACCAACTGGGAGCCATCTGAGGTAAGTGCCACCTGGCTGGAGCCCACACCCCGAACTCCCTGCCCTAGGTCGGAACCCCCTCCCACACCCTAACACCTTCCCGGAGCCCGCACTCTGCACCCCAACCCGCTGCCCCAGCCCTGAGCCCCCTCCCACAACCGAACTCCCTCCCGGAACCCACACCCCAACTCCCTGCCCCAGCCCTGAGCCTGCTCCCGCACTGCAAACCCCTTGGCCCCAGCCCAGAGCCCCCTCCTACACCCCAAACCCCTCATCCCCAGCCCCACCCCAGAACCTGCACCCGCCAGTCGAAGCCCTCATCCCCCCCACACCCAACCCCCCATCCCAGACTGGAGCCCTGTCCCACACCCTAAAACCCTCATATCTGGCCCTAACCCGGAGCCTAGGGGAAGCCCCGAGTCTCTGCGCCCCCCTGCGGGGCTGAGTGACCCACGACTGATTTTTTATGTGGGTCAGTGCCCCGATAGAAAAAAAGGTTCCCCACCCCAACCTAGCCAATACTTTTTGCAGTCTCACATGCACAGCTTGTGTGGCTGGCAAGCCTCCCCCTCTAATCCTCTCCTTTTGCAGAGGTTTCCTAGGACCTCAGAACTGCTCCAATTCACTCAATACGATGAGCAGGGGAGAAGGGAAATAAGAAGAGAGAAAGCGGCTCCCTGGGTAGGGATTAATTATAAAGGCTAGTGTTTTAAGCCTGTGAAGGACTCCGCTGGGTAGATTTCAATTAGACATTCACAATCTCTCTCAGCCAACTTGTCTAGACCCAAGCACTCCTGTGAGCAAGCTGCAGCTACCCTTCACAACACTCAATTTCGTGGGGAGGGAGGGGTGTTTAAACAATCAGACCTAGGGAAATAGTGAGGCACAGAGGTCTTTCCATGGTTTCATAACCCAGCCCTAATGGGCAAGGCCTGGGGAAGATCCACTGAAATCCCAGTGGGGTGTTAGAAGATGGCAGTAGGTATGGGTGTAACATGGGGAAACTAGCTGTAAGAGGTTGCACCCACACTCTTCTCTGAGTTTAAAGGGCACTGTAGCGCACTTCCAAGGTTGGAGAGAGTTTAAGTACCTAACCCTCATTTTAGTTACACACACACTCTTCCCCCACCCTTAATATCAATGCGCCTACATCAGGGCCACTGGACTTTGCAGTAGCACCCGTCCCCCAGCACTCACTGGGACTGTCAATAGAGCCCCCCCACACATGCACCCCCACTACAGAGCAGCCACTGCAACTGAAACTCTAAAGGAACTACTAGAATCATTCCCCCCCACACCACCACCACCACCCACACACACACACACCCCACACACACAAGCTTCTGCTACGGGAAGCAGGGTCTCTCAATTCACACCCAGCACAGCCACCCCCACCCTCAAAACACCCCCCCACATACACAAACTTCCCAGAAGAGACGTGCAGCCACTACAACCCGCCCCCCAGGGCAGGCAATGAAGTCTCCCCACAGGCACCAACCCCACCAGACACACACAGGCCTCACCCAGCAGAGACGCACCAGTCACCCCACACAGGCACCCTAACGCCACCCACAGACACGCACGCCCTGCAAAAAGGGTCACCCCTATTCACCAACTGGGGCAGCTGCTAGCCACCCCCGCACCCCCCATTCCCCGCAGCCTCCCACCTCTTCCCCAAAGGGGCCTACTCTCCTGCCCCCCCCCCACCCCCCGCGGTGAGGGGCCTACTCTCCGCCCGCCCGCCCGCCGGGAGCGCGGCCGCCGCCTCCCCGCCCCGGCCCGCCGCGCACCGTCTCCTCGGGGTCGATGTCGATCTTGAAGGTCTGCTGCTGCAGGGTTTTCAGGGTGATCTGCATGGCGAGGGCGCCGCCCCGGAGCTCGGCCGCCCCGCGCTCGCGGCCTGCGCCTCCCGGACCCGCTCCCGCCGCCTCGGCCCCCGGGGCCGCTCACTCCGCTCGGCGCGCGTGGGAGGGGAGGGGGAGTCGGGAGAGGGGCGGGGGCGCGCGTGCGGGGGAAAGGCTCTCGCGGCTCACAGCCTGGCCGCCGCCATCATGACTCGCGTCCGCAGCCCCCTGCACAAGATAGGGGGAGGGGAGAGGGGCAGGGACGCTCCGTGCGCAGGCGCGGGAGGGGAAAGGCGGGTGACGGCCTCCGCGCATGTGCGGGGAGGGATTCGGCTGGCGGGGGAGAAGCTGCTGGGTTGGAAGGGGGCGGGGTTAAATTGCGTTGGGGAGGGCAGGGTCTACCTGGGGGAAGGGGCTGCTCGGGGGCAGGGTTAGGGGGTGGGACTGTTGGGGGCTGGGAATGGGCGAAGGGGCGGTTGGGGGGCTGGGATTGGGGGAAAGGGGGCTGGATTAGGGTTGGGTTGGGACTGTGGGGGGCTGGGATTGGGGGAGGGGGCTGTTGGGGGGCTGGGATTGGGGGAAAGGGGGCTGGGTTAGGGTTGGGACTGCTGGGAAGGGGGGCTGGGTTAGGGTTGGGACTGTTGAGGGGCTGGATTAGGGTTGGGTTGGGACTGTGGGGGGCTGGGATTGGGGGAGGGGGCTGTTGGGGGGCTGGGATTGGGGGAAAGGGGGCTGGGTTAGGGTTGGGACTGCTGGGAAGGGGGGCTGGGTTAGGGTTGGGACTGTTGAGGGGCTGGGTTAGGGTTGGGTTGGGACTGTGGGGACTGGGATTGGGGGAAGGGGCTGTTGGGGGGCTGGGATTGGGGGAAAGGGGGCTGGGTTAGGGTTGGGACTGCTGGGAAGGGGGGCTGGGTTAGGGTTGGGACTGTTGAGGGGCTGGGTTAGAGTTGGGTTGGGACTGTGGGGACTGGGATTGGGGGAAGGGGCTGTTGGGGGGCTGGGATTGGGGGAAAGGGGGCTGGGTTAGGGTTGGGACTGCTGGGAAGGGGGGCTGGGTTAGGGTTGGGACTGTTGAGGGGCTGGGTTAGGGTTGGGTTGGGACTGTGGGGACTGGGATTGGGGGAAGGGGCTGTTGGGGGGCTGGGATTGGGGGAAAGGGGGCTGGGTTAGGGTTGGGACTGCTGGGAAGGGGGGCTGGGTTAGGGTTGGGACTGTTGAGGGGCTGGGTTAGAGTTGGGTTGGGACTGTGGGGACTGGGATTGGGGGAAGGGGCTGTTGGGGGGCTGGGATTGGGGGAAAGGGGGCTGGGTTAGGGTTGGGACTGCTGGGAAGGGGGGCTGGGTTAGGGTTGGGACTGTTGAGGGGCTGGGTTAGGGTTGGGTTGGGACTGTGGGGACTGGGATTGGGGGAAGGGGCTGTTGGAAGGAGGTAGGATTGAGGAGGGAAGCGGCAGTTCCGGGGCTCTCTGGGATTGGGTGTGAATGAAGAGCAGTTGAGACTGGAGGAGGAGCTGGGATCCAGGGTCCTCTGCCCGGCTGCTACTACTGTAGAGTGTTGTACAGTATAATACACAGGAGCATGAGCACATGGGGGTTTGTGATGAGCATTACACATGGAGGGCACCTGTCCCCCATATTTTAGCAAAAGTGTTACCATACTCTTTTTATGATGCCCCCATAAAACAATCCTCTGTCTCAGTATACTTCAGTGGAGCTTAAATATGTCTGTCTCTCTCTCTGTACCCATTAACCCCCACCCTTTTCTCATCCTATGACTACAGGTTTGTTAACGGGCCAATTCACCTTCAATGGTCCCTTAGTCAGCGCACAGTCTATCTGTTGGATCTCGTATTTAGCTGTGACGCTCTAAGGCTATGTCTACACTGGCAATTGAACGACAAAACTTGTCTTTCAGAGGTGTTAGCCTTTCCCCCCGAAAGACAAAAGTTTTGACGCAACAAGTCTCCTGCCGACAATGCAAACGCTGCTTGCTTGTTGGGGGTGGAAGTTTTTTGTCAGCAGGCAAGCGGACAAACAGTGGCTACACTGCACGACCGTGTCGCTAAAAGCTGTGTAGTGTAGACAAGCCCTAAGGCCAGGTTTACACTACAGACCTATGTTGCTCAGAGGTGTGACAAATCCACACACCAAAGCGACCTCCTTATACCAGCCTAATCCCCCCGCTTCCCATGTAAACAGTGCTATGTTGATGGGAGAGCTTCTCCTGTCAACATAGCTACTGCCTCTTGGGGAGGTGGATTAACTAGCAATACAGGGGCACAGCTGCACTGGAGCAGCTACCCCGCTGTAGGTGAAGACAAGCCCAAAGTACCTTTCTCAGACCTGAAGAAGAGCTCTGAGTAGCTTGAAAGCTTGTCTCTCTCACCAACAGAAGTTGTTCCAATAAAATATATTACCTCACCCACCTTGTCTCTCTCACACACAGACACATGTAAAATCCCCATTAAATATCAATGTTAATGTCATTTAGATGTCAACATATATGAATGCTCCAATTACTAAATAATAACAAAATCCCTCATCCTTCTTATCCCAGGATGCCTTGCAAAGTTCTGTTCACCTTCTTTATGCAGGGTGAGTAGAACTTTGTAATGAACAAGTAAAATATTTGGATCATTATCATCATTAGCATGGTAAATTGGAGGATTCGATTTTGTGCTTAAACTGATGAATGTCTCTGATAATTTTGCAAGGTTTCCCAAGCAGCACTGAGGATCAGAAATTGGTGGATTTCTCTGCAGTCCTAGTGAGGAGCCTCCTAGTGAGAATGAATGTGTGTGTGGCATTGCTGTCTGCATCCACTGCACCTTGGGCTCTGGCACTCACTTTTACCAGACAGCCAAAGAAACTTCTGACTGTTGCTAATAGGAATCCAGCATTCTTGACAGCAGAGAATAACTTGGTTGCATTGTATTCAGGGTCCTTCAAAAAGAGAGTGATGTTCAAGCACATCTAATATCACTTGTTGTTTTTGTACTGGTTGTTTGTTTACAAGTTAAAACCTAATTTACCTTCTTTTACTACTACGGCGTGCTACTGTATCTAATTTTTTGTTTTGTAGCTATAACCTTTCATTGTACTTTAGCATTTCATTTAGCAGTGTTTGAATTTAAAGCAATCAAACCTCCTTAAATGCTGCTTCCTACATGTAAATATAGATGTTTTGTAGTTAATAGGTCAGTACAAATGTAGATGTCTTGTAGTGAATAGTTCAATTTCCATCAATTGCACTACCCTTTACCACTGAAATCAAATAGAACCAGTTAAACATAAACAATCCCTTTTATCATTTGTGTATGGTTGCAATTTATACATTGCAAACTTCTCCTCCCAAATATAGGATCTGATCCTCATTTATGCTGAGGCTGTTTTGCACCTCTCTGCCAGCGTACAGGGTCTTTAAAGATGGCTTAAATAAAACCAATGCCCACTTTAAGGCCCTTTTACCTTGGCAGAGTGGTGTAAAATGGCATCAGTGTAAATGAGAATCAAGTCCAAAGCTAATTTCCCAGACCTGAAGAAAATTTGTGTAAGCCCCAAAGTTTGTCTCTCTCCCCAACAGAAGTTGGTCCAATAAAAGATATCACCTCACCCACCTTGTCTCTATCAAATCCAAAGACATTTCATTTCTTAGGATAAAATTATCAAAGCCTGTTACTTGGGCTTTAAGTGAGGAATCAATAGGGGATGAAAAAGAGCATAATCCTCCCCTAGTGTATAGGGCAAGGCCCTGGGGCAACTCTACCATCTGCTTCTCCATTGCAGAATTTGGAACCAGCGGATCTGAGCAGGACAGAAATGCAGTGGTCACACACTTGGCAATCCTACAGCCCATACATAACCTCTTCATTTCCATAAAGCAGGTCACTGCAGATGTTGGCTGTGGGAGATGTGGCATCCCCACCACACCATACCACCACCACCACCACCTGCATGCTCTTTCTGCAGCCCGGTTCTTACAGGTAGTAGAATTGTGGTGCTTCCACTGTATTTGGTCCTTTGACAGCAGAGAGTATTTTCTGCTATGGAATCTGTTTGTTTATTTTCTTCTCTTTTCATTCTACAACATTTGGAACAATTATTGCTTTGTGAGCATAACAAGGCTCACAACTATACATTTTGGTAACCATTTTTTTTTTTTGTTGACTCTCTAAGGGCACAACACTGCTTCCATTCAAAGTCAATGGCAAAATTCCTGTTTGCTTCACTGGCAGTAAAGTTGAACCTAAGATTTCACTACTTTCAGTTAAGTTAAGGTCTAGATTGCAAACCTAAATGGCCACAGTGATTATTATCTATTGTTCAAAGGACCTGAGCTTTCTTTTCTAAATATTTGATCACAGTGATGCAGTCAGTCCAACTTAATGTCACCATCAATTCGCCCATGTCTTTTCCCCATTATCCAAGACTCTTCAGTAGCTGATCTGACATTCCTCAGGCTAGGTCTACACTACCCGCCTGAATCGGCGGGTAGAAATCGACCTCTCGGGGATCGATTTATCGCGTCCCGTCGGGACGCGACAATCGATCCCCGAATCGACGCTCTTACTCCACCAGCGAAGGTGGGAGTAAGCGCCGTCGACGGGAAGCCGCAGAGGTCGATTTTGCCACCGTCCCTACAGCGGGGTAAGTCGGCTGCAATACATCGAATTCAGCTACGCTATTCGCGTAGCTGAATTTGCGTATCTTAAATCGACCCCCCCCTGTAGTGAAGACGTAGCCTCAGCTTAAAATCAAATCACCCAAACAGAGGTGTTTGTTTTCATTTCCTTACTATTACAAAGTGAAATTATTAATTACAGAGCTGAAGGAAAACAAGCTGAAACAAAAACCATACAGTGCTGTTAATTGAAAAGATGAAAAATCTCTTGAGCCTCAGGGAATAGTGACTAGTAGTAAGGACCCAATCCTGAAATTAGATCTGTATGTGTGGACCTCTGTGACCATGGAGGCTTTCCCTGGGCACATGGATACACTCACATGGAGCTAGTTGCAAGATCCTAAATACGTTTGGACAACAGTGATTTTCAATTGACAATTGATATTAAATGGGCATCAGTTGTACCAAATTAGTACCATGTGTTTTGGCCCAGGGGTTGCCCGCCTCCCATTGGGGTGACATTTTCCACTGAGTCAATATTAAGTGACCTGTGCTGTGCTTGCTTATAAGCTCTGATTTCTATGTTGCTGTTACATCCATTAGTACAATATTGCAATGGACCTTTCTGGAATGTGTTACAGCAAAATCAGTGAAACCCGCTGCGAACACAGCTCCAGAACAGGTGAATTCGTAACTTATTTCCAGTTTGAAAGACAAATCACTTCTGTATAAATGGTTTATATTTGTCAATACTTAGCCTAATTTTAAATATTCACAGCTTTATTCATCTTTCAACAACAAAAGTATTCTTTCATTTTTATTGAAGGAATGCTGTCAAGGTTGACAGGCCTGATCTTTAATGTACATT
This sequence comes from Emys orbicularis, assembly GCF_028017835.1. NCBI lineage: Eukaryota > Metazoa > Chordata > Testudines > Emydidae > Emys > Emys orbicularis. The sequence goes on along the minus strand of NC_088688.1, from coordinate 133,553,953 downwards.
AAAACTGCCATTTCAAAATAAAATTTCCTCCTGATCATGAAAAATCTACCAGCTTTGAATAATCCCACTGAAGGCAATGGTGCTACTTACACAAGTAAAGTTACTTGGGTGTAAGTATTTGCATGGTCACACCCAAAAGCGAGGAAATTCACAGTCAAGTCTCCACCCCCAGATTACAACAGGCTGTCAGACCTGATTCTGATCTACCTCATGCAAGTGCAAATCAAGAGTAATTCTACTGTAGTCAATAAATTTGCAATAGTTAATCCAACTAGTAGGAGATCAGAATCAGACCCGGCCTTCCTTCCACAGCTGCATTCTTAGTGAGTGCTACAGTGCCTGAGGGCTCAATTCTGCTAACACATATACATGCCTAACTTTACTCATCTGAGACTTTACTCCACAGGACTTCTCATGTGAGTAGTGATGTCAAACCCACCAGTATTCTTCAAGATGTAACAAACATTTCTCAGTCCAAACCTTTTTAATTTATAGGGGCAGATATTTTCCTGCACCAACATGCCCTGTGATGCAGGAGGGTTTGGGAAGGTGGTTCCAGGTCCCTGATTCTGTAGGACCAATCTGCACCAACCCTGGTCCTGAACTGAGCATGAATCTGAGCAGCCTAGGGGCTCCTCTAACTTAAACTAGTGCTGCCCCTGACACGCTCCCTATACCAGGATATGTGGCAGGAGCAGCTGGTGAAAGAGGCAACTATCATGTCTTTACTGTAGTTAAGAATTTCCACATACACTGGAGAGGAGACAGGGAATTTCTCAGGTGACCAGCTATGGCCAGATTCTATGGGAGAAGTTCCCAAACTTGTGATTCAGAGACCATTGGTGGCCTGTGGAGAGCTGGCTGGTGAGGTGGAAGGGGAGATGAGATGAAAAGCAAAAGCAGACAGCAGATTTATCTACACTTGGAAAACAAATGATGTTTTAAAACACATCAACTAACATTTTCTTTAACCTGTTTTTAAACACCAGTTAGCACCTAGTGTAGATGCAGACACTGAAGTCTAAGAACATATTAGCTTATCATGGTTAGCCCTAGGGTTAGTCAGCACCATACAACCAAAAGGTTCTCCCTGGGCCACGGGTTGTCCATGAATCAGTCTGGCTATCTCTGGCTTATCCTAAGTGTCTCTGCTTTGCTGCGCATTGCAGTGTGGGGCATGATTGGAACCTTGTGTAGCCTACTCAGTGGGAATTTTGTCTGAATAAAGACAGTGGAATTGGGCCCGTAAAAGGTTTATATATTTATATAATTCCCAAAGTGGTCACTACATTGTGGCCCTGAGTCAGCAAAGCACTTAAGCGCCTGATTAGCTTTAGTCCTATTACTTCACCCACGATTTAATGGGACATAAGCACACGCTGAAAGTTGCATGTGCTTAAGAGTTTTTCTGAATTCGGGCCTAAGTGAATTTGTCTAGTCCAGTTTATGCAAGGAGGAATAAAGGGAGCAATTGTGACTTGAGGGGTGTTTGAGACACACTTCCTTCTGGCGCTACTACTGGGGTGGTGCAGCTTACTCCCTTCTCCTTGCATTGGGGCTGCACCTCAAGTTATAATATACAAAGGACTAGTTTCTACTTGTTTTTATAATTTGGCCATAAGTCTCTCCTCAAGTCATATCAGTGTCCCTTCCACTTCTGGAGGTGAGGCTTGCCAAGAAAGGGCATCTGGAAGTTTGTAACTGAACACCACACTGCACACTACATGATTCCCCAAATATTTAAAAGTGAAGATCATTTTCCAAGCTTGTAACGATCATGACTGACTGTTCTGGAAGCTTAGCCTCTCATTATGCATGCCCACTAGAGAGTATTGATTGGTCACAGGGATTAATCTTTGTAAGTTTTTGTATGCATAAAGATTAGTTATTTTTAAGAGGGCCAGTGTATTGAATTAAATATGACAAGAAATTCTACAAGTGAAACAAACAAAAATCTAGAAAATCTTTGGTTTCTGTAGTAGTAGTTTGGTCGTTTAATCAGAGGCTTTCTTTTTAAGTGTAAGTGATTTATGAGGGGAGGAGGTAAAAATAGTTTTTGAGTTTGGATAGTGATCATCAGCTGAATCTCCATGGCACAATTTTTTTTCAATGCATCAGGATTCTGACTCTGTTTGCCCATCTGTGTAATATTTATGCTTTGTCTGGGCTTCTATCTTGCCTTTGTCCCTGTGAAATAATGGCAGGAGCAACTGGGAGCTGGAGATGAGCAAAGTTGCTATAGAGCAGGCCACACATCTGAACATCTCCATGGCAATACTGAGTACCATGATGGTCATCAAAAGCACAGAGTGTGTGTGATCAATTTATAGTTGTGTGATTTGATAGTGTCACCATCAGGGGCCTTCCCAAATCCTGGCCTCGACTAGGCAATTGTGGAATGTACTGCTGACTACACTACAAGGAAATCTGAGAGGGAACTTACCTCAGCTACTGGCTGTGATTAATCTGGAACATTGATTCCAAGCATGCCTGTCATATTAATAAGTATCCTAAAATTGTGAGACAAATCCTGCAGGACTAACTTGGGAAAAACTCCCTTTATTTGGCCTAGTATGAAAAAGTTAGAACAGTTTATTATCATATGATTTATTAATAACATATTACAGCTATCATTGTCATTATCAGGAAGGATTTTAATTTAATCAAAAGGCAGTTAAAATTAATTTAAACAATTATCGGCCCAAATTGCACTGTTCCATCCATAGACCAAACTTTTCAAACCTTGGTGTTTAAAGTTAGGCCCCAGGTGTCCCTATTTAGGAGCACACACTTTTCAGCCTTTTGCTTTTAATGCCGGTAGAATAAAGAAGAACAATACGGTCAGGCCCGGGGGGTTGGTCACACTATTAGTAGTCTGTACAGACCATTTGTTGTGCACCAATACAGCTGCTAGAATACACTGCTCTCCTACAATATGGGAGTCTGGCAGCTGGAGTGTGGGGTTCCTCTGGACTTATCAGGGGATTGATCATATGTGTAGCTACTCTAGTTACTCAAGTACTTTATGTAAAACAATCCTAACTTTTAGGTCTTGGTGACCATCAAGCTTTCTAAGTGATAGAGTGTCATCAAAGTTCCTACCCCATTCTATAGCCAATGCAACTGGAGAGCAATTGCAAAAACTTATATTATGACTCACAATCAAACTGATCTCCGCAAAGCATAGTCAAGGGAACTGCCAAGCTCCATCTGCTATTTCCATTTCCTGACACCGCCCACCCTGCCTCCTTTCCTCACCAGCTGCTTTCCTCCTCATGTAAACGCTTTTCCTGACTGAAACAAGACAGGTGGTTTTACTGCATCACTGTAACTGGCCTCTTACATCCAGGGCTGGCTCCAGGGTTTTTGCCGCCCCAAGCGGAAAAAAAAAAAAAAAAAAGCCGCGATCGCGACCGCAATCGGCGGCAGCTCCACCACGCCGCTTTCTTCTTCGGCGGCGGGTCCTTCCCTCCGAGAGGGACAGGGACCCTCTGCTGAATTGCCGCCAAAGAGCCCGATGTGCCGCCCCTTCCCCTTGGCCACCCCAAGCACCTGCTTGCTCAGCTGGTGCCTGGAGCTGGCCCTGCTTACATCAGCCGGAGTCAAATTTGAGTGTAGACACTTGCATACAATAGCTCTATGCAAAGCAACTTGTATCTGCCTAACTTGTAGTGTAGACCTCAGGCCCCTGTTTCCAACTTGCATGACTCTTCTCTTCCCAGCTCTGCTACTGAGTAGGGGTTTGTATAAATTTAGCTGGCTGGCTATGATGAGCATAGGCAGCAGGCAGCCAGCAAGTCCATTGGCCTACTGATGGATTGTTCTCCTTTCTGCAGCTAGCCACCAGTCTGGGAGGCAGATCCAGCGGATAGGGCATCAGACTGAGAGTATAGACCTGGCTCAGTCATTAAAAAGCTAAGTAACTTAAATTACTTCACCACTTTGTGCCCCAGCTTTCCTCTCTCCCCCACCTGTGGGGATGAAAAGGTGTCTTTCAAAATGTTGACTACCAGTTAATTTTAAACTTACCAGAAAGAAAAACAAACCAAATTATGAAAATTAAAAACTGGGAGAAACAGCAATCCATTAGATGGAACTATTAACTAATTGTTTCTCATACGACTAGTTCAGGAAAAAACATCAATAGATAGAATGTGGGATCCACTCCCTGGACCAGTCTCAAATAACAATTATCAATAATTCATGTCCCAAACTTAATAAAACAAACTTGACTTTGAAATAAAAGCAATTGTTTATTAAAGTACTCAAAGACAATAAAAAACCTAACAAAACAAAGCTTCAACTAATAAAGAGTGTGCAAATGAGTTACACAGTATGAGAAGAAAGGTAAATAAATGGAGTGATGCAAGGCATAAGTCATGCTTAAAAAATCAAATAGGAAATTCTAGCATACAAGATAAAATTAAAAAGATGACAAAGTTTGATTAACTCTGTCTAAAGGACTTGAATAATGGGAGTATACACTTCAACAAGCAATGAGAATCAACAATAATGGTGACTCAGAACACTAATAGCATTGAAAGGATATTATTCAGTTGAGGGAGGCTAAGTCTCAAGCATCATTTACATCAGTAACCATACTTAAAAGAAATAGTATCATATAATCAAATGTAAATTAAAATGAAACTGAACTATATTGCATAACAATTCTATATTTAAACTTAATATAACAAATCTCTGAAGCTAAAAGAATCAAAATGCCAGTAAGTCTCAGCAGTCCTTATGGGTACTTTTAGAGGTTAGTTTTAGTAGGTCAATGGAACAAGAGGTAACCATCAGCAATGAGCTCTCACAAAGATATGATGACACAAATCAGTACAATTTGAAGAGGCACATACATAGACAGCACAACAATTACAAGCTCAGTATTTTTTTGTAGGCAGTGGCAAAGATAATTTTTGTAAGATGGGTGATAGTTAAATCAGCCTTAACATACTGAAAATGCAAACATTAAGGTTATAGTGTTCTCTGTTTGGAAACAGGCAAGTAAATCAGGCACCAAAGCAACTTGTTTTCAGTGTTTCAGAAGTGAATCCTATAACCCAGTCTAATTATTATTTGTAGGAGAAAGATTTCAAACTCTTAATGCTATTTCAGTGCAACATCTTTCTCTCTTGTTCCAAAATTGATCTTTCCTTCTACTATTTGAAATCAGGATTTCTCAGTAACAAGTATGTAAGTTGTCAAGTTTATCAGTTTTGTATATCTCCCAAAGTTGATTCTTACCAGCACAATAGATCTTTGTTCCATAAGTCCAGACTAAGTTCCAATTCTTTCAATTATCTAGGAAAGCAGTATTTTCACTCTTCTGTCTTCCTTCAATGTACAGAAATTCCTGGTGGAATCTTTGAGTGATAAATATTGATTTTCCAGTCCCTGTGCTCTTTAAACAGATTAGGTTGGTCTCACCCTTAACCTCAGTGGTCACTGAATTCTTCTCATGTGATGGTGGTTTCTTCTTTGTTGAGGTCTCTAATCTTCAGGAAAGCTTCCTCTTTCCCAAGATGAGCTTATGGTTGGGATTTTGGACCCAGTGTTCAAGGAAGGACTCCTAGTTAAAGAAAATCACTACCTCTTGGGAGAGAAGAATCAAATGAATGATCACTTCTTCTTTGAAGGGGTAAGCCCTCTGGATCACACCAGGATGACTCTACACTCAGGAGCTGTTGATCTTTAGACGAGGTGGTACTACTCAACCTGTGGTCATGCGTTTTCGTCTATGCATCAGTCTTCCATTGAGTGGCATTGATGAGTTCCATCCCCCAGAAGGATCAATTTCTTGATTTTGGCACCATCTCATTGGACATCACAAACTTTGGGAATGACCCGACTTCAGGGTAGAGGTGATAAATCCATCAGTTAGGGAGGTGAGGTGTCCTTGCACTTTTTACCCATTCAGTAGGCGGCAGCTAAGCTTCAGAAAAGTGAAGCTTTCCATGCAGATTCAGTTTTCCCTGGAATTCTTTCATTCTTATTTGGCATTGTCAATTCAAATGTATAATACTAACATAATCATGTCTTTCAGTTCTGTTTTCTGTTAATTCTTTTTGAAACATTTAACAACAGTGATAACTGTCTTTTTCATATTATTTTGTAAATTATTTTCTTGAAGTTTCATTTATCTTGGAGTTTCATGGGTTGTATATACCACATGCTGGCCTGACAATCAAGGGGTTAATGCAGGAATTGCTGTCCAATGCTGACTGGCAGCTTCACAGTAGCTGGGAGAATAAAAGAGCTGAGAAGCAGAGGGGCGGGGGCAGCTGCCAGAGGATCAAGCAGGCTGGAGAAGGAAACTCCTGCGAGCACACTAAAGCCACCAAGAGACAGCACACAGAGAAGGGACAACCAGATCTACAGGCTGGAGAAGCCTGCAGAAACAAGGGAGGCATTAAGGAGCTCAGGGCACAGTAGGATGAGTTGTTCAGGCCTGGTTCTGCCTGCCTGGTTTAAGGGTCCTGAGCTGGAACCCAGTGGAGTGGGCAGGCTTGGGTTCCCCTACCTACTCCTCAGAGACTTAAGAACTTGAAAGGGTTTCCAGACCCCCTGAGCATCACCAGGACTACCTGACCCCGCCAAGTGTAAGGGGAAACCCGTACACCCTGGCAGGCTGAAACTAACTGTGACCCGGGGTGCCTGGGGTAGCCCTCACTGGAAATGCCAAAGTCAGGGCAGGCTCCAAAAGGGAGAGCAGATACTCCCAAGACTGGTGGGTAACATTGAAGTTAAACTCCCCAACAAACTGTGCTTCTGATCCCCCATGCTGGTTACACTGGTCTACAATTTTTGAGAAGTCGTCTGCTTCAGAGATAAAATGTGCTATTTATTATGTATTTTGATGTGCTGAATTCAAATATGACAATTAAAACAACTGATTGGCTACTGTTTCTAAGATATTTAAGTTTTTACATTTTATGTCTATGTATATTGTGTAGATAGTAGAGTTTTAATCATAAATTGTAAACCTAGGTCTTTTCATGTGTTTATGGTTGCTTTACATGATAATATTTCACCTGTCCTGTTTATGTAACACTTTAAAAATCAGCAAAAGGGTTATATAAATAAAATTTATTATGAAACAAAAGGCAAAAAACTATTATGTACATAGTTTAGTCCTATTCAGTGTCTACTCGGCGCTTCTTGGCTTGTCTCTTGTATTCATTAAATGGAGCATCTCTTGTCACTGTCCAGCAATAGTCTGCAAGCATTGATGGGCTCCATTTGCCCTGATAGCGTTTCTCCATTGTTGCAATGTCCTGGTGAAATCGCTCGCCGTGCTCGTCGCTCACTGCTCCGCAGTTCGGTGGCAAAAAAATCTAGATGAGAGTGCAAAAAATGTATCTTTAGTGACATGTTGCAACCAAGGCTTTTGTATGCCTTGAGGAGGTTTTCCACCAACAACCTGTAGTTGTCTGCCTTGTTGTTTCCGAGAAAATTTATTGCCACTAACTGGAAGGCTTTCCATGCCGTCTTTTCCTTGCCACGCAGTGCATGGTCAAATGCATCATCTCGAAGAAGTTCACGAATCTGAGGACCAACAAAGACACCTTCCTTTATTTTAGCGTCACTTAACCTTGGAAATTTTCCACGGAGGTACTTGAAAGCTGCTTGTGTTTTGTCAATGGCCTTGACAAAGTTCTTCATCAGACCCAGCTTGATGTGTAAGGGTGGTAACAAAATCTTCCTTGATTCAACAAGTGGTGGATGCTGAACACTTTTCCTCCCAGGCTCCAATGACTGTCGGAGTGGCCAATCTTTCTTGATGGAGTGGGAATCTCTTGCACGACTATCCCATTCGCAGAGAAAACAGCAGTACTTTGTGTATCCAGTCTGCAGACCAAGCAAGAGAGCAACAACCTTCAAATCGCCACAAAGCTGCCACTGATGTTGGTCATAGTTTATGCACCTCAAAAGTTGTTTCATGTTGTCATAGGTTTCCTTCATATGGACTGCATGACCAACTGGAATTGATGGCAAAACATTGCCATTATGCAGTAAAACAGCTTTAAGACTCGTCTTCGATGAATCAATGAACAGTCTCCACTCATTTGGATCGTGAACGATGTTGAGGGCTGCCATCACACCATCGATGTTGTTGCAGGCTACAAGATCACCTTCCATGAAGAAGAAGAATGGGACAAGATCCTTTTGACGGTCACAGAACATGGAAACCCTAACATCACCTGCCAGGAGATTTCACTGCTGTAGTCTGGAGCCCAACAGCTCTGCCTTACTCTTGGGTAGTTCCAAATCCCTGACAAGGTCATTCAGTTCACCTTGTGTTATGAGGTGTGGTTCAGAGGAGGAGGATGGGAGAAAATGTGGGTCCTGTGACATTGATGCTTCAGGACCAGAAGTTTCATCCTCTTCCTCGTCTGACTCAAGTGAGAATGATTCTGGTGCATCAGGAACCAGCAGTCCTTCTCCGTGGGGTACTGGGCGTATAGCTGATGGAATGTTTGGATAATGCACAGTCCACTTTTTCTTCTTTGACACACCTTTCCCAACTGGAGGCACCATGCAGAAGTAACAATTGCTGGTATGATCTGTTGGCTCTCTCCAAATCATTGGCACTGCAAAAGGCATAGATTTCCTTTTCCTGTTCAACCACTGGCGAAGATTTGTTGCACAAGTGTTGCAGCATATGTGTGGGGCCCACCTCTTGTCCTGATCTCCAATTTTGCAGCCAAAAGAAAGGTGATAGGCTTTCTTAACCATAGTGGTTATACTGCGCTTTTGTGATGCAAAAGTCACTTCACCACAAACATAGCAGAAGTTATCTGCACTGTTCACACAAGTACGAGGCATCTCTGCTCACTTTGGCTAAACAGAAATGTGTCCCTTTGCAAAATCAAACACTGACAAATAAGAGAGCACGACACTGTATGATTTCTAGAGCTGACGTAGGGCAATTTGTTCAGCAGAGTGATGTAAGCTTCGTTATGATTGCATCATCCATGACTTCTAGGAATAACATGATGCAATTCATATCATGTATGATGCAATACCAGCTTCAGATTGCATCATTCATTGTTTTGCCTAAAAAGCAAGTACTGTCCAAACCCAGTCATAGATTTATTCATAGATGCAGTCAAAGATGTATTTTAGTCATTTCTGGTTTAAATTGAGATCCCTTCCCTTTATAACTCACTTATCCTCCGCCATTCCCAAGTCAAGGGTCGTATATACTGACCCAATAGCATATCTTGAAAACTAGAGCCAATGAACAATTTTAAGCATCATTTTCGTTCTCAGTGACCCAGAATTAGTAAAGTTTGACTACATTTATTTCAGAAGCATTTTGGCTGTAGAGCAGTGTTATCAAGAAGCAAAAAAGAAATCACACAGCCCCCATTATTGCATTCCAATTCTCTGACTCCCAATCAGCATGTAGGTCCAGTACAGTGAGAAGTTATTTAAAAAATTCTGCTCACATATACAAAGTATTCTGACCCCAAAGGGTCAGCCACATTACCAGGTTAGTATACCACGCTGCCAGCCAATCCTTTAGTGTCTAAAACTAAAGGTTTATTATAAATAAAAAAGAAAGAACAAGAAGAGAGATGTTAAATGGTAAAACAGTCACATACATACAAAGACTTCAAAGTCCACCAGGTTCCTAGCAGTATTGGTGAGTTTGCTGTCTTGAAAGTCTCTCTGGAACACATCCACAGCTTGGATGGGTCATTCAGTCCTTTGTTCAGAGCTTTGTTTGTAGAAAGGTTACTCCAGAGGTAAGAAGCAGGAATGAAGACAAAATGGAGTCGATGCAGACGCCTTTTATAGTCTTTTGCCATGCAGCTTGATTTTCTTTGTTCCAAACACAAGCTGCCTAGTACATGGCCTGGAAGCCTTAGCGTTCTGTCCATAGGCATGTCCCTGCCTTGCTGAGTCATAAGGTGAATCCCTTGCCTTCTCTCAATGGGTCAGTTGTATAGCTGATGGCCCTTGATGGGCCATCAAGCAGGCAAGGCAGTGCTAATGCCAATCTGTCTGGGGGTGTCATCCAGACACTTGGAACTACAGACATATCATACATATAACTTACAATACAAAGGTGATACAAACACATAAATGAGATTATCATACCTGGCGAATTACAACATTTTTGCAAATACTTTACATGGCACGTTTGGCATAACTCATTGCAATTTTACAATATTGGTTTTCATAATATCCTAAACTGTCCCCAATTTCCATACAGCGTCACACTAACATCCTTCATAGCCCAGAGTGGGACTGCCATAGAGACTCAGGCCTGGTCTACACTTAAAACACTGCAGCTGTGCTGCTGTACAGTTTCCATGAAAGACATTACCTATGCTGACGGGAAAGCTTCTCCCATAGGCGTAGGTACTCCACCTCCCCGAGAGGCGGTCTACACCAGGGGTTAGGTTGGTTTAACTGTGTCGCTCAGGGGCGTGGATTTTTCACACCCCTGAGCAATGCAGTTATAACAACCTAATTTCCTAATAAAGACCAGGCCTCAGGCAAGAGGAGCTATTTTTTGGTATCTATTTTTTCTCTGTAGTTCCTGTATATTGTTGTTAGCTGCTTTTATTTATTCTCTAGTTTTGTTCACTTGAGAAGTTCTGCAAATTCATGCCCAGCACTTTCAGTCATTTCAGACTGAGTGTTCAACACAACAACATTGTCTTCTACAGCAGTGGTTCTCAAAACCAGTCTGCCACTTGTTCAGGGAAAGCCCCTGGCGGGCCAGGCTGGTTTCTTTACCTGCTGCTAGGGTGACCAGATGTCCCGGTTTTATAGGGACAGTCCTGATTTTGGGGGGTTTTATATATATAGGCTGCTATTACCCCCCACCCCCATCCCAATTTTTCACACTTGCTGTCTGGTCACCCTACCTGCTGCATCCGCAGGTTCAGCCGATCGCGGCTCCCACTGGCTGCTCCAGGCCAATGGGGGCTGCAGGAAGGGCGGCCAGCACATCCCTCGGCCTGCGCCGCTTCCTGCAGCGCCCATTGGCCTGGAGCAGTGAACCGTGGCCAGTGGGAGCCGTGATCGGCCGAACCTGTGGACTCAGCAGGCAAACAAACCGACCTGGCCCACCAGGGGCTTTCCCTGAACAAGCGGCGGATCGACTTTGAGAACCACTGTTCTACAGTTCTACCAACTTTTATCAGGTTTGCTTGTTGTTTTTCAGCTTGGATTCTGGCAGTGTCAAGATCTTGTTGTAATGCTTGAATATTCTGTTGTCTCTTATTTGTAGTAAAAGAAGGAGCTGTGATACAGGAGGGCCAGGGAGCAGTGGGAAGTGGTACAAGGGAAGTATATAAACCCTAGGTTAATTAAGGCGTGGTTCCCTGTAGACTAGGGAGGGTTGCTACAGGTTAATTGGAGCACCTGTAATCAATTAAGGCCCTGTTAGAAACCTAATAAAACCCCCTGCTTCAGGCAGTCAGGGGGATGGAGGAAGGAGAGAGGACTGGAGCTTGGAGGTGTGCTGTTAGACTTGGAGGAACAGAAAACCGGAGTAAGGGAGACCATGCCCCAGCAGGGGAGGGACATTCCCTCCCCCAGCATTTAAGGACTGAAGGTACCCCACCCAAGGGAGAAGAGGGTAAGGACCTGCAGGGGTTGAGAGGGGCTGGGACTCAGAGTGAGGAGCAAACCCAGACCCCTCCCTCGCTTCCCTCCTTTACCACCTTCCTGGGCCACTAGTGGGGCCCTCGGTGCCCCAAGAGCAGGGGTAAGGGGTGGTATTTTAGCCCCTCCCAAGAAAAGCGCAGGACCCACCATACTATATCGACCATCTTGTCACACGTGGTGTCAGGAGTGGGATCTCTGCGCCGTGAACATAATCCAGAGTGGGTCACAACCACCCTGCCTCAAGATGGAGGATCTGGTCAAAACACTGGTGCAAGCCACTGCCGCCCAGCAGGAGGCTACCCGGGTTCAGGCAGCTGCCCAACAGGAGGCCATGCAGCTACAGCAAGAGACCAATCACCTGCTGATGACCCAGGCCACCCAAGATCGGGCCATGCTGCAGGAACTAGTGAACCAAGTGAAGGTCCTTACGGAGCTGAGCCGCGGGTATGATGGGACACGGACCATACGGGCCAGCTACTGTCTGCAGAAAATGACCCGGGAGGATGATGTGGAGGCGTACCTCCTGGCTTTTGAGAGGACAGCTCTGAGGGAGGCCTGGCCCCGAGACCAGTGGTCAGGGATCCTTGCCCCATTTTTGTGCGGGGAGGCCCAGAAGGCCTACTATGATATGACCACAGAGGAGGCAGCAGATTACCCCCGACTGAAGGCGGAGATCCTAACCAGGGCAGGGGTAACAACGGCCTTGAGAGCCCGGAGGTTCCATGAATGGCAGTACTGTGAAGACAAGACACCGCAATCACAACTATTTGACCTAATCCACCTAGCCCAGAAGTGGTTACGCCCGGAGGCTCTCAGCTCAGATAAAATGCTGGAGCTCCTGGTACTGGACCACTATACGAGGGGACTACCCTCGGGCCTCCGAGCCTGGGTAGGCCAGAATGACCCCTCCACCTATGACGAACTAGTCACCCTTGTAGAGAGACAACTGGCAGCCTGTGAACTGTTTGAAACCCCGGGAGGTGAAACACGGCGTTTTAGGAAACCAGTCCCAACCCTGAGGCCCCGGATCATCGAGAACTCCAGGAAAGCCATAGCTGGGAGAACAGGCACCAAGGAGCGGCCTGAGGCCCCAAAGGGACTTGGAGGTCCGGGGGGAGAGGGTTGGGGAAGCGAGTCAGAGGGCCCAAGACAGAGGGCAACCTCCGGAATGAGATATCGCTGTTATGAGTGTGGGGAGTTGGGGCATATAGCAGCCCAGTGCCCCAACAGGGAAGAGCCCATGCAATGTAATCTGGGGGATCCCGGGGACCAATGTGGCCTAATCATCCTGGTGGGGGTTGCGACGGCCCAACATGTGTATACCAGGCCAGTAAAGATGAATGGCATCCAGACCATAGCTTTGGTGGACTCTGGGAGTGCTGTCATATTGGTCTCAGGGAAATTAGTGCGGCAAGACCAACTGAGCCGGGCCAAGAGCACTGGAGTGACATGTGTCCACGGCACAGTAAATTTCTACCCCACAATTCCAATATGGATTGAGATCTAGGGAAGTACTACCAAGATGACTGCAGGGGTGGTCCCCAAGCTCTCCTACCCAGTCTTAATTGGCAGGGACTTTCCTGGGTTCGAGAGCCTACTCCCCCCCTTGAGTTAGGGAAGGGAAGTAAACCCCGAGCAGAATGTGAGGTACCCATGGATGATCCTACCACAATTTTTGCTGGGTTTTCCCCAGAGTTATTTTCACCCCCTGGGAAGTCCCGGAAATCCAGACGGGAAAGGAGAGCAGACAAAAGATTAGGAACCAGGATCTTGGCAGCAAACCAGAAAGCTGCCCTGGTTGGGAGGAAGGCTCGTGGAGACCCAGAGACGGCCCCCAGCACGAGCAGAAGCACCCCAAAAGAAGGAGGGGAACCCAAGTCAATAGAATCAGGCCAGATTGGTCCCGCACGCGAATGTTTTGGGCAGGACCAAGCCGATGACCCACTATATGCAAACGTGAGGGAGGAGGTAGTAGAGGTAAATGGCGTGCCAGTAGAAGGGAAAACCAAAGGCACAGGGCCATACTATATAATCAAGCAGGATCTGTTGTACCGGGTAGTGCCAATACGGGGGGAAGTAGTAGAACAGCTCTTGGTGCCACGGAAGCACACAAGGGCTGTATTAGAATTAGCTCACAGTCATCTGTTTGGGGGACATTTAGGAGCAGACAAGACCCTGGATAGAGTCCTAAGAAGGTTCTACTGGCCGGGGGTACGGGCAGAAGTCCAACACTATTGCACCTCCTGCCCAGAGTGCCAGCTACATAGTCCCCGACCTCAGTTAAGGGCCCCGTTGGTACCCTTGCCCATAATTGAAGTTCCTTTTGAAAGAATAGCAATGGATCTAGTGGGCCCACTAGAAAGAACAGCCCGGGGCCACCGAAGCATACTTGTCATCCTGGACTACGCTACACGGTACCCCGAAGCCATTCCTCTAAGGAACCCCACGTCCAAGGCAATCGCAAAAGAACTGGTGCAGGTTTTTGCTAGGGTAGGCATCCCTAAGGAGATCCTGACAGATCAAGGGACTCTCTTCATGTCGAGAGTAATGAAAGACTTATGTACCCTGCTCCGCATCCAAGCCTTGCGGACCTCGGTCTATCATCCCCAAACAGATGGTCTGGTTGAGCGATTTAACCACACTCTCAAGTGTATGATCCGAAAGGTGGTGGCCCAAGACGGAAAAGATAGGGATACCCTCCTACTATATCTGATGTTTGCAATACGAGAAGTTCCCCAAGCCTCTACTGGTTTCTCCCCCTTCGAGCTACTGTATGGACGCCACCCACGTGGCATATTAGACATCGCGAAGGAGGAATGGGAGGAACAACCCAACCCAGGGAAGAATGTCATTGCACACGTAGCCCAGATGAGAGAACGAATAGCCCAAGTGACCCCCATAGTACGAGAGCATTTGGAGAAAGCACAAGAGGCCCAATGAACCTACTACAATTGTCGGGCAAAAACACGGAAATTTTAACCAGGAGAACGGGTGCTGGTGCTGGTACCAACAGCAGAAAGTAAGCTCCTGGCCAGTTGGCATGGACCCTATGAGATCGTGGAAGCTGTTGGAGGTGAATTATAAGGTAAAGCAGCCAGACCGCCGAAGGCCAGAGCAGATCTATCATGTCAACTTACTGAAACCCTGGCACGATAGGGAGACATGCCTGGCCATCCTGCCGGCCACACCCCAGGCAGATGGCCCACAAGGGCAGGTAAGGATATCCCCCGAATTAGCCTCAGAACAACGAACAGAGGTCATCGAAATGATCCAGCGGAACCAAGATGTGTTCTCCACACAACCAGGCCGTACAACGCTGATCCAACACCACATTGTCACCTGTCCCAGAGCAAGGGTGACCATAAAACCATATCGCATACCGGAAGCAAAAAGAGAAGAAATTAGGGCAGAAGTAAGGAAGATGCTGGAACTTGGGGTGATTGAGGAATCCCACAGCCAGTGGTCCAGCCCTATTGTCTTGGTCCCCAAGCCTGATGGCACCCTGAGGTTTTGTAATGACTTTCGGAAGTTAAATGAGGTATCCCAATTCGATGCCTACCTGATACCACGTGTTGATGAGCTGGTGGATCAGTTAGGCAAGGCCCGATAC
Organism: Emys orbicularis; assembly: GCF_028017835.1. Lineage (NCBI taxonomy): Eukaryota > Metazoa > Chordata > Testudines > Emydidae > Emys > Emys orbicularis. The sequence continues at coordinate 133,538,712 of NC_088688.1, read as the reverse complement.
TTGACCACCTTGGACTTGGCAAAAGGCTACTGGCAGATCCTGGCTGAGGACGCCAAGGAAAAAACTGCTTTCTCTACACCTGACGGCCTCTTCCAATATACCGTCCTCCCTTTTGGGCTCCATGGGGCCCCCGCAACTTTCCAACGATTGATGGACAGATTACTTCGACCCCATGCCAAGTATGCTTCTGCCTATTTAGATGACGTGGTAATCCATAGTCCTGACTGGAAGACACACCAGGGGAAAGTGGAAGCGGTACTAGATACTCTTAGACAGGCTGGCCTCACCGCTAACCCATCCAAATGTGCAATAGGGCTAGCCGAGGCCAGATATCTCGGGTATGTAGTCGGAAGGGGCCTGTGAAGCCCCAGTGGAACAAAGTGGAGGCAATACAGAAATGGCCCCACCCAATCCGAAAAAAACAAGTCAGAGCATTCTTAGGGATAGTAGGATACTATCGCCGGTTCATCCCTCACTTCGCCACAAGGGCAGCGCCTCTGACGAACCTGATAAGAGCTCGGGGCCCGGAGATAGTTAAGTGGACCGAGGAAGCAGAGGAAGCTTTCACAGACCTAAGGACAGCCCTTTGCAGCCATCCAGTGCTCATAGCCCCAGATTTCACAAAGGAATTCATCCTACAAACAGACGCCTCGGAGGTAGGACTTGGGACCGTCCTTTCACAGATGGTGGGAGATGAGGAGCACCCGATCCTTTACCTCAGCCGAAAGCTCCTGCCCAGGGAGCAACGGTACGCCGTAGTAGAAAAGGAATGCCTAGCAATTAAATGGGCCATGGAGAATCTACGGTACTACCTACTTGGGCGGCAGTTCACCCTTGTGACGGACCATGCCCTGCTCCAATGGATGCACACAAATAAGGAGAGGAATGCACGAGTGACTAGATGGTTCCTGTCCCTACAACCTTTTCACTTCTGGATCCAGCATAGAGCCGGCAGCCAACACAGCAACGCGGACGGCCTATCACGACAACACTGTCTTTCGTCCCAAGTAGCCCAAGCCCATGGCGTTGAGCAGGGGAGGGGGATATGTGATACAGGAGGGCCAGGGAGCAGTGGGAAGTGGTACAAGGGAAGTATATAAACCCTAGGTTAATTAAGGCATGGTTCCCTGTAGACTAGGGAGGGTTGCTACAGGTTAATTGGAGCACCTGTAATCAATTAAGGCCCTGTTAGAAACCTAATAAAACCCCCTGCTTCAGGCAGTCAGGGGGAAGGAGGAAGGAGAGAGGACTGGAGCTTGGAGGTGTGCTGTTAGACTTGGAGGAACAGAAAACCGGAGTAAGGGAGACTCTGCCCCAGCAGGGGCAGCGTTTAAGGACTGAAGGTACCCCACCCAAGGGAGAAGAGGGTAAGAACCTGCAGGGGTTGAGAGGCGCTGGGACTCAGAGTGAGGAGCAAACCCAGACCCCTCCCTCGCTTCCCTCCCTTACCACCTTCCTGGGCCACTAGTGGGGCCCTCGGTGCCCCAAGAGCAGGGGTAAGGGGTGGTATTTTAGCCCCCCCCCCAAGAAAAGCGCAGGACCCACCATACTATATCGACCATCTTGTCACAGAGCAATATAGGATGTAGTGGAAAATAAAGTAAAAGCTGTCACCACTTTAAGGTGGCAAGGAATCTCTTCTAGCAATGACAAATTTACTTGTCCTTGGTAACACAGAATTTTATCGAGCTGGGCCAGGATACTGGATGTCTCTTAAACTTAACATAGTTTGCATTCCATTTAAGGTAGTCTGGATCTCATCTTAGCCAGTCAACCTTTTACCCCCAATTGGGGATATTGCAGATTATGTATTCCTTATGCCATCCGATTTTAAACCGAACTTCACACCCCTTGATAATCTGTATGTTATTCCCTGATAACCAGAAACTTCTATGCTTGAACTCTGTACTGTTCACTTTTTAAAAAAACATTATCTTAATAAAATTTTTAAAATCTTTTCTTTTTAACAACTTCTCTGGGATCCAGAAATAGACAAATTCTTTGGCTGAGAAGAGGAAGTTACTTTTCTTTGTAACTGGAGGTTCTTCAAAATGTGTGGTCCCTATCTGTATTTTACTGTGGATATGCATGTGCTCCATGCACCGGAGATGGAGAACTTTGAAAGCAAAGTCCATTGGTTCATGCATGCACCCTCACTCTCCTTGTGCCTCCAACTGAAGAAATAAAGGGTGGGGTGGAACCGTGTCTCCATTTCCTTCTCTACCACCAATCAAAAGATGATCTGAAGCAGAGGAGAAAGAGGGTGGGTAGTGGAAAACAGATAGGGACCACACATTTCAAAGAACCTCCAGTTACGAAAGTAAGTAATTGGGAAGGGTAACTTACAAGTAACCCTTACCAGAGTGCGAGGTATCCTGTCTGCTTGAACCAATGGGGCCAGAGCAGTGACAGTCTGTGCCACAGTCAAACAAGACAGAGTTGAAACCATTGGTAGTGATGCTCTCGATGGTTATCCTTTATTGGTACCATCAGAGTCCAGATTTTATGCCTGAATGGTACGAGAGGCAAGGTTGTTGCTGAATTGTGGTCTGATTCCGATGGAGCCCTCGATTTGTGGGCTTTGTCGTCATGCCCCTGTTACCAGATTTGCCCGTTACTTTAGGGTATGCTCATTTATTAGGGTTACTCTTCTGTGGGGGGTGGGGGTTCTGTAATTCTATCAATATACTTCTTGTGTCACTTGTGTTCTCATACAGAGCTCTACTTCTGCAAGTTCCCTCCCAATGGAGCTATTCTGCAGGACCCAGGTTCCTCAGGGCTGGTTTCTTCCAGCCCCAGAATTAGACGAACACACACACACATTAACAGAGCGCGTCTGAAAGGACCGGGTTAATCAGCACTGCCAAGCTGACCCCTTACATGTCCCTGGATTTAGTAGGCTGGATGAAGCAGCACTTCCAAGCTGTCACCCTCATAGGCCCTTGGACTCAGCAGGCTGGGTCAAACAGCACCTCCAAGCTGTCACCCTCATATGCCATGGGCACCACACCGGAATAGAGTACGCCTGAGCAGGCTGGGTCAAGCAGCAATTTCAATCTGCCACCCTCATATGCCCCAGGTTCAGCATGTCCCTATCCCCACTTTCACGTTACAATTGTTCTGCTAGTAACCCACCTGATGAGCAAACTCCACAGGATTTTTGGGCGCTGCAGAGTGAAGCTTTAGCTTAGGTACGAGGAGAGTTGCTGCAGAGTGAATGAGGGAGCCAAAAAACACCCATGAGGGAGAGAGAAGCAACCAGCTTAACCATGAAAGTTATTTATTGCCAGGTAATAACCATAGGGGAGCCAAACAAACAAAACAGTTATAATATTCAATCTAACTTAAATTTGATTATAAAAGTCAGGTTTAGAAAACTATAACTGATCACACAAGTCAGGGTCAGAAGGCTATACCGAGAGCACGCTGGGTTCTCACCACGCTGTGAAGCTTATAAGTGTTTGTTACTCACAAGTAACTGGGAAGGGTGACAATAACCCTTTATAGTTATTGTGAGATTTCCCTACAATCCTTGGATTTTGGCCAGAGGGTGTGTACTACATTCTTTAATCCAATTATTTAATTGTGGGATTACATTCTCTAAAATTTTATGAGTTATGCCCAGAATATTTAATTTCAATTCACTTAGACCTTCCATTCTAGTGCTAAAATGCAAGCAGTGTCTTACAGTGTAAATTAGCGCTCTGCTAGCCACCAAATACCGTGTCAAATATGAATAAAATTCCTTTCTCTCAATGTGAGTTAGTTATATTCTCTGTGACAGGCTGGGCAGGTACAAGAGGGTTGTGAAAGGCAGGTGGATTAGTTCTAGAATGATATTAGCCCTTTTCCCTAGAAGATGAAAGGGGATTACCTCAGGTGAACTAGGGACTTCTGAGTCCAATTAAGTGCTGCATGACACTTTAAAAACCCTTCCTCTGGTGAGAGAGGAGGAGGTGAGACAAGCTGCTGCAGGGCTGGTGGCAGCAGGAAGAAAGATTGCTCCAGGATGGAGGGCTGATCTCTTCCCTACTGGGGAAGCTACCTACCTACCTACCTACCTACCTAACTGACTGTCTGTTCAGGGGAAGGACTGGCATCTTGGAGCCAATAACAAAGCCACAACCCCTCAGAGTGGGTGTTAGGAAGAGGCATTCCCCTTTGTTTTGTGTTGAGAACTAGTTTCTTTTTTTGTTTGGTGGAGGAGCACTCCTTGGGTCTGCCCCGAGACCTACCTGGAAAATATTGGGAAATAAACCCTGAGTGAGAGAATAAACACCATCCAGAATGGGGCTGATTTACTGCGGGCCCCCACCGCCAGAGGGGGAAGCGCTGAGCCTGCCGTGGAGGAGGAGGTGCCTTGCCACATCACAGAGTTGTCTTCTGTCTTCCTCACTGATGAGAAGAGGACTTCTTAATACACGTCTTAAATAAATAAATAAAATACACTTCTTAAAGCTTTAACATTTCAAGTTGATTTTGCTACTAATGCTTTTGGCTTTCCTCCAGTTAGGATCACACCTGAAGTGTATCAAATACAATTACAGAAAACAGAGGGGGGAAAAATGGTAGTTAGTGTTACATATGAATGTTAACTTTCTTAAGTATAGCAACTTTGATCCCTTGACTGAGACTAAACGCAGTTTGAAATCACCAAAGGTGTCAATTTCTGAACAAGTTAAATTTTGAGAGGAAACAATATTATTGGGTCAGAGTCATGCATTAGCTATCAAGCAAAAAATAAGTTCAAGCCATACAGTGGGTAGGGAAAATAAATCATTTTTGGGAGGCACTGTACTTAACAAGGCAAATTCTTGACACACTTTGGAAACTAAACAACACAGCCTTTGTCTGACTTGTCTGTTTAGATTGTAAACTCCTTGGGGCCGGGACTATCTCTTGCTATGTGTTTATATAGTGCCTAGTATGATGGGGCATGGATCTCAGTTGAGCTTTTTAGCTGCTACTGTAACATATATACTCGGTTCAGCTGCAGGAGTCCTGCTCTAATTAATCTGCTAATGCTCTCCTGCCCAGGGAACTGTAGGTTTGTTACACACACACACTGTCTCCTCCTTGCAGAAGAGGATGCTGAGTTTGTGAGCAGAGTTTGGCTCTGTCTCCCCCTCTGTTATTAGGGGCTGTGAAACGGCAGGAAAGGTCAGGCAGAGGTGAGACTTGCAGCCAATTCTGCTAACGTTCCCAGCTTCCTCCTCCATGAAGGAGGAGGGCCAAAGCTCCTATGGTTTGATTCAGTCAGCTTCTATTGTCTCAGGCAGCTCTCAGGGCTAGTCTACACTACCCGCCCGGATCGGCGGGTAGAAATCGAGCTCTCGGGGATTGATTTATCGCGTCTCATCTAGACAGATAAATCGATCCCCGAATCGACGCACTTACTCTCACCTCATCAGGAGGAGTAAGCGCCGTCGACGGGGGAGCCGCGGCGGTTGATTTGCCGCCGTCCTCACAGCGGGGTAAGTCGAATACGATACGCTGATTTCAGCTACGCTATTTGCGTAGCTGAATTTGCATATCTTAAATCGACCCCCCCCCCCTTTAGTGTAGACCTAGCCTTAGTCACTAATTGTAATTTACGTTGGAAAGACTCCATACGTTCCTCCATTTTACTATTTTGGATTCTGGGGTCTCCAGCTTGCCTGCATTCATTTTAATATTTCTCAAAGAAATTCCAGCTCTCTCTCATCCCTGGTACATTACTTACACTGGTGCAAAGTCCAGGGCATTCATTCACATCCAGGGCTCTGGTTCCGGTCCATGCCCCATGTGAACCACTCAGTTCTCAAACCCATCTGACTAGCTCTTTGTTCCTGCTGCTCAGCTCATTAGAGAAACTCTGAAACCAGCATTCAGACTCTGGCAGAGCTCTCTGCAGCCTCAGCCAGGGCAGGCTCCATTCCAGTTCCTTTTACTAGAACATCCCACCCATCAGCAGATCGCCCCCAATGGGACAACATCAAAAAAGACAGGGATTTGAACCCAAATCCAGGAATCTGGGATGTGTCAGCATAGCTCCTATCCTGAGACCCTAGATACAAACACAGGAAAAAAACTTCAAAGGAAAAAGCACTTCAATTTGCTCAGCTAATACCCAAGGGAGAAACATATTATGAAAAAAGGTACAGGACTAGCGTAGTTGAACCAGTTCTCATCTCTTAGGCCCCAAGTAAGGAAAGCATCCCTTTTTAGGATAATCTCCAATAAGATTTAAGCAAATACTTGAAGTTAAGCATGGTGGGTATGTGTGTTCCTGAATCAGGGCCCCGAGGCTGAAAACGTTTGTCTAGTTGTGTATTTGTAAATTACCAACAACAACAAAAAATCCCTAAAACCCAGATTTGTTTGGTATTAATCTATAGTTGTTAACAACAGAAAAGAGCTAATTGACAATTTGGAGCTATTAAAGCCCAGAAGTGGTTTTTGGCTCTTGAACTGAAATTTTGCCTGAGAATGTTGACTACTCGGACTCAGTGTGCATGTACAGCATCAGCAATGGCGTGATGGACTGTTACAGCTCCAGAGGCATTGGTGTGCTCTATCGAGTCACAATGGGCATGTGAAATAGCCCCTCCAGCACTCCTGGATACTGGTGCTATGACTTATCAGATCAGAAGGCTGAATAATTATGAGCTACTAAGTTCAAAACGGTGTTTTAAAAGAAGGAAAGAAGGCATGATTGCTATTCATTTGTATTGTGCTAACACCCACAACACGAGGTGCTGTGCGTGCACTCTCTCTCTCTCTCTCTCTCTCTCTCTCTCCTTGCCCTGAAGAGCTCACAATCTAAAGGCCACATTCTGCCACCTGGACTCATGTTGAATAGTAAGTTAGGCAAGATCCTGCAAAGTCAGTGAAGTGCATCTTAGTGGTCCATTTTCAGGCTGTAACCTTTTCATTCACAAGTTACCCCTTGAACTCAATGGGACTATTTGTAGAGTCAGGTACTACTCAGGACAGCATAAGGCTGTAAGAGGATAAGCAATATACGTAGGGTCAGGGATAAAACACAGTCAAAATACACACTTTAAAAATGAGTGGATAGTTGTGGGACATGTCTGCCTTGTAGCACCCCCTGCTGAGCTAGTGTGGCACTGCAGGCACTCCCTGACTCACTTTCCCTTCTCTCAGGGCCCCTTAAAATTCCACCAAGTCCAAATTTGCAATACAAAATCCCCCTGCTGGGGTCCTACTTTACAAAATCAAAACTAAACCTGAACTAAGGCCTCAACCCATGGCTTAGGGGTAGCCCAGCCCTCCACCTTGGGGCCAGTGCTCTCTGGGAGTTCCTCTCTCTTAAGAGAGCCTCTCTGAGCATAGCCCTGCACCTAGGCCCTGAAGGCCTTTTATCAGGTTCAAGGGCTCATTATTCAATTAATTGCCTAGCCAGGCTTGTTCCCTTTAGATTAGCTCATGGTACCCTGGGCCCATGCTCCCCTTAAAGGGGCCAGCAGCCCTCTGACATAGATACAAACAAATACTAACTCAAACTTACCTTAAAGGAAGAGAAAGGTAAATTATCAAACGTAGTGCAATGGGTGAACTCGTAAAAATCCATGCGTTTTCACTGCATCCACAAACGCCTTTATGAGCATGCAAATAATTTAAATGCAGATGCAAACAGGCAGAGGTGAAATGACCAGTTATGTCTGCTGCTTTGTGGAGTCCAGAGGTATGCACTGATTTTTATGCAGCCATTTGTTCCACTTACATTTAAACAGGTGGTCCCAAGTCCACATCTACATAGCAATAATGATTTGCATTATAAATATTTTTTGCATACATTTCAACTTGGAGTCAATTTCTGTTCCTATTCTTCTTTCATTATTATTCTCATTGGCATTGGAGACTTTCATCAGTCCAGTGGGGAGGGCATTGCACTGGGAATCAGAAGACTTAGATTCTAATCCCCATTCTGCCACTGACCTGCGGTGTGACCTTGAGCAAGTCACTTCACCTCTCTGTGCCTCAGTTTCCCCTCCAAAACTTTGACTGTCTCGTCTCTTTCAATTGTAATCACTTCAGCCCAGGGACTGTGTCATAACTATGAAGGGAAGGGTAACAGCTCTCCTGTGTACAGTACTATAAAATCCCTCCTGGCCAGAGACTCCAAAATCCTTTTACCTGTAAAGGGTTAAGAAGCTCAGGTAACCTGGCTGACACCTGACCCAAAGGACCAATAAGGGGACAAGATACTTTCAAATCTTGGGGGGGGGAAGGCTTTTGTTTGTGCTCTTTGTTTTGGGGGTTGTTCGCTCTTGGGACTGAGAGGGACCAGACATCAATCCAGGTTCTCCACATCTTTCTAAATAAGTCTCTCATATTTCAAACTTGTAAGTAAACAGCCAGGCAAGGCGTCTTAGTTTTACTTTGTTTTCTCAACTTGTAAATGTACCTTTTACTAGAGTGTTTATCTCTGTTTGCTGTACTTTGAACCTGAGGCTAGAGGGGGGTCCTCTGAGCTCTTTAAGTTTGATTACCCTGTAAAGTTATTTTCCATCCTGATTTTACAGAGATGATTTTTACCTTTTTCTTTAATTAAAAGACTTCTTTTTAAGAACCTGATTGATTTTTCCTTGTTTTTAGATCCAAGGGGGTTGGATCTGTATTCACCAGGAGTTGGTGGGAGGAAGGAGGGGGGATGGTTAATTTCTCCTTGTTTTAAGATCCAAGGGGGTTGGAACTGTATTCACCAGGGAATTGGTGAAGGTCTCTCAAGGCTACCCAGGGAAGGGAATTAGCTTTGGGATGGTGGCAGCGGACCAGATATAAGATGGTAGTTAAGCTTAGAAGTTTTCATGCAGGCCCCCACATTTGTACCCTAAAGTTCAAAGTGGGGAAGCAGCCTTAACAGACTGTCTCTCACTCTGTTTGACAGGGCCTCCATCTCTGTTGGGGCCTTTATGGGCTATGGTATTACTGATAATAACAACATTAGTGTAGTTCCATTTTAGGATCAATTCTGAGCAATGAGAAGAATGTAAAACTCTGGGCATTATAAATAAACTTAAATTATAACACGTGCTATAGTAATGATTAGAGAAAATTACATTATTTTTTTCATAATTACAGAAAAGCATGGGTCAAAGATAAATTAAAGAGTTCATATACCTGATTCACAATGCCCTGCTTTCCTTTCTTCCATCCAGTGTAATGAAACCAACTGAAAAGTCTGGCAGATGGCATACGTTTGCCAGAATCCACAAAACATGCTACTATTTTTCTGTATGGGCTTTTCCTGGATTATTTTCACCACAGCATTTGAGATGCTCACGAACATTAATGGATTTAATCTCACACCACCATTATGAGATAGATAAATACTATTATCATCCCTATTTTATTCATGGAAAACTGAGGCATAGAGAGGTCAAGCGACTTACAGAATCACACAGGAAATGTGTTATCAGAGCAAGGAATTGAACTTCTAAGTCCCTATCTAATGCCTTACCCTTTTCTTATGTAAGCAGGGTCTGAATGAATGCTTCCCAGACAGCTAGCTGGGAGGGGGAGAGACTTGGGTGTGTTTATGTAAATACAGTTTGTTCCTGCTCTGCTTACATATTCAGCAAAAAGTGATCAACTTTGGCTGGTGTTGGGTACAAATCACCTTAGTACTGAATGCAGGGGTAGTGAAATATGGTTACCAATGTTGTAATTATTGTAGGAATACAGGAAAGCAGGACTGTGCTTAACCTGTCCCAAATGACTGTGATTAACCTGTCACCCTCACTTGAAAGAGCCTCGTTAAGTCAAGGGCTCGAATGTCAGCAACTTGTGGAAGTGAGAAGGGTGAGGATAAGGATCCCTAGGTAAAAGGCCAACCACCTGCAAGGGTTCTTGTTACAGTGGTTTAATTTGTTCTTCCTGCTGTTCAAAGAATAGAGCTAAAAAGGTTTTATTAGGAGCCTCTTTAACGGGGGGGAGATTTAGGTTGGATATTAGGAAAAACTTTTTCACTAAGAGTGAAGTACTGGAATGGGTTACCGAGGGAGGTGGTGGAATCTTCTTCCTTAGAGGTTTTTTTAAGGTCAGGCTTGACAAAGCCCTGGCTGGGATGATTTAGTTGGGGATTGGTCCTGCTTTGAGCAGGGGGTTGGACTAGATGACCTCCTGAGGTCCCCCTTGTGTGCTGAGCTTGTGTTTGACCGTCTGTTTGTTTGTTTGTTTGAAGGACCGTGTGCTATGCCTGGCAGTTGGAAGCTGTGAGCTTCAAAGGAAGGTTTGAAAGCTAGAAGCCTCTGTTAATTGGCTGGGCCTTAGTTAGTGGGTGGGACTATCAAGCAGGCCAGGGCTTTATAAAGCAGTGCGCAAGCAACCAGGGAACTTTGCGACCAGGGGCTGCTAACAGGGAGTTTCGCAAGGGAGTTGGGAAGGGGGCAAGGGCCCCTTGCTGCTTTTGGTTTGAAACCTATAAACTAAACTACAGTCAAAACTGCTTGCTTTAAACAACCCCTTCATTAACTAGGAGCGAATGCAGGCAGAAGTCCAGCAGCAGAGTGGGGGCTATCCAGTTTATTGCACTGAGTGCAGCATGTATGACTACCTGCCCTGTGGGCGGGTGGCGTATGTGTGCACTCGGTGCAAGGAGCTCCTGGCCCTCAGTGACCGTGTACGGGCTTTGGAGGCCAGGGTAGCGGAACTGGAGGAGCTAAGGGAGGCAGAGAGGTATATTGATGAGGCTTTCTGGGACACTGTAGAATTGTCCCACCTCCGGTCAGACAGCCCCTGCACTGTTGAGGAGGATGAAAGGCCCAGGGAAGCAGAGCAGTCTACTGGAGCAGAGGGAAACCTTCCCATAGTTGGGACCCTCCTTCCAGATGGTGTTGGGGTTGCCTCTCGCACTGAGGTTACCTCTCCGGGGGAGGGAACTCCAGTCACTAGGAAAAGGCAGGTGTTAGTAATGGGAGATTCGATCATTAGAAACATAGATAGCTGGGTTTGTGATGACCGGGAGAACCGTATGGTGACTTGCCTGCCTGGTGCAAAGGTTGCGGATCTCTCGAGGCATCTAGACAGACTCATGTGTAGTGCTGGGGAGGAGCCGGTGGTCGTGGTGCATGTAGGTACCAATGACATAGGGAAGGGTAGGAGAGACGTCCTGGAGGCCAAATTTAGGCTGCTGGGAAAGAGACTGAAATCCAGGACCTCTGTGGTGGCATTCTCAGAAATGCTTCAAGTTCCACGCGCAGGGCAGGCAGAGCTTCAGAGTCTCAATGCATGGATGAGATGATGGTGTAGAGAGGAGGGGTTTAGATTCATTAGGAACTGGGGAAACTTCTGGAATGGGGGGAGCCTATACAGGAGAGATGGGCTCCACCTAAACCAAAGTGGAACCAGATGGCTGGCACGTAACATTCAAAAGGTTGCAGAGCAGTTTTAAACTAGGAGATGGGGAAAGCCGACTGCTGCAGAGGAGCACGTGGATCGGACAGACTTCTCAGAGGAGAGTCTATTGGTAGAAATTTTCTAGGTTATAGTCAGGAACAGAGGATGGAAGAGGATAATGTAAGGGCCAGATCAGATGAGAAACATTCACATAAAAAAGAATCTGATACATCAGAAAAGGGCAGACAAATAAACAGTGGCAAGTTTTTAAAGTGCTTGTACACAAATGCTAGAAGTCTAAATAATAAGATGGGTGAACTAGAGTGCCTCGTGATAAAGGAGGATCTTGATATAATAGGCATCACAGAAACCTGGTGGACTGAGGACAATCAATGGGACACAATCATTCCGGGGTACAAAATATATCGGAAGGACAGAACAGGTCGTGCAGGGGAGGGAGTGGCACTATATGTGAAAGAAAATGTAGAATCAAATGAAGTAAAAATCTTAAATGAAGCCACATGTTCCATAGAATCTCTATGGATAGTAATTTCATGCTCTAATAAGAATATAACAGTAGGGATCTATTATCAACCACCTGACCAGTGATAGTGATGATGAAATGCTAAGGGAGATTAGAGAGGCTATCAAAATTAAGAACTCAATAATAGTGGGGGATTTCAATTATCCCCATATTAACTGGGTACATGTTACCTCAGGACGAAATGCAGAGACAAAATTTCTTGATACTTTAAATGACTGCTTCTTGGAGCAGCTGGTATGGGAACCCACAAGGGGAGAGGCAACTCTCGATTTAGTCCTGAGTGGAGCGCAGGAGCTGGTCCAAGAGGTAACTATAACAGGACCGCTTGGAAATAGTGAACATAATATAGTAACATTTAACATCCCTGTGGGGGGAAGAACATCTCAACAGCCCAACACTGTGGCATTTAATTTCAAAAAGGGGAACTATGCAAAAATGAGGGGGTTAGTTAAACAGAAATTAAAAGGTACAGTGACTAAAGTGAAATCCCTGCAAGCTGCATCGGCGCTTTTTAAAGACACCATAATAGAGGCCCAACTTAAATGTATACCCCAAATTAAGAAACACAGTAAAAGAACTAAAAAAGAATCACTGTGGCTTAACAACCATGTAAAAGAAGCAGTGAGAGATAAAAAGGCATCTTTTAAAAAGTGGAAGTCACATCCTAGTGAGGTAAATAGAAAGGAGCATAAACGCTGCCAAATTAAGTGTAAAAATGTAATAAGAAAAGTCAAAGAGAAGTCTGAAGAACGGCTAGCCAAAAACTCAAAAGGTAATAACAAAATGTTTTTAAAGTACATCAGAAGCAGGAAGCCTGCTAAACAACCAGTGGGGCCCCTCGATGATAGAGATAGAAAAGGAGCGCTTAAAGATGATAAAGTCATTGCGGAGAAACTAAACAAATTCTTTGCTTCAGTCTTCACAGCTGAGGATGTTAGGGAGATTCTCAAATCTGAGCCGGCTTTTGTAGGTGACAAATCTGAGGAACCGTCACAGATTGAAGTGTCACGAGAGGAGGTTTTGGAATTAATTGATAAACTTAATATTAACAAGTCACTAGGACCAGATGGCATTCACCCAAGAGTTCTGAAAGAACTCAAATGTGAAATTGCGGAACTATTAACTAGGGTTTGTAACCTGTCCTTTAAATTGGCTTCTGTACCCAATGACTGGAAGATAGCTAATGTAACGCCAATATTTAAAAAGGGCTCTAGAGGTGATCCTGGCAATTACAGACCGGTAAGTCTAACATCGGTACCGGGCAAATTAGTCGAAACAATAGTAAAGAATAAAATTGTCAGACGCATAGAAGAACATAAATTGTTGGGCAAAAATCAACATGGTTTCTCTAAAGGGAAATCGTGTCTTACTAATCTATTAGAGTTCTTTGAAAGGGTCAACAAACATGTGGACAAGGGGGATCCAGTGGACATAGTGTACTTAGATTTCCAGAAAGCCTTTGACAAGGTCCCTCACCAAAGGCTCGTACGTAAATTAGTTTGTCATGGGATAAAAGGGAAGATCCTTTCATGGATTGAGAACTGGTTAAAAGACACGGAACAAAGGGTAGGAATTAATGGTAAATTCTCAGAATGGAGAGGGGTAACTAGTGGTGTTCCCCAAGGGTCAGTCCTAGGACCGATCCTATTCAATTTATTCATAAATGATCTGGAGAAAGGGGTAAAAAGTGAGGTGGCAAAGTTTGCAGATGATACTAAACTACTCAAGATAGTTAAGACCAAAGCAGACTGTGAAGAACTTCAAAAAGATCTCACAAAACGAAGTGATTGGGCAACAAAATGGCAAATGAAATTTAATGTGGATAAATGTAAAGTAATGCACATTGGAAAAAATAACCCCAACTATACATACAATATGATGGGGGCTAATTTAGCTACAACAAATCAGGAAAAAGATCTTGGAGTCATCATGGATAGTTCTCTGAAGATGTCCACGCAGTGTGCAGAGGCGGTCAAAAAAGCAAACAGGATGTTAGGAATCATTAAAAAGGGGATAGAGAATAAGACGGAGAATATATTATTGCCCTTATATAAATCGATGGTACGCCCACATCTTGAATACTGCGTACAGATGTGGCCTCCTCATCTCAAAAAAGATATACCGGCACTAGAAAAGGTTCAGAGATGGGCAACTAAAATGATTAGGGGTTTGGAGAGGGTCCCATATGAGGAGAGATTAAAGAGGCTAGGACTTTTCAGCTTGGAAAAGAGGAGACTAAGGAGGGATATGATAGAGGTATATAAAATTATGAGTGATGTAGAGAAAGTAGATATGGAAAAGTTATTTACTTATTCCCATAATACAAGAACTAGGGGTCACCAAATGAAATTAATAGGCAGCAGGTTTAAAACAAATAAAAGGAAGTTCTTCTTCACACAGCGCACAGTCAACTTGTGGAACTCCTTACCTGAGGAGGTTGTGAAGGCTAGGACTATAACAGCGTTTAAAAGAGAACTGGATAAGTTCATGGTGGTTAAGTCCATTAATGGCTATTAGCCACGATGGGTAAGGAATGGTGTCCCTAGACTCTGTTTGTCAGAGGGTGGAGATGGATGGCAGGAGAGAGATCACTTGATCATTACCTGTTAGGTTCACTCCCTCTGGGGCACCTGGCATTGGCCACTGTCGGTAGACAGATACTGGGCTAGATGGACCTTTGGTCTGACCCAGTACGGCCGTTCTTATGTTCTTATTATGTTATGTTCCAACCCTGATATTCTATGTTAAATGCCCAATCAGAGCTTAAATCAGTTGTGGTAGGACTGTGTTTCTGCCCAGCCTGCTAAGAGTTAACAGTCACTGAGAGCTGCAAGCACTTAAGATGGGGTCGTGTTTCTGCCCAGCCTGCAAAGAGCTGAAAATTACTAAGAGACCGATGTGCAGAGATCACAGCAGAGAGGGATGTGACAGCAGAAGGTGGCTCACAGTCAGCTGATGAATGAGTGGCTGGTGGGGTGGAGGGGCACAATGAGTGGCCAGCAGGGTGGCTGGTGGAGAGGCGCCGGGAGAGCAGTGAGCAGGCAGCAGAAAGGGGCGGCGAGCGAGTGCCCGAGCAGCGGCGCTAGTAAGATGCCTCTTTACCCCACCCAGGGGGGATGTGAACTCTGCAGCTGCACCTCTGAACTCAGTCTGCATTGACCAAGGACAGCGACTGAGAGTGGGGGGCAGAGAAGGGCCAGGCATGGGAAAGGGACTTTGGGGTGGCTGGACTTAAGAACCTGAGGGGAAAAGGACACTGCCCACCTTACTTGGGAGTGGGTGTTTTGCTCATCGTTGATGTTTACGAACCCTGTTTGTGGAGTTTTCCCAACTTAACGCCAAGTTTCTTCTCTCCTTTCATTAAAAGTTTCTTTTCTACACTCAGCCTCTGTGCTTGCGAGTGGGGAAGTATTGCCTGTCAGAGGTGCCCAGGAGTGGGGTGCAATTTTCCCAGGTCACTGGGTGGGGGCTCGAGCTGGTTCTGTGTTGTATCAATGGAAAGGAACCCCTAGCTATTGAACCGGGCCCTGGTTGCTGCCAGCTCTGTGCTTGCGAGTGGGGAAGTATTGCCTCTCAGAGGCGCCCAGGGGTGGTGTGCAATTTTCCCAGGTCACTGGGTGGGGGCTCGAGCTGGTTCTGTGTTGTATCAATGGAAAGGAACCCCTAGCTATTGAACCGGGCCCTGGTTGCTGCCAGCTCCGCCTGGCAGAAGGGTTACACTTACTCTATATCATTTTATTGTGAACCCTGCATAAATTCTCAACACCTCTGCTGTCTCATCAGTATATGGAAACTATACAAGTGGTGCAATTACTGCTCAGAGCAATATTTTAAAAAGTTGGCAAAAGACTTGTTGCTTCAATTTAATTAATGGATCTGTGTCTGGTTTTCACCTACTTTGCTTCTCTTTGTGTGGGCAACAAGCAGGCTTTGAGAAAGTGTAGCTTCTTCTACAATATTCATTTATTTCCCATACTGACACTGCTTCTTGATAGATAAAAGCAGAGATACAAGACAGGCAGAATGATTGCTACACGATAGATTAATAGAAAGAGATAGCTCTGTCTCTTTATAGGATAACAGCTGCAACAGCATCACAGGCTCCAAGAAGACAGAAATATGTGTTTGGCCATTGTTCAGCCTTGGCAAGCAACTGTGGTGATTTTGTGCTGGTAGCCATTGATACCAAGGGTAAGTCTCACTGCTTTTGTGAGAATTCACTTCACATTACCCATGGTACTCTGCAGTTTTGCTTTCGAAGCATGCACTACTGACAAGTCATCTTAACCTAGATAAAGACAGCAGAGCCTACTATGCTGAACAGCATTTCCAAAGGTAGTCACCAATTTGCCAGTGCACCAATTGTGCATTGAGTTATTTCCTAGATATGAGTCTCTGTTTTAGAAATAGTTTTGCCAATGAGGATAGAAATCCAGAAGCCGGGGTTTGAAAGTGAAATTCTATGGGAATCTAGCATGAAACTTTGCTAGCAACATTCCTGCTGAAGAACTAAGAAAAAAATAACTGGCTCTAATCCTTCCCCCTTATGTATTTTGGCAGTTTTCTTCCATTTAGAAAAAAATATAAACAAAAATGCATCCTGCTCCCTTTTTGGAAGGAGTCCAAGTTACACAAATTGTCAGCATGAAAATTGGTGTTTAAAGTCCCCTGACTCTTTTCTCCAGATCTTAGATCATTCAGAAAAATACAGTTTATTTTCCCCCTTTACCATCCTGAAACAAAAAGTAGCACTTAAAAGTGTGACTGAAGGATATTTTGGTGTGCAAAGGTAGTGATTAAAGAATTCTGGAAAACTGAGCATAAAACAACAAAGACTTTTATGCCCATGATTCTGATCTCACTCACATCAGTTTATACCAGTGTATCTCCATTGATTTCAATGGAGATTAAAACTGATGTGAGATCAAAATCAGGCCCTGTATTTTTTCTAGTTCTACATTTTCCCCACATATAATGGAACCGCAAACAATTTTTGAAGGGGCTTTTAAAAGCACAAAGGTTTGGGGCTTTGATTTATACACCTAAGCACAAACACACACACTTTTAAAGTTGTACATGCTGTATTTTAGGACTTGCCATAATGAGATTTGCAAATAAAACCATGGGGAAAATATGATTTGAGATAAATGGAAAACTTTTTTTCATAAAAAATATTAATTTGCTGTAAAACTAAACAAAACACAAATGTTCGGTTCACTGGTTCCAACAAATCCCAATTGCTCTTTCAGTTAATAGTTCCTCCTTGCAATTGCAAGAATCGCTATGGAAAAGATTAGATTAAGAATTCTTACCGATTTATGAGGTTGTTTATTTCTATGCAAATGGAGGGCCTTCAGACTGGAACTCTCCTACTTGGAGTGTGAAAAACAATATGATTTGGGCACAAACTGCTTCATATTTTCAACTTGGATATAATTTTCTGCATTTCCCAATTTTATGTCTCTCAGGCAATGTAACCATGAACAATGGAATTTTTTTACCCAGCTGTCTACAAATAACTCTGCCGCTTCTACCCCCAAACCATGACAGCAGTAGTAATAGTAGTAACATTTCTTAGTTACATTGTAGTAGCACCTAGAGGCCCCTGTCAGGATCAGGTTCCCATTGTACTAGGTGTGTACAAACTCCTAGAGAGACATGGTCTTTGTCTCTAATTTACAGTCTGAAGCACGAATCCTGCAAAGACTTGGACTGTGTCTATACTGGAAATGCTACAGCAGCACAGATGCAGTGCTGCAGCTACAGCACCGTAGTGCAGACACTACAGCAACGGAAGGGGTTCTTCTGTCGCTATATTAAATCCATCTCTCCGACAGGCGGTAGCTTGGCCACCGGTAGAGTTCTTCCATTGGCCTCTATGCTGGCCACACTGGGACTTAGGTCTGCTTAACTACATCTCTCAGGGGAGTGGATTTTCACACTCCTGAGCAACATAGATGGGTCAACATAACTTTCTAGTGTCGTTTAATCATTGCTCGTGGGCTTAACCTTAAGCATGTGAGTAGTTCCATAACTAGGGTTACCATACGTCCTGTTTTTCCCGGACATGTCCGGCTTTTTGGTACTCAAATCCCCGTCCGGGGGGAATTGCCAAAAAGCCGAACATGTCCGGGAAAATACTCCCCACCCCCTCCCCCAGTCCCCTGCTTACCTTGGCTCCGGCAGGCTGTGAGCTGCAGGCAGATTCCCCCGCGGCGGCGGCTGCTGCTGCTCCCCACAGACACCTCAGCTCTGTGCAGCTGAAGAGCGGAGCTGCCCGAGCGCTACCGGCTTCAGGGTTTGCCGGGCAGCCCCCAGATCTCCAGACCCTGCGCCCCCAGCCGGGCGCTTCCCCTCCCGGGCTCCGGCTGCACTGGGGAAGCGCCTGGCCGGGGGCGCAGGGTCTGGAGATCTGGGGTTTGCCCGGCAAACCGTGAAGCCGGTAGCGCTCAGGCAGCTTCGCGTGGCTGGGAGGGAGGAGGGGGAATGCGGGGCGCTCCGGGGAGGGGGCGGAGTTGGGGCAGGGACTTTGGAGAACGGGCGGGGCTGGGGCAGAGTTGGGGCGGGGAAGGGGCGGGGCCAGGGCCCCATGGAGTGTCCTCCTTTTTTAAGGTTTAAATATGGTAACCCTATCCATAATGATTCACGCGCTTAAAGTTAAGTCTGTGCATATGTCTTGGCAGGACTATGGCCTAATATAACTAATCCCACCATCCCAGCTGGAATTCCTTGTGGCTACAGGTTAGCATCCTTTGCAGATCAGTCCAGCAGGATATGGGTCTGAGTGGTACAGCACCTTGGAAGATAAGGCCCTAAATCAATAGTGGTTTGTGTTCTTCCTAACAGCTATATAGAAAATGTGTGGCAATATGTAATTTGAGAAATTTAAACAATGTTTTTACAGCCGTTATACAGTAAAGATTTGAAAGTGTCTCTGTCCCCCTCACCCACCTCCTAATTCAGTAATTATCATTAATTTTCAAAGTCAATTCACGACTAAAGCGTTCATGCTTTCCTCGTGCATGGTTTTGGGGGGCTTCGCCCTTATGTGAACTACCCACTGAAAAACTAATGCTGTTACAATTAGAAAGGGGTCTGAACCCAGCCCCAGAGATCTGTCCAGCCCCAAACTTTTGGGATGGTTGACTCCTAATCCAGCTCAGAATATCACTGCTGGTCCTTGACCCCAAACCAAAACACCAAGTCACCTGAATCTTGGCGATTGTTAGCTTAGGATTCAGATCTGAATTTTGCAGCCCTGGCTCATCTCTGAAGAGCAGTGAAGTAGGGAGCCTGTGACAAAAATCTTACATTTGTTTTTTGAAGCACCTGCTTTCATGTTTCGCAGAGCTAGTTTCCCTGAAAGCAGTATGGATAGGCAGGCAGAGGAGTTCTGTTTCAGAAGTTAAATCTCTTCACTCTGCTTATTCCTGAGGAAAGTCTGAACAATTACATACTTCTCTCTAAAGCTAGGGAATTTTTTTCATCACCATTTTTTTTTATGAAAAGTAGGTTTTTGGTCACAATGAAAAAAATCAGTTTAATAAGTTTAGTCCAGTAGTTTTCAAACTTTTTGCACTGGTGACCCCTTTCACGCAGCCAGCCTCTGAGTGTGGCCCCCCTTATAAATTAAAAACAGGCGGGTTTAATTTAATATAATGGAGACTCAGGAGCTGACAGCTCATGACCCCCATGTAGCCATCTTGCAACCCCCTGAGGAGTCACGACCCCAGTTTGAGAACTGTTGTTGTAGTCTATAATTTGATTGCAGTAGTAACACCTGGTGAGTAACAGTTTCAATAGTGCTTAAGGCCCAGATGTTCAAAGGCATTTGGTGTCTTACTCCCATTCAATACCTTTAAGGCTTTGGGCCTAAATTCCATTAGCTTTCAATGAGACTTAGGCTCCTAAACCACGTAGGCACTTAAAATTATTCGGTGAACTCAAATGCTAATGTCGGATCTCATCAGTTAAAAACTGCAGTGGTTAAGAAGGGCTGCACAATGCGCTGAATTGACTGACTAGCATTTCAGCCCTGGGAGTCTTAGTTCACACATGATCACAACCTAATGCTCAAAGAGCATTTCTTCACCTTGCTAAACCACCCTACTATTTTGCACAATCGTCCCTCTCTACTGAGGGCCAAACGGGAACTGAATAGCAGGAATTCTGCAAGTCAGAGCTGAGTTTCTGGCAAAATCTGCCAGGTTCTCACTCGTGCTAAGATTATCTTCCTTTCATGGATTCCAAGGCCACACGTGACCATTGTGATCATCTAGTCTGACCTGTATAATACAGGCTGTAGAACTTCCCCAATAAATTCCCAGAGCAGATCTTTTAGAAAATCATCCAATCTCTATTTAAAAATTGCCAATGATGGAGAATCCACCATGAGCCTTTGTAAATTGTTCCAATGGTTAATTACTCTTACAGTTAGACATTTACACTTTATTCCCAGTCTGAATTGGTCTAGCTTCAACTTCCAGCCATTGGATTGTTTGTCTGCTAGATTGAAGAGCCGTTATCAAATATCTGTTCCCCATGTTGTTCCTTATAAACTCTGTCTTTTGCAAGGATTAATTCACAAAACAATAACTGTTTATTCTGAGTGCTATATCAAGGAAGTCAATTAAGAATATGAGCAACTTTCCAAGGCAATTTTACTTTCAATCTTAATGCGCCAGAGTAGAGCTATTTGTCAGGACAATAATTTGTACATGAATAACAAATGACACAGTTTATTGGTTGAAATTACAATTAAGCACATGAGTAATCTCATTGAACTCAAGGGATTACTCACATGCTTAAAGTTAAGCACATTCTTAAGTGTTCTGCTGGGCCCAGGGCTGGAGCATCCATGGAGTCAGCGCAGTGCCTTGTCCAGTGACCAGCAGATCTGACTCCAAGTGCAGGCTGGGGGATTGAACTTGACACCCTTTCAAAGGATGGCACATCAGCTTCATGCCTCCTACCCTTAAGAGGGCCGTGTTCACAATACCTCATGATGCTCCTACTGGCACACTCCCTATGCCACTGCTGAAGTGTTCTGCTGCGGGCTGTGGCTTAGAACAACCTGAAGGTCCCAGCAGCTTCATACACTTACCCTAAACATGCAGGTTTCCTTTCTTGGTGTCTCCTTCCTCAGTTACATATTGCTTCCTCCAGTTTTGATTAAGTCGTGCACATTTCCTTTAGTTGTTTTCTCGGTGGGAGTTATTGTATTAAAGGGGGTTCGCACATCACTGATGGTAAACTGATTCTCCTTAGAGCAAGCATCTCTCACTCCCGCAACGCTTCTTTTCTCTGACTCATTGTGGTTGAACTCGTCTGAAATGGTCACTGACGCCTCTGGCTAATGGCTCCGATGCCTTCAGTGTTTAGATCAGTGATTGAACAGTTGAGCATGTCAAATTGATGATGGCTTGAATGAGTCAAACTGTAACCACGGTTTCTTTGAGCTTCCACTGGGACTAAGTAAATAGGTTGATTCTAAAATTTTCAGACCAAGAGACAGTGAGAGTCTGTTTATATTCCAGCAGGTGTCTAGGCAAGTTGTAAATGAAATGAACTCTGTTTATGACATTTTGATTCAGCAAGAGAGTAGCCAATCTTAACTCTCTGTGCATTCTGTGCAGTTTGGAGATGGAAGAAGAGGAATGAATGAAATGGCCCGCCATATTCTGTATGACCACAATCATATTCCACATGGAGGGTTATTCTGATAAGGCCTGGTTCAAAATCTGTTGACATCACCATATGCATTCTTTCCTTTAAAAAATACGACACCATTCTACGGTGGCAGCCCAAAACACTGCAGTGCTACAGCTGTTAAGTTGCAGGGCCTGTTTCTCCTCTCATCCCATATTTGCTATTTTTTTTGGCAATCTGCCTATAGTGGCTTAGGCCTGGTCTACACTACCCCCCAAATTCGAACTAAGGTACGCAACTTCAGCTACGTGAATAACGTAGCTGAAGTCGACATACCTTAGTTCGAACTTACCGCGGTTCAGACGCGGTCTACACGCGGCAGGCAGGCTCCCCGTCGACTCCGCGGTACTCCTCTCGCCGAGCTGGAGTACTGAAGTCGACGGCGAGCGCTTCCGGGATCGATTTATCGCGTCCAGACCAGACGCGATAAATCGAACCCAGAACTTCGATTCCCAGCCGCCAAACTAGCGGCTGGGTGTAGACCTGGCCTTAGAGTGGTTCCTCCCTGTCTGCCGCGTTGCGCCACCTAGTTGCTGCTACCATGCTAATCCTCTGTCAATTGGCTAAGTGTCAGCAAAGAGTCTAGGGCCCTTGGGACAGGGCAGGGCAATTGGCAGTCTTTAGCCCAGCTTCCTGTCTGGGGCAGACAGCAAACACACACAGGCCATCTGGCCTAAGGTGAGGCTGGCAGCAGGGGGTAGGGGAATCTGAACCAACCCTACTCCACTGGGTCCCAGCCCAGGACCCTAACAGTGACGAGTGTCCCATCATGAAACAGCGGGGATCCTAGCGCAACACACTGACTCTGGTTTCAACAGCACAACTGGACTAATGTCTGGTTTCCCTGGGCTACTTTCTACCCCTACCTGTTTGTAGGGCTCCGTTGCTCATGGGTCCTCAATCTCCTCAGGGTACTCGGCAGCCGACAGTCCCAGCAACTCCTCGGGATAGTCGTCTAGTGGCAGTCTCAGCAACTTCTCGGGGTATTCAGTTGATGGCAGCCTCAGCAGATTCCCTCCCTTAGGATCCTCCTCCAGAGGCAGGGGTTGGCCCAGCTCGGTCCCCGGCCCAACTGAGCTGAGGGCCCTGCCTCTTATACTTCCTGTTCCACCCCTCCACTTCCAGCACGAGAGGCAGGCCTGGCCTGGCACCGCTCACCAGCGGGCAGGGAGTGGTTCCTTCCTGTCAGCTTCAGAGGGAGGCCACTCCACCTCACTGCACTGCCATTTTAACAAAAATGGTCAGAAATGCACTGAAGTCGTGGTTTCGGAGGGTTTGCTGCTGAAAGTCTCACAATGCAGCACAACTATTCCTGTGAATTCTTTGGACCAAACTCTGCTTTCAGTTCCACAGATGCCACTCTGGAAAGTTGCACCTATCTAACTGAGAACAACATTTGGCCCCATATCTATCCAAGGTGCTCCAGAATAGACTGTGTGGTATTGCTTTGCAACCACAGGTCTATGGTAAATGAGTAGCATTTCATGGATTTTATCAGAATTATCACTTGCAGCAAAAATATTCATAAATCTCAGGGATTACACCAGTGGTCACCAACCAGTGGATCGCGATCAACTGATCGATCCTGGAGCCTCTGAGAGTCGATCGCCATCTCCAGCTGCTAAAAGTCCGGCGGCACAGTGGGGTAAGGCAGGCTCAGCATGTCCCTGAGACCCCGGGGGATGGGGGCGCAGGGGTCTCCACGCGCTGCTCTTTCCTGCAAGCACCACCCCTGCAGCTCCCATTGGCCGGGAACGGGGAACTGCAGCCAATGGGAGCTGCAGGGGCAGTGCCTGCAGAGAGGAGCAGTGCGCGTAACCATGTGCCCCCCCAGGGGACGCAGGGGCATGATGGCCACTTCCGGGAGTGGCGTGGGGCCAGGGCAGGCAGGGAGCCTGCCTTAGCCCTGCTGTGCCATTGCCCAGGAGACGCCTGAGGTAAGTGCCACCTAGCGGGAGCCCAAACCCCCTCCCGTACCCCAACCCCAAGCCCTGAGCCCCCTCCTGGAGCCAACACCCCAAACCCCCTCCTGTACCCCCAAGCCCTCCTCCAAGCCCCTGCCCCAGCCCCCTCCCAGAGCTAGCATCTGGTACCCCCTCCTGCACCCCAACCAATTGCCCCAGCCCTGAGTCCCCTCCTGGAGCCAGCATCTGGTACCCCCTCCTGCACCCTGAACCTTCTCCCACACCTCAACCCCCTGCCCCAGCCCTGAGCCCCCTCCTGGAGCCAGCACCCCATACCCCCTCCTGCACCCCAACACTGCCCCAGCCTGGAGCCCCCTCCTGCACCCAAACTCCCTCCCAGAGCTTGCACCCCTCACCCCTTCCTGCACCCCAATCCCCTGCGCCAGACTTAGCCCAGAGCCCCCTCTCACACTCTGAAACCCTCGGCCCCAGCCCAGAGCCTGTACCCCCTCCCAAACCCCAACCCTTGCCCCAGCCCGGTGAAAGTGAGTGAGGGTGGGGGAGAGCGAGTGATGGAGAGAGGAGGGATGGAGTGAGAGGGGCAGGGCCATGGGGAAGGGGGCTGGGTTGCACTTAAATTCAAAAAGTGATCTTATGTGCATAAAAAGGTTGGAGACAACTGGATTACACTGTGAGCAAAACACTTCTAAACACCTGACCACGAGTGCAAATCAGGGAGTTAGAAGCTCTAGCACTTTGATTCACACCTGCAGTTCAACTGAAGGGCACAAACCGCAACTGCACAAAGGGAGGCCAGGTTGATGGGCCAAACCCAAAGACTTCTTCTTATTTGTATTAAATTAGAACCTAGAGGCCCATTAGATATGGGCCCAATTGTGCCAGGCACTGTCCAAGCACATAGTGAGAGAAGGACTGCCCTGAAGAACTGACAACCTAAACAGACAATAGATGGGAGTGGAACCCCGAGAGGTGAAGTGACTTGCCTGAAGTTTCACAGTAGGTCAGAAGAAAAGACATGAACAGAACGGGGTCCCCTAGCCACTAGACCGTGCTGCCTCGAGTCAGCGTCCTCTTTGAATTCCAGAGGAGTTCAGACATTAATCACTCGGTCGGAGCGTGCCCATATGATTTTCATTCCAGTTCAGATCCAATACTGGACATGACCTATTTTCTGGGTTTGGTTTGGATGCTGCTGCTGCAACCTTGTGAAAAGAGGGGTTGAAGGGAGTGAAAATCTGCTCTTGCAATGAGTTGATCAGAATTTTGAAGCTGTACTGTTCACATTTCATGTATTTTAAACACGTCCTTATTTGGGACCAAATGGTGACCCATCCTACTTGTCTGCACTAGAGATTTAGAAGGTATAAGGCTCATTCCTTACTCTCGTACATGGGCTACCTGGATCATGGGTTACAGTGCAGAGAGAGAGCAATCTCTTCAGGGCACTGCACTGCATCCAGGGCACGTGGGTGGAGCTGTGCCTCCACAGTCCCCAATGCTGTGGGAAGCTCAGCGGAGCCAGCTTGGAGGAGGAAGCACCTGCATCAAGGATAAGACAAACACTGATCACTGGGGAACCAGAATGAGACTGTGACTCTGGGGATGTCCACATTGCAATAAAAGACCCACAGCAGTGAGTCTCAGAGCCCAGGTCAGGAGGGCTGGAGGTGTGGGGGTAAAAACAGCAATGTAGGCATTCCCCATAGGGCAGGACCCCGGACGCTGAAACTCAGCTAGGGGGGAGGGTCTGAGAGCCCAGGCTCCAGCCTGAGCCCAAACGTCCACACTGCTATTTTTAGCCCCACAGTCCGAGTCAATTGACCAGGTTCTGAGACTTGGTGCTGCAGGTTTTTCTTTACAGTGCAGACGTACCCTCTGAGTCACAGTCTGGTTTCAGGCCTGTTTCTTTGGCAGCACAACTACATGCTTCCCCTTACTCTGTGCTATTGGCAAAGCCATGGCTTGGTCCTTTCTACGTTTACCCTTCCTGTGACTGGCGTGTTTTACAAGTTAATGTCAATTACATTTAATTTTTATGTGCCATCACAACCTGTTACAAAAGCAAGCCAAATCCTTACGGATAGAAATTCTAATGTACTCTTCCACTTGATAGCACCAGTCGCTTATGCAGATAGAACAGCACTCAGACCACTTCTCCCTACAGGAAGTTCAATAAACACTTTCCCTCTCCATTTGAAATTGTTCCCATAATTGCCTTCTCTGCCTGTATTTAGACGCTTCCTCATTTGCTTTTATTCCATTCCCGCATTAAAGCTTACATTATACTTTAAAAATAAAAGGAAGACTTGAAAACTACGCCCTTTCCTAGTAAATGATTTGCACCAAGGTAATTCACTAATCTCTCCATTATTAATATTTTAATCATTTAGGGCTAGATTTTGACTTCAGGCACAGCCTTGAGCAAGGGATGGTGCATAAACTACACCTCCCCAAGAGACATGCTTCTGAGTCACAAGTCCTCCCCTGCTTTCTCTTGCTCCTCATTTAGGCTCAGATCCTCAAAGGTAGGGCTACCATATGTCCGGATTTCCCCGGACATGTCCGGCTTTTCGGTCTATAAATAGCCATCCGGGGGGGATTTTTAAAAATCTAAAAATGTCCGGGATTTCCCCCCGGTCGGCTATTTATAGATAGAAAAGCGGCGGCCAAGCGCCGCTGGGCAGCCAAAGCCCCTTCCCGGCTCCCCCCATCCCCTGCAGCCTTACCACGCTGTCCGGCCCCGCAGCTGTCTTCCCCCTCCTCTCCTCCCCTGAACGCTCCGCCCCCCTGCTCCTCCCCCTCCCCTGCTTCCCGCGAATCAGATCTTCGCGGGAAGTCTGAAAAGAAGCAGGGGCAAGCGGGAGGCAGCAGCAGGTAAGCTGGGGCGGGGGGGCGCGAGGAGGAGGGCTCCGGGGAGGCGCGGCCCTGGCCGAGCGGCTCCCTCCAGCCCGGGCCGAGCGGCGCCCGGCGGCCCCAGCGGCTCCGGCCCGGCTCGGGCCCCAGCACCCCCAGCCCGGACCCGGCCCGGCTCGGGCCCCAGCAGCGCCGGCCTGGCTCGGGCCCCAGCACCCCCGGCCCGGACCCGGCCCGTCTCGGGCCCCAGCACCCCCGGCCCGGCTCGGGCCCCAGCACCCCCAGCACCCCCAGCCCGGACCCGGCCCGGCTCGGGCCCCAGCAGCGCCGGCCGAGCACCTCCGGCCCGGCCCCAAGCCCCGCAACCCCGGCCGGAGCGTAGCCCAATTCCTGGGCTCTTTAAAGCCGGCCCTGGTCAGGGGACAGGGAGGGGGGGTTGGATGGGTCGGGAGTTTGGGGGGGGGCTGTCAGGGGGGCAAGGGTGTGGAGAGGGGTTGGGACAGTCAGGGACAGGGAGCGGGGGGGTTAGATGGGTCTGGGGGGGCTCTCAGGGGGGCAGGGGTGTGGAGAGGGGTTGGGACAGTCAGGGACAGGGAGCAGGGGGGGTTAGATGGGTCTGGGGTTCTGGGGGGGCTGTCAGGGGGCAGGGGTGTGGAGAGGGGTCGAGGCAGGCAGGTAGCAGAGGGGGTTGGATGGGTCAGGAGTTCTGGGGGTCCTGTCGGGGGCGGGGAGCAGTTGGATAGGGCATGGGAGTCCCCGGGGGTCTGTCTGGGGGCGGGGGTGTGAATATGGGGTGGGGGTGTGGATAAGGGTCGGGGCAGTCAGGGGACAGGTAGGGTCGTAGGGCGTTCTCAGGAGGGGGCAGTCAGGGGACAAGAAGCAGGGCGGCTTAGATAAGCGGTGGGGTCCTAGGGGGCAGTTAGTGGCAGGGGTCCCAGGAGGGGGCAGTCAGGGGACAAGGAGCGGGGGGGGTTGGGGGTTCTGAGGGGGGCAATCAGGGGGTGGGAAGTGGGAGGGAGTGGATGGGGGTGGGGCAGGGGCGGGGCTAGAGCGGGGCTCCTCCCCCACCCCAGTGTCCTCTTTTTTGCTTGTGGAAATATGGTAACCCTACTCAAAGGTATTAGACTCCTAACTTCCATTGAGCTCTATGGTTAGGGCCCTAAATACCTTTGAGGATCTGGGCCTTACTACTGATCTATACCAGTAGGAAATTCCTACCTCCCCAGCACTGGCCTACAAGTAGAAAGATTGGAGTCCAGGTTTCACTCAATCTACCCCAGCCGTTCTCAAACTGTGGGTCGTGACCCATTTTAATGGGGTCGCCAGGGCTGATGTTAGACTTGCCTGGGCCTGGGAGGGACTGAAGCCGAAGTCCAAGCCCCCACTGCCCAGGGCAGCGAGGCTCAGGCTTCAGCTTAAGCCCTGGGCAGTGGGCTCAGGGTACAGCTCCCTCCCCCGGGGATGAAGCCCTTGGGGTTTGGGTTTGGCCCCCCTGCCCAGGGCAGTGGGGCTCAGGCTTCGGGCCCCCCTCCTGGAGTCATGTAGTAATTCTTGTTGTCAGAAGGAGGTCGCGGTGCAATGAACTTTGAGAACCCCTGATCTACCCCACCCACCCATCTCTTCCAGTAGCATCCTCTTATTCCCGAGGACCTGATGCAGTCTGCAGAGGGCTGTAAAGGGGGTTCTTATTCCCCTGCGTGGGCACACAGCCCTAGTCATGAGCCAGCCCTAGGATTATGCAACCTGTTCCTTTTTCAAGTGACGATTGGTTCCCCTCTTCTCCCATCTGCCTTCTTCCTCAGTTTGCCTCATTTCCCTTTCCAGTGCAGGACACCCATTACATTGCTCCCAGGCAGGAGAGGAAGAGCTGCCTCTACAACATGTGGGGCAGTGGGACAAACACTGACAGGCAGCAACACTCAGGGCAGCACTCATCAGGGAGCCTTCTCTTCCGACACCATGATTTTCAGTGGGGGGATGCAATGCATTCTTGGGCACTGTCATGATGGCTGAAGAGATCTGTGTCTTCATGCAATTTAATTGCCAATCATTCATTGCATGTGCTGGGCACCATCCAGCCTTCATTAGAAAGGGTTTCCTTCACTGGAAATGCTCCAAGGAACATCAGACTATTGCACATGTACTCTGGCAATGCACGGTATTGACCCTCTGTTGGAGGACATTGTACTGAATCTAAAGTCTGATGCAATTCCTAATGGGACAGATATGGAGCTGCATCCGTTTACACCAGCCTAGGGTCTGTTCCCGCATCTCCACTTGTATTCTGGTCTTTCAGCTACCACACCCAGAGTCCAAATGATTCCTCCGAGCCACCTTAACAGGCACAAGGCTTGTTCTGGCAGCTTGGGAGTCTGGGACGATGGCCATAGTTGAGTAGTGGGATAACTCCATGCTGGAAATAGCTACACTTGGAAGAGATTGTTTTTCTGTGAGCCAGCACACCGCCTATGTATGACCAGATCTCGTAACCGCTGGGAGAGCCGTCTGCCAAGTAGATCCAAAGACAGGGAAATGAGTCAGCATGTCCCATGTACTGTATCTTGTGATCCGTCGTGGGGCCATATTGCTCATAACTGCTTCATAGCCCTTGGTGAGGGGTTGGCTCAACAGATCTTAACTAAATGGTACATAGTTACATCCTTGCATCCTTATTTCCACCCCTCACCCCGCCCATCTCTTATTTCCTTTTTTATTAAACTGCATCTTTCTTGCTTCAGTAGAACTGCTCTGGATTTCCATCACTGCAACAGATGTCAGACTCTGGCCTGCAGTGGTGAGTCTCCTTGCCAAAATATGTGTGCCTGATTTTCTTCTCACATAGGTGTAACTCCATCAGTGGAGCTACTCCTGATTTACACTGGTGTGAGTGAAAAATGGGGGCCAGGGTTTCAGTGGAGCAGCATGGTCTAGTGGATGGGACACTGTACTAGGATTGGAAGATCTGGGTACTCTTCCCAGCTATGCCTCTGGCCTGCTGTGTGACCTTGGGTGACTCACTTCACCTCTGTTTCTCCTCATGCCCTATGTCTACCTTGTCTGGTTTTAGACTGTAAGCTCTTCAGGGCGGGTACTATCTCTAGCTATGCACCTAGCACAAAAGGGCACTAATTTTAGGCCTTTTGATGCTAGAGTAATACAAATACTAGTCATAATTTGGAGGTGCAGTATTCTTGCATGCAAGTTAAAGAAGTATGGGCTGGATGAATGGACTATAAGGTGGATAGAAAGCTGGCTAGATTGTCGGGCTCAATGGCTCCATGTCTAGTTGGCAGCCGGTATCAAGCGGAATGCCCCAAGGGTTGGTCCTAGGGCCGGTTTTGTTCAATATCTTCATTAATGATCTGGAGGATGGCGTGGACTGCACCCTCAGCAAGTTTGTAGATGACACTAAACTGGGAGGAGTGGTAAATACGCTGGAGGGTAGGGATAGGATACAGAGGGACCTAGACAAATTAGAGGATTGGGCAAAAGAAACCTGATGAGGTTCAACAAGGACAAGTGCAGAGTCCTGCACTTAGGACGGAAGAATCCCATGCACTGCTACAGACTAGGGACCGAGTGGCTAGGTAGCAGTTCTGCAGAAAAGGACCTAGGGGTTACAGTGGATGAGAAGCTGGATATGAGTCAACAGTGTGCTCTTGTTGCCAAGAAGGCTAACGGCATTTTGGGCTGTATAAGTAAGGGCATTGCCAGCAGATCGAGGGACGTGATCATTCCCCTCTAGTTGACATTGGTGAGGTCTCACCTGGAGTACTGTGTCCAGTTTTGGGCCCCACACTACAAGAAGGATGTGGAAGAATTGGAGAGAGTCCAGCGGAGGGCAACAAAAATGATTAGAGGGCTGGAGCACAGGACTTATGAGGAGAGGCTGAGGGAACTGGGATTGTTTAGTCTCCAGAAGAGAAGAATGAAGGGGGATTTGATAGCTGCTTTCAA
Source organism: Emys orbicularis (assembly GCF_028017835.1). NCBI lineage: Eukaryota > Metazoa > Chordata > Testudines > Emydidae > Emys > Emys orbicularis. Next base: position 133,508,382 of record NC_088688.1, on the reverse strand, counting down.
CTACCTGAAAGGGGGTTCCAAAGAGGATGGGACTGTTCTCAGTGGTACCAGATGACAGAACAAGGGGCAATGGTCTCAAGTTGCAGTGGGGGAGGTTTAGGTTGGATATTAGGAAAAACTTTTTCACTAGGAGGGTGGTGAAGCACTGGAATGGGTTCCCTAGGGAGGTGGTGGAATCTCCTTCCTTAGAGGTTTTTAAGGTCAGGCTTGACAAAGCCCTGGCTGGGATGATTTAGTTGGGGATTGGTCCTGCTTTGAGCAGGGGGTTGGACTAGATGACGACCTGAGGTCTCTTCCAACCCTGATATTCTATGATACAAATGGGATTTGGCTACAGTGTATAAATTTGCTTCTGGACTTTCCATCCTTGCTATCATGATGAAAGTGTTGCTAGCTTGTCAGACTGGATCTTCATCCTCCTTCTGTACAAAACAGAACTGTTTGCTTCTGTCTCCTCACCTGCCCCAGCAGAACTGGGCACCATTTATTGGCAAATGATTTTCCACTGGGCAGCCATTACTTACATTTAGAAACAGGATTAAAAGTAGCTTGGTATGTTACTGCAGGGTTTTGTTATCTTAGTAATGGTTTAACTACAAAAAATCCTACTCAAGCCTACTTTTTTTTTAAAGCACACTCATTTTTATCACTCTCTGGTTTAGAGGAAAAAAAGAACATGAAAGTGATTTGGTTTGACTCTTTCTCTGCAACGTTTGTGAAAGCAGCCAAGATTCATTTGTGCTTTTGACAGGAATATGTATTGACTAAAGGTCTTCAGTGTTGTAAGCTCATATTATTTAAGGAGGCAAACGGAGATCTGTCTATCTGCTGTATTTACATGCAGCTGTTAGTGGTATCTTTAGGATTATATTCCTCATCTCAGATGAAGCAGTGACCGCAACAGAGCTGACTAAGTTTTCACACTTGTTTAACATAGATGATATGAAGACTAGTGAGATAAATTTTTTGTTTCGGAGAGAAAAATGTGTAAAGCCAGAAGGAACCATTGTCATCATCCAATCTAACCTCCTGTAAAGCAGAGGGCACAGGATTTAGAATCATCGGACTGGAAGGGACCTCGAGAGGTCATCTAGTCCAGCCCCCTACACTCATGGCAGGACTAAGTATTATCTAGACCAGGGGTCGGCAGCCTTTCAGAAGTGATGTGCCGAGTCTTCATTTATTCACTCTAATTTAAGGTTTCACGTGCCAGTAATACATTTTAACGTTTTTAGAAGGTCTCTTTCTATAAGTCTATAACTAAACTATTGTTGTATGTAAAGTAAATAAGGTTTTTTAAATGTTTAAGAAGCTTGATTTAAAATTAAATTAAAATGCAGAGCCCCCCGGACCAGTGGCCAGGACCTGGGCAGTGTGAGTGCCACTGAAAATCAGCTTGCGTGCTGCCTTCGGCACACGTGCCATAGGTTGCCTACCCCTGATCTAGACCATCCCTGACAGGTGTTTGTCTAACCTGCTCTTAAAAATCTCCAGTGATGGAGATTCCACAACGTCCCTAGGGAATTTATTCCAGTGCTTAACCATCCTGACAGTTAGGAAGTTTTTCCTAATGTCCAACCTAAACCTCCCTTGCTGCAATTTAAGCCCATTGCTTCTTGTTCTATCCTCAAAGGTTAAGAAGAACAATTTTTCTCCCTCCTCCTGGTAACAAACTTTTAAACACTTGAAAACTGTTATCATGTCTCCTCTCTGTCTTCTCTTTTCCAGACTAAACAAACCTAATTTTTCAATCTTCCTTCATAGGTCATGTTTTCTAAACCTTTAATCATTTTTGTTGCTCTTCTCTGGACTCTCTCCAATCTGTTCACATCTCTCCCGAAATGTGGCGCCCAGAACTGGACACAATACTCCAGTTGAGGCCTAATCAGTGCGGAGTAGAGCGGAAGAATTACTTTTTGTGTCTTGCTTACAACACTTCTGCTAATACATCCCAGAATGATGGGTTTTTTTGGTTTTTTTTTTGCAACAGTGTTACACTGTTGACTCATATTTAGCTTGTGGTACACTATGACCCCCAGATCCCTTTCTGCAGTACTCCTTCCTAAGCAGTCATTTCCCATTTTGTATGTGTGCAACTGATTGTTCCTTCCTAAGTGGAGTACTTTGCATTTGTCCTAATTGAATTTCATCCTATTTACTTCAGACCATTTCTCCAGTTTGTCCCGATCATTTTGAATTATAATCCTATCCTCTAAAGTACTTGCAATCCCTCCCAGCTTGGTATCGTCTGCAAACTTTATAAGTGTACTCTCTATGCCATTATCTAAATCACTGGTGAAGATATTGAACAGAACTGGACTGGACTTCCCTGAATTAATTCCTGATTTGAACAAAAGCAGATTTTTTTAGAAAAACATTGAATCTTGATTTTAAAATTGCCGGTGATGGAGAATCCACTATGATTCTTGGTAAGTTATTCCAATAGCTAATTACCCTCACTGATAAAGATGCAAACCTTATTTCTAGTCTGGATTTATCTGGCTTCAACGTTTACCCATTGGATTTTGTTATATATTTTTGTAAAAAGCGACAAAGAGTCCTGTGGCACCTTATAGACTAACAGACGTATTGGAGATAAGCTTTCGTGGGTGAATACCCACTTCGTCATATGCATGTAGTGGAAGTTTCCAGAGGCAGGTATAAATATGCAGGCAAGAATCAGTTAGTTCAATCAGGGAGGATGAGGCCCTCTTCTAGCAGTTGAGGTGTGAACACCAAGGGAGGTGTTATATACTTTTGTTTGCTAGCCTGGAGTGGAGAGTCCGTTATACAATCCAGTCACCCTGTAACCGTCTCTTTATGAAGCTCAGCGGATTGTATTCAGAAAGGCAGATTGCTGAACAGATGTACTCCATTCAAATTTCATTTGTGACAAGACTGATCATAGTGGTATAACAGGGATTAGAGGAAGTTAAGGCCCTGGCCCAGGACTCCTCGGTCTTCGGTTCAGTCTCTATCTCCACCACAAACTTCAAGTGTGACTTTGATCACAGGAGCAATAGAACTAGGGGTGCTGGGGGTGCAACAGCACCTCCTGGTTTGAGCTAATAATAGCAACCGAATGCATGGCTTCCATCCTGTACAGGGTTTTAGCATCCCACTATAAAAATTGTTCCAGCACCCTGCTTGGGCAAGTCATATAAGTGCTTGGTGCCTCAGTTCCTCGTCTGTAAAATGGGAATAATAATTTTTCCTTCTTCCACCCTTTGTTTTGTTTATCTAGCCTGTAACCTCTTAGGGTTTTACTACACACATGTACCATGCCTAGCACAATGGGGCCCTGGTCTTGGTGGAGACTGCAGATGTGACTGTAGTATGAACACTAATAACTTTTTTGCATTATTCACCTAAATCTGGTTCTAAATCTCCTGGCCTGATGACAGTGGGGGAGCCCTTCCCCATCACATCTGCTGCTTGTACACCGCATCACGATACTTCAATTCCATTAGGAGAAGACGTGCCATATTATTACAAGCTGTCAAAGCAGTAGCTTTGAAGTCCGTTTGAATAAGGGGCCTCAACACAGCATCAAAGTAGGTAGCGAGAGCTTAAAGAGAAAATTTGTCTAGAAGAGAATAAAAGATGGGGTTTTTAGCTTGTCATTTTTTTCCACAAGGAGAAACCTATTCTGTTAGCTATCACATTTTCCACTGTGTCTGGTTGTATATAATAAGGGCAAAACCTTCCCTTCAATTAAACAAACTAGGTTAGCGAATAATAGGTATAGAAAAATACAGGAACAATACCTTTTAGATGAATTTGGCACTCCAGTGCAGTAGACTGTCGCACCAATATAGATGCTTTTGTTCTTTGTAAATAGAATTGGAGCAGCTTTCTTTTTTGTCCTCCTTTCTTTGTGATATATATTTTTGTCTGTGTTTTAAAAAAAGAAAAGAAAAAATAAAGGCACTGGTCAGGCACGTGACTCGGATTTCTCTGTTGTGATACCGTTTTGCATTGAAGTAACTAATGTTTTGCTGTGGGGGTAGGGGAAGAATCACTCTAAAGCAACTGAGGCATCCAAAATACTTGGGAAAATATTGCATGAGAAGGACTTATTCTGAATGTGCTTTGCAGGTTGATACTGAAACATGGGTGAGAATGTCTTTCTAAGTTTGTTCGCACTAAGATTCAGATGCAGAGGTTTCCCAAGGTGTGGGGGAATCTTAAAAAGACCTTGTCTGGGTTAGGATAGAACTAGATAATATGTTCTAATACGTTTGGAAACTGTGTTTAACACATGCTAAGGCTAAAGAAAGCCTAGGTTTTAACTCAACTGGTTTAGCAGGGATGAAGGTTCATGTAGACAAGCCTCTCGTCTCCAGAACCCCTCGATGTGTTCAGGGGGTGCAATGGTCCAGGGGCTTTTTCTGCAGAACACCCCCTTAGCCATTCTGGTTCTACAGCAATCTGTGGTTTTCCATGGCCCAGCTCTACAGCCAGTTCACTATTCAGTCCATTCCCCTTCCGGGGTAAACAGAAAAGTCCCAAAATAAGAAACTTGAACTAATGGGCCTCAAGCCCGTCTCCTGACATTGATCAGGAACCTTTGGGAGAGGTAGGGGAACCCAGGCCTGCCCTCTCCTCTGGGTTCCCTGTTTTAGGCAAATAAGGACTGTTTCTTCAATCTGTCTGCAGCTTCCCTGAGTTGCTCCTACCTCCACCAGGTCTCAGGACTCTGCTACCTCTGCGTGGATCTAGGAGTCCTCAGTGCTTCTCCTTAGCTAGCTAGGAAGGTGTTTTCTCACAGACTGATCCCAGCCCTTCTCTGCAGTAGCTGGGCTGTATTGCAAGCAGACCCTCGGAGTCTCTCCCCTTTAGAGCAGTCAGTACCTCCCTCCTTCAAGCAGGAGTTTCCCCTCAGCCCTGCTCCTGGAGCTGGGGTTTGTGTCTCTGGCCTCTTGCTTTGGAATAATCAACTACAAGGCTTTTGCCAGCTCCCATCAGCTGAACACCATCTCAAACTAGCTTTCCAATCTAGAGAGCTCACCAGTCCAGTCTTCACCTATCAGCATCTACACTTACTGTGAGGGAGGTGGCAGCTTTTATGCTGGCTCCTTTCTTCCAGTTCATCCCCTGATTGGTTGGGGAAGAGGGGAGCCTTGCCTTGCCCACTCTGCCAGGCTCCTGGTCCCAGGCCTTACTTATTTCCCACCCTTATTTATTCCTGGCGACGCTTCCTGTCTATTCCTATCCCTCCTTTGTTTCTTGTATCTCTCTACTGGATCTTTCAAAATCCCTAAAGGGCCATGCCTGGTGGCAAGGTGGGCTGGCTAATAGGCACTACTGCCCTTAAGGGCAGGCCACCAGGTCACAGTCCACTCTTGCAATTTTGTCATGAGTCTCATGATATTTAGTGTTTTCTTTAAAGTCCCAGCTTCTGGAGCCATGTGACTATTTGAGAATTTCAGCATGAACCTTAAAGGCTCAAAAGCAGAAGGCAAATAAAAAAGAATCCCAAAGTTAGTATATTTTTCAAACAAAACATGATTTTTAAAAGACAGCCACATGATTTTTGAACACTTGGGATTGGCAATACTGATACACTGCTTTGTCTACACTGGACTTTTCAAATGTGTTAGTTAACACATGCTAACAACAAACCTTCATGTATTAGTCTAGACAGGACCAAAGTACTATAAAGTACTCTGTGGAGCAGTTGCTATTAGTAGGTGAAGACTGCAGATGGTTAGTTCGAAGGACACAGCAATGCAGGGCTCTGAATGACAATCAGAGCACAATAGCTAGGAATAGACTGGTCTGTGGGCTGCTAGGTAAATGTAAAACTAATGATCAAGGAACTGATTTGTTTAATGCAGACAAAACAATTTTCCATTGGAAAATGGATTTCAACAAAACTATGAAATCATATAGATTTAAATGAAATTTGAATTTAAAAAACTGGAAAAAACACGGCAACATTTGGGAACCAAAAGTGTTGTGTTTTTTAACCACTTTGTTTCAAACTTTAATTTATTTTAAATTAAGAAAACAATTAAAATAAAAAGGGCCAAATTTAAAATGAAACATTTCAGTTGGCTCAGAAATTTTTTTGACTTCAGGCTGAAGGTTTTTTTTTAATCTCAAATCTTTTTGCAGGATGGAAAATCTCATTTCTAAACAGCTCTGTTCATTGGTATCACAACAACGGCAGCTGCACTAGGACTAGGTGTCTACGTAGGGGCTCAGGTATTTTTAAAGTCAAGGGTTTTTATCGTAGTATCCTGAAAATGGTGGTGAAACCATCTGACATCTGTCTGTATGAGCAGATACATCATTGCTGACTGTTGCTGTAAAACACATGCTAATTGTCCTAGTCTTGACATACAATTCCTGTAAAATGGAGAAAATAATACTGTCCTACTTCCCAATTACCTAGTTAATGCTTGCAAATCCTTTCTTAAGACTCATGCCTGCAAGCCCTGCAAGGAGCGAGACAATAGTAATAATTATTATTTGCATATCAACCATTTAAAAAAGATAACCTTACTTATGCCACCAAGATGTGCACATGCCTATGCTAAGTACTTTATCTTACTGCTGTTACCCTCATCCTTCCTCACTCTGTCCCCTTCCTGCTGTTTGCTCCTCTCAACTTATCACATTGCATCTAACGTTAGACAGTGAACTCTTTTGTGGGGGGACTGTCTTTCTTTTTTTTTCTGAAAAGTGCCTAGCACACTCTTAGGGCATGTCTACATTTACCGGGGATTGACGCTGCGGCGATCGATGCATCAGGGGTTGATTTAGCGGGTCTAGTGAAGACCCACTAAATCGACTGCAGATCGCTCTCCCGTCAACTTCAGTACTCCACCGAACAAGAAGAGTAAGGGAAGTTGATGGGAGAGTATCTCCCATTGACCCAGCAGGGTGTAGACACTGCAGTAAGTCTACCTAAGCTACGTCAACGCCAGCTATGTTATTCACATAGCTGGAGTTGAATAACTTATGTCGACTTACCCCAGTAGTGTAAGGCCTTAGACTGCACAAAAATAACCCCAGTAGTGTAGGCCTTAGACTGCACAAAAATAACAAGTCATAATAATTAATGGAAAAAGCACTCAAGGATTAAAAACATCACATAGTGCTAAGTACTACATAGGGCTCCCATTTCCATAGTATGTTAGCACCTCACATTCTATTGTATTTCCCCTCACAAAACTCCTGTCCTGCATTTATAGCTATTATTCCCATTTTACAGCTGGGCACAGAGAGGCTAAGTGACTTACCCAAGGTCACATAGGAAGTCTGTGGCAGAGCAGAGACTTGAACTCAGGTCACCCAAGGCTAGTGCGCTAACCACTAGACTAGCTTGATTCTTTTTTACTGTCAGGCCCCTTTTCATTGCTACTATTAATCAAACTACTAATGAAGCTCTCACTCAACAGCAATGCTAGAGATAGTCAACATTTGTTTGATTAGAAGTTTTTTGGGAAAAAATAGGTTTTCATACAAAACTAAATTTTTCACAATTTTTTTTTGATGAAAATACATGCAGTTCCATTAAACCTGAAAACTGAAAGTTTTCTGGGGGGAAGGTTGTCAATCAATAACTTCAGTTTTTAAATTCAAAACTTTTTGGCTTTCAATTGCCAAACCTGAAAGTTTTAAGTCTAAACCTGATAATTTTCAGGTTTCGGTTCCCCAAAATTGAAAAAGTTTGGGCTTTGTGTTTTCAGTTTTTCTATGAAAACCTGCAATTTTTTTGTGTGGGGTTGGGAGAGCCCTTTTTGAGTCTGCCTTTTTGATATATATGTTTATAGTGTCTCCATACAGTGTTCAGAGTAGCAGCCGTGTTAGTCTGTATCCGCAAAAATAACAGGAGTACTTGTGGCACCTTAGAGACTAACAAATTTATTAGAGCATAAGCTTTCGTGGGCTACAACCCACTTCTTCGGATGAAGAAGTGGGTTGTAGCCCACGAAAGCTTATGCTCTAATAAATTTGTTAGTCTCTAAGGTGCCACAAGTACTCCTGTTATTTTTCCATACAGTGTGTATAGGCACTGATACCTGCTAACAGCCCTTTAGGCATTATTACAATATAAATAGGTAATAATTATAATATAATGGTCTAATTATAATTGGTCTTAAAAATGGGACTGAGTTCAGCAAAATGTATGCACATTAAAGATAATACACACATGCTATGGAGTACAAAATGCTGCATGTGATTGCAATCAGACACCTTAATGAGCCTAAAATAATTGATCAGTTTCAAAGCAGAAGGATGGATAGAGTTACATGGGGGATTAAACAGGTAATCAGAAGTGAGGCTAGAAAAGCAGCATTTGGGGTAAATTGCCCCTCCCTGCCCTAAGAACTCTTTTGTTGTTCCAGTGGGAATCATGCATGCGGAGGAAAACATGGAGAGTATGTCAGTGTCTGCACGGAATGACTGTTCATCTGAGAACACTTCTGGATCCAATTTCACATGAATGTAAATGAGAGCAGAATTTTGTCAAAAAATGTCGTCTCAGTGGATCCCCAAGCTGTTCTGTAGGTGGCAGCAGCTGCCTCCAGAAAGGGAGTGCCTCAGATAGAAGTCTAGCAACTCCAACCCTTCCTTCCCCAGTAGTTTGGCAGGACTCTTTTTCTTAATATGGAGATATACCTATTTTATAGAACTGGAAGGGACCTTAAAAGGTCATCAATTCCAGTCCCCCACCTTCACAGCAGGACCAAGTACTGTCCCTCACAGATTTTTGCCCCAGATCCCAAAATGACCCCTTCAAGGATTGAACTCACAACACTGGGTTTAGTAGGCCAATGCTCAAACCACTGAGCTATCCCTCCCCCCAGGAGCAAAGCTGAAAACCTCTTCTGATTTGCAGGCAAGGAACTGACATTTCATCCTTAATGTCAGAACAAAGAAAGCTGTGCAAGCAGAGATTAAAACCCCCCAAACCAGTAAAAGGGAGACCAAGTGAGATAAGAAAGTAAAATCAGTGTTTTCTTTTTTGGTGTGAATTTCAGATAGACAGACAGACAGATATGTCTGGAATCTGCAGCAAAGGAGAGTGCTCCACAGTTTACAAAAGCAATAACAACATATTCCAGTGTGTGTGATTGTACTTAGACAGAGGCACAAAAGGGATGTGATAATTTCAGAACATCCACATACTCTTCTATATGTTGTTGTGGACATAAATACACACACACACTGTCTATTCTTTGCCACAGTGCGGACTACGGGGGAGGAAGGGAGGGGAGAGGGAAGTGTGAATTACAGAGGGCACCAAAGTGTCCTGAGATTCCGTTAACGTGAACTAGATACTGAAATTATGTTAATGTGAACTAGGAACCTTTTACTTCATGCCAGCAGTGTCCACATGGGGCAGTTAGATTGCAACACTGGTGTGCTCTGCAGTTCACACACCCCCAGTCCCCACTGTGGTGCAATGTAGACAAGTCCCTAGTGAAGTCAAGGGGAGTTTTGCCATTGTTTTCAATAGGGCCAAGGTTTCAGTTTAGAATCATAGAATCATAGAATATCAGGGTTGGAAGGGACCTCAGGAGGTCATCTAGTCCAACCCCCTGCTCAAAGCAGGACCAATTCCCAACTAAATCATCCCAGCCAGGGCTTTGTCAAGCCGGGCCTTAAAAACCTCCAAGGAAGGAGACTCCACCACCTCCCTAGGGAACCCATTCCAGTGCTTCACCACCCTCCTAGTGAAATAGTGTTTCCTAATATCCAACCTAGACCTCCCACACTGCAACTTGAGACCATTGCTCCTTGTTCTGTCATCTGCCACCATTGAGAACAGCCGAGTTCCATCCTCTTTGGAACCTCCCTTCAGGTAGTTGAAGGCTGCTATCAAATCCCCCCTCATTCTTCTCTTCTGGAGACTAAACAATCCCAGTTCCCTCAGCCTCTCCTCATAAGTCATGCGCTCCAGATCCCTAATCATTTTTGTTGCCCTCCGCTGGACTCTTTCCAATTTTTCCACATCCTTCTTGTAGTGTGGGGCCCAAAACTGGACACAGTACTCCAGATGAGGCCTCACCAATGTCGAATAAAGGGGAACGATCACGTCCCTCGATCTGCTGGCAATGCCCCTACTTATACAGCCCAAAATGCCATTAGCCTTCTTGGCAACAAGAGCACACTGTTGACTCATATCCAGCTTCTCGTCCACTGTGACCCCTAGGTCCTTTTCTGCAGAACTGCTACCTAGCCATTCGGTCCCTAGTCTGTAGCTGTGCATGGGATTCTTCCGTCCTAAGTGCAGGACTCTGCATTTGTCCTTGTTGAACCTCATCAGGTTTCTTTTGGCCCAATCCTCTAATTTGTCTAGGTCCCTCTGTATCCGATCCCTACCCTCTAGTGTATCTACCACGCCTCCTAGTTTAGTGTCATCGGCAAACTTGCTGAGAGTGCAGTCCACACCATCCTCCAGATCATTAATAAAGATATGGAACAAAACCGGCCCCAGGACCGACCCTTGGGGCACTCCGCTTGAAACTGGCTGCCAACTAGACATGGAGCCATTGATCACTACCCGTTGAGCCCGACGATCTAGCCAGCTTTCTATCCACCTTACAGTCCATTCATCCAGCCCATACTTCTTTAACTTAGCGGCAAGAATACTGTGGGAGACCGTATCAAAAGCTTTGCTAAAGTCAAGGAATAACACATCCACTGCTTTCCCCTCATCCACAGAGCCAGTTATCTCATCATAGAAGGCAATTAGGTTAGTCAGGCACGACTTCCCCTTGGTGAATCCATGCTGACTGTTCCTGATCACTTTCCTCTCCTCTAAGTGTTTCATAATTGATTCCTTGAGGACCTGCTCCATGATTTTTCCAGGGACTGAGGTGAGGCTGACTGGCCTGTAGTTCCCCGGATCCTCCTTCTTCCCTTTTTTAAAGATGGGCACTACATTAGCCTTTTTCCAGTCATCCGGGACCTCCCCCGATCGCCATGAGTTTTCAAAAATAATGGCTAATGGCTCTGCAATCTCATCCGCCAACTCCTTTAGCACCCTCGGATGCAGCGCTAAAGGTACAAGTCTTATTTGTAGTAAGGCCTCTGTCCACTGCCAAAGGGATATAAAGAGCTGTTACTGTAAATGAGATCTAGGCCCACTTGTCTTTAGGGCAATGGAGCTACACCAGTTTACACCAGCTCAGGATCTCCTTCTTTATATATACACAGGGCCGGCTCCAGGGTTTTGGCCACCCCAAGCAGCCAAAAAAAAAAAAAAAAAAAAAAAGCCGCGATTGCGATCTGCAGCGGCAATTTGGCGGAAGGTCCTTCGCACCGAGCGGGAGTGAGGGACCATCCGCCGAATTGCCGCCGATTAGCTGGACCTGCCGCCCCTCTCCGGAGTGGCCGCCCCAAGCACCTGCTTGACAAGCTGGTGCCTGGAGCCGGCCCTGTATATACACATAAGCACACTAGTCAGTGTTACCAACTCCTGTGAGTTTATTGCAAGTCTCACAACGTTCAGTTGTCTTTCTTAAAGCCCCAGCTCCTGGAAGCGTGTGATTTTGAGAATTTCATCTTTCATTTAAAAATGTAAGCTTTTAGCTCTCCTAGTTACAGAGAAAAGCTTGAAAATGTGAATCCAGAAGACAAATTAAAACCTACCATCTATTATTTTTGTATATATCATTATTTTCAAACCAATCTCATGATTTTGCAGGGTCCTGGCTCCTGGCTTTTGAACAGCTGGAGGTGCCAATGCTGGCATTAAATAAGTCAAGATTTAATAGAATGTAACGAATAGATTGAATAGAATGAAACGAATAGATTGAATAGAAATGAAATGATGGTTGCTGCTTTCAGTGTACATGAGAATGCAGAGCTCTGCTTTTCTTTTACCTATGGGGCTCCATCAAAGCTTTTTTTGTTCTTGCTCACCTGATCAGAGATGCAGTCTTGCATTTCAATGTAGACCTTACATTGTCAGCTGCACTCAATCGGAAGCGAAAGGCCTGCACTTTAATATGGACCAGCTGAATGTTAACTATATTACTCTGATCTACCCAAGGGAAAAGTAAGCTTCTTCTCATTCGTGTTTCTAACAAGACTCAGTATGAATGAAGCATTAGAAGGGTCCCAGCCATAGCTTGTGCACATTGTATTCAATGGAGTTGAAGCAACTGAAGGTAGCTGAGAATCAGGCCCAGTATATTTAAGAACTGTGAAAGAAAGTAGGGAGGGTCCTTGCTCCAATGGACACGCCCAGCACTGCGTTTTACTCTCTACCAGAAGTTGGCAGTTACTCATTACGTGCCTGCTCCTGAGTAATGGGTTTGGGGAAGGCAACATGATAATGTCAGGTATAGTATTTCTTCCCCCTTCCCATATTTCAGCTCGCCTTTCTGCTACGGTACCGACCAAGAGTTTAGTCTGCACAGGTCTCTGCACCATATATCTCTGATAGGAGAGTGACACAAAACTCCTAAAGGAAAATGTTTGCTAGACGTACAGCTACATCTGAATACAGAACAGTTTATTTATAACCCTGGAAAAAATTGTGACTGTTGTACTCTTTTGAACACCACAGTTTCAGGGGAATCTTTCCCTATGCGTTAGTGCTGGTTACTATCAAGTCAAAAGCAAAATAAATGATGTGCACAAAACATACATACACTTCCCGAGGGCTCTTCTCTGGGCAAATGTACCCTTCTCAGTCTCTGTGGAATGGTTGCCATACCTTCGATTGGATGTGCCAGCTCCTTAAAGTCTGGGAATCAAGTTATAGCTCCACAGTCTCCTTCAAACTCCCTTTGAGTCTCTGCCACCACAGCCTGCAATTCGCCCAGCCGACAGCAGTTCTAGTCTTCTTCCTCACAGGATCTCCTGCACCCCAGCCGGGGACCCTAACCACTGGACGGTAACATCATTCTTGCACTCTTGCTCTGTCTCTGTGGCCCAATAATTCTTTATTTATGTATCCAGAGTGGAACAGCATCAATGGGAGAGACTGAGCAAGCCCCTCATGTCAGAATATCCCATAGTGCCCAGTGGTCAGACCACTTCCCTGAGAAGTAGGTGACCCCTGTTCAAACCCTTTCTCCTCCACTGGCCAAGGAGGGAATTGAACCTGGCTCTCCCCCATCCCAGGTGAGTGCGTCAACTGCTGGGCTAAAAGTTATAATGTGGGTGCTACCAGAGGCATTGACATTGGGATTCCCCCAGGGGCACTCTGTCCCAGGCCCCGCCCCCACTCCTGCCCCCTCGCCCCACCTCTTCCCCCCCCCCCCCCATTCTGTCCCCTCCCCCCAGCTCTGTGGTGGTGGATCTCTTCACCCGTGCAGACCTTATTGCTGGGTTGTGGCTCTCAGGACAGTCACATCTGGAGGAAGACAGACCAGTATGGACAAAGGATGAGAGAAGAGAACATTGTGCTGCACTATTCTCATACTTACCTGCATCACTTGGGCCCAGTTCTTGCCCAGGCATCTCTTCGATTGATGTTCCTGGGAGCTATGCTTGAATAAGAGCCATGGGTATAGGTTAGGGTTATGTATATAGTCAAATTCAGTGCAGCCTGATACTTACTGTATCTTTGTGTTTCTCAAATGCACTCTTGCTTGCTGCTATCCCTCTGTTTCAGGTATTGTATTACCGAGTACTGTTTGATCCCTACTAAGAACAATTAGTAATCAGAATTGAAAACACAACACTAGCCAAAATGTTTTCAAAGGCAAACAGCGCATGGGTCCCACCCTTAACAACATGGGTGGAGGGGGAGTTCTTCACTTTGTGTGATGGAGATAAACAGAAAATGTTTCAAAAGAAGAAGGGTTTGACCTCTTCTGCTGCTCTGGCCTATCTATCCCCTTATAGGTGTTTTGCATATCAGGTTTTCCTCCACTGTTATTTCTACTGTTACCATAGTCATAGCAACAGTCCTGATTAACTCAGTAGCCTATTAGCAAAACAAGATCAGCCATAATCAGAGCAGCTTTGAGCATCTCTCCTCTGCATTTTCACAAATGGCATAATCACATTTCATTTCTTCCCCCCGGCATACTTGGGAGATAATTGCTATCATGTAGCTAACCTTTGCTGATTTTTCTGGGTGGAAATACACAGCTAATCACTGCATGGTGTCATTAGCATTTGGGGGGTGGGGGAATTAACCAGGTGTCGATCAGGACTTCAAAAAGTTTGGAGTCTGGGGGAGCAAATTTAGAAGTAGTGCTATCGAGGGCAGGCATGGTCTCATACTCTGTTTGTTTGTTCAGCACAATGGGACCCTGATCTCAGTTTGGGCCTCTGTCCGCTATTGTAATACAAATAATAAGTCAACCCCAAGAGCATTAGGGGAAGGATCTGTGACTATTCTTGGAGTACATTCAAAACAGCATCAAAGATGTACCAAACTTCATATATAAAAGGGGCCAAATTCTTCCCCGTGGTGTAATGACTGCAGAATTACACCAGGGAATGTGGCCCACTGTATAGAACTGCAGAGAGTTGCTAAACAAGAGATTCATACTGCTCCTTCCAGCTCTGAAGCTCACTGCCATTGGCCCATTAAACCACAGTTTATATATTAGGGCTGACAGACTGCCAGAAATGTTCCAACCGCTCATAGTTTTTGGTGCTAATGAAGCTGCCAAAATGAAGACGGACCAATTCAGCATGCAGTCGGTGTGTTGTAAACTCACGACACACGGGAGCTCTTTGGGTGGGTTGATCACTTAGGGTCACAGTCTCAAACTTCACCCCAACCATTTTTATGCCCAGATGGAAGAAAAAGGATATTTGCCCATTTGTTGCCTCCCTGATTTGACTCACGATTATTAGTGATAATACTGTGTAGGGGAAGGAGGCACCCTTGTGAATCTTTTCCCTTCATTTTTAAAATTCCCCACAGACTTTAGCGAATCCTTTCAAATGGACATTTTCCAGACTGCTAGCCGAGTGAACGCTTGGGAAAGGAATATGTTATAGCCATAGTCCTCAAAGGGTTAAACTTGCCTAGATGCATGTGCTTGGCAGGCTGCTTTTCTGAAAGCAAACTCTCTCGCCAAGGAGCTTTGCCCAAGCTTTTACAGCCCACAAAAAAAAAAAAAAAAAGACTGGACAGGGAGGGTGGGAAAAGTGACGAGGCTGCTAGGCGACTGCTGAGTCGCCAGAAGCATCTTTCCAGATCTGTAATATAACGCTGCACCTGCATTACAGACAGGAATCAGGGAATTCAGCATTGCCATCCCCCAAGCAGTCAAAAATTAGGACTCAAGGCCTCTGAAAAAAATCATAAGGCTGGCTTAAAATTCATGAGATTTTAATTTGTTTCCTGGTTTCTGAGGCCCTGATTCTCAGAAGTATTTAGGCACCTAATTTCCAGAGAATCAAAGATATTTTGGTGAGAGTTAAGCGCCTCTAAGGATCTGAGCCTGAGCCTTTAGTGTGCCCTTGTAGCACTTTTTCAAGCTTTTCTCTTCAGCCAATGAGAGCTAGAAACGAAATAACTAAAATAACATATGGGTTCCAGTGTGGGATGGTAGTTGAAAAAAAGGGGTGTGTGGTTGGCAGGGCCGGCTCTAGGCACCAGCAAAACAAGCTGGTGCTTGGGGCGGCACATTTTTAGGGGCGGCATGGCCGGCGCCAGAATGCCGCCCCTAAAAATGTGCCCCGCCCGCCCTAGCTCACCTCCGCTGCTGCTGCCGCTCACGCGCCGCTACTCGCCCTCCCTCCCAGGCTCTCAAGCCTGGGAGGGAGGGGGAGCAACGGCGCGCGAATCAGCTGTTTCGCGCGCCGCGGCCGCTCGGGGTCTTGAGAGCCTGGAAGGGAGGGGGAGAAGCGGCGCCCGCGTCGCGGCCACTAGGAGTCTCCCCCTCCCTCCCAGGCTCTCAAACCTGGGAGGGAGGGGGAGATCCCGAGCGGGCGCGGCGCGCAAAACAGTCGTTTCGCGCACCGCTGCCACTCGGAGTCTCCCCCTCCCTCCCAGGCTCTCAAACCTGGGAGGGAGGGGGAGATCCCGAGCAGCCGCGGCGCGCAAAACAGTCGTTTCGCGCACCGCTGCCACTCGGAGTCTCCCCCTCCCTCCCAGGCTCTCAAACCTGGGAGGGAGGGGGAGATCCCGAGCGGCCGCGGCGCGTGAAACAGGTGTTTCACGCGCCGCTGCTCCCCCTCCCTCCCAGGCTTGAGAGCCTGGGGGGAGGAGGCAGGGAAGGGGCAGAATTGAGGCGGGGCCGGGGGTGGGGTAATTAAAAAACGGGGGGGGGGCGGCCAAAATTGTTTTTGCCTTGGGCGGCAAAAATCCTAGAGCCGGCCCTGGTGGTTGGAAGGGGTTTTCTTTCTGTATTGAAGCAGGTTCTCTCGGGGTATTTGGGTGGCCCATTCCATGATGCAATCTACTTCTCTGTTGGAGTGTCCATGTTTGGTGAAGGAGGTTTTGAGTGTGTTAATGTGTGTGTATATTTCAGACCATCAGCTATACAGTCCCTGAAATCTAACCACAGACAGTGATCAAACCAGCAGACAAAAGGAGCACCATCATAGTCCTCAACTGTGAGGACTACATGAATGAGGCCAACCGACAAAACTCTGACACCACCTACTATAAAGAACTCAAAGAAGACCCTGCACCACAATTTATCAAGGAACTTAAGGATATCATCAAATCTTTCCCCAGGCAACTCCAACAGAAACTCCACAAACTCATCCCCCACAAACCCATCCCAGGGACTTTCTACATGCTTCCCAAGATACACAGACAAGGGAACCCAGGCAGACCCATCATATCTGGCCACAGCACTCTTACTGAAGGAATATTGTGACTCATAGAACCACCCTCAAACCACTCACTACACAAAAGGCCAGCATTAACAACCTCCCTCAGAACAGTCTTGCCACCATGGATTTCACTTCCCTATACACCAACACCCCTCACAATGACAGCATATCTGCCTGTGTCAAATATGTGACAGCTCTCAGATACCCACCCCAAACATCATTCAACTCATCCATTTCATCTTCACCCATAACAATTTTACATTAAAAAACCAACACTTTGTCCAAACCATGGGAACAGCCATGGGTACTAGGATGGCTCCCCAATACGCCAACCTCTTCATGGGCCACCTTGAAGAAGAATTTCTGGACAAATGCACCATGAAAACAATGCTGTACCTGAGATACATCGGTGATATTTTCATCCTCTGGACAGATCACTCCTATATAGATTTCCACCACAACTTCAACCACCACCACTCATCTATTCAACTCTCCCTGGAACACTCCCACAACAGCATCAACTTCCTAGACACCCCAATCAGCTTCAACAATGGAACCTCTCAGATAATTATATACAAGAAACCCAGGGATCACCACACCTACCTTCATAGATCCAGGAACCACCCCAAATACATCAAGACATCTCTTACCTACAGCCAGGCACTCAGATACCACAGAATATGCTACGAGGACAAAGTCCAGGTGCGACATGCTGTACCTTGGGCGAACACTCTGCACCCCCATGTTCATCCTTATAAAATGTCTGTGTGGTATCCAATGCAAAGTTTGTCATGTCGGGTGTCTTCGGAAGGCTCACGATGCACTGAGCATTGTTGTTATACTAATGTTATAGGTTGTAATTTCATGTATATAGCTATGAGGTTGAAAATGTATCCTCATGGCTTAAAACAAGCCCAGGCAAAACTCTCCAGGAGCAGAGGAGCAGTTCACACCTCATCAGGACATGTATGGACAAACCCAGCCCAGCCTCACAGGAACAAAGGACGCTGGCCTAGGCAGCAACAAAGGATCTATTGGACTTTTGAGTGAGTCACCCCCCTTCCCTTGGTCAGTTTGGGACTGCAATGAGGTAATGCTCATATGACTCTGAAGTGGGGGGGCAAAGCCAAGAAGGAAGAAAGAACAGGATAAAAGGGAGAGACATTTGCCATGCTCTCTCTCTTCCACCTCTATCTACAGACACCACCTCCACCAAGCGATTGAAGCGCTGATCAAAGGGGAGAGCCTGGCTGAAGAGCAATCAGCCAGCCTGTGGTGAGAAGCATATAAGTTTGTAAGGACACTGAAAGTGTTAAGATCAGCTTAGAATGCATTTTGCTTTTATTTAATTTGACCAATTCTGACTTGTTGTGCTTTGACTTATAATCACTTAAAATCTATCTTTCGTAGTTAAGAAATTTGTTTGTTTATTCTAGCTGAAGCAGTGCATTTGGTTTGAAGGGTGTCAGAGACTCCCCTTGGAATAACAAGTCTGGTACATATCAATTTCTTTGTTAAATTGACGAACTCATACAAGCTTGCAGCATCCAGCGGGCATAACAGGACACTGCAAGCCAGAGGTTCCTAGGGTTGTGTCTGGGCCCGGAGATATTGGCTAGTGTCATTCAGTTGCACAATCCAAGCAGCGGCTGGTCAAAAGTGCTCACTCACGTACCTGGGAGCAGCTTACATGCTAGAGGCTGTGCGTGAACAGCCTGGGACTGGAGGTTCTCACAGCAGAGCAGGGTAAGGCTGGATCCCAGAGTTGAGGATTGGAGTGACTAGCAGATTACCGGTCCAGATAACACCAAGGGAACATCACACCAGGATATACACCTGACCACATTCACAAAACCACTTTCACCAAACAAGGACACTCCACCAGAGAAATAGATTGGATCATGGAATGGGCCACCCAAATACCCTGAGAAAACCTGCTCCAATATGGAAAGAAAACCCCCTCCAGCTGCACACCCCTCGTTGTCACCTACCATCCCACACTGGAACCCATATGGTGTATCATCAGATAACTACAATCCATACTCGATGGGGACCTCATCCTGAAATAAATTTCTCCTGAACCCCCTCTTCTGGCTTTCAAACAACCCCCCAACCTCTCCAAGCTCATCATCAGAAGTAGTTCCCTACAGAGCAGGACACACCAACTCAGAGTAGCACCAGACCCTGCCAGAACAACAGATGTAAAACCTGCAGACATAACTCCACTGCTACAATGATCAATACCCCCCACAACACACCTTTCAAGATCCATGGGTCCTACACATGCCTATCACAACAAGTGGTGTACCTCATCCAGTGCACTAAATGCCCCAATAGCACCTATGTGGGTGAAACCAGACAATCACTGTGCTCTTGAATGACCTTACATAGGAAAATGATAAAAGACACCCTATCACCTGTGGGTGAACACTTTTCACAAAGCGATCACTCAATATCTTATATTTAGCTGTACCTTTCCCAGACTTGAGGAAGAGCTCTGTGTAAGCTGGACAGCTCGTCTCTCTCTCACCAACAGGAGTTGGTCCAGTAAAATATATTGTCTCACCCATCTTGTCTCTCTAATATCCTGGAATCAACATGGCTATACCAACACTGCATTAGCATTAGTGTAAGGCTGCCTGGCCAAACTGCGTATGCCCTAAAAATCAAGAGGATTACTTGGCATACCCTGAATGCTACTCCATATTCATACAATCATAGAATATCAGGGTTGGAAGGGACCTCAGGAGGTCATCTAGTCCAACCCTCTGGCCACAAAGGCTGCCCCCATCTTGAGTAGTATCTTTGGGCATTACTGCAATACAAATATTTAATAAAATAACAACAACAACAATAACAACCAGCAAACTATTTGTGTGGCTTGTGTGTTTCTTTTGTATTTGTAGTGATGAATAGACCTCTAGTGGTAACAGTAAATATATACTTTCATTTATAAATAACTTGCTTGGTTAGGGAAAATGCTGTAAATAGTAGCTTTTAAAAAGCAAAGGTAAGAAACATACAATCTGGATAATTAAATACTAAACCACTCACTTGTAAAGAATGTCATAGCTCTTAACCATATTAGTTGTCCATGTTGGTCTTTGCTGTCAGTACTAAAATTAATAATAGTGTTAAGTGACTTTTTTAAAAACTGTGAAAAGATGGCCATTGCTATCAATCGCTGTAGTTGTAATTGGTGTGTTTTCTGATTCCGATTTTCTGTACAACTGAGTTTTGCGTAACTTCTGTAGTCTAAGTTGATCTTCAAACCATGCTTGTCTTTGACATATAAGAGACAGCCAAAATGCAATGGGAGATCAGTTCTGATTCAAGCCACACTTAGGACCTCATCTGTGTGCTGTCTTCAGGCACCAATGGGCCACCCAGGATTCAGCATGCTTTTACACAGCTGGAGGAATGGATTGTTGCCCCTTTCTCAAATCTGGTAGCTGGAGATTGGCAAAAGATTAAGACCAAGATAAACTTTTACCTCCCGCTAGCTCACACAGGTCATCCCAGGGACCTGCTCACCAGTGTAAGGGGCTCACAATCTGGCCCTTAGGATGTGCCAATCTATAGCACGCCAGCTTGCAGCACTGTAAGGTCCCATTCAGAGAGTGCTCCAGCACGGTGGAGTTCCGCCCCGTGTGTTGACACACTGTTTGATGCGGCAGTGTGCCCACGTGCATTATGGAACTTTTCGTGCACGGTAGCATGGCAGCCTGGTGCACTGTAGACTCACACCCTGGCTGGCTATGCAGTAAGGTCACATGTAGACAAGCCCTGAATCACCCTTAGAAAACATGATGGGGCTGATCTCATTTACTGCCCTGGCGGGTTAAGGCTCCTTTACACTGACTTTAAGGCCCCTTTATGCTGCCAGAGTAGAGTAAAGGGGCCTTAGTGTAAATGAGAATCAGGCCACATGGGTTTAGCTCCTAGGCAAACTCAGGCCATGTCTAAACCACAGACTTCTGGTGGCACAGCTGTGCTTGCCAGGGGTGTGATTTGCGACTCACCGAAGTCCCTTGTGCAGAGGCAGTTTCACTGGCAAAATTCAGTGCTTTTACCAGTATAGCTTGTTTTGTTCAGAAGAATACATGGCATGAGCTATACCTACAAAAGTATAACTTTGCCAGCATAGCTGCGTCCACACAAGGAGTGCTTTGCCTGTATACTAGACAGCTATTCAAGCGCTCCTAGATAGACCTGGCCTCAGACAGTGTTGGGAACCCAAAGAGCAGTTAAAGAAGTTCTTGAAAACTCAGACCCCATGAGGGTCACCTGTCCCTAGCAGTCTGTTCTGTTGGATGGCTAGAGTCTGTCCATTGGACTGTTTTGTCACAAAGCCTTTGAATGTCAGGGTTTTTATCTCTGGTTATGACCTTTATATTTATACGCATGACTTCTCCATCCATAGAAACAGGAAAAGGCCATCAACCCCAATATGCTTGCACTTTTCTGACTGATGTTTCTTGCTTCACCTAACCCCTCAACTCCCCTCCTAGTCCAGAAACAAATCTAGGTCGCTCTCAAACTCACTGCTGACCTTTGGTGACTTATTCCATATGTTTATGATCAGGCCTAGCATCCATCTCCTAGGATTTTCTCAGAAATGTGTAGGGCTTTTTATATACCAGTGCAGTGTAAAGGGGGCCTCGGTATAAATGAGAATCAGGCCCATAAGAGTCTTTATTGGCTTATTAGACTGGACCATGTGGGTGTTCTTTACTCCTGCTAAATTCAAGTTTTACAGAAAACTCACCAATTTAGCTCTCTTAGGTACAGATCTGGTCCCTCTTACCACAGTATCTGAGAACCTCGCAATCTTCTATATAGCTATTCCTGTGAGGTAAGGAGGTGTTATTATCCCCATTTTACAGATCAGGACTGAGACACAGAGAGGCTAAATGATTTGCCCAAGGTCATACAGGAAGTCTGCGGTGGAGTAGGGAATTGAACCTAGGTGGCTAGAGGCTAACAATAATGCCTTAACTACTAAATAATCTTTCCTCTCTAGCAACCAACATTGCAGGAGTTGAACTGATTTAGCAGGCTGCAGTATAAATGCCATTTTGCTCTAGTTTCTTAAAGGACAAGTGCAAGCGTCTTCAGTTATTCAGCCCACTAAAAGGACACTCAGTAGAATGCTTTACTGCTTGCACATTCTGAATCTGCCAGCTTATGCCTATGCATCTTGCTTTCAAATGACTGGAACTTTGGCACTGGTACATCTATCCACTCTGGGTAGCTGGATCCTTCTGGCATGCTACTCAGTGCTGAAATAGGGAAAGTATCCATTTCTCTTGGTGTTCTGGCTGCAGACTCAAAGCCCAGGGTTATCTTTGGAACTAGAAAAAAGCTAGAGATTCCTCCCACCTCCCCTTTTCAGATGAGAATAAACCCAGATGGGTTAACCTGAGCCTTTAACCTGAGCCTTTCCTTGTAATGTTGTGGAAGCTGATATCTTTGTTGCCCTATCCTGCACCCTCTCCCAGGTTTGCTGTTTCTGGTGGTACAGTTGTCAGTACAGTGAAAGTCAAAAAATACTTTATAAAATAACAATGCCAACTCTTTGGGCTTGCATTCCTTTAGCATGGGATTTCCTCTTCCTGCACCCTATTCTGGCCCCTTTTCACTACTCATGCCACACAAAGAGGGTGGAATCTGGCTGTGGCCACCCAGCTAAGAATTTCTCTGAGGTGGGGAACTCTCAGGGGGCATAGAAATGGCTTCTATGCCACCCCTCTCTGCCCCTTCAATATAGGGCGGTGCCAGATGAAAGAGAGGCTGTGTCCACAGTAGGGTGGACTATCACTACACTCTGCCAATTCTCAGCTGGTGTACAGTAGGGACTATAATCATCTGGCATAATTCAGAGCATGCCCTAGGCTGCTCAGAGTTATGACAGGGCTGGCTCAGTTCGTTTCAGAATGAGAGGGCCTTACCTTTCTCATCAATTAAGCTCTCAGTGCAGGAGAGAATCAGGCCCATATCTTATTTACCTGTTGTGCTAATGAGCATATCAATCTTTTTCTCACAGTAACCTCCATAATCAATAATCTGCCAAGGATGGTCTAATCAGCAGCTCTTAACCTTTCCAGACAACTGTACCCCTTTCAGGAGTCTGATTTGTCATGTGTACCCCCAAGTTTCACCTCACTTAAAAACTACTTGCTTACAAAATCAGACATACAAATACAAAAGTGTCCCAGCCCGGTGCTATGGAAAAATGGCCGACACTCTCATTGTTACCATATCATTATCAAATGATCAATTGGAATATAAACATTGTACATGCATTTCAGTGTGATACTTGAGCCTGCTTTTCACTTGTGAGCCCGACGCGCCAGGGCGAAGCCTGTAACTTAGCTTCGCGGGGCCCACTGTGTCATGGGGCCCTGGGAGTTGCCCTGCTTGACACCCCTTAATGTCAGCCTGCACTTGCAATCCCCTAAACCCGTCCTGTGACCACCCCTCCGGGGGCTACAGCCCCCAGGTTGAGAAACGCTGAGCTAAATGAGTTGAGTAACCCCTGGAAGACCTCTGCCTACCCTAGCTTGAGAATCACTGCTCTAGATAATACTGCAGGGACTGGACTAGACAACCTCTCGAGGTCCCTTCCAGTCCTATGCTCCACTTGTGGCACTTCTTCTTGGTTCTTTGAGCTCAGATTAATTTTTTTAGACATATGTAGAAAGTGTTAGCCATCTAATGGCCCCACCACTTAACCTGTCCAATCCTTTTGAATACAGTTGCTTGGTCCTTGTTTTTGGTCTCCAGATATACTCTATTGTCCAAACTCTGTAATCTTGAAGAAACGCTAAGTCTCCCTTCGCACACCAACTGTATATGTTTGGTTATCTGCTAGCGGATTACTGAGAAGGAAATAATAGTATATTCAGGCTTCACTCGAGATAACGTTCACTCTTTGGGCTCGAGGGAACCATATTATGTGCATGACTGTGCTAGCCAAAGAACTGCGACAAACATTGCTGCTTGTGGGATCTGTTTTGCTAACTGCGTCATTATACTCAGCAGTATTAGAGTAGCTCATAGAGGCCCCAGTTGAGAACTGAGCTAGGCACTGTACAGACGCATAGTGCAAGACAGACCTTGTCTGGAAGAGTTTGCCGTCTGAACAGGGAGGTGGGCAAAGGAAGGGGAGGGGGAATTTAAGCTGAGAGAGACTGACTTGCACAAGGTCACATAGGAAGTCATAGCTGGAAATTGAACCTAGGTCACCTGCGTGTTCAGGGCCTTAATTCTAAACCCACTCTTCTTCTTACCAAATATCAGATTGGTCCAATGAAACAAGAACAGGAATTTTCTTATGTCAATACATTTCTCCAGAAATAGGGCGTTTCCAAAATATAACTTCAGTGCATAAAATTAGAGACACTAATTCTGAGCTCACTTACATTCATGTGAATCGGGAATAATGAAATTGTTGAAATCAAGGGAGTTACACTGTGCAAGGGCCAACTCTGATTGGTGATTAATATGTTTGTGATAAATAAAGGGGGGGAGATAGCTCCCTTTGATGGACACCCAGCCAGCTAGTTAGCTGTAAAATCCCTCTTGGTAGCTGTTCTTTACTTGCTTTACCTGTACAGGGTTAAAAAGTCCCCCAGGTAAAGAAAAAAAAGTGGGCACCTGACCAAAAGAGCCAATGGGAAGGTAGAATTTTTTAAAATTGGGAAAGAAACTTTCCCTTTGTCTGTTGTTCTCTGGGCTGGAGGGACAGAGCAGCCATGCTATAAGCAGCTAAGCCAGGTATGATCATAAATAATCAGATCATGCCTAGAACTACTTATCTGAACTCCAAATATGTAAGTAGATCAGAATGTTTAACTAGACGCGATCAGGGTTATTTTTTTTATTTCTTATTGGCTTGTGGATTCCTCTGTGCTAACCCCTGATGCTTTTGTTTGCTTGTAACCTTTAAGCTGAACCCCCTGCTTGATTTTTGGAAATTGCTCTTTTAAAATCTAACAATAGCCTAAGTTCCAGATGTATTTTCTTTCTTTTTGTTTTTAATAAAATTTACCTTTTTTAAGAACAGGATTGGATTTTTGGTGTTTGATTAGCTCTTAGCCTCGGCTAATTTCCTTTGTTTTCTTTCTCAGCTCTTCCCCGGAGGAGTGGGGGGTGAAAGGGCTTGAGGGTACCCCACAGGGAGGAATTCCCAAGTGCTCCTTCCTGTGTTCAAGGGGGTTTTTTGCATTTGGGTGGTGGCAGCGTTTACCAAGCCAAGGTCACAGAAAAGCTGTAACCTTGGGAGTTTAATAAAAGCCTGGAGTGGAAGTATTAATTTTTAAAATCCTTGCGGGCCCCACTACTGCACTCGAAGTGACAGCCTTGCAGGGCCGGCTCTAGGATTTTTGCCGCCCAAGGCAAAAACAATTTTGGCCGCCCCTCCCCCCCCGTTTTTTAATTACCCCACCCCCGGCCCAGCCTCAACTCAGCCCCTTCCCTGCCTCCTCCCCCCAGGCTCTCAAACCTGGGAGGGAAGGGGAGATCCCGAGCGGCCGCGGCGCGCAAAACAGCCGTTTCGCGCGCCGCTGCCACTCGGAGTCTCCCCCTCCCTCCCAGGTTTGAGAGCCTGGGAGGGAGGGGGAGACTCCGAGTGGCCGCGGCGCGGGCGCCGCTTCTCCCCCTCCCTCCCAGCTCTCAAGCCTGGGTGGGCGGGAGGGGGAGCAGCGGCGCGCGAAACAGCTGTTTCGCGCGCCGCGGCCGCTCGGGATCTCCCCCTCCCTCCCAGGCTCTCAAACCTGGGAGGGAGGGGGAGACTCCGAGTGGCAGCGGCACGCGAAACGGCTGTTTTGCGCGCCGCGGCCGCTCGGGATCTTGCGCGCCGCTGCCACTCGGGATCTCCCCCTCCCTCCCAGGTTTGAGAGCCTGGGAGGGAGGGGGAGACTCTGAGTGGCAGCGGCGCGCGAAACGGCCGATTCGCGCGCCGCTGCTCCCCCTCCCTCCCAGGCTTGAGAGCCTGGGAGGGAGGGCGAGTAGCGGCGCGCGAGCGGCAGCAGCAGCAGCGGAGGTGAGCTAGGGCGGCCGGGGCACATTTTTAGGGGCGGCATTCTGGCGCCGGCCATGCCGCCCCTAAAAATGTGCCGCCCCAAGCACCAGCTTGTTTTGCTGGTGCCTAGAGCCGGCCCTGCAGCCTTGTCAGTGTTGAAGTATTGAAACCTTTTGATCTTGGAAAAGATATCTATTGGGAAATGCCAATTTCAATGAAACTGACATTTTTTGTGAAATCACATTGATTTCAACAACATTGCATTTAGAGAGAAAAAAAATATTTTTTTAAAAAAATGTCAGAATGTCCCATTTTGACATTTTGAGAACAAAGTTTCAATTTTTCATTTTGAAATGACTTTTTATTTTGAACGTTTTAATGTTTCTTAAGACAAAAAGAAAGGGTCAAAATCAAATGAAACTTTTACATTTTTCAAAACATTTTCAATTGACCCCCAAATGACTTTTTTTCAGATTTTTTTTTTTTTTTTTTTTTTTTTAACAAAACATTTCAAATTTTTGGTTTTCATCTGGATTTGGGACAAATTTTGTTTTCCAAAATCTCAAACTTTTTTTGCAGAATGGAAAATACCATTTTTGGACCAGTTCTACTAGAAATAGTTATTCTGCAGCAGAGTCAAAACGCACTGGCAGGAAGGTTTGGGGTAGCTCACACTGTCGGCCTTGCTTTACCCTTTGACTAGGTCGAATGACATGTTAATGAGGTATGCTCCCTTCTGGCCTTAAAGATCTATGAATGTATTAGCTAACACATTCTAAAACCAAAG
Source organism: Emys orbicularis (assembly GCF_028017835.1). Classification (NCBI taxonomy): domain Eukaryota; kingdom Metazoa; phylum Chordata; order Testudines; family Emydidae; genus Emys; species Emys orbicularis. The sequence goes on along the minus strand of NC_088688.1, from coordinate 133,481,848 downwards.
TGTAGACTTTAACACATGCTAGTGAAGTTCAGTGCTAGGCTCCACTCAGGTTTTAACTCAGTCAGCTTAGCATGTGCTGCTAACATACAATGGGTGGGATTTTCAAATTTGCCTATGTGATTTACAAGCACCAGTCTCATTGAAAGTCAATGGGCGTTAGGTATCTAACCTGCTCGGACACTTTTGTAAATCCCACTAGGAGCGAGATCCCCAAAGGTATTTAGGTGCCTACCTCCCATTGATTTCAGTGTGTAAAACACCTTTGATGTCAATAGGAGTTAGGCACTTAAATACCTTTGAGGATCTGGGGTCTAGAGGACCTATTTGCAAATTGATAGGTGCCTAAATACCTTGTAAATCTGGCCCTCTGTGCTTCAATTCCCTAGGTGTAAAGTGGGGATAACAATCATTCCTTTCTCCTACCCTTTGTCGGTCTTGGGTATCTTGCTATCTATATACCATGGCATATGGTAAGATCTTTGGGTCAGGGACTGTCTCTCACTATAAGGTGTTTGTACAGCGCCTGGCACAATGGGGCCCCAATCTCAGTTGAGGCCTCAAGATGCTGCAGTAATACTAATAAAAATAAAGAGACCAGCCTAATCTTGGAAGAAAACGCCCCTTTTGACGTCTATTTGCTGATAAAAGATAGCAGCAGCCTGCTATGTTAATAAACAATTGAATACAATGTTTAAGCCGTATTAATAATTAAAAAATCACCTATGGGAATCTGGCCTTGCATAAACGAAGGCATGTATGCCAGTTAATACAGTAGTGAGGGTTCATCTTGGCCACAAGATATAATTTGAAGAGAAATTTATCCAGAAAGTATTTGAATTATTAATAAGGGGAGGTGGAAGGGGGAATAAAGCACCCATCTTTCCATACAGCACAAATTAGAACATCATAGAATCATAGAAGATTAGGGTTGGAAGGGACCTTAGGAGGTCATCTAGTCCAACCCTTGCTCAAAACAGGACCAACACCAACTAAATCATCCCAGCCAGGGCTTTATCAAGACTGACCCTAAAACCTCCAAAGATGGAAATTCCACCACCCCTAGGTAACCCATTCAAATGCTTCACCACTCTCCTAGTGAAATAGTTTTTCCTAATATCCAACCTAGACCTCCCCCCATTGCAACTTGAGACCATTTCTTCTAGTTCTGTCATCTGCCACCACTGAGAACAGCTGAGCTCCATCCTCTTTGGATCCCCCCTTCAGGTAGTTGAAAGCAGCTATCAAATCCCCTCTCACTCTTCTCTTCTGCAGACTAAATAACCCCAGTTCCCTCAGCCTCTCCTCATAAGTCATGTGCTACAGCCGTCCGTTGCCCTCCTCTGGACTCTCTACAATTTGTCCACATCCTTTCTGTAGTGGGGGGCCCAAAACTGGATGCAATACTCCAGATGTGTCCTCACCGGTGCCAAATAGAGGGGAATAATCACTTCCCTCGATCTGCTGACAGTGCTCCTACTAATCCAGCCCAATATGCCGTTAGCCTTCTTGGCAACAAGGGCACACTGTTGACTCATATTCAGCTTCTCATCCACTGTAATCCCTAGGTCTGCAGAACTGCCGCTTAGCCAGTTGGTCCTCAGCCTGTAGCGGTGCACTTGTCCTTGTTGAACCTCATCAGATTTCTTTTGGCCCAATCCTCCAATTTGTCTAGGTCACTCTGGACCCTATCCCTACCCTCCAGCATATCTACCTCTCCCCCCAGCTTAGTGTCATCCGCAAACTTGCTGAGGGTGCAATCCATCCCATCATCCAGATCATTAATGAAGATGTTGAACAAAACTGGCCCCAGGACTGACCCTTGGGGCACTCTGATTGATACCTGCTGCCAACTAGACATCGAGCCGTTGATCACTACCAGTTGAGCCCGACGATCTAGCCAGCTTTCTATCCAGTCCATTCATCCAATCCATATTTTTTTAACTTGCTGGCAAAAATACTGTGGGAGACCATATCAAAAGCTTTGCTAAAGTCAAGGTATATCATGTTACATTCTAATTGATTGAACAATTTAATGTGTATTTTTAATTGAGTTTTTATCACAGGGAGAAAATGGGCTAATCATAGGCTTTCCAAACTCATTTTCACCCTTATATGGCCAGATGATGTCACCACCAAACTGATCATGAAGCTGGAGTATGGTGTCCAGTTCTGGGTCCCACACTTTAGGAAAGACGTGGATAAATTGGAGCGATTCCAACAAAAATGGTTTAGAAAACCTGACTGATGAGGAAAGGTTAAAAAAACTGGGCAAGTTTAGCCTTGAGAAAAGAAGATTGAGATGGGACATGATAACAGTCCTCAAATATGTTAAGGGCTGCTATAAAGAGGAGTGATCAATTGTTCTCCATGTCCGCTGAAGAAGCAATGGACCTAATCTGCAGCAAGGGAGATTTAGGTTAGATATTATGAAAAACTTTCTAACTATAAGCTCTGGAACAGGCTTCCAAGGGAGGTTGTGGAATCCCCGTCACTGGAGTTTTTTAAGCACATGGTGGGTACACTTGGTCCTGCCTCAGCACCAGGGGCCAGACTAGATGACCTCTTGAGGTCCATTCCAGCCCTGCATTTCCATGATTCTATGATAGACTCAGTTTCTCCCTCTGTAAAATGGAGATGATAGCCCTTCCCTACCTCACAGGGATTTTTAAAGATAAATGCATCAAGGATTGTGAGATGCACAGAAACTAGCTAATGGCGAAGTGTAAGAGTCCTAGCTAGATAGTCTCACAGTGCAAAGATATTTCAACCAATTTGCTCAAGGACTGAAAATATCCTGGTAGTCTGGGATGGCGGATTAGAGGTGACTGCAGTACTGATGCTTTGGGATGGATTTGGGCTGAGGCAACTCTAGAGATGGTACCAGCCTGCACAACTCCAATGGCGCTGAAGCTTCCTGTCCCTGACTCAGACTAGCATCCCCACTTGGGATAGCACTTCAACCCATGGTGAACTTCAGTGGAACATTAGTGAGCTTTCCTAAAGTGGAACTCCTGTCATTCTGAAGATGTGTTTTCTTCAGTTGGGTACCCAAAATAGTGCAACCATGTTCATTTGATAGGAAACTACTTCTGGCTCTGTATAAGGTTCCCTGAAATTTCAGTCGAATAACTGAGCATTCGTTGAGAAAGAACAGACAAGTGCACAACAACTGAGCAATTTTAAACCTTGTTAAATTCACAATATGTGGGAGAAAGTAATTCAACATTAACAGGGGTTTTTCCAGAGACAGATTATTCTTTAGAAAGGAATCTATAGCAAGAGAAGCTGAAATTTCCAAAGCCACTTAAGGTGAAACTTCCTTAGGCAGCTTTGCACAGCTGGGCTAGAATTTTTATGTTCCTGGGCCAAATCCTTAGCTCATTCTCAGCTGAGTGGGAGGGGAGAGAAATAAGGCTGCTCTAAACCTGAGGTTCTCAAACTGGGAAGCACGGCCCTCGGGGGGCTGGGGGGAAGAGTGCAGAATGTATTCGTGGGGGGCATGAGAAACTTTAGGAGAGAAAAATCTTACTGTGCACATTGAGAGCTGGGCGGCTGCAGAGTGATGACTGCTGGCTGAATGCCCAGCTTTGAAGGCAGCACCGCCACCAGCATCAGTGAAGTAAGGGTGGCAATGCCATACCGTGCCAACCTTACTTCTGCGCTGCTGCTGGCAGCGGCGCTGCTTTCAGAGCTCAGCACCTGGCCAGCAGCATCTGCTCTCTGCTCTGCCTTCACAGCTGGGAGGCCAAAGAGTGGCAGCTGCTGGCCAGGTGCCCAAAGGGGAGGAGCATAAACTAATACAGACACAAAGAAGGGGCGCAATCAAATAAGTTTGAGAACCACTCACCTCATGTGATTTAAATGCTTGATCCAATGTCCATTGACATCAAAGGAATTCTTTCCATTGACTTCAGGGAGTATTGGGTCAAGTCTTAGAACAGCCTAAGGACTGCTCTAAATTACACTAAGCAAAAGACTGATGGAGCACTATACACTCTGACCCTGCCCTTAAGAGGTTTTGACCTGCGTCTCCCTGCCCACACACTGTGGGGGAGTGGGTAGCAAAGAGCTAGCTATACTGGCCTAATGTCACCAGTGGAATTCCCTTACCCAAGGTGAATCCCTGGCTGCATCTTTAGTGCAATTTCCAGCCACTTTTTGCTGCCTGAGTGCCAAAGATCTGCCCCCAAATGTTTCCAAGCAGTGACTAGTCACTTCAATGGGAGCAAGCTCAGGCCCAAATCAAAAATGACTCTTAAACAAATGCCACCCACCTGCCTCAATGGGTGGCAAACTTGCTGGAGTCAGCTGTGAAGGGGGACAGTCCCAGCAGCTATGGAGGCAGACACTTGCTGAGGGACACCAGTAGTTCTTCCCCTACCGGGGAGTCTCCGGCACCTGTTGGGGGGAGAGATATTGACTGGCTAGTATTCCCCAGTTCCCAGGATTTAACCTGGCATGGGGTCCGTGTGGAGCCTCTTTCAGAGCCATTCCAACAGCCCCACCTGAATTACCAATGGGAACCCGGCCTGACAGATGGTGCCAGTCTAGCCAATTGACCATTTGCGGGGCAGGAAGGAATTTTTTCTCCCATGGGCAAACTGGCAGAGCACCAGGGAGTTTTTTGCCTTCCTCCCAGCACCTTCAAGGCACACTCAGTTAAGTAGACATGCGCTTAGTACCTAACTGAGGTACTTGGTGGAGTTGCTAATTTGTTGCAACAGTTTCCAGTGCAATTAAACAGATAATAGGAAGAGTTCCTAGAGGTAAAAGACCTGGGATTTTGGTGATATGTCTTGGGTTCACAGAATAGGGTTAGATCTTGTGATCCTTGCGAGCCAGTCCCCACCCTTCTGTACCCTTTGTCCCCCTCATGGGGGGAAGGGTGCCAAGACCTAGAGAGAGCTGAGTCCTATGGGGCAGGCTGAGGAGACTCTGTTGTTAGATGTTCGGCTGCCTGTGTGTGTTGTCCCTGTGTGCTGCCCCAGCTCTGTGCAGACAGCCAGAACAGCAGACCTTGAGAGAACCGCCCAATGACCACAAGAGTCGTTGAGATACGAAGACACCAGGCCAGGTTTATTGTAGACAAAGCACGGTAATAGCACCTGGCAGACTCTACGAGGCTACTAAGACATCTACATGACAATGGACGCAGCTCAGTGAATGGCGGGATTTTCCATTCCCCTGTCGGCTGGACAAAGATACTCCATCTGAGATACATCTTTATACCCTGATACAAACATATTACATACTGCCTCTGACATGGTTAGTTACTGCCCCCTGACGTGGCTACTTATCACCTATCACCTTGTACACGTTGGTTCGATTAAAACATCTCTACTACATACTGTCATCCGGACCTTATCTTTTAGGAAGGGTCAGTGTGTTCCTGTTACCCTTGGGGAATGTTTTTGTACCATCCTTGATATTGGGATGTTCTGGTACCACTTGATATCGGGGTGTTTGCGTGAGTACTCTGTGCTTAGCACTTCTTAGGAATGTGTATTTCTGCAATAACAGCCCTGTTCTTGCCAGATTCTGTGAGCAGGGCCTGCCTCATATCAGGCCTCTGAAACAAGGACTTATGTCTCAGGCTTTCTTCCCACTACAGACCTTACTCCAAGTTATAGGTTATATGATAAGGAGCCCTGTAACTGCTGCGCTGGAACCACTTAAATGCCTGGTATAGAAGAGTGTGAGTAGCGGGCAGGTAGCACCCCTCCCCTTTGCTAAAGTTTAATAAAAGTTGTGGCCTAACGCTTAATTCCATGCATGTCTCTCTCCTCATTTCATTGTTGTGTCCACATGAGCATGGACTATATATTCATTATTTGCTTGATTCTGTAGGTCCGCTACTTTTCTAGGGGATAATTATTACGCCATCAGAAGGGACCTGCCTCTTTGTAAAATGCAATATGTAGATCATACAGTCAACAACCAAAAAGTTTGTGATCAATGGAACTAAAAGATCAAAGGCAAGCATATTTATCATTTCTGATATAGTGTGTTCTATTATTACAGCCAGGTATAATGTAGGATTATTGCTTGCAGCAAAATCTAAACTTGGATAAACTAGTTCAAGGTCTGAAAAAGCTGGTAGGTTTCTTATACAAGAAAGCATCAGCGAAAAGAATCGGTAATAAAAAGGTGCCTTGGGCATTCTCACCTTTTCTCTTTTTATTCGAGCCCTTCAACCTCTAGCTGTTGCAATAAGAATAAATCCAGGAATCAAAGGAATTCATAAGAGCAGTGCGGAGCATAAAGCACTGTGCTATGCAGATGAAATACTCTCATTAAAGGATAATCCTGGGCAGGCTAGGCAAGCTTTGGTGAACATTACAGGAAAGTTTGGACCACTGTCAAGCTACAAAATAAAGTTAAGTGCTGTCACTTTTACAGTTTTGGCTCTGTACAATGCCAGATGAGTTGCAATTCCCCAGCTCTCCAAGAGAATGACATTCCTGGTTATGTTGCTCAATAAGGGAGTGATTCCCATTGACTTCAGGTTCTATATCAGCCTTGAACCCAACCCTAAGCATGTGTATATAAACCTGAGCTAGCTCTGAACTCGGCCGCTTTGTCTCACTGCTAGAAACATGTATGAATTATCCATAAATTATCCACTTCTAAAATTGCCATTATACCACTCACTGTGTGCATTAAAAATGAGACGTCTTTGCTTTTAGGAATAAAATCCTTCTGCCAATCATATAATCCATATCCCACTGAATAGTTATCCTGGTGTAATAAAAATCTATTTGTAATAATTTTCAGATAAGGATTATTATATCTATAACTTTTTTTTTAAATCACCTACCTTTAGCTCTTCCCTTCCTTCCTCCCCTCACCCCGCCCCGCCCATTTTGTTGCCTGGGGTTAATGAATCTAACTCACCTTTTATTCATTTTTTGTGTATGGACTTCACATGATGGGAAACAGTGCAACCCAAACCAGGAAAGCAAGGTTTTATTTAAACTAAACTAAATACTGGAAATGTAACCTACAAATTGTGGCTTGGAATTGGCAGGACAGAAAATTGCTGGCAATGGAATAGAAATAAAGGAGCTCTAATATGTAGGCTGTGAAACTGTCCTAAAGTCTGTGTGTCTTCGTGTGAAATGGACCTTTGGACAGAGTTTTGCACATGGATCTAAATTTTCAAAAAAGTGTCTAGTAGATAAGCTTGGGAGAAGAGGGGATTTTTCCCTCCCTGGTTTTTGTTTTGTAATTCAAAATTCTGTCAAATTTTGAAATTTTCAAAATTAAAAAACAAACAAAAAAACCCAGCTCACAGGTAGTAAAAAAAACAGAGTGGAAAATTCCAAATTTCCCCAAAGCATTTATATTCAACATTGATTTGAAATTTAAACCAACCGATGGTAAAATTTTCAAAAGCGACTTCAGCATGTAAGAGCCTAAGGCCTTGCCTACATTTGCGTCAGCATGTAGGGTATACGTAGCTATATGCGGCAGTGAAAGGCAGTTTGCCTCCACACTCACTGAGGTGGAAACTTCTGCACAGGGAAGGCAGCGGGGAAAGGCTCCAGCAGCGGGGAGGCAGCAGGACACTACGCTGCTAAAACTAGCAGTGTGGATATGGGACGCATTGCTTGGGCATATAGAGAGCTGTGTAGGGTATATACCCTCGGGTTCAGGCGTGTTTCTCAACGACCAATCCGTGGGCCAGCGCCAGTCTCTGAAATCTCCCTGACACAGTTTAGGAAGGCAGCAAGCCAGTCCAGGGTATCAAAACGGTTGAGAAACACTGGTGTAGGGCACTATACTCACCTAAGCATTGCCTCACTGTCTACGCTACCCACGCTAGCTGGGCGTGCAGTGTCTACACACCACCAGTGTAGACCAACCCCAAAGCTCAATGGAATTTAGGAGCCCAAGAGCTTGAATCACTTTGAAAATAGGATTACAGTTAAGTCACTCAAGTGTTTTTGAAAATGCTACCTCTAGTATCTAGTGATTCTGGGTATCCAGCTTGCCCAGCTCCCACCCTGCCCTCCTAGTTCTTCCTCTTCATTCCCTACCACCGCTCACTGCCATCTGTCCCAGCATTTCCCTGCAGTGTACAGTCACTGCAGCTGGTAAAGCCATGCCAAGGGACCAGCCTCTCCCCAGAGTCCTCCTGCTCACTTGGCCCCCCTTGCTACAACTTATCGCCTGCCTATCTGGCTGGCCCTCTCTCCTTTCTCACCTGCCTATCCCACTCCTCTCCACATGGCTCCACGATCTCTCCCGCTCTCCTCAGGAAACCTTTCAACTTCCCTCACCACCACAAACACTCATATGCTCCAAAATCACCCTTGATTTGAGTAATGTCAGGAGCACAGGGTTTAACATATTGCTCAGGTGGGATTTTCCCTTCTACTGCAGCCTTTTTATGCTATAGCACTGGGGAGAAAAAAGTTGAAATTTTCCATTTAAAAAAATTTCCCCTCATCAAAAAAATATTATTTTGGGTCCATTAAAACATTTTGTTTCAATAAAATCAAAATGTTTATTTCAATTTTGACATTTTTATTTACTTTAATGTAATTGTTTGTATATTTTTATTTTAAAATTAGGGTTAAATAATTATTTTCAAAGTACAAAAGAAATTTTTTTTTTTTTTAAAATATAATTTCAAAATGAAAATTCTAAATACTCCCAACCTTATTGAACCATTTTGTTTCCATTTTTTAAAAATGAAATGTCATCAAAATCAACAATTTGGGAACGTGTCAATTTCAGTGAATCAGTATTTTCTAACGAAAAACTGTTCTGTTGGAAAATTTCCAAGCAGCTCTAAGAATCAGTGAGATAATATCAGAATTGGTGAGGAATTAATCAACTTAAGCAAATCAACGCCAATTACTCTTAAATCAAAACCAATATCCACACATGGGAGCGGGGCGAGGGGAGGGGATGAAAAGGGGGGGAAGGCAGCACCAATTTAACTAAACCAATTTCTAAAATGATTAAATCAGAACAATTCTCTCATGTAGACTAGATCTTACATAATCCTTCACCCATGCCACCTCCCCCCCACACACACACCCTGTTGTCTACGCTGGACAGGGAGCTGTTTCTATCCCTTGAGCACCCTGGAATCCTGGGGCCACAAAGATGCCATAAAACCACCTTTGCTTCCCTTCCCTGGGCTGAAAGTTTTGTACTACACCTCAAGGAGCCACAGTAACTCTCATCCTTATTCTTTTTTTCCCCCCACTGAACAACCCTCACTCCCCTCCTCCCATTGTCTTCAGCCTCAAAATGTCTGTCCCCTACTCCCAACTGTTGTGGTGTGGGCCTGATAGTTATGATGACCCTGCACAGTGGCTAAGAACTTGCCTCTCAACTCCTGGGAAAGCAGCCTGAGAACTACTTGGCAGTTTGAAAGCTGATGGATAGTATCCCTATGGTGGATCAATTCCTGTATGCCCAGAGTTTAGATACAAGATCACATTAGCTAATTTAGATAAGAATGGACTTTCAAAGTGGGAAGTAAGATGAGTGGATCCAGAAATGAGCTTTGAGGAGAGAAAGGAGCAGAGGCAGAAGAGAGAGAAGAATATAAGTCAGTCTGAAGGGGAACAATATCATGAAAGATCAAATTCAGAAAAAAAAAAATGTAGTGGCTGGGAACCCACATAGTATGAGGTTTGCCTCACAAATGTCATGAGCTTTCAAATACTTCAAACAAAAAGGATTGGAGAGAAGAATTAAATTGTTGGATGAGGGGATGGAAGATTGAGGCCTGATGCAAAACCTATTGTAGTTAATGGAAAGAATACCAGTGAGTTCAGCTAGCTGTGGCTCAAGCCCCTAAAAACACTATCTGGGGTAATTATATGTTAGGAACATTTGTTTATCATCCGTTCTTAGGAATAGCATGGCTCAGAACCTCAGCATCCGGCAAGGAACAGAGAGCACAGCTCAGGATGGGGTATGAAAGGTACTCTCCTGATGCCAGGCCAGGACATAATTTAGGATTACAGCTAGTTGGAATTTTTACAACAACAAAAAAATGGTTTTTTTTTTACCAAAATGAACAGTTTCTACTTAGATGAGAAATGAACATGGTATACTGCAAACAACTGGTGAATCAACCCATCAAGTCAGGCGTGATAATTTTGAAAGAGTGATGAATGAGGAGACCCTAAGGGCGGAGCTAAGAACACATAAGCCGAACCTGAGCATAAAAGGTTGCACACAGGAGGAAGGGGTTGTAGAGGCACTCTGGGAAATGAAAAAAGGAGAAAACACTTGGCCTAGATGAAGTACCAGTGGATGCGCTGCACTGACATCATTACAAAGAAAAGGCATCAAGTATTTTACAAGTCTAGTCAATGATATTCTTAAGAAAGAGAAAATTCCAGATGAATGGCATGAAATCTTTGTAGTGCCCATTTTTAACATAAAGGAGATATTAACTTTGTGCTAATTAATGCCCAATTAAGTCTATGAAAGTGTGGGAGAAGATTATTGAAAAGTGTTGGCATGGAACAGTTGACGTTTGGAAGGGTCGGAATGGATTTATGCAGGAGAGGAGTACAATTGATGCCATATTTGCAGTGCAAATCTTCATGAAGAAGTTCAGAGACAAGAGACGGTAACTGGGCATGATCTCTGTCATCTTGGAGAAGGTGTACGATCATGTACCAAGAGAATTAGTTTGGTGATGTTTGTGACAGAGAGGCGAACTGGACGAATAACATGGAGTGACTAGGTAGTCAAAACCAAATGGGTCTACAGCAGAGAATTTCCAGAAAACGTTGGCCTGCATCGGTGTCAGGGTTGAGCTCTTTTTGTTTGTGGTTATCTTGAATGTGGAAAGTGAGAATATTCAAAGGGAGCTGCCTTGGAATATGCTGTTCACTGATGACTTATGATATGTGTGGAAGATTGTGAGACCCTGCAAATCAACTTTGAACAGCGGCAGCACAGCTTTGAGTAGGCTGGCCTTAGAATGAACATTGTTAAAACTTAGGCTATGATAATTGAGGGAGGAAGACCCATCATAAAGGATATTACAGGCAGAGCACTTAAAAGAGAGAAAGGATGTAAATATATAGGATCGATGATTGCTGACAATGGTGCCTTCCTGAATGATGCTGGCATTTTACCAAAGTTGCTTGGTGCAAATGGTAGGAGCTGACCCCAATTCTCTGATAAAAAGATACCAATAAAAGTTACAAGGCACAGTGTATAAAACTGTAATTTGACCCATGCTAATGTATGGAACAGACACTTGGCCAGCAACTAGAAATCACACTCTCCACCGTGGAATGAAGATACTGAGTTTGTCAACTATTTGGACGCTCCATGCTAAGCAATAAAAGGAGGTTGTGAGGTACCTAATGCAGGTTGCCCTAACTGAAGACAAGTTGAGGAGGTTAGACTTCGTTGGTATGGACATGTCCGGTGGACATCTGAGAGTTATATTGGTAGGATGGCTCTTGCAATGATCATGGATGGAAGATGAACAAGGGGGAGGCCAAAGACTTGGTACAGGGACTGGATACCAGCAGAACTTGGAGAGAGCAGTCTGAACAACAGCCAGGCCTACAATCATGAGTTTTGGAAGAAGGCTATTAAAGTTGCTGACCCCAAACAAGGAAGTGGAAAGAAAGAGAGAAAGAAAAAAAGAAAATTTGTTTTGGTCAAAATTTTCTGTGTCCTTTTTCATTGAAAAACTGGTAACCAAAACTCAAACATTGTTCAGTAAAATGTTTGGGTTTTGGTTAAAAACAAAAAAACAAACTTTTGATTTGGGTTTTCATAAAAAAAAAAAAATCTAAAGAAAATTGCAGGAAATCTTGAAAAAAAAAAAAAAAAAAAGCAGACAAATTTCAAATTTTCCCATGACGATAATTGACAATTTTCAGAAAGAGCTTCATAAACCACAATTTATTAAGACTCCCAAATCAATAAAAGTCATAATTAGAGCTGGACAAAAGTTTTTGACTAAAAATTTTTGGCAAAAAATACAGATTCAGCAATACCAGAATATTTTGCAAATTCATGTTGATTTCACTGACCTGAAGTTATTTTTTTCAACTTTTCATTTCACCAAACATTTGGAGAATTTTTGGTTTGGGTCCTTTTTTAAAAAAAAAAAAAAAATTCAAAATTGCCAACAACCTGAAAATTCCACCATGCTCTGGTGGTGATATTTCTTAAGTAGGAATTCAAAAGCTTTCCTGTTCCTCCTACCATGATGTAATAGTATCAATGTATTTATTTGCACGGTGGTAATGCCTAGATGCCTGAGTCATGGATCAGAACCCCCTTGTGCTAAGTGCTGTACAAATACAGAAGTTCATTGACTAGACCCCGCAGCTGATGAGCTCCTGGTTTGTGATTACATAGCTGATTGGCATTAATGCACTCCTTGCAATTCTGGCTCTTTTGTACCTCCGTCAGATTTCCCTGCAAGTCTCGTTTTATTCTAAACTTACACAAGCCAAGGCTGGTTAATCCCTCTTCAAATATCATAGTCCCAAAATATCCGGAATCATTTTTAACTTGTCTTTGGCTGCACCTTTTTGATCTCAGTAACATCCAAGTAAACCAGAACTGCACAGCATTTTCTAAACATGATCTTACTTGCTGGATAGTAGCACCATTTATATGCGCTTCACTTTTAGAATTACATCTCAAGACTGTGTTTGCTTTTCGACTGCTGCCAAATAATGTCCAGATGGTCTTAATGTCACACCACTATAGGCTTTTTATTTTCTGGACTATACTGGGCTTCCTTGTAGGCTATAGTCTCTAGGATTATTTCTGGTCCCTTACCTCATTTCCTATCCCTTCTGCTGCATTAGTCATTCATCAGCCCAGGAAACCGTGTCTATTTACCCACATCATTTCAGAATGGAAGAGAGCAGAGGAGAATTAATTTTCCTACAGCACCTTTCATACCCAGGCTATCCCAAAGTGTTCTACCAAGTAATTGGATACATACTGCCAACTGCAGTCTCTGTGCGGGCAAACAGAGCAGCCATTATGTGCTGAACAATACTGAATGCACCTCTTACAACATGCTTTACAGAGAGGAAGAATTTTAGCCAGGACACTGGGGTTATCACACGCTGCCCGACTTGAGAAGGCCTCTATAACTTGCATCTGGACAGCACCCAGGATTAGTAGAAAGGACCCTGATTTCCTATCTCATCTGAAGGAGCTCATCCCTAACAATGCAGCCATTCCCTAGTATTGCTCTGTAGCGTCAGCCTTAAGCATGAGCCCAAGTCCAGATATGGACTCGTGCGTTTGCTTTAACTCACCGCAGCTGGCTGCGGTAGCCAAGGGACCTTATGGCACTGAGTACCAGCAGAGGGCACCGGGTATGTAGGGTGGGAGCGAGTTGGTGTAGAAGCTTTATGCCAGCTCAGAGTGCCCCTATACCAGGGGATTCTCTGCTGGTCACCTAGGACCAGATACTGCCACTTTGATCTGCCTGAGAGGCCCAAAGTGGCCACAAGAAGGGGGGGGAGGGAAATCAAGCCCTTGTCTTGGTCCCCCAGCTGTAAACTGGGGAAGATAATCATCAGCTCACCACACATTCCGTGACTGCAGAATTCACCTCTCGACAACTACTTGTGCTCTAAGCGCTCACCTGTCATTCGCAAACATAGATTTCTGACCTTACAGCAGCCAGGCAACTACAAACCTGTGAACTGAATACAAGCTGACTAAGTGTTGCTTCCTGAATGCACAGAAAGCCCAAAAGAATTGCTCTGAGCTGTGCGACCTGCCTCCTTCATCTCAGTCAAGGCACTGTGGAATTTGCCATTTTGTTGCAACCTGACATTTTGTTTTCTATCTCCCTGCCCTGCTGGGACCTTTCTGCAGCTGACTCTTACTCAGCTGTCTTTGAAAAGGGACTTAGTTGGGTTATCTTGCATGGTTCCTTGGCCTGTTCTAGAGCCAGGCAGCAGGGTGGCTGTGAGCTGTGGCTGGAGTCCAGTTAGTAGCCAGCGAATGCAGGGAAGCAGAAGTGCAGGCTGGTGAACTGGGCTGCCTAGAGTGTTCACAGCCACTGAGAGTTGGGGAGCTAGGGAGAGGCCAGTCTGAAGTTGCCTAAAAGCTCCCCCATGGCAGGGAAAGATGTTCCAGGCCAGGCACCACTTCTTCATTGGGGGAACTGGGAAATGAGTGGCTCTCTAGAATGCATGGAGAGCATAAGAGGGAAAAACTCATCCTCAGAAATAATCCTCAGTGGATTTCCCCTCACTGAATGTAGTTTGAGTCATAGCTGTGTTTGCATGGGGGCGGAGTGGATAGGGAAGAAGGGAATTTCACGGTGACAGAATAAATTCATGTTGCCATGGAATGTAGAGCTTTTGCCACAGAATTTCGCCAAGGAGGACGCAGGACCCTGATAGAGATAATACTTCTCTCCTGACCTTTGTCTGCCCTGTTTACTTTCACTCCAAGCTCTTTAGATCAGGGACTGCCTGTCACTATGTGTTTGTACAGGGCCTAGCACGCTGTGGCTCTGAACTCAGCTGGGGCTTCAAGCACTACTGTAACATAAATTAGAATAACAGTAACAAATCCAGTTCCCTCTCTGACAAGTGATTTACAGCACAACACAAGCAATTCAGTGAACTTAGCAGCCATGCTTTTCTTATGGATCCAACCTGCATTTTTGTGTATGCAGTTTCTGAAACTGCATGTGCAATGAGTATTTGTATGCATAACCGGGTTTGCTAACCCAAGTGAACATACAACTGCCTGATTTAAAACATTCAGCTGTGATTAATGCACATGCAAAGTAGCATACAGCCAGACACAGATGTTGAGTTTTAAACTCATGAAAATCATATTTGGATTTTTTTCCCAATCTTGTTGCTTATCAGTGTTCTTGTAAAAGATCTATCATTTCCTAGAGCCTCCATAGTTCCTTTCCCATCCTCAGTGAACTCGCTCAGCAAAAAGTTTTCCTGCCTTTTACTACTTCCTTCCAAGTTCTGAGATACAATTTTCCAACCCTGGTACTTTCATAACTTCCTGTAGTTTTTGCATTGCCTTAGCTGCTCAGATGCAACAATAAATCCTTTCAAACCCCCCCCCCCCATCCGCCCCGTCCCCAGGAAAATGCAGCTCATTCTCTAGGATGCTCCCATCAGCTTCTTTCATGATACTGTGGCAAAAATATAATTTAAGTTTTGGCGAATAGCAACCTCATCTGCAGCCAGCTTTCCACTCCTGTCCTTCACAAGAGGAATCAGAAGGTTCATTCACTGACCAATGGCAAACAAAGGTTTTGAGTTGATTGGCTATCCTGGACGTCATCTAAACAGTGAATGAATTGAACAGGTGGCAGATACTTCCTTCTTGTTTTTTAAGTATGTGTTCTCAGCACAGTTGTTGATGAATGTCAACGCTTTTAACTCCTTGCCACCCAGATCTGGGTTACTCCCCAAATATTCATCATTCACCTGAAGCACCTGGTACAGAAAATTATGTGCAGGTTTGAAGATCAGCATCTGAATTTATCACTGTCATTTTCTGGGGTGCAATCCAGACCAGTGAGTGGGGTTGTGTCACCACCTGCCCTGTAACCCCGGGTGCCGTAAATGCTCTGCTGCTGTGGTTCTCACCCTGAGTGTCTGTGTCCTGTGCATTGCTGGATCAGCAACTCTGACTCCAGCAACCTGTCTAAAGCACAATGGCCCCACCCTTAACTGGGGTAAATACACCCTTCCCTTTAAGCATAGTACCAAGTTGGTTTATAGTAAAAATAAAACACGTTTATTAACTAAAGGACATAGGTTAAGTGATGCCAGGTAAAAGAAACAAAAGCGGAGATGATTACAAGCAAGTAAAAGTAAAAACATGCATCTAAAAGTCTTATCTTAATCTAGCAAGGTACAGGCTTTGTTCAAGATGTTTTCTCTCTCAAATCTTCCTTCATTCCAGCCGTGGCTGACTTTCCCTCAGTCAAGATCTTCCCCAGAAGTACAAGGTGCTGGCTTCCCTTGTCTTCCTAGGTGAAAGATCTTTGCCTAAGCAGGTTTTTCACCTTTATTCAGTTCCCAGAGACTTCAACCCCTCCTTGGCTGAAGGACCCATCTTCCAAAAGCTCTGGCCTCTTGTGTCTGCCTAATGATGAATAACTTAGAGGTTCTCTACCCCTCCCCCTTTATAGTCCAGTAAACCTTTGAAAAGCAGCTCTCTCAAAGTCCATTGACCTTGCTCCAAGAGGCAGGTCAGTGGACCTGGGGGACTTCCTGGGGGTGCCATCTCCATCCCTGGTCAAGACTGTTAAGTGGTCATCTTTCCCTACTTGCTCTCCTTATGGCTTTGTGTACCTTGCATTTAAATACTTCTTCATTTTCTCTGCCTGATAACCACACTGATCAGACAAGAAAATACACAGAGACCTGAAGAAAAGCTCTGTGTAAGCTCGAAAGTTTGTCTCTCTCACCAATTAAAGATATTACCTCACCAATCTTGTCTCTCTAATATCCTGGGACCAGCATGGCTACACCAATACTGCATAAAGCAAATGCACAGTCCACTGTGATCTAGACATGCTGACTCCCAAACTAGCTTGTGACCTTTGATGGTTCTGTTTACTGCACGTGTAAATTGCAATCCCACGTGTCACTGGTCAACCCTACTTCAGGTGTGTTCAAGACCTGGCCAGACCCGTGTTCTACTTCGTTCAAATACAGATTTTGAAACATAGTATCAGAGAACATCCATACCTCCCCATACTGCGTGAATATATACATTTCCCAATTATATTAATCTCCAGTGTCATTAGTTTTTCGATGACATATTACATGAGGCCTTTTAGATTCAGATCATGTCACCAATGAGTCGGGGTACACTGGGGTCAAGCCAGCTGAAACCCACTGCTAGATACCAAGGAGCTCCCTGCCCTTGGGATGCTGTTAGGGTCCCAAATTACCACCCCATAATTCCAGAGCATTGTATCAAGGTGAGATAAAAGGAGAGATAAATAGCTTTGCTTTCAGGTCAGAGCAATAAAAACAGTGTGAAATGATGTTCTAGGTCTCTAGCCCTAAATACATTATTATATTAAATATCTATTAGGCTAGGGTCTGAGCTGTTGTGAACTGGTGTAGCACCATAGAGGTCAACGGAGCTGCACTGATTAATATCAGCAGAGGATATGGCCCATTCTCTTAGTTAACTCAGAGCCTGATTCTGTTCTCCCACCTCTTGATCTGTTAAGTAGGCCCTTACTCTATAAGCAGCCTCAGTTAGGGTACATGTGGATTTGGTTGGTTCTTGTGGATCACCATCAGAATTGTTCACTGAGCTCCCATCACCGACACTTGTGCAAACCCACTGAAGGTTGATGGAGTTGTACAGGTGATGGGGAGGGCATAATCTCAAGACATGGTGGTGCACAGGTGTAACTGCAAATCAGATTTGGCCTTTATTTCTGCTGCTAATGAATGAGAAGGAATGAACCAGCTTGGTCTCAGTTCTGGGGTTGAGTTCCTGGGGCTGACAGATGGGGGGGGGGGGAAGCTTCGTACTTGTAAACTGGGCAAATTTGATCAAACACTAGTTGAGAAACTATGAACATGCAGCTTCACGATGCCTTTTCTCAGTCACTCCTCAGAGCCATACTTTAAAGGACAAGACCTTGCATCAGTAGGACACATTGTTTTGTCCAGGGTATTATTGTAGTGCATGTTTCTTGCTGGAATCCATCCAGGATTCAGAACACAATATGAGTGCTGCCTTTGTCCTACAGCATGTTGAATACCTTTGTGTAAAGTATTACTCAACCTCAAAGGGCAACACTCAAACACAGTCTGGATTTGTGGCCTACCGTATGACAGTCCTACTTCCCGTGCAAGCACTCAGCACTATTACACAAGTGCCAGCTAAGCAGATTTTGGTGCAATTTTGCTTGTGCAACTGTGTATGAGATTGGAACCTAAGACAACTCCTGTCTTACATTTTCAAATACTTGGAGCCATGGCTTATATAATATCTCAAATTTATGTGATACTTACAGAATTAACTTCTCCACAATGACTTTAGAGACACTCAGAGCTAGATCCAACTAGCTATTTACATCATGTTCTGAATACCTTACAAGACACTGAAAAGATTGGAGGCGTGAGTTGTTTTGCCACTGGAACCAATGATTGGAATTTCTAAGTGTTTAAGAGGCAGAATGTCAGGGTTGAAAATCTGCCTATCTGGCCATGCAGATCTGCATGGCCATTTATTCTACAAAGTAATGAAGGGTATCCCGAGTCTTTGGGCCAGATCTTCAGTTGGTGTAAATTGATGTAGCTCCATCAAAGCCAATGGTGCTATGCTGATTTCTGCCAGCTGAGGATTTGGCCCTTAGTTTCCTGGGGAAGTGCCAAGGGCTTGAAAACGCTTTGGACGCTCATTCCAAGCCATCATGAGGGTCATCCTCTATTTGTGGGAGATACTGGGAGGTGTTGTTGTTTTCCTTTGAAACTTTTTCCTGTTTCAATGTTGTTGTTTTTCCAGCATTAAAAGTCTGAATATATTTACTGTCATGTTTTAGAGATGAGACATCTTGATGCCTCAGACAAGTGACCATCGCTCTGACAAACTGAAACACTAGCAGAAGCAGGAAGTTGCAACCAGGAGGAAGTGCAGAGCAGGAAGTGGTTTCTGACAAATGGCATCTGATCTCAACAAAGCTGTCACGCAGCAAACCACAGAACACACCCCAGCCCCACCAGGTGTCACTGGTCTGTGGGGAACTCAGTGCCTCCAACTGCGGCTCATCGTTCCAAGAGAGACAGATGGACAAGCTGGTGCACGCTAGGGGCAATGATGCACCCGCAAATTTGCTCAGACTCTTGAGATGCCCATGATGAATGCCAGGAAGCTGCAGTGCCTGAATATTTGAGGTGCCTGTGCTCCAAGGCATCAGTGTAACCTCTGGGTGTCCTCCTCAGAAATTGGCAGGTAAGAAATTGAGCTTAGCAAGGTCTTGCCAAAATACTGATGGGATTTCCTCTGCCTCTTCTCTGCCTTTGCTTTTTCTGCAATCCTTAGAGCATCCCTTTCAATGGCCTTTTACCTGGTTCCAGCTGTGGTAACAGGATCTTGTCAACTGGCTGCCTGCCATGTTTCCAAGAGCTGGAGAAAGCTGTTAAAAAGTGGCTGTCTCCCACCCCCTTTCAGCCCCAAAGCTCCCTGCATCTGATATTCCACGGAGGCGAGAGAGGATCACCTCAATCCAGCCTTTTACATTTGCCTTTATTAGCATGCAAGGTTTTTTTCCCCCCCATTAGCTTTATAGTAATTTGAGAATGTGGACTCCTACCTCCAGGTGTCGATGTCACTTTAATTAAAATTCCAGGTCTGCGAGGTGTCAGATGTCCTGTTCAGAGAGAAAAGGGGATTTGCAGTGAAAATGTGCACCACCGAGAGTTCAAAATAAGAGCAATGCTAGTTCTGGAAAAGGAGAGAAGTTCATTACCACGGCACACGTTAGTGCTGTACCTTACTCAAAGCTAATTAAACCTTAAAGAGCTCCCTAATTTGAAGGGAAGTTTATTTTGTGCAGCAATCTGGGGATGTCTGAGGTTTGCGGGAGGTGGGGAGGGGGTGGAATTAGATTGTCAGCTTCTTGGGCCAGGGATGGTCTTTGAGTTCAGTGGGCTGCTGGGCCATGACGAGGGCTCCTAGGCACTATGGGAATATAAATATAAATAATTAATCAGTGCCATGCTGGTACAAATGACTCCCCTCCTCTCCTCTAGAGCATGGGGACTAGATTGTGACACTCCGGTTCCCAGATTGCTCCTGGGGCCATGCAACGCTGTGCTGCCCCGGCTCAGGGTTTTACGCAAAGCCTCAGTCGAACCCCCAATGGATACACATTAATGTCCTTGAGAAAGAAATACCCCAAAGCCTTACCCGATCCATACCCACGATACCTTGGGCAACACGAAGGAAAGGAGGTGAGTGCTTTGAGTGGGATGTGGCACACAGTTATGCTAAGAAGCCTCTAAGTAGCTCCAACAGGAATACAGATCTATTTATTAGGGCTGTCAAGCAATTAAAAAAAATTAATCTTGATTAATTGCACGATTAAACAAATCATGATTAATTAATAATTGCGCTGTTAAACAACAATAGAATACCATTTATTTAAATTTTTTGGATGTTTACTACATTTTCAAATATATTGATTTCAATTACAACACAGAATACAAAATGTACAGTGCTCACTTTATATTTATTTTTATTACAAGTATTTGCACTGTAAAAAACAAAATAAATAGTATTTTTCAATTCACCTCATACAAGTACTGTAGTGCAATCTCTTTATCATGAAAGTTGAACTTACAAATATAGAATTATGTACAAAAAACCTGCATTCAAAATAAAACAATGTAAAACTTTAGAGCCTGCAAGTCCAATCAGTCCTACTTCTTGTTCAGCCAATCACTGAGACAAACAAGTTTATTTACATTTGCAGGAGATAATGTTGCCCACTTCTTGTTTACACTGTCACCTGAAAGTGAGAACAGGCGTTCGCATGGCACTGTTATGTCATGGTGTGCCAGATGTGCTAAAGATTCATATGTCGCTTCATGCTTCAACCACTATTCCAGAGGACACGTGTCCATGTTGCTAACGAGTTCTGCTCGATAATGATTCAAAGCAGAGCAGACCGACGCATGTTCATTTTCATCATCTGAGTCAGATTCCACCTGCAGAAGATTGATTTTCTTTGTTGGTGGTTCGGGTTCTGTTGTTTCTGCATCATAGTGTTGCTCTTTTAAGACTTCTGAAAGCATGTTCCACACCTCGTCCCTCTCAGATTTTGGAAGGCGCTTCAGATTCTTAAACCTTGGGTCGAGTGCTGTATCTATCCTTAGAAATCTCACATCGGTACCTTCTTTGTGTTTTGTCAAATCTGCAGTGAAAGTGTTCTTAAAATGAACATGTGCTGGGTCATCATCCGAGACTGCTATAACATGAAATATAGGGCAGAATGTGGGTAAAACAGAACAGGGGACATACAATTCTCCCCCAAGGAGTTCAGTCACAAATTTAATTAATGCATTATTTTTTAACGAGTATCTGGAATGGGGGCCGAAGCATGAAGGGGCATACGAATGTGTAGCATATCTGGCATGTAAATATCTTGCAACGCCAGCTACAAAAGTGCCATGCGAACACCCGTTCTCACTTTCAGGTGACATTGTAAATAGGAAGCGGGCAGCATTATCACCTGTAAATGTAAACAAACTTGTTTGTCTTAGCAGTTGGCTGAACAAGAAGTAGGACTGAGTGGACTTATGGGCTCTAAAGTTTTACACTGTTTTGTTTTTGAGTTCAGTTATGTAACAACAACAACAAAATCTACATTTGTAAATTGCACTTTCACGATAAAGAGATTACATTACAATACTTGTAAGGTGAATTGAAAAATACTATTTCTTTTGTTTATCATTTTTACAGTGCAAATATTTGCAATCAAAAATAATAATATAAAGTGAGCACTGTACACTTTGTATTCTGTGTTGTAATTGAAGTCAATATATTTGAAAATGTAGAAAAACATCCAAAAAGTTTAATAAATTTCAATTGGTATTCTATTGTTCAACAGTACAATTAAAACTGCAATTAATCGTGATTAGTTTTTTTTAGTTAATCACGTGAGTTAACTGCGATTAATCGACAGTCCTACTATTTATTGCTGTTTCTTTCCGGGATAACTTTAGGTTTCGACTAGCAAGAAGTTAGGGGGCTATTAATACAATACTGTGACTATTCCTTTAATGTTTTGTTTTATTCTTTCCTGTGTGTCCACTGTAATATTGGCCCATGTTAAGTTTTGAATCAAGGGCCAGAATATCCCCTCAGTTACATCCACACTGGTCTGTGGACATAACCGAGGTAGCACTGGCTTAATTGTGGACAGAGTTAGGAATTAAAAGATTTTTTTTAAAACAGACAACCTGCAAGTGGCTGCTGTATTTGATCATTTCCCAATGGAGCCAATGCCAGACTTGTATTACCCATGTCCCTATTCCTCAATAAAAGGAAAAGGAAACTATATGTGACATCCTATTTGCTGAGGTAATACTCTGGGCTCATCTCTGAGGACATACCAGAAAGAATCTGAGGCGATACATTGGTAATGGAGTCAGCCATAGCAGGCAAAACGAAAAGGGTTTCACAGCGCAGCACGTTGTGAGGAACAAGCTTTGAAATGATATATGAATTTAATAAGGCACTATGGGGACAATCTAACTCCCACTGGTTTCAATGTCCAAACGCCTAGGATAAGAGTTCATATATTATTTTGTGATAACACCTTTCCCATTTATTGTAATTGCCTTGTCTATCTATGGTACTTGTATCTGAGTGTCTCATAATCTTTAATGTATATAGGTAGGGAAGTCGTACACTCCCCATTTTATAGACGAGGAACTGAGGCACATAGAAGCTAAGTGAGTTGCCCAAGGTCACGCAAGAAGTCTGTGACAGAGCAAGGACTTGAACACAGGTCTTCCAAGTTGGCACGCTAACCTCTGAATCTTCCTTTCTCCCATCTCATAAGCAAACTAAGGAAATGGGGTCTAGCTAAAATTACTGTAAGGTGGGTGCAAACTGACTGAAAGACTGTACCCAAAGAGTAGCTATCCAGGGTTCGCTGTCAGTCTGGGAAGGCTTATGTAGTGGGGCCTAGAGGGGTCAATCCAGGCTCTGGTTAGAGAGGATCCTGGGAGATTTAGGTTAGATTCAACAAGGAGAAGTGCAGAGTCCTGCACTTAGGACGGAAGAATTCCATGCACCGCTACAGACTAGGGACCGACTGGCTAAGGAGCAGTTCTGCAGAAAAGGACCTGGGGATTAGAGTGGATGAGAAGCTGGATATGGGTCAGCAGTGTGCCCTTGTTGCCAAGAAGGCCAACGGCATATTGGGCTGTATTAGTTGGAGCATTGCCAGCAGATCGAGGGAAGTGATTATTCCCCTCTATTCAGCACTGCTGAGGCCACACCTGGAGTATTGTGTCCAGTGGTGGCAGATGACAGAACAAGGAGCAACGATCTCAAGTTGTGGTGGGGGAGGTTTAGGTTGGATATTAGGAAACACTATTTCACTAGGAGGGTGGTGTAGCACTGGAATGGGTTACCTAGGGAGGTGGTGGAATCTCTATCCTTAGAGGTTTTTAAGGCCTGTCTTGACAAAACCTTGGCTGGGATGATTTAGTTGGTGTTGGTCCTGCTTTAAGCAAGGGGTTGGACTAGATGACCTCCTGAGGTCTCTTCCAACCCTAATATTCTCATGAAGCAGGACCTCAAGGAATCAATTCTGATGCACTTAGAGGAGAGGAAAGTGATCAGGAACAGTCAGCATGGATTCACCAAGGGCAAGTCATGCCTGACTAGCCTAATTGGCTTCTATGATGAGATAACTGGCTCTGTGGATGAGAGGAAAGCAGTGGACATGTTATTCCTTGACTTTAGCAAAGCTTTTGATACGGTCTCCCACAGTATTCTTACCGGCAAGTTAAAGTAGTATGGGCTGGATGAATGGACTATAAGGTGGATAGAAAGCTGGCTAGATCGTCGGGCTCAACGGGTAATGATCAATGGCTCCACGTCTAGTTGGCAGCCGGTTTCAAGCGGAGTGCCCCAAGGGTCGGTCCTGGGGCCGGTTTTGTTCCATATCTTCATTAATGATCTGGAGGATGGCGTGGACTGCACCCTCAGCAAGTTTGCAGATGACACTAAACTGGGAGAAGTGGTAAATACACTGGAGGGTAGGGATAGGATACAGAGGGACCTAGACAAATTAGAGGATTGGGCCAAAAGAAATCTGATGAGGTTCAACAAGGACAAGTGCAGAGTCCTGCACTTAGGACGGAAGAATCCCATGCACTGCTACAGACTAGGGACTGAGTGGCTAGGCAGCGATTCTGCAGAAAAGGACCTAGGGGTTACAGTGGACGAGAAGCTGGATATGAGTCAACAGTGTGCCCTTGTTGCCAAGAAGGCTAACGGCATTTTGGGCTGTATAAGTAGGGGCACTGCCAGCAGATCGAGGGACGTGATCATTCCCCTCTATTCGGCACTGATGAGGCCTCATCTGGAGTACTGTGTCCAGCTTTGGGCTCCACACTACAAGAAGGATCTGGAAAAATTGGAGAGAGTACAGTGCAGGGCAACAAAAATGATTAGGGGGCTGGAGCACATGACTTCTGAGGAGAGGCTGAAGGAACTGGGATTGTTTAGTCTGCAGAAAAGAAGAATGAGGGGGGATTTGATAGCTGCTTTCAACTACCTGAAAGGGGGTTCCAAAGAGGCTGGATCTAGACTGTTCTCAGTGGTACCAGTTGACAGAACAAGGAGTAATGGTCTCAATTTGCAGAGGGGGAGGTTTAGGTTGGATATTAGGAAAAACTTTTTCACTAGGAGGGTGGTGAAGCACTGGAATGGGTTATCTTGGGAGGTGGTGGAATCTCCATCCTTAGAGGTTTTTAAGGTCAGGCTTGACAAAGCCCTGGCTGGGATGATTCAGTTGGGGACTGGTCCTTCTTTGAGCAGGGGGTTGGACTAGATGACCTCCTGAGGTCCCTTCCAACCCTGTTATTCTATGTTTCTATTCTATTATTCTGTGATTCTAGATATTAGGAACTGTCTAACTAGAAGGGTAGTTAAGCTCTGGATATGGCTTCCAAGGGAGGTTGTGGAATCCCTATTACTGGAGGTTTTTAAGAACAGGTTGGACAAACCCCTGTCAGGGATGGTCTAGGGGTTTACTTAATCCTGCCTCAGTGCAGTGGGCTGGACTGGATGATTTCTCGAAGTCATTTCCAGTCCTACATTTCTATTATCTTAAAACCTCGCCTCACATCTTAAATCCATTGCATAAGACATCTTCCCCAGCGCTCCATTTACCATATATGTGTCACCTTCCAAATATCAGCTAGAGATGAGCAAAAAAATTATTTGCCCAATTTTGCCATTTTATATTAATTAATAGTTGCAAACATTTGCAACTTTCTCAAGTATATTCGCTATTTGAAATTATTCACCAAATAATTTGAACTAAGAATTCTTTGCCTGTAGCTTATTGGTAAAGCAGTTCTTTGCAAGCATTCCATATTTGAAATTCAAAATTTGACACCCCTTAGTAACAGGGTACATTCTGTTCCTTGACTGGAGGGGCGTCACTCTTTGAACCAAGTTTCTGATGCAAATGTGAGCATTTGCAATATTCATAACTTGTTTTCTGTGAATAGCATGCAACATTTTCTCAAGCTGTATTATTTTAGCATGCATTCCTAGAGAAGGGAAGTGAACACACTTGAATTCTATCTTATACTTTGATACTGCAACCCATCACCACAGTGCAAAACTTCCAGAAAGAGCCCTAGAGAACGTAACTAATGTGCACAACACACATTCTCAGAAATCTGCCAAGGGCAGGCCTTGAATTAACCATACACATATGATCCTCAGGTTCAATATCCACAACATATTGAGTCACTCGGTTATTCTGTCAGTAAACCAGAATTCAAACAAATATTTGCAGATTTCCGCCTCCACCATATTCTCAGCTGTAGTGCCAACATTCATGTGAAATATTGTCATTTCATGTTAATTTTATTGTAGCAATGACCAGAAATCAAACGTCTTATAGGACTTAGTTTTGCAATCTCTTCATAAAAGATCAATGGAAGCCTATGTTAAAAAATGTTATGATATTAATACAAAACATAAAGGACTAGATTTTCAGTTGCTTTTGATTGACATAGCTCCATGAAAAAAAAACACAATAGCCCTATTCCAATTTACATCAGATGGGAATCTGGCCTCAACTTATGGGTCTGATTTTCAGTTCTGTTCCACCAGTATTTTGTTGATAATTAAATCAATGTAAAAGCGATGTAACTGAGTTAGATTATGTGGATCTATTTTACTGTCAGAATATGGTAAATATAATAAAGCTTTCAAGTTGAGCTGTGAGTAGGGTGACCAGATGTCCCAATTTTATAGGGACAGTCCCGATTTTTGGGTTTTTCTTATATAGGCTCCTATTACCCCCCACCCCCTGTCCCGATTTTTCACATTTGCTGTCTGGTCACCCTAGCAGTGAGGAAACCAGCATTTCTATTTCACTGGAAACTCCATGGTTTTGAAATCCACTTTCATTCTGAATCAGAATAAAATGAAGAAATTCAGAATTTTCCACAAAATGAAAAATTCCAAAATATTTTGGGTTGGGTCAATAGAAACATCTTGTTTAGATAAAATCAGAACTTTTGTTTAGAATAAAAGATGAAATCAAAAATAAAATAAAAGTTGAAACAAAAAAAGTTATTTTGAAATGAAAATATTGAAATGATTAATTTTGATTTTACTTAAATTAATCATTTAATTTTTTTTATTGAAACTGACACCCCTGCAGAACTTTTCAATTTTGTTGAATCAACATTTTCAAACAGAAAATTGGTCCACTGAAAAATTTTCAGCCAATAGTACTTTTGGAGACAGTGCCAATACAAGTAATACTACCTCAGTGTGATGGGGTGGGACTCACCACGCCAGCGCCTCCTACTGGTTGTCTTACAGATCAGCTCCACAGGTTGATGGTATCTCACCTGCCGTCACTTTTGTTCCTGGACCCATGTTTCTCCAAGGACCGCAGTGTCCTTTTCAGGGCTTGCTCCCTGCTTCCAGGTGACAGTATCGCAATCCAACGGTCAAGCCATTTCCTCAGTGGAGAGTGGAGGTAAGGGTGGGACCTGGACCCACCCACTTCTCCAGGTCCAGGGACCCTGTAGGTGGCAGCCACGTGCTGCATCCCTCCAACCTCTCAATCTATTTCCCAGGGCCACTTCCCCGCAGCCACAGTACTTTCTTCTCCCTGGCCTCAGTATGCCAGCCTTGGCAGTCAGCCAGGAGCTTGCTCTCACTCCCCTGATCCTGCCCAGCACTGCTCTGTCCAGCATTCTTCCTCCTGCAAGGCACCCAGTCCTCCCTCCTCAAGCTCCAGGGAGCAACTCAACCTGCTCTGCCCTGCAGCGATTCTTATATGGGCTTGCCTGGCCCTGATTGGCTGCTCCTCGCAGCCACTCTCCTATTGGCTGCTTGCTAAACAGCCTCCCTGGGGCTCCATTAATGACTTACAGACCAGTGTGGGGCGGACGCCCCATCACACTCAGCAACATTAAAACAAAGTTTAGTTTGAGGTATAAACTTATAAGATTTTCAGATCAAGTTGTCTTGCTTGTTACATACCATAGGGCAAAATCTTTATTTCGCTTGTAATTTTTGTTAAGTGCAATGAGCATCATTACAAATTATTACAATGTTTACTTTGGCCAAATTAATTGTGTCTTGCTATTTGCTCTACCTCCCATATGGCATACTGGGTAATGTTAATTACTTGCAAGTGTTAGAGATTTTAATAGCAACCAAAATAAATTCTCAGGATTTAACTACAATAGTACCTACAACCACCAGCTCACCCTCCAAAAAAAATAACCCCTTGTTTTCAAATGGTCACTTTAAAGTAACCTCAAAATTTCTGGCATAATTTTTGCAAAACTTAAAAGCTAAAAGATCATTTCCAGTATGAAACAAATATTTGGATGTCTCCTTTAGACATACTTTACTGTATTTAGTGCATCATGTGATGAGAGGCTGCTAGTGAAGAACCACCCAAAGTAGTGGTATGCCATTTGGTCCAGTATTGTTGGACCATCTGGTAAAGAGCCGTTTTCCATGGACTCTATCCCCCATTTTAGCACCTCATCCCATTAATGAATTTACCTTCAAAGCCCAAAGGGAGGGAGGTTGATTAAACTTCAATTTACAAGTGAGGAACCAAAGCACAGCCCAAATAAGTGACTTGCACAAAGGCAGACAGGAACCATGTAGCAGAACCAGGCATCCAACAGCATTCTGCTGAATCTTAATGCAGCACTGTAACCACAAGGCCACCTGTCCTCGCAGTTACAGGCGGTTAGTTCTGTTGTGTTGGCACCAATGAGAGAGAAGCACAAACACCAAAGGGAAAACATGCCCTGAAGACATAAATAGCCAACAATGCTTGAGCTGCACTGGTGGCATCTGCTATCAGAGACATTAGTATTTGGGGGGAAATCTAGACAGTTTGATGCTGTGCGACACATCCATTAAAATTATATTTTTTACCAAAGTTTTTAGGGGTGTGACCCAGATTTATGGGGTTTTGTTTTTTAATAAAATGAAGCTATTCATGGTTTGGTCTCATAGGCTCTGCTATGAATCACGGATGCCTGTTCAACAGGGGAATGAAACTGGCAGAATCCCACCTGCCCCATCTGAAGTGGATTATGTAAAACCCCGGTCATCGTTCTGTCAAAAATAATAAATCCATCCTGATAATACAGAGAACAAGCTAATCCATTAACCTGCTCTCACCTCTTTAAAATTAGCTCCAGAAAAGCATCTGTTGGCTTTTTTACACTGTGAGCAAGCTATGTGCCTGGATTATCCATCCTGCACCATAAAAGGGAGACATAATGCAGGGAGCATGGGCTTTCTTTTCACTTCTGCAAGATGAGGGTCCTTATTGCTCGTTCATAATGGCCTATTGATCCCCTCGGTGCCTGTGCTAGTAGTATGGCTAGACACAATGGTGCAGCAGCAATTTTAGTAAGTAGAGGGCTCGATGGAGAAACATCCTTGCCTCCCGCACAACCCACCTTTGCACTGCAACTCGGAAGCAGTGAACCAGTCGGTAAAAACTCTCCCCAGCCCCAGGCCAAAACCCACTCAAGTAAATAAGAGTCTTTCCATGGACTTCAGTGGGCTTTGGATCAATCCCCAAACTCTGGGGACCAGATTCTTAGCAGGTGTTATTCAGCTCCACTGAATTTTGAGAATCTGGCCCTGTAAGTAGAATCCACTTTCTATAGTACTTCAATTGTTCCAGGCGGCTTCCTAAGTGCAAACTGGATCGGCCCAAGATCTTCTGCTGAAATTTTCAAAGCTGCCTATGGGATTTAGATGCCCAAATCCCACACAACTTAATGTGTCCATATCTCCTAGGCAGCCCTGAAAATGAAACGGTGGTTCTTCGAGATGTGATGTAGACGTGTAGTCCATGTAGGGGTGTGCATGCCCAGCACATCAGAGGTGGAGACTTTTGCCTAGCAGTACACAGAGGGGCCGTGCATGTGCCTTGTGACTGTGGCATTTCCCCTGGCTATATGAGGGAGCGCCGCCCCGTCCTTGAAGATTTCAGTTCTGCTTTGTCTGTTTGATAGGATAAAATATACTAGCTTGTAGTAATGTAATTAGTTACTATTTCTAAAGTGTTTTGAACATGAAAAGCATTTGTGTTAGTGGCTCTCTGTGGATCCCTGTCTATCCTAAGAGATTTCTAGCTCCCTTGTCTCTTGCATCCCCCACCAAGCCAGTGTTTTATATAAACCTGGAGTGTAAACGCTACACTGACATCTGTAAGACAATGTGCCAAATGCATATCATTTAAATATTTATTTCATGTGAAGTTAGAACATTTTGCACTTTCCTCCACAACTCTTTCAAAAGCAGTTCCTTTCTCCTCTCTGGAAGAATGCCCATTGTTCATTTGATGCTAAAGATAGGTCTTCCCTGTTTTCTTTTAAGGCAGCAATTGAGAGGGAAAAAAAGTTGAGCTTTATTATGCTGCCTTGTCACAAGGATACAAAAGGAATGATGTGAAACAAAAATTGCTTTCTCTTCAATGTATTCTACCTCTCCGGCATACAGATTTCAAGCCATATTCTTCCTTCATTTACGCCTTGTGTACTGGATTTCAGATATTGCTGTCACTTAAATGGCAGACATTATGCATCCTGCAGTATCAGTTACTTAAGAAGCAGGAATCTGTTTTCTATTGCCCCCCAAATTCTCTATATTTCTCAACAGATGGGGATGAAGGTGGTTTATAGCATATGCATGTTTATCTATCATATCTACCTATCTGGCCCCTATTACTATATTATCTGAGCACCTCATGTAGAATCATAGAATATCAGGGTTGGAAGGGACCTCAGGAGGTCATCTAGTCCAACCCCCTGCTCAAAGCAGGACCAACACCAACTAAATCATCCCAGGCAGGGCTTTGTCAAGCCGGGCCTTAAAAACCTCTAAGGATGGCGATTCCACCACCTCCCTAGGTAACCCATTCCAGTGCTTCACCACCCTCCTAGTGAAATAGTTTTTCCTAATATCCAACCCAGACTGCCCCCACTGCAACTTGAGACCATTACTCCTTGTTCTGTCATCTGCCACCACTGAGAACAGTCTAGCTCCATCCTCTTTGGAACCCCCCTTCAGGTAGTTGAAGGCTGCTATCAAATCCCGCCTCACTCTTCTCTTCTGCAGACTAAATAACCCCAGTTCCCTCAGCCTCTTCTCGTAAGTCATGTGCTCCAGCCCCCTAATCATTTTTGTTGTCCTGTGCTGGACTCTCTCCAATTTTTCCAGATCCTTCTTGTAGTGTGGAGCCCAAAGCTGGACACAGTACTCCAGATGAGGCCTCACAAATGTCTAATAGAGGGGAACGATCACGTCCCTCGATCTGCTGGCAGTGCCCCTACTTATACAGCCCAAAATGCAGTTAGCCTTCTTGGCAACAAGGGCACACTATTGACTCATATCCAGCTTCTCGTCCACTGTAACCCCTAGGTCCTTTTCTGCAGAACCGCTGCCTAGCCACTCAGTCCCTAGTCTGTAGCAGTGCATGGGATTCTTCCGTCCTAAGTGCAGGACTCTGCACTTGTCCTTGTTGAACCTCATCAGATTTCTTTTGGCCCAATCCTCTAATTTGTCTAGGTCCCTCTGTATCCTATCCCTACCCTCCAGTGTATTTACCACTCCTCCCTGTTTAGTGTCATCTGCAAACTTGCTGAGGGTGCAGTCCACGCCATCCTCCAGATCATTAATGAAGATATGGAACAAAACCGGCCCCAGGACCGACCCTTGGGGCACTCCGCTTGAAACCGGCTGCCAACTAGACATGGAGCCATTGATCACTACCCGTTGAGCCCGACGATCTAGCCAGCTTTCTATCCACCTTATAGTCCATTCATCCAGCCCATACTTCTTTAACTTGCTGGCAAGAATACTGTGGGAGACCGTATCAAAAGCTTTGCTAAAGTCAAGGAATAACATGTCAACTGGCTCTATGGATGAGAGGAAAGCGGTGATCTCATCATAGAAGGCAATAAGGTTGGTCAGGCATGACTTTAATGTATTTATCCTCACAACACCCTATGAGGCAGAGCCATGCTATTATCCCCATTTTACAGATGGGGAACTGAGGTACAGAGAGACGAAGGGAGGTCTGTGCTGCTATCGGAGCTGTGATTGCATCTTACATAGCTGCCTAGCTTGAATCTAACTGGCATGGCTAAAAGTAGCAGTGAAGACAAGGCAGTGCAGACCATGGCCTGGGTTGAGAGCACTAGTACACATGTGCCACTGCATCTTCACTGCTATTTTTTTAGCCGTGCTAGCTAAATTCAAGCTAACATGGGTTTACCGACCTGAGCTGCAATCACAACTCTGATTGCAATGCAGATGTCTAAGAGACTTGCCCCAAACCCCTTTCAACTACCTGAACGGGGGTTCCAAAGAGGATGGAGCTAGACTGTTCTCAGTGGTAGCAGATAACAGAACAAGGAGCAATGGTCTCAAGTTGCAGTGGGGGAGGTTTAGGTTGGATATTAGGAAAAAAAATTTCACTAGCAGAGATTGTGGTTGAGTCTGAATACTGGATAGAAAGAAGAAGGTTTACGTTGCCTCAGCTGTTTTCTGAAGCTATCATTTACATTACAGTGGGGCCTAAAAGTGCAGTCAAGAGTGGGTGCTGCAGGTCAGCCACAGAACCCAAGTCTCCTGATGCCCCACTAGGTCCCATGGCCTCTTCCTTAGTCCCTTCCGGTTTGTTTTCTAGTGATACATCCCAATATCCTCTTTGCTCAACTAGCTACGGCCAGGCATGCTACGGTATCACTCGTTGCTAATAAGAAGAGCCTCCCTACGTGTTTGCCATCATTCAAGGTAGAGTCCCAGTGGCCAACCGCTCTGCACACAATCGGCGGGGGAAAGGTATGCCATACTCCAGGAGAATCCCAGAGCTGAAAACGATTTGCTTTCCTATACCTCTGTGGAATACCGCCAGGAAATTGCTAACGCTGTAAATTGTCTCGAATATGCACTTACTAAAGCCTTTAAAGAGCAATTACTGTATGTTAAATGAACACCAATCAACTGTAAAAAGAGCAGTTACGCGGGTTTAATAGGTATATAAAGGAGAAAATCTCACCACCCTGCAATTAATTCTAAATCACATAAAAAGTGTAACTTGTACACTTATTGCTTATTAATCCATAAAACCATGCATGACACGTTAAAACATTTCATTAGCATTTAAATAGCAGGCGGAAAGTTAAACATCAAATTATTGCCAAAATACTTGTTGATCTCTTTAATCAGCGTGTTAACGGACCTCTAGCATGAGGTGCAAAGGTCCTCATAGCGAACAGGTGCCCTGTATTACGGTTTAATGTGAGTCCTTTCATCAGAGGTTACAATAATATATTGTTCAGTGTAACTATCTATCAAGCAGCACTGCAGGCACAACAATGGAAATGTTCCAGCCAGGCATGGGAGGAGGCAGGCAGGGCTTAATATGGGCCAGAAAGGACAAAACCACACATGGGCTAGATCCTCAGCTGATGCAAACTGGTTTAGCTCCCTTGAAGTCAGTGCTGGTTTGCACCAGCTGAGAATCTGGACCATGAAGATTTGGCAATGGGAAGTGACAATGTGGAGAAGTTAGTCAACTTCCCAGAGGCCGGGACTGGCCGAGAGGGGATGGAGCACTCGGAATTGCCCTGTTCAGATCATTCCCTCTGAAGCCTCTGGCACCGGCCACCATTGACAGACAGGATACTGAGCTAGCTAGACCATTGATCTGACCTAGTATGGCCGTTCTTATGTTCTTAATACGTTATTACCAGACTGGATAGAAAATGCACCCAGATGTAGGACAGGGCATTGGATAGCTTCAATTCAATGGCAAGCTGACTAGTGAAGATAGTGTAGAAAGAAAAGTCTTGGCATCATTGAACCTATAAAGCAAATATTTTGTTTCCTTACCGAAAGTTTAGAGAGAAATGAGACACAAGACTTAAAGAAAAAAATTCAGATCAGAGAAACAATGTTTTTACCCCCAGGCCTGCACAGGTTTTGCAACTATCTGGGATAATATGGATATTTTTGTTCTGATAAAGAGAGAAAGACTGGTCTAGTGGTTAAGGCACTCAGCTGGGAGTCAGCGTATCTCGGTTTATTTCCCTGCTCTGCCACTGACTTCCTATATGACCTTGGGTAAGTCACTAAATCTCCCCTTTTCCTCAATTCCCCATCTATGCAATGGGGATAAGAAACCTTCCGCTCTTCTACACTTGGGCTTGTCTATGTACGGTCTGTGTGGCCTTTAGATTGTAAGCTCTTTTTGGGGGGGGGGGGGTTCCTATTACTATGTGTATGTACAGAACCTAGCACAATGAGGACCCAATCTCAAGGTGCTACTGTAATACAAATAAAATATTAGCCATTTCCTCACCCTTGGACCTGATTTATAAGCTTTTCATGATCAAAAAGAGGATAAAACAATCACATACTTACTAGCTTTTGCTGAAATCATAGTTGAAGAATCCCTGTTATGAGTCCAAAAGGGGGTAGATATTAAAAGGGGAGGATTGACATCACAAAGGCAGTTACCAGGGTCTTCCATTTACATGAAGGCCCTTTACATCACTCTAGCAGTTCAAAGAGACCTGGGGGTTGGGCTAGATAATATTTATAACCATTTGGAAGCCCCTTTACACTGCCGGAGTGGTGTAAATGAGAATCAAATGCTAAGAATTTTGACTCAGAATTGTGTAAATCTTCCTCTACAGCAGGGGTGGCCAACCTGGGGCTCCAGAGCCACACGTGGCTCTTCAGAAGTTATTTTGCGGCTCCTTGTATAGGCACCGACTCCGGGGCTGGAGCTACAGGCGCCAACTTTCCAATGTGCCGGGGGGTGCTCACTGCTCAAGCCCTGGCTCTGCCACAGGCCCTATGCCCACTCCACCCCTTCCCGCCCCCTCCCCGAGCCTGCCATGCCCTCGCTCCTCCCCCTCCCCCCAGAGCCTCCTGCATGCCACAAAACAGCTGATTGGGAGGTGCAGAGAGGGCGCTGATCGGCGGGGCTGCTGGTGGTTGGGAGGCGCTGGGAGTGCGGGGGTGGGACTGCGGATATATTACTGTGGCTCTTTGGCAATGTACATTGGTAAATTCTGGCTCCTTCTCACGCTCAGGTTGGCCACCCCTACTCTACAAGATCTTCAGGAAAACACAGAACATGAATATTACAGATTTCAGTAAGATTTTCTAAGGCTTGTGGGAAGTTAGTCTATAGTGCCGTTTCTTCTGGCATAGCTGTTTTCTCTAAAAACCAGAGCCTGTCCTTGGATGCAAACTGTGCTAGCTAAAACAATGCCGGAAAACTGTTACTGAGCATCATTGAAGCAAGCAAGATTCTTCACCATTTGTAGACAGCTAAAGATGTCTGGAAAACTTTCTAAGGATGAAAGCAGTTCAACAACGGAACAGCTGCATTGAGAGGTCATTGTGAGACACCATTAATTTAAATGTTCAATTTAGAGATGGATTCGAGCCACAACGTTTTGTTCAAGATTAAAACTTTTCCAAAATTCAGAGATGCTCAGCACTGAGGTTTTGGTTTAACCTGCAACAAGTCAGCTGGTCCATGTTCAGATCCAGACTTCTCCAAAATGTTCAGAGTGTCTGGATCTAGGGTTTCTGGTTCAGACTGATTTCCATTTCAAAGACATCAGGGCACTCAGACTGGAATACCGCGGGAAATCAGTTACACTAGTTGAAATGGGTTGGATATGATGGCTCTTCTGCTGTAACTGCTACGATTTCCTAGTATTCTTCTTCAAGTGATTGCTCATGTGTATTCCACAATAGGTGTGCATGCTCGCCATGTGCACCGGTGCCGGAAGTTTTCCCCCTAGCAGTACCCGTAGGGGGACAGCGCCCCCCACGACCCCTGGAGTAGCGCCTCCATGGCGCGGTATAAGGGGAGCTGCGTGCCCCCCCCCACCCTCAGTTCCTTCTTGTCGCTAGTGAAGGTGCTTCGGAACTGCCCTGCTCCAGCTTGTCGGCAGCTTTCCTCTAGAACTCTTGTTCATTCAGTGTAGTAGTACCGGTAGTTGAAGTAGTTAGATTAGTTTAGTTTACTGCGCCCGGGTCGGGGCATGTCCCGTGCCCCGGGCTTTAAGTCGTGCGACACTTGTAGGCGGCCGATGCCAGTGAGTGATCCGCATGCCGCGGACTGTTTACGCTGTCTGGGGGAAACCCATCTTAGCGATCACTGCAAGATTTGCAGATCTTTCAAGCCTCGGACCAAGAGAGAAAGGGACATTCAGCTCAGGCCATCCTGATGAAGTTGGCGTTGACCCCGACTCTGGTGCGC
Source organism: Emys orbicularis (assembly GCF_028017835.1). NCBI lineage: Eukaryota > Metazoa > Chordata > Testudines > Emydidae > Emys > Emys orbicularis. Next base: position 133,446,303 of record NC_088688.1, on the reverse strand, counting down.
CGCTCCGACTCGGCACCGGGTACTGTGGTGTCGGTGCACAGCAACCCCTTGGTGCCATCTACCAGTCGGCACCACTCCCCATCCATGGGGCACGCCAAGAAGGCTAAGATGAGGCATTCTCCGCCGCGGCACCAGAGCAAGACTGGGGGAGAGGCTAGACCCATGTTGGCCAGTCTGTTAGGGGGCTTATTCCTTCACCCTCTCACTTCCCTGGTCCTTCTTGCATGAACAGAGAGCAACAATACCCGAAGTCCAAAGGCGCAAACAATTCGATGTTTATTGGGGTGAACTTCCAGCAAGCATAATTCCAGTTTCCTTCCTCAGTGTCCCCCTTCCCAGCTCTGACACCACAGAGCCCTGCCTGTCTCCCTGTTCCCATTCCCCCCCTTAGCAAAGCATGATTCCAGTTCCCCCATCCCCAGTCCCTGTTCCCATTTCCCCCCCCCACTTCCTGATTGACTGCAGACTATATAGTAAAACTTGAGTTCTGCTTAGCTATACCTTAACCAATCATTTTACTGAAATATATCTAACCAATCCTGACACATTGTAACACAGTTATTTAACCAATTATATCCCACCACCTTAATTAGTTTACACCCAGCAAAATTAATTATACAGCAGACAAAAACAATTACAGAACCAGACAGAGACCATGCAAATAAACATACAAATCAATACAGAAGTGAGGATTTCACAACTACATCTATACAGACATAAGGGTTTTCCAGCTGTGTCTATTGATAAGTGAGTTCTTACCAGACAGGATGCTATCAAACTAAGTTTCCTTTTCCATCTTCTAGGCTCGTCCCTTTCTCTGGAGGTGACAGGAATATCAGGACAGGATTGTATTCCTAACAGCCCAATAGCACCTTATTTCAGTGTGACTGGTTTGGAATGTGAGGATGTGACCGTTCACTTCCCAGCTTATGGCTGCGCCTGCCGCTTAGCCAAAGGCCTTAGCCTAAGAACAGAGCCTCAGACTGTCACAGTACGAGAAGGCCCTTACACAGACAGACAGTGATTTTGATTCTTTTATACCTCTATAACTAGCTACATGATAAGAATACACATACATTCTTAAAGTATACGCCTTTACAGACAGGCCTGAATATCTATATCCTAACACAGTCCATGGTCCCCATTGGCCTCCAGGCCTCCGACTCAGGTCGAGTGGAGTAGCCCGGCCCATTCGGAGCAGGCTTCACCAGATGTCCGGATGCCCTCCATGCCGGAGGCCCTGCAAGCGGCCCAGGACATTATGTCCCTGCCGGTACCAGGGGCACCGCCAATGCTGGCTCCCCGGTCCAGAGGCAAGCCACCACTGGGATCTCCGTAGTCGCCCCCCGCTCGGTACCGTTCGCGGTCGAGGGAATTTTCCAGACGCCGTTCACCGCTCAGCGACCGCCCCGTGCGTAGTCCACGCCGGTCACCGTCGACCCCCACCAGGTTGTCTGGCTGGGTTCCAACTGACAGGGGCTCCAGGCACCGCTCCGCCTTGAGGAGCGGGCCCCATCAAAACCGAGACAGACAGCACCGAAAGTCCTTGTCTCTGAGGGGCTACCGTAGCCAGTCGCAGCACGGACATCAACGCCGTTCCCGTTCGTCGTCTCGCTCCAGGACCCCACCACAGCACCGCTCCCACAGCCCAGGGCATCAATCGCCAGCACCTCGCCATCGTGGATCTGCCCACCGGAGCCAATCGCGGAGCAGCTGCTACCGGCGGTACCGTTCCTCCACGTTGGGATCACGGTCTCGTGGTCGGCACTGTTCCCAACACCACTGCTCCTCCTGGTCCAGGGACAGCGACAGGTTGTACGCCAGCCCAGCCTCCCTCCGTAGCCGTCGATCGATGGGACAGGCCAGTCAGGCCAAACAGCCTGCTCTGCCGGTGCCACAGCAGGTGCAGTGGCACCGGGCTCCTTGGCCAGCACTGTGGTATCAATGGGCCCCGTGGCCCCCGACGCAGCCCCCGGTGGGGGCTCACTTGGTGGCTGGAGCCTCGGAACGGCCATCAGCCTCTCTTTCCAGCCTCCAGGGAAGGAGTCGGTGGGACGTGCATCTTCGGCTCCGTGTCCGGAGGACAACCAAGTGGTGGACCCCCCGGTACCGGTGGGCACGCAGAGTACCGTGCCTGCATCCTCACCCACCCCGATGAGGTGATTACGGCCCCTCCTCCCTCGGTCCCGCAGGAGGACTCTAAAGCCCACCAGGATATATTGAAAAGGGTGGCATCAAGCCTCAACCTTCAGGCTGAGGAGGTGGTACCGGGCAGGGTGGCTCTCCCACTCCACGAAGGGGTGGCAAAAATTTCAAATGCCTTGTGGCAAACCCCGGCTTCCTTGCCCCCCATCTCTAAGAGGGCTGAATGGAAGTACTTTGTGCCCACCAAGGGGCATGAATACCTATACACCCACCCTGCCCCCCAACTCCCTAGTGGTTGAGTCGGTCAGCCACAGGGAGCGGCAGGGCCAACCAGCCCCTACTCTGAAAAATAAAGACTCAAGGATGCTGGACTTATTTGGGAGAAAGGTTTATTCGTCCTCGAGTTTCCAGTTAAGGGTGGCGAACCGTCAGGCTCTCCTGGGTCGGTATGAGTTCAATTTGTGGGGCTCTCTATCCAAATTCGAGGAGTGATCGCCTCCCTACAATGGTGGTCCTCCCCAGGGAACATGCTTCATGGGGTCCTGTTCAGGGGCAGGCCCCCGTCGGTGGAGCTGGTGTCCAACACTTCGGACAGGGTGGGGAGCCCATGTGTGGGACGTTCAGACCCAAGGTCTGTGGTCTGCGCAGGACCTTGCCCTGCATATAAATGTCAAGGAACTCAGGGCGGTCCATCTGGCATGCATGGCCTTCTGCTCGCACCTGGAGGGCAGAGTGGTCAGAGTTCTCATGGACGACACGGCCTCAATGTTTTACATCAACAGGCAAGGCGGGGCCCGCTCCTCTGCCCTCTGCCAGGAAGCCCTCAGGCTGTGGGACTTCTGCATAGCCCACAACATTTGCCTACAAGCCTACCACCTACCGGGCACCCAGAGGTGGTGCACAGACTTTTCCAAGAGTGGGAAACTCCCCAGGTGAACCTGTTCACGACTCGGCAGAACCGCCGGTGTCCCCGGTTCTGCTCCGGGCTGGGGATGGGCGCTATCTCCGATGCCTTCCTCCTATCCTGGTCAGGTCAGGTTCTCTATACCTTCCCCCCAATCCCACTGATTGGCAAGGTCCTGGAAAAGATAAAGACGGATAGGGCCCGGGTCCTCCTGATTGCCCTGGTGTGGCCTAGGCAACATTGGTACGGGACTCTCACGAGCCTGGCCGTTGTCCCGCCATGGCCGTTGCTGTCCCGCCGGGACCTGCTCTCCCAGGACCAGGGCCACCTCCTCCACCTAGACCTAGCGGCGCTCCACCTCACGGCATGGCTGCTCAATGGTTAGGCCGGGAGGAAAGGACGTGCTCAGAAGGGGTTCAGCGCGTCCTCCTAGAAAGCAGGCGGCCCTCCACGCACCGAGCCTACTTGGCAATGTGATCTCGGTTTTCCCAATGGGCGGATGAGCGGGCGTTTCATCTGTGGCTGCCCCGATCCAGCTCATTTTAAACTATCTCCTTCACCTTAGAGCCCAGGGCCTGGCGCCCTCGTCCATCAAGGTGCACTTGGTGGCCATATCGGCCTTCCATCCGCCGGTGCAGGGGCACACGGTTTTCTCCCATGCTCTGACTGGCCGATTCCTTAAGGGATTGGAACACCTCTTCCCATATGTTAGGCCCCCAGTCCCGCAGTGGGACCTGAACTTGGTGTTGGCCTGGTTGATGGGTCCCCCCTTTGAGCCATTAGCTACATGCTCCTGGTCGCACCTCTCGTGGAAGGTAGCCTTCCTAGTGGCGATTATGTCAGCTAGGCAGGTCTCGGAACTCAGGGCCCTGACCTCCGAGCCCCCATACACAGTATTCCATAAGGATAAGGTCCAGCTCTGCCCACATCCTTCGTTCCTCCCAAAGGTGGTCTCTAGCTACCACATGGGTCAGGACATTTTCCTGCCGGTCCTCTGACCCAAGCCCCATGCGTCCAGTGAGGAGCGCCGCCTCCACACACTGGATGTGAGACAGACTCTGGCCTTTTACCTGGAGCAGACTAAGCCGTTCTGGAAGTCTTCGCAGCTGTTTATCGCCTTGGCCGAACGCATGAGGGGTCGGCCGATCTCCACTCAGCGGCTCTCCAAATGGATCACCTTGTGTATCCGTACCTGTTACGACCTGGTAGGAATCCCTCCACCATCAATTGTGAAGGCATACTCAACTAGGGTGCAGGCCTTGTCGGCTGCCTTTTTATCCCATGTCCCCATTCAGGACATTTGCAGGGCTGCCACATGGTCTTCAGTTCACACATTCACCTCGCACTATGCAATCGTCTCCCAGACCAGGGAAGATGCTGGGTTCGGCAGGGCTGTGCTCCGTCCCAACAGTCTGTGAACTCCTACCCACCTCCAACAGATACAGCTTGGAATCACCTACTGTGGAATGCACATGAGCAATCACTCGAAGAAGAAAAGACAGTTACCTTTTCCATAACTGGTGTTCTTCGAGATGTGTTGCTCATGTCTATGCCACATCCCGCCCTCCTTCCCCTCTGTCGGAGTTGTCTGACAAGAAAGAACTGAGGGTGGAGGCGCCACTCCAGAGGTCGCTGGGGCGCTCCCCTACGGGTACTACTAGGGGAAAAACTTCTGGCACCGGTGCACATGGCGAGCACACACACCTACTGTGGAATAGACAGGAGGCACACCTCTCGAAGAACGCCAGTTATGGAAAAGGTGACTGTCTTTTCTGAGCAGGAAACTAGGGATGGAGAACGGATTGTTTTTAAGTAGCCATTGAGGAGACAGTCTGATCTAGTGAAGAAGGCACTGGACTGAACTGGGAATCAAGAGACCTGCGTTCTACCACTGATCCACAGGGTCTTGGGCAAGTCAACCACCTCATGCCTCATTTTTCCCATCTGAAAAAGGCACGCAATAATACTTACCTCGCTTTGTAAAGTGGTTTGATATCAGCAGATTAAAAGCATTGTATCAGAGCTAAGAATCACTATTATTTACAGGAAACCACAGTGACCTACAATAATGTTTAAAAAATGAACGTGGACCCTGACCCAGTGTGTTTGGTTATTTCCTAAGGCTAGCACTAAGAAAAGAAAACACTCCCACAAATGTATGTTCAATAGCAATGACCTCAGACATCTGGAAAATGTAAACAGCCTGGCTGGATCCCAATACATTAGTTATCATGCTAACAAGACAAACCACCTGCATATGCAGAAGACCGTACCATGAAATGCATTTCCTTGTTATTTGCAGAGAGCACAGCAAATTCAATCCGTAAACTCGAGCAAAGTGAGAAATCACCTGGATGCTGACTCACTGGTATGGCATCCCTACTATTTCACTTACCATCTTGCTAATATCCTGAATGGAACTGAACTCTTTAACATTTAATATGATCATTTTAATTGGAGAAACTTTGAGGCTCATTTTGCCTGGCACCCTTTGCATGAGAATCAAAATCACCATCTCTTTTCCAGGGCAAATTAACTGCCCGGTCACAGAGCGTTTGCCATTGCTGATTGATGCCCGACATAAGCCTGTGTTACTCCTCTAATTCTATGTACGTCTTAGCAGCGTTTGCCTCCCAAGAACCACACTGATGAGTGAGTAATTTTCTTACCCTGAGGGACACGTTCAAGCACCAAACTGAGGATTCTGGCTGAGCACCAACGATCTCCATGGCAGGAAGCAGCTGGATTCCTGCTCTCTGGGCTGCGAGACAGGGCTGGAGTCACTGTGTGGAATTACTCTGACCTGTCTGGAAGCAAGAGGAAGATCTGGAAGATTCTATAGCTCCAGCCAGGCTGCTAAGCACTGACTTAACTCTGTGCCCCCAAATAGTCCCATTGATTTCAGTAAATTGGCATGTGTTTCTTGCACTACTCCTCTCTTCTTGTGAATACAACGGTGACTTTCCAGCCCTCACTATATATGCCAGCCCATACTTACCCTGGCCCCAAACAACCACTGCTTCCTTATGAGCATCCATAGTTATTTTGTACTGCAGTAGCACCAACAGATGCAGGACCTGAGCATGAGCACAGAGTAACAATCCAAAGCTCCAAGCAGGCAAAGGGTGGAAAAAGGAAAGTGATGCTCATTTCAGATATGGGGACCTGAGGTACAGAGGCCTAGATCCTCAAAGATATTTCAGCACCTAACCCCCATTAATTTTGATTAAGTGACTAAATACCTTTGAGGTTCTGGGCCACAGAGACTAAGGGCCAGTTTTTTAAAGGTATTTAGCCACCTAGGGATGCAGATAGGCACCTATTAGGATTATCAAACGCACCTTGGTGCCTAAATCCCATTGAAATCAGTCAGACGCAGGCATCCAGGCACTTTGGAAAAATCCTGGTAAGTGCCGATCTGCACTTTAGGTGCCTAAATCCCTTTGAAAATCTGGCCCTAAGCAACTGTCCAAAGTCACACACACTGCCTTGCAGAGCCAGAATTGAACCCCCTCTCCTGAGTCTCCGGGCAATGGCTTGACCCTGAGCCCATCCTTCCTTTTCAGACGAATGGGCTTTGCAGGTTGTAATGGGTGAGCCCCCTATGCAAAGTCCTCCCCCCACACAGAGCCACACCCAGCTGTGCAGCCAGTCCCCCCGGCAATAGCTGCTGAGTAAGTGGTAGGATTTAACTTCTATCAAGTTGGGGTTTCGTTTTTTTTTTAAAACGACGAACCTGACATTTTTACCCTTCTGCCAGTGCCATTGATGTGACAGGCTTTTGCAGAATCTGACTTGCAAATGGAAAGGATAATCTCAAAATTATCATCTGCACCTATAAATGGGCACACTTAATTTTGCAAATGTGAATTTGTGAAGTGTGGTAGTGCAAAGCAGTTATTCTGTATTTCCCCTTTCCGTGAGCCCTTTAGTACTTGCTCTCCTGCAGAATGTCTCTCTGCACAGCCCCAGGGATGACATCAATGTGATATAAATTAGGTGGGAGCGCAGTGTTTTCCTGTCAGTTTTCCAGTTCAGTGACACAGAAATAAATCTGAGTTACAGCACAAATTCCTCCAGAAAGAAGTCCTAATTGCTAAGCACATATGTTAAATGGCTTAAGAAACAATGGAAATGTAATCCATTGATAAGAATGTAATTATACTTTTGCTGATATCGGGAAATTAATTGAATAGTCTCTGATATGCACATCTGAGCATCTCTTTACCTCTGGCGTCTGGGTGTAGGAGTAGAGATCTGTTGATTCATAACTATGGGAGCAGGCCCACAGGAAGACAAATTTTAATCTCATTCACCTGAAATTTTCCTTGGCTGTGACTGGGTCAAAGCAGCACAGACCCTGGTTTATCCCGGCTCTCTGGCGCAGAGAGGCAGGACCAGTGACCAGAGTGAAGGCACCTCCAGGGAATCTTTTTCACTTGCCAGGTTGATTTGCTCTGCTCTGTAATAAATCCAAATTACTCCATCTTCCTGCCTTGGTGGAAAACGCACCTCCCCCTATCCAGCCAAGAATCAAATTCCTCTTAGGTCGGTGTCTGCGCAATCTTGACTCAGTCGCAGAAAACAAAATGTGTAGGTAAATGGGCCTGGCCCCACTGGCAAAACTCCCATTGACTTCAGTGGGCTGGGATTTTATCACAGGTTAACAGCAGTAAGACAAGAAGACACCTAAGGAGGGACACAAAGGTGTGGCCTACTGGAAAGGCCACAGGGTATGGGTGAGAGAAACAGTAAAGGGGGACTTTTTCCTCCAGCTCCTGAGAGAGACTTCCTCACAGAAGGGGTTACAACAACCGACAGCTGCACATTTAGGCCTACACTTTCCGAAACGACTAGTGCTTTTGGCTGCTCAATTTGGGATACTTTCAGGAGGCTGATTTCCAAGGTCTGGTGCTCGGCCCTTTCTGCTCAAAACTCACCATGGGCATTTTAGAAAATGGAGTGCCCAGGGTGCCCGATGATCACTGCCATCCACGGCTTGGCCAGCCAAGAGGTCTCAGTGCTGGGGAGTGCCAGAATCTTTTCCTCAGCAGGGCAGGTGATCCTGCCTGTCCGTTCCAGAGCACTATGGCAGGCCCCTCTCACATTCGCTTTTGGGGTATTCTCAACATTTCCACTACCTGCTTTTTGTGATGCAAACATTTCTTTGGGAAGAGATGTGAAGTGCCAGCAGCAGGAAGACACCCCTTGAAGTCGTAGCAGGGTGTATCTCCAAAGGGCTCAGAAACAGCCCCTCTTTGCACATGTAGTGGCCTTTTCAAACTGAATCCCTCATAATTTTGCATGAGACTTAAAAATAACAGGTACCTGGTTTCTAACATCTCATAACTGAGATTCTAGAGAGCATTCAAGCAGAAGGAAAAACTCTCCAAGGTAATATACCAAGGACCCAAGTATTTTATGGTTCTTCTCTTCTAGTGATTTACAGTCCTCAGCTAGAAACAATGAGCCAACTTGCCATCAGTGCAAGTCTGCAGTGCTATTCAGTGGGTTTGTTCTGGAATGACTCCAGTGTAACTGAGAGCACAGTTGGGCCCAGTAACTCAACGTGGTTTCTTCCAGCTGCAGAGAAAAGTGAAAATTTCAATCTACCATTTTCACTCCAGCAACATTGATTTCTGAGGCATGCCTGGTAAATAAGTTTCTTGGTTAGACACCAGTGAGAGGGCAATCAAGGGGAGGCGTACTGGCTTTTATACCAACTATTCAAAGAGCCAAATAACTGGAGAAGCAGAGGTGATAAAGTGTCTCCCTTCTCATTCCAACAGCTGACTTTATTTTCTTCTGAGCACCCCAACTGGAAAGAAATCACTCGGAGTTCTCCATGGACTGTTATGTACATACATATTATCCCCCGACCTAATATATGGACAGTTGTGATGGGGTGTCCACCCCCACAAGGCCTAAATGGGTAAATTAGGCCCGTTAACCTTGGGCTGCACCTGGAAGGAACCCAGGGAATGCCAGGGCCTAATTGCTGCTAAGGTCCAGGTTGGGGAGGAGCTGGGTGGGCTCTATGAAGAAAGGAAGTTGATAGGCTGCAGGGAGGAAACCTGCAGTCATACCTCCTGTGACCAGAGTCCCAGGGAAGCTAACCGAGATCACTCAATTAGGGTGATCTGCAAAGAATGTGGCAGACAATCCCCAAAGCTTAGATTTACCAAGCCAGCACAAAACAGCTTCTATAGTAACCCAGGCTCAGGCCTCCACCCATACACCCACATCAAATATGATGAGGATTACTGAAAATCTTATTCATCATATAAAAAAGTTATGCCAGTCCCAAAGGATCCGACACATTACCTCCCAGGTTAATGAATTTTTCATATCTTACCCAAATACATACATACATACAGCAATTCTTATTAACTAAACTAAAATTTATTAAAAAAGAAAAGAGAGTATTGGCTAAAAGATCAATATACATACAGACATGAGTACAGTTCTTGAGATTAAATTCATAGTAGAGATGGTGAGCTTTGTAGTTGCAAAGAGTTCTTTTAGAATTGGTTCATAGGTTATAGTCCAATGTTCATATTCAGGGTAATTCCAGATTAGGACTGGAGATCTCAATCTTGGGTTTAAGCTTCCCCTACATGAAGCATCAAGCAGATCTGAGATAAAAAGGATTGGGACCCAAGGCATCTTTATACAGTTCGGAGTCCTTATGTGAACATTCGGCAATCACGGATACTTTGAAGTAGACCTATTTCCTAAGCATCACCGGTAATTAGCTACATGGATTTACATAAGGCAATTTATCCATTAAGCAGTTTATCACAAACTTTAAAGAGACATATAGACAATGACATTATTGCACCCAAGATTCATCTAAATGTTAATACTCCCTTTTGATCTTTGAATCAATAGCTATAGTGACAGACAGGAACTGTCTGTTTACATGGCTAACATTTAACAAGATATAAGTACACACATACAATTAGTATCACCTCTAATTTCTAACAGTATAGGTTTGCATTTCAAAGTTCTAGCCTATCTACCATGGAATGGCCCTAATGACCATTCACATACTTTTCTACCATATCTCTAAAGGTTGGCTTTGGGTTATTTAGCCTGCAAGCTGCTTAACCCTTTCTAGCTATGTGTCACACTTTGTATAAGATTCATTGCAATTATATAACAGTGGCAGCAACAATGATTTACATGGTCATACTCTAATCAGATAACATCACACCCCCGTATAGAAGGGGCAAGAGCAGGAAGCTGTAAGGACAGGATAGGAAGCAGTCAGGGAAGGAGCAGTGAGGGCTGGGAGAGTAAAAGCCCAGAGCTGCTGGGTTGAGGGTCCTTGGATTGGAACCCAGTGTAGAGGATGGGCCCAGTTTCCCTGCTGGAGTGACACACTCGGGAGAGCCCATTTGGGGACAGCTGGAAGCAGTCTAGAAGCAGACTTCTCCCTTCTGGGGTATCATCGAACTTTAATGTGACTTAGTCGGAGGGCTGAGCCATAAAGAGGAAAGCACTGCAGCTCCAGGCCACATGAGAGGCCACGGAGTGAATGGAATGATGGACTAAGTAACCACAGGAAGGGGCATCAGAGATAATTCCCCAGATGGGCCACAAGAAGGTGCTGCAAAGCAGTGAGCGGAGCAGATCTCTGTCACAGCACTTATTTTATGAACGCTATGGGAAAGACACAATGCAACTAAGTTATAGGAGGATTTTTCCTTTTAGGGGAACAAAATAGCAAAATATTTCTAAAAGGCAAAAAAGATGAGAATGATTTTTTTCTGTCAAGTTTTACCATTGAGGCCAAGAATTTAGGGAGATTTGAATTGGCAAGAATATTCTGAATAATTAATGGTAAGAAAAGACGTACGTATTGGAAGGAATCTGAAACCTCATGCTCCAGGGCTTCAGTCAAACTAACTATTCTGGAGTAGGATTATACTTTCATGGGGACAGGTTATCCCACATGTGCCCACTGCAGGGTTTCTTGCATCTTGCAACTGGTGCTTGCCCCTCTTGGGAGAAAACGATACTTGGGCTAGATGGACTATGAGTCTGATCCAGCCTGGCAATTCCCATGTACTTCAGGAGCAAAATAGTTCTAAAATGAAAAATAAATGTCATAATCAATGACGCTAGGAAAAACTCACCTGCACCCTCTTCTTTTTTATCCAAATTTTACATAACTTGGGCCTGGATTCCTCCATCTATAACAAGTGCGAACACCAGCTAAGCAAAAACAAACAACATTGGCAAAACTTTGAATTTCAATTGATTTGAGGCAAGTCGCTGAAACAGATATGGAGTGGGGGAGGGGAGGGAATATCATGTGCGTGTGGTTCATGACAAATCTAATCAAGAGGTTTTGTCCAAGATGAAATCAAGTGATTCAGTTCACTATCCTCTCCTGTACAATCCTGTCACAACAAATCCATTCCCACTGAAGCTAATTTGCAGATTTTAAAATATTCAACGTTACCCATCCGCTAATGAAGCAAATAAACCTGCAGAGAAAATGTTCATGTTTAAAATTTGTTCAGAGATTATACGAAGAGAACGCCATCAGGTTTGATGTGCATTGTGTGTTGGCAAGAATACATCTGAATGGAGGCATGCTTCAAAGAAGACATTGGGCTTAATGCAGGGGTAACTGGGTGAATAGTCTGTTATATACAGGATGTCAGGCTAGATGATCTAACGGTCCCTTATAAATCTATGAATTAGCTGGCATGGCCTCACAGTAATTCACACTCTGCTCGAGCTGTTCCAGATTCTGATTTTTGTATTTCAGTCTCTTATGCTTAGTTTCCACAAGGAAAGTAACAGTCCCATGTCTCCATCTCAGAAGCGCAAACTAATCAAGAATGAGATGTGCCCTGAACCACCACTTAAATCCAAAACCCAGGTTGATTCAAAGAAGTGTACTTCCTTCCTTTCCTCCATGGACAGCTACCTTGGATTATTCTGCTAAATCCACTTCCACTTTTCAGAAGATCCGCCTGCTTGAGTGAGTGTAGTTTGGGAAGAGAAAAGTGAAAAGGCATCAAAAGATCAAGCTTAAGAGCAGTGATACTCAGACCTCAGTTCAGGAGCCAAATTAGCGATTAACATTCCCCAAAGGAGCCAGTCATGTGAATTCATTGTTTCCTTTACTACAGTACTATATATTCACATTTAAACAATATGACGGGGAAATAAAATTCTCACAGCAAAATGACTGACCAAGTATTATTACTTTATCAACTACAATTGGTTAATAACAAAGTAAAAGCATCCTGATGATTAATAGCTTAGATTGGTTAATAATTAAATCACTCGGTGTTTTAATATCATGTGCTGCGAAGAGCCGCAGGAGACACATTAAAGAGCCACTTGCAGCTCACGAGCATAGGTCCGAGTATCTGCCCTAGAGCATTGTAGCCTGTTGTCCAGAGCACCACGCAAGCTAACAAACACCCAACTTGTAATGATGCTTGTTACAATGGGCATGGCCAGCGATAACGTGACACAAAAACTAATGAGTTTGCAGAGAATCAGGATTTTATTAATGCTTTGTCTCTCGTTAGGCCAGGGACTTTCCCTTGACACAACAGGCCTTAGCTGAACCTCTTGAAGTTCATTATTCTGACACGCCCTCCCTCAGCCACTTTCAGTTAGCCTGATGCACACAACTGGCAGAGAGAATAGCTCTTCCTCTTTCTCACCAGAAAGTGAAATGGCATCAGCCCACAAGTGTTCAGTAAAAGTATTTCTGTGGCTGGGCCAACAGAGTTCAGTTTGTATTTAAATTTCCCCAAATGACCACGTAGTATTCCTACCAGTTGTGGGATCCAGACGTTCAATTTTCCATGCCCAGGCTGAATGACGTGCTCCTGTGGCTCTGGCTTTCCTTAGATAAGGCTGCATGAAGAGAGACCGTGAGTGAGGGAGCTTAAATGTATTGGGCCAGATGACCATCTCCCTTCACACTGGTGTACATGTAACTCACTAGGATTGACAATGGTGCAAGACCAGTGAGAGCAGTGCATGGAGGGGATGCAGATTGTAATTGTAAGCACAAAAAGAACAAAATCAAAGCAGTCAATTGGCAATAAGTTGACATAAAGGCACAAATGCTTACATAGATCTCCTGAGAAGGCAGAAAGGGAACCAGTCCTGGAGAACACAGCATGAGTGAACAGAAGACCAGCACAAAACATATGAGTTCTCAGAGGTCTAACTGCTCTCCAGAAAACCAGTGAATTTCCCCCAAGTGAAGAAAGATGGACTTTGAATGTTCTGTCTGCACTTGCAGTTTCCTAAATTGCGCTTTAATTCAATGCAGACACTTGAACCAGTTGAACTCGGAGACACACTCTGCTCCCCAGTGCAAATACGGAACTCCGAGCAGAAGCTCAAGGGGTCAGACTTTTCTCTCATTTCCAGCAGTATGAATCGGGGGTCATGCCACTGAAGTCAATGGAGTTCACTATTGTAACTTACTGGGAGCTTTATACCAGTGTAATACAAGACTAGAATTTGTCCCCCACAGTCTCTTACTACATTAGCAATGTAACTGCTGTTAGTATTAAACAATTACTTTTACAAATTCAGGTTAGCTCTGGGATGGAATAGATAAGAGTTTACAGAATGTTGTAAATCAATAATATATATAAATAAAATGATGAGAGGTTTCCAAAAAGCATCTAGAAAGACAGTGACCGAAACCTTTAGACATATTGTTCTGTTTTCTGTAGTTCAAGGGAATATGTATTTCAGCCCCCAAATTATTTTGATCTTGGTGGTATAAATGCCTAAAGAGAAGGGTACATATAATGTGATTTGATTATCAGAGTTTTGGTGCTATTTAGCACCCAGGCAATCAGCCCAATTCTGCTCCCAATGAATCAAAGGAACTTCTGGCATTATAGGAGGAGCAGGATCAGCCTGACACACCGACACCCCAAAAATGAACGCTTGCCACGTATTTCCAATGCATTGAAATATCTGTGGTTGCCGAGGAAAAGATTCCAGATCGGTCGTCAGTCACGAACACAAAGTCCTTTCTAGATTCTCAGAAGCAATACAAGAGTAAAAACGCCAGCCACAGTTGGCTGAAATCATATTTGCCCAAGGTAAAGTGCAAAATCAATTAAGCATCAGAGAGATCCTCAGATCATAGAATATCAGGGTTGGAAGGGACCTCAGGAGGTCATCTAGTCCAACCCCCTGCTCAAAGCTGGACCAATCCCCAAACAGATTTTTGCCCCAGATCCCTAAATGGCCCCCTCAAGGATTGAACTCACAATGCCGGGTTTAGCAGGCCAATGCCAAACCACTGTGCTATCTCTCCCCCCCAGAATGTTGAAAGGGACAAATACTACAGTAATGGGGGCCATTAAAAGTACTTATGATAGAACTATACACACACACACACACACTTTTAAAAAGTCTTTATTCATTTTCATTGCCTTTAAAAAAAAAAAAAAAAACACCCAAACCCGTCAGTGCAACAATCCTCCACCTCCCCCATCAGTAAGCAGTAATTTAAAATCAGGAAATACTGAGTGCTGGAGGCAATGGGTTAGCATTTTGCTATTTATTTCCTTCTGTCAAACTCTGAAAAAGTCCTCTGTATAAATTAAACAATGAAAAAAAATGTTATTTTCAATTCTATGTCATCATTACAGTTAACAGAATTCATAATAATGCATCTAAAATGTGGTGTCCACAATATATCAGGTATACATTGGGGGGAGGAGGGGGAGGAGAGAAAAAAGAAATATATGACATTCTAGGCTTGTTAAAAGGATAATGGTCCCATATTTTTATTAACAGGTTAGCAAAACAAAATCCAATGGATTACAATATTTACATGTTATTTGAAAAATAAAGTAGTGATAAAAGCATGTCACAATCATTTATTTCATTTTTTTTTTCTTTTTCGTTTTTGGTAACCATTACAAACACCCAATCCAGGTATGGAACTGTTTAAATACATTTGAAATGAGGCCAATTAAAAAAACAAATACAGACACAAAATATGTATTTATACTTGTCCCTCTGCTGTGTTTTCCACACGATGCTCCCTCCCACCTCCAAAGAAACCCCCCAAAAGATGAATCCTTAAAAGCAAAACCACCATGCTTTTCAAGTAGCACTTATTCCACAAATGCAACATTTTTGCCATCAATTTTATGTGAAGCTCTGTGGGATGCCGTCTTCTAACCAGCTTCCTGTCTTTTCCCCTCCCTCCCAATACATCCCCCCAAAAACAAAAAAACAAACAAAGAGACACATGCATTTCTAAAACTAGGTTTCAGTCAAGTACTTTCTACTTTTGGAAAGAAACTCTTTTTTTGTTCACGGTCAGAATATACCATGGGCCTGGATTCTGCACTCCTTACTCAGGCTAAACTCCCATAGACTTCAGTGGGTGTTTCACCAAAGGGGGAAAAAAATAAAAAAAGAGTGCAGGATCCTTCCCCATGGGTGTAGATTCCTATTTATTCTATGCTGCTCCCCTCATGCTAAGGAGGAGGGAAAAATAGCAACTCCTGTCTTGACTCAAGTTAGATTCAAGCTCCATGTAGTATGTAACTATTTCACCTCCCCTTGCAAAAACCTGTGTTATCAGAGACCCCCTCCCACCTCCCCACCGCACAAAAACAAAAAACCACACACCACATACAAAAAGGCAGCCAATCTTAACGAAAAGTTACTGGCGTGAGACTGATCAATGTTAATTTGACAAGCAACAGAACGGTTATGAGGACCTAAGTGGCTGGTCCGCAAGCTGCATAGCTGTGCCGTAAGTTTGGTTCTTTAGTTTAAATTTTTAAAAAAAGTTAAACTTCTTTGTTATTTCCATATGTTTAAAAAAAAATTTGTTCGCAAGAACAAGTCTCCTTTTCCCCTTTCCCCCCCATTGAAAAAGAAATCATTTTACATGAGAAACTTAATTGTGCTGTATTTGTAACACCTCAGGCAGATAGAAAACAAACATGTGGCAAACAAAACCGCACAATCAGTCACATGAATCTATCAAACCCTAAAATTATAGTTGAATACTAACAAACAGCTTACCTGGAATAAAGGATGACAATTCACAAACAGTTATCTAGGAATTAAAGTCTCTCTCTCTTTTTTTTTTGTATTTTTTTTTTACTAAAATAATTAAAAAATCACAGTATTTTAAGAAATAAAACCCACACTGGGATTTTAAGCACAATTTGTTTTCCTTTCTTTAAAACTTCTTTTTTTTCTTCCTCCATTCACCATCTCAGCCAGCAGTCTCTACATTTAACCACAACGACAACAGGTAGTACTGACAAATGCAGAGATTTCCCTTGGTTAATTTTGAGGTACTAAGAAACAGGTGACTGTTTTATGCAAAGCAGTTTTTTTTTTTTTATCCTTTCTTTTCTTTTCTAAAGCAGTTGCATTCAGTCTGGAAAAGTGTAATGTATTAAAACTAGAAAAACGCACTGAAATTTGTGCGTCAAAAAGTTGTCCCCCCTTCTTCCACGCTCACGACGCTTCCGTTCTCAAACAATCCAAGTCTCCATTGCAAAGCACATTGTGTAATGTAGGAACCCGGGAAGTTGCTTCGTTAGTCCAAGATGAATGTAACTTCCCATTGTCAAAATCCAGAAGAAAAGATGCAGTGATGTAATGGAGCCACTTATTCCATCATTTAAATAACTTTAATATACACACACTCACACAGGTACCAGTGCTTTGAAAATAGATCATTCAGTCCTAAAAGCAGCTTTGTTTCTTCCTTCAGCCCACCCCCCACCCCTTTCATCACTGTTCAAGTAGGTTAATTAAAATCACACCAAATGCTTATTCGTTTTTGGCCTCTGTGTTCTCTTGGAGAGATTTATCGGCAGCCACACCAAGGACTGCAGTTTCATTCTTGTGGGAAAAGTCCACCATTTCCTCACTGCTTTCCTTTTCTTCTGCTGAGGGTACCTTAACATTTTCCTCTGTGTTCTCCTTGGGCTGGTCATCCTCACTGATCCCTCGCTTACTTTCATTCAGGACCCTGGAAATTCGAGCAACAGAAAGTGGAGAACTTTACAATCAGACCCACAAAGCCCTCCTTTACTTACTGCAGCAGGGAAAAACAACTCGCTTCTCCTCTAATGACATTCAGAGAGAATACAACTAGTCAAACCTCCAACATCTAATATGATACATAGGCTTGCAACAGGACAAGTGACAGAATGAAACACTAATTTCTGTGTATTCACAGAGTTTGACATTTGGTACTTATTCATTATGGGCTGCTGAACATAAGGGCCAGGAACAATCCCAAATTTGATGTTTGACCTTTTCATTAGAGGTCACTGAAAGGTCATCCCCCTTCCCCTTTTCCCTTGTACTCATCATTTGTATTAGAATTGGTCCTAAAGTGTGCTAGGTATGTGAGTGGGAAGACAGTCCTTCCCTGAAGAGTGAACAATCTAAAAAGGCGAATGGCTTTTCAACCATTGAAGTGCCTTATGAGCTGCAGTCTTTCAACTCAGTACCCTCATCATTACGATTATAAAGCCCCACTGCACTAGGTGCTGTCCCACACAGTGTAAGCACTTTAGGGCAGAGACAAGATAGAGGGTAAGAAAGCGGAAGTGTTTGTTACCCCCAGAAGTAAGGTTATCATGCATCTAGGCAGATTTTTCAAATAACAGGCAATGTCCGGGATTTTTGCAGAGCAATCACTGCATCTCAGAAAGAGCCCCAATTGGTCCATTTCCCTGCAGCCCCAGCTGCTGGATCCCACCCACCCCAGGCCCTCAGCCCTGGGGTCCTACAAGGAGGCGCTGACTGATGGCTGTCACTGCATCCTGGGCTTGCACCAGCCACCCTGACAGGGAGCGACACTGCCTCTCACCTCCTGTGAGTATCCCTGCGAGCACCCCCCAAATACCCTACTAGTACACACCCCCTAGGTATCCCTTCTAGCGCCCCCCGATACCCCGGTACACACACACAGCCTCAGTACCCCCCAAATACCCCCTCCAGCACTCCCAACTGTCCCCCCCTCTTCAGCTCCCTCCCCCTCCAGCAGCGACCTCTTTTGGGGACCCTAAAATATGGTAACCCTACCCAAAAGGTTGTCAGTCTAGCAATATACAAAAACTACATTAACGTCTTCCAAGTGACAGCAATGTTGCAAGAACCCTCCATTTCAGAGTACATAAGGAGCATTTAAGAGATTTCAGACAAAAATATTCTCAAAGGCAAGCGAGTGTACCAAACCCCACAGCTGACTGCACCATCCACGTGCAACAGTGTGGACTGCTATTAATGAGTGCACAATTTAAAATCATTTGCTATTAACCTCAGAGCAGGACTTTTAGAAAGATGTCCTCTGCCTGAAGATTTCAAAACTTTTGTGCACATAATTTACCGTAAGTTTAATATCAGTGTTCTAAGACAAAGAATAGAAAGGGAAATCAAAAGAGTGGAGCCCATGCGGAAAGTGCACAATGATTTGTAGGCATCTTCAATGCTGGCCTATGAGCTTGAAAATGGCAACAGTAGTATCCAGCTTCATTAGGTCAATGAAGTGGTGTTCAGATCAGGATTGGATTCTGAGGTCAGGTTTAAGGCCAATCTGGTCCCATGATTCAAGTTTGGATTAGATGGCACTGTATTCCTGGAGCTGTTCACACAAAATTCTGAACCAAATTGGTGGACGTTTCTGAAGATGTGCTGTGCTTGTGAGACTTCTGCCATCTTGGGCCACATCGCGAAGAGAGGTTTCTTCCAGCCTGGAATCTGATCCAGGCCTGGAGTCGCAAGGGAACACACTCACATCTGGAGTTTGAATCCAGCCACCCCAACCCCCCAATAATGGGGCAATAGAGAGAGTTAGACTGAGGTTTTGGTTCTGATCCATTTTGAGTACCATAGCCACCTTGGAATTATGGGTTCACTAGATACATAAATGTTAAGCCCAGAAGGGACCATTATGATTGTCTAGTTTGACCTCCTTTATATCACAGACCAGAGAATTTCACACAATGACTCCTATGGTGACTCGCTAGAATTATTTGTTCACCTCCCTGTGTTTGCCTTTACTAGGCTTGGGGTGGGGAGGAACAAAAATCTACTGTTGCCTTCAGCTGTGATGAAAAGTAGTCTGTAAACAAACTTACATGCCATGTCTCAGTACGTGCCGTTCCCACTCAGAGCCCTCTGTAAATGACCTCCCACAAAACTCACATGGAAAACGCTTCTCAGGAGCGCCACTGTCAGAGAACATCATGGAATCTGGGAAAGAGAAAAAGAAATGTCATTCACAGATTCATCAATGTTATGGCCAGAAGGGACAATTACGATAAGCTAGTGTGGCCTCCTCCGCTATCCTTCTGAAAGGGTGTGTGTGAGTGGAGGGGAATCCTTTCAAAAAAACTGGCTCAAACTCTCACCACACACTTTGCAGCTCAAGATTCCTACTCCCCATCTTCAAAACATGTGATGAAGTTTGCCACCCACAGGTACATCCCCTTTCTCCACATTTCAGTGGCTAGAGAACACGCATACCTCCCTCAGAGTTCAAAATCAATTTTATGAGGGAAGCTTAATGTAGAAACAGCTTGTAAGAAAGCAAATAAATACAAGTCTAAATACATTTTTCAGTCACAAAGCAAATTTTGGGCTATGCAGTCTCATTATAGTAGGCATCTGATCCCCATATACGAGTCCCTCATGCCCATGTATATAATGTCTCACGTGTAAAGCAGTACCTGATACCATTCTAGCCCACGAGAGCTTATGCCCAAATAAATTTGTTATTCTCTAAGGTGCCACAAGAACTCCTTGTTGTTTTTGCTGATGCAGACTAACACGGCTACCACTGAACCCTGTTAACTGGATAGGTGTTTCCTCCCACCCTAATCTTTTGCCACAAAATGCCACTGCCCTGATCTGCAGAAGTGCAGAGCACCTACAACTTCAGCTGAAGTCAGGGGAGGCTGCGAACACTCAGCCCTTCATGAATGGCGCCAGCTTTAACAAAATATGAAACCTTCACTCACAAATTAAGAAGATCGCCACACAAGTCATTAAAAATAATTGCATGGACTATCTCGGTTGATTCTTTTCACTGGAAATGAGACAGCACCATCTGTTCAGAGCATTAATTCCTTAGCAGGGATTATCTTGAGCAAGAAATCAACAGAATGCCTTTCTGACTCCTCCTCAACTACATAATGAAAGAAAAGGGATTTTGCTTCGTTCCATTTTGATCTCTGCTTGTCTGGTTTCTTCACTTTAAAATTTAGTCCATTCAAGTTCAAGCTATGACTCAAAATTACCCACACACTCACTCCCATTCTCTGTGTGCGTGTTTGGTACGGATGTGTGTTGCGACGAGTTTGTAACCTTCATCAGTTGTTTAAATTGTAGAGGGAATGTTCCTTTACACAGCTTTTATCCTTTTCCCCTGGAAGGGGAACTGGCTTCAGATTTCACAGGATGCAGCACTTCATTATATGACTAAGCTCCATGGGGCCAGATCCTCAGCTGATGTGAATCAGCATGGAGTCAATGGCACCAGGCCAGTTTACACCAGTTGAGGCTCTGGCCCCTAAGCTTGGTCATACATACTTGTGTGTGTGGTGCAAATTTATAAGCACCACTATAAAACCTCATCTCTGCACCAGGATTAGTCTACCACCTACTGAGGGTAAGAAGTTTTGGAGGCAATAGCTGCTCTTCTGTGCAAGAATGTACCTAGAGTACAGTAGCCAATGGGAAATTTATTCTGGGTCTGTGCAGAGGAGGTGCAGACAAATGCATTTTGTTCAACTGCATGAGGGGGATTTGGACTTGTAATTCCCATTAACATTAATGAGCGTTAGCTTAGGAACTCCTCCACCCTTTCGGAACAGATCATGTTCTCCTCTCTCACTCCCCATGACTTCCTTGTCACTTTGGTTTTAAGGTCTGTGAATGTGGATGGCTCCCTGAATTACAAATCAAAGCAGTAAGGTCATCTCAGATCTACCAAGCTGGGTATATGCCACGGTTCCAAGGGAAAAAGGATATTTTGCACACACAAGACACCTGACTGCCTTTGACGGCGTGTTATTTTGTGGGCATACATTGCTTGTTTGCTACTGCATGAATCATTTCATGATCTGAGTTCTAAGATTAAAGGATAGAAGTTCACAGGGGCAAACTGTGCGTCTAGGACACTGCTTCTAGCAAGGGGTGGCACGTCGCTGCTCTATCCCAGAAGCATACCAGGAAAGGAACATCAGCACTGTTGCTCCTGGGGGGAGGGGTTAATTTTCTGCTGTCCTACACCAAGTTATTCCTTTCCCCTAGCCCCGCACACAACAGCTTATCTGTGCTGAGATGTTGTACCCGGGCTCCATCCATTCTTTGCCACCCTTCACCCATCTTCTCCAGGGAGCAATATGTGGTTGCACAGCTTTGCTTACTCCGGCATGCGTGGATCCTGTGGTTCCAGTCGCCCACATAAGGATGTGACAGGGATTCTTACTCCCCTGTGCTGACTTGTAGGCCAAGTCACAACCTAGCTCATGGAGAGTCACTGACCTGAGTGGGGCTGTGGTGTATTGAAAACTGGGGTAAAATTACAGGCGGTCACTTCAAATTTTAGAGGATTTTCCTGGTCCTGCTTGCAGGCTACGGGGACTTTATAGGGAAGCATGAGATTTGGGCCTAACAGCAGTCAGTCTACAGACAGCAAGGCTATCGTAAGATGGGGAGAGTTGTGCCTCTTTGTTTTAGGGAGCAGCCTGCTTTCTCTCTCTCTGTTTTTGGGTTCTTGTGTGTAACTGTTCTGAATTCTAAGAAATAAAAATAGTGTTATACTACAAACTTCCAGCAAGAGCACTTATGGTTTTTTCTAACTTCTCTCTGTGTGTGTTTTGAACATAACAGGGAGCAAAATTTCATCCATGGTACTTACAGTTGAAAGAGGCCTCTTATGTAAAGTCCAGGCCCTGGCACAAGATGTAGAGTAAAATTTTCAAAAATGCCCTAGTGACATAGGAGACTAAGTCTCATTGAAAGTCAATGGAACTTGGACTTTTAAAGTGCCTAATGTTATTTTGAAAATGGGACAAAGGCACTTTTGAAAATTTTACCCACAGTGCCTCTAAGAGACGATGTATGTACCATGTCAGGTATTAAATGGATACTACTGCAGCTGATACTAGCTAAAAGGGAGAGAAGAGAGGTAATTTCCTAAAGAGGAATCAGCGGAGAATGGCAGGTAAATAAAATCCTCAAAAAAGTATGATTTATGGACCCATTGTTTGATCAAACATGGATTATTTTTAGCCACTCACAGATGCAGAGACCCAGCTGCAAGTGAAAAAAATACATATAAAATGGTGAAACACTCTCCACGTTATAACCACTGTCTTTGGGAAATGTAGATATTTCTACTGTCCCTGATGATTAAAACCCCAATCCAGAAAGTTCTAATCTTGTATTTGCATAACAAAAAGCATCCAGAGATTTAAGTATCCTGAAAACAAGTTAAAATAAATTTTTTACTGTATTGGTCTACGTAAGAAGTTAATAGGTCTGCTGCAGCTGCAAGTTAGGGGATATGGTCCTCTAGCTAAAGCAGTATAGGCTGATACTTTCAGCCCTGCAGCTGAAACCCACTGCTGAACTGACAGAACTAATTATATTGACACTAACTTACACTTTTACCTTTACAGATGCCATATTTCTGAGTATTTGTGAAAAAGACATCCCTTCTGCTGATTTTTTAATTTCTCTAGGGCCACCAACAAAGATCTCACAGAACATTTTTTTGATAAGAGCTATGTAGTTTCTTATCCAACACTCCTCCCCCTCATTCAGGGCCATCCCTAGGGGGGTGCGGGGTCCAGGCCTGAAGTGATGTCACTTCTGGGACCGACCGCGTTGGGAGTAGGTAGGGGAGGCCGTGCCTCCACAAACAGCCGGCCTGGCCCCGCCCACACTCCGCCCACCCCAGGGCCCCACTTCGGCATCACCGCTGGCCTTGAGGGGGCTGGGCCACGCCGACTGCCTTCCCGGGGCTGGGGAGGCTGCAGCAGCACCACACGCTCTCCATCGGGTGGAAGGGGCGGGGCTGGGGGTAGCCTCCCCCGGCCAGCGGTTCACCCACCGACCATGTGGGGCCAGCTAATTGTGCTGGCCCGTGGGGCCCCCCCAAAGCATGGGGCCCAGAGCAGTCACCCCATTCAGTGTCCCCTAGGGATGGCTCTGCCCTCATTAAAAAAAAAAAAAGCTTTGGATGAGTTCTCGCTGAGCACAAGAAACTGTTAAGAAGCAATGTCCTAACTACTGATTGTGCCATGACACTAAAATAGCTAACCTGTTGAGATTTCAGTGGAATGAAAGACATAACCTAAACCCACATTCTGTTCTATACGCTGCCTGTGAGAACAGCAATACGTTTAAAAAACTTCAAGGAGGTGGGTATTTTCCCTTCTGAAATCCTTTTTGAATGCAATTTTGAATTCTTTTTAAGTTCACAAAAAAAAGTTGACAGTGTTCCTTTAGTTGGATGTGTAGAGAAATTGGTAACCTGCCAGTCAGCAGCATGATGGGATGTGGGAACTGGACGGCACAGGGAACTGGTAATGGCATTCACCTTTGAGTTCAAAATGAACCCTGGCTAGTGGTGGCTGCCATATTATGTCTGGTTGATAGAAATACGCAATATAGGGTGGGTTCTGAGAATACACAGAGTACTTCAGTTCCTGGGGCTATCGGTCTGGCAAATTACATAAGCACTAAATCGACTTAGAAATATTAAAGGAAAAAGCCCAGTATTATGGATAGAAGATTTCTCTTTCGTATTCCCTCCCCTACTAATGTTGGTTAAATTACCAGGATCAGCAGCTGCAGAAAAGAATAATGCCATTCTCCTTCTGATAAGCGCTTTATGAACAGAGTGTGCTACTGAGTAAAACAGACTAGGACTGCACAGAAGAGCTGGCCAGAAAATGGAAAAATCACTTCCCAAGAAAAATTTCTCATTTTTAAAAAAAATAGTTTTCCCGAACCAGGACGAAGCATCAAAACAGTGAGAATTTTCAGAGGAAGGGTTGAGAACAATTCCGTTTTGGGAGAATGGATATGGAATTTTCTGCCTGCCTGCCAAGAAGGCTCTTGCGAATTTCATTTGTGGAACTGATAAGAGCCTTCTAACTTGCTTGCCCAAGAGGCGGAGAGCTGGGACATTTGTCTTCTCCTCCAGCTCTGGGAGCTAGAGAAGCAGAGAGTTGGGGTACTCAGCCACTCCAGCCCCAGAGCTGGGGCAGAGAGAGAAGAAGCTGAGGGTGTACAGCCTTGGCACCCCTTTTGGGAAAGGTTTTGTCAATTTCACAGGCAGAAAATGTGAAAAATTTCAGTTTCAGGTTGCCTAGCTCTAACTGCGCAGTCCTTGTAATCTGAAATTGACAGCTGATTCAGCCACGCACTTAACCAAGTGCCCAGCTTTAAGCAAGTGAATTGTCTGATTGCAACCAATGGGAGTACTCACATCCTAAAGGTTAGGCGCATCCTTAAGTATGTTGCTGAACTGGGGTCTTAATAGGTAATGTGCTTCCAAAATGGAGCACTTTGTTAACAGGGCTACCCCTCTGATACTTTGTTATTCTTGCTCCACAGCTGCCAGCCAGCCTGAACCTAAAAAGGGGAGTCACACATAAAGGAGGGGGAGGACAAAAAGCTAAAGAAGAGCAAGACAACAGAACCATGATGGCCCAAAAATAAATTTCTCCACTAACTTTGATATCACAATCACACTGGATTAACATAGAACAGCAAGGTTGCATATGGGTTACCGACATACAAATTTGATAGCCCTCTGGACTACCATGCTACAAAACAATTTACTGACATGTACAAAAGACCGCAGTTGCCTAGATGTGATCTGCTTTTTCTCGACATGCATCCTGTCCATGGTTCCTGAAAAATCTGTTGTTGAGTCAATGGCTCATCTTGTTCTATGGGGCTGCCAGAGACATTCCTAGGCCCAGCCTGGGAGAAAAGGAAGCAATACTGACCTCTCTCTTCAGTCTTGGGGCTCATCTCCTCTTCCTTTTCCTCCTCATCACTGCTGGAGCTCTCAGTTTTCCCTTTCATTTGTTCCAGCTGATCCAAGTTAACCCGCCCAACCAGCTCAAAATTACGACTCACCTTAAAAGAAACAATATAAACATTAATTAATATTCATGTCTATTAAAAAAAAAAAAACACCTCTATTTGCAGAGTAATGTCTGATGAGTAAAATTTGCCAGAGGCCATTTTTACCAACACTCTGTCAAGTTAATACCCATTCCCTTGAAACACAATTAGACACTCCTCTAATTGTTTCACTTATGTTTTTTTATACAGCATTTCTCCATGCTTCACCTTGCAACCCTCTTGTCAGCTGAGGAATCTTCCTTGTTTTTCCCTTATGTGCAGGTTTTAAACTTAATAAATAATAATAATAATAATACAGGTACCACTATTAACCCCCAAGCATTCTATAGTCATCATCATTGCAGGGGATTACTAATCTGATGTGGTATCATATTAATATAGCCCCACGCTAGTGCAGCAGAATCCTTTGTGAATGATTCATTCAGTTTAATGCATGGAGAGATGGGTCCTTTAACTATACATGTCTGCTGTCCGAGTGAGTACATTTTCACTCATTAATAACAGATTAATTTTAATTACAAAGGGTTGCTAAGTGCTTCACAAACTGATTTACAAACCATAAAGGGAACACTTCACCCAGCAGTCAAATTCAGCTAACCCTTACGTGAAATGGGCCGGCTATTTAACAGCTCACAGCAATAGTACATAACAGCTTAGGGTGGGAAGTGAAGAACTCGTGTATCCAACTGAAACTGTGGACAAAGATTTACAACAGAGGCGCAGAATACAATTACCCAAGATGAAATGCGACCAGGACGCTGGGGTTAATACCTTTTATGTGAACAGCACCCTGGGATTTTTAATGACCACTAGTGGTCATGACTTTGGATTCAGATTGATCTGAAACGACAGCACCTCCAGTAGCACCAGCATTATGCCAAGGCTCTGATCCAGTACTGACAACATTTCCTGCAGCACCTTGGATGAAGTAACAGCTTGACATGACTGTTTTCTGGGAGGGGAATTGGAATGAATTTAAAGCGCAAGTCACTTTACATCTGAGAAACTTTTACAAAGTGAAGTGCTTTCCCACAGAGAAGTGACAATAAACACAACAGCATGACAGTAGCACCTACAACTAACAAACAAAAGCTTTTTTTCTCCTGCTGATAATAGCCCACCTTAATTGATTAGTCTCGTTACAGTTGGTATGGCAACACCCATTTTTTCATGTTCTCTGTGTATATATCTTCCTACTGTATTTTCCACTCCATGCATCCGATGAAGTGGGCTGTAGCCCACGAAAGCTTATGCCCAAATACATTTGTTAGTCTCTAAGGTGCCACAAGTACTCCTCGTTCTTTTTACCTACAACTAAGGAGCACTGCTAAATACAAGTACTGTGCACAAAATAGTCTGAAATAACTAATTTTTAAAAAGTGAGAGAGATCATGAACAAAGTAACTGCTGGGTTATTTAGGCTATGACTAGAGACAAGAATACACCTCTGGTAAGAGCCAGGACAGGGGTAAAATCTTCCCATAATGAAACACCCAATCAAAGGCATGGGGAATAGTGAATCCTGGCCCAGCACCCGGGCTGTGGGAGAGCTAAAAATTGTATATTGCAGACGAGTAGAAAGATTATAAAGCAGCAGTAAAGAGAAGAGGAGAGAAGCATGCCAATTGTTAACAAGCTAACGTAAGGAAAATAAACGCATTGCAGTTCAGTTCACAGAGCTAGTTTTTAAAATGCAGTGGAATAACTTTTAGGGCAAAACAGATTCTGCTGACACTTTTGGTGCTCATTTTGTCAATAACATTTTTGGTTTGTTTAGCAAAAGTAGGGGGGGAAATTTCCAGCATGGGGACTTAACTCCCGTTAACAGGAGTTAAGCAGCTAAGTGATTATCTCCCTACAAACTCTGACAAAAAAATATGTATTCCTAAAATTCTGAGCTGAAGCAATGCAAAGCCTCAATCCTGGAGAGGATCATCCCTCACAAGAACATCTTGAGTTAGAATTATAGGGTCTGATCCAAAACCAACTGATATTACTGGACATATACTTAATGACTTCAATGGGTTTGGGTCACACCCATAGTCAGGTAATTCTAAAAATTAATATTGCCAAAGCACCCTTAACTTAGCATGATGTACACATGATATATTTTTTATTTATCTTTTCCTTAAGTGTAAACCAAAATGTATTACACCGTTATTAAAATATGTACTACATGCAATGTTGTTGATGTTATTTATTGCCAGAGCAATTTCAACTTTTGAAATCGCCCAACTTTTATGGGACTGGATCACACTGCCTTAATTGTTGCTTCATAACTATTAAAAAAGGTAAATTCTCCACATACACATTCAGGTATCTGAATGGCTCAGGAGGGGTACCCAAAATTCAGGAAAAACCCCTGCAAACAAACAAGATTTTGGAAAATAGGAATTTCACACAAAAATTATTCCATCCTGGGGGTCATTTCCAAATCTTGACTCACTTACCTTTACTAAAAGTCAAGTCAACTTACCACTAGCAATGTATACATAGTCCCAAAGAAAATCCTGCTAAGAACTTACTTTATGCTCATCTCGAAGATGAGTGTCCAGCTCCTCCGTGTGTTTGGTCTCATAGTAGCACAGTTGGCATTTGTAAGGTTTCAGTTCATTGTGCTTTTCTATGTGCTGCTGTAAGCTCTCATCACTGGAGCAGGTGAAGGTACACTTATCACAGCGGAAAACTACTCCCTGCAAGTATTTTGACAGTTTGGATCGGCAGACTTCAATGGGAACAACTCGCTCTTCTGTTGAGATAAATGTGATGAGAAGAGCATTTTCATTTAAAAAAAAGTCAGCACTGTATCAACAGCCTTCCCCCTCTTTCCTCCCGAGAAACAAGATTTGCTATGTATGTATACAATCCATTTACCAGCAAGTAGTTTGAAACATTTTCTTGAGGGTGGGATAAGATGGGCGGGGAGCTAAACTGGACTGACCAAAGAAATGCAACTACATTCCCTCCACAAAAGGTAGGGTCAATCCTCTTCAAGACGGTGAATGCAGAGGTCATCCTGAAAACTATCACTAATTAGGTAGGAGAAAGGGAAGGAAGAGAGGAAGCGGTGCAGCCTGGACTCAGGGTGGCAGAGTCTGGGAGTTGGTGGGTAGGACACAGTTGACAGGATGGGGTCTTTCTGTTGATGGCTGAGCTGAGCATAGCAAGGGGAGGTTTAGGTTGGATATTAGGAAACACTATTTCACTAGGAGGGTGGTGAAGCACTGGAATGGGTTCCCTAGGGAGGTGGTGGAATCTCCTTCCTTAGAGGTTTTTAAGGTCAGGCTTGACAAAGCCCTGGCTGGGATGATTTAGTTGGGGATTGGTCCTGCTTTGAGCAGGGGGTTGGACTAGATGAGCTCCTGAGGTCCCTTCCAACCCTGATATTCTATGATTCTATAAGAGCCTTTAAATATTACTGTAGTACTCTAGTCACAGACCAAGACTCCACTGTGCTAAATACTGTACAGATTAGCTTTTAAATACTGTGATTGTAAGACTAGAGATGAACACCCATTTCATTTCCCACCCATGCGCTCAATTCTACCAATTCAGTTTTTCATGCCAACCTGCCCAATGTGTTAATATACATTTCAGGCTTTAGTTTAAATATATAGTGAAAAATTATTCTATTGAATTTTAATATTACTCACACACACACACACACACACAGGTGTCTATATTGTACGTGACACACAATCACACTCATGTAACAGCGTGACCGACAAGAAGTTTTCCACATTTCCACTGAGCTAGAATCCTGCAATTTGGTTCCTTCATCCACTATGGGCCACTGAGTATTGTGTGCACACCGGGGAAATCCCCCATTCAATATAGGGTCACCAAAAGGTCTTCATTACCTTTTGAACTAGGGCACAGGAATTTAAGACTGTTATTCCTTAAGGACTGCAGGTTAAGAGGCAGTTCAATGTTTCTAACATAGCGAATCACTAACAACTTATTTTAAAGAAGAAGGCCCGATTCTCAGCTGATGTAAACTGGTGCAGCTCCCTGAATTTCAACGGAGCTCTGCCACACAAAAGGTGGATCCGGACCAATGTATCAGTGTCTTTGGTAAAGTGGAAACGTGGGGTCTCTTGCCTCCCATTTGGAGACATTAAAGTAATCCTGGTTTCTAGTAATTTATTGTACTGATAGAATTCCTACACACACCCCCACCCCCACACATACAGGAATGATATGCATATAATAAATGCATTTATCATGCATCTCTGACCATTTCATGTGCCCTCTCTGCCAAGTAAGCTATTTTTCAAATATTTAAATATTCCAAACCCC